>NC_136072.1:433720949-434449622 GCF_964261635.1 Lissotriton helveticus | reverse complement strand
CATTGCCTCGCAAGCAGTGACCGTCTGGCTGTAAGCAGTGCAGGGCATGCACAGACTATGTGTTCCATTGTTTTAGAATGGTAGCCACACAACCTGCATTCAATGCTACTACCCGGCTGGCGCCATTCCGGAAGGTTCTTGAGAAAGGGCCATTCTCCCATCCTCAAGGCTATAAACTTGTGTTTCCAATAAAGTGCGTATGTGCTTGACAGGTAGAGCGACTGAACACCCACTTTAAAATTGGCGATTACAGCCCAAGCGTGTCTCCTCTTTGACAGTATCGCCCTGTCCGAGTGAAAGGACAACAATCTAACGTTTTTTTTTATAGCGGACTTTAACACCGGGGAGAGGGATTTAGCCATGTTGTTGTACGATTTTCGTAAGCCCAATGTCTCCGGTCCACCTAGGGTAGCTTGGCACAGGGGGTAAAGGCTTAACTCCAAGATGTCTGTGTTGTACTTGCGTCACACTCAATTCAGTAACTCAGCGTACCTCCACTCCAAAAATGACACCACACCGTCTTTAGAAAAATAGTAAAGCTTTATCTTCATGTAATCCTTGTATTTGAAATTGTCAACACATTTCATCAATCAGGTTCTTAGCAAGGCAAAATCCCAGCATAAACTTTAAATAAAGAAAAGACGAATCTGTTTCACTTAGTTCAGAGCATTATCAAGCAATATTCAGTAATCAGGTCAAGGTGCTGTATGTAGGACACTATAACCAAGCAAGGGACTAATGGTATTGGTTAAACATTAGGTGGTTATTTGCATCTTCCATTACATAAATAAATAAATACATAAATAGTCCCAAGGTAGTAAATTACATTCGTTTACCATCAAGTCTTTTTGGCCAGCTATTCACTTATCATACGTGCAGGTTCCGGAAAATGGCACAACTTATTACCCTCTTACTCGTCATAACAACATACAGTAACAGAGGTTGAAATTATCTCAGTAAAGCGTTTTCTTGTACCATTCTGGGAAGGCAGTTCAGACAAACTCACTCCGGGAGAGAGCAGACTAAATGACTAATGCTAGCACTACAATCCAGCAGGTAAATGAATGGTCAACAATGAGCATCATCCGGTTACCTGAATTAATAGGACCAGTTTAACCACAGGTTCAAGCCCTTGCAGAGTCACCACTGGAATGGAAAGATCTTAATTACTATTTTCCACCCCTAGTTGGCTGGCTCTCCCATTCAATTCCCTCCCAGAGTTGTTGGCAGCTTTCTATGCTTCTGATCGTCAAGTCTGGTTCCACCTCGTAAGGCCTTCCAGACGTGTGGAGAAAAACACTCTTATTAGCCCGCAAACTGAGGTCGCTTCCTATCTCTCCTCACATCGGTCCCAGCGGGTGTGAGTCCCTCCACTTCTCACCTGAGGTTCGTTGCCGATGGAAGGAGGCCGCTGCCCGCACAAAGGGAGAAAAAGGCGGGGGGCCCACCGCCACAACCTCGCCTCACTCGGAATCCCCAGCAGGCTCTCAATGCCGGGGACGGACTTACGGCGTCGATCGGCAGAATCCGGAGGCGGAGCACTGACACGGGAGAGTGACGCGCTGGGCTGAGGCCTCGGTCGCTAGGCGACCCCGCCCAGCGTCTCTCCCGGTCCTCAGTCAGCTTCCTCACAACACGGCCTGGCTTCCCCTCTCAGCCCGGGCTGCCGCGCTGACCAGATTGTACCAGCAGCACTCACTTCAGGAGCGGAGGCCGGCATCCAACTCCTACGGCCTCGCACACAAGAGAAATCCCTGGGCTGCAGCGGTGAGTTAACGTGTGTCTGGCATCACCAAAGGGGGAAAATCACAGCTGTCGGCGGTATCAGTTAATGCGCCCCTACAGCTAGGAGGGCCCTGGGCTCACGGGGGATATTTGAGGGCATTTCCGTTAGATTAACGCTCCAGGCCGCAACAGCAGGGCTCCCAGGGGAGGGGTTACTTCACTCAGGCTTCACCTCCGGCTGTAGGCTACAGCACTCACCACCTTTCAGGGATCTTCTGTCTTCCTCGGTATCTGACCTGGAAGAACCCCGGGGTCAATCTGGAACCTCCACTCCTGTGGAGGCACGGAGGAACCGCAGGTCCAGGAGCTGGTTACTGGCGGGGTCAGATCAGCAGGTTGTGGCAGCGTCAACTGTGAAGGGCAGCAGCCCCAAGAGGCGGTCAAACCTTACAGTGCGCCAACCTACACACTCAGCAGCCTGTACTCCAGACAGCTCCTAGGTGACCACTCTCTTCTTCTAAAATGGCCGCCCGCACTCCCTTTATATATAGCCTGGGCCCAAGTGACTAGAGTGGACCAGAAGGTTCCAGAACCTCTCATGTCCCTTTATGGCCCAAGGCTCTGAGGTAATTTCTGACAGGCCACCATTTTAGGACAGAGCACCAATCCTCCATTTTAGAGGAGCACCTGCGCCTCACCATTAATTAGTAATGATGGTGCGCCCAGAGTTTTAAAGCCAACACAATAAAAAAAAATTGTAGTGGACAAAACAAATGAGAAGGCAAAAAGGAGATGAAAATTAGTCGGGACCACCCAAAGGGCTGACAGGTCTAACACGCGTCCCCCCCCAGTTGAAAGTGGGAAGAGATACCCAACCCCTTGGGAGTTCTCATCACTAAGGCGGAAGTACCTTGAGAGAAGGTCTGCGTTGGCATGGTCCACTCCAGGCCGATGTTTCACCCTGAAGTCCATTCCCTGTAGGGAGGTGGACCATCTCAACAACTTGGGATTCTTGCCCCTCATTTGCATCAGCCAACAAAGGGGCCGGTGGTCAGTTTGAACAAGGAAGTGCGAGCCAAACAGGTATGGTTGCAACTTCTTCAAAGCCCATAACACCGCAAAAGCTTTCCGTTCAATCGCACTCCACTTCTGTTCCCGGGGGAGCAGTCTCCTTGATAGGAAAACAACAGGTTGGTCCAGACCATCCTCATTGAGTTGCGATAACACTGCCCCAATGCCATGCTCTGAGGCATCCGTTTGGACAATAAACTCCTTGGAAAAATCAGGGGCCTTTAAGACAGGAGCCGCACACATTGCTTGCTTTAGGGTGTCAAAAGCTCGTTGACACGCCTCAGTCCAGACTACCCGTCGAGGATGCTTCTTGGATGTGAGCTCAGTCAAGGGGGCCACAATTGTGCCATATCCCTTGACAAAGTGACGGTAGTATCCTGTTAGGCCCAGGAAAGCTCAGACCTCCGTTTGAGTCTTGGGGGGTTCCCAGGCCATGATAGTCTCAATCTTAGCCTGGAGGGGCTGCACCTTCCCCCTGCCCACCAAATGACCGAGGTACACTACCGACCCCTGCCCAATCTGGCATTTGCTGGCCTTGATTGTCAAGCCAGCCTGCTTCAAGGCTTGAAGGACAGCCTGAAGGTGACACAAATGGTCCTCCCAACTACTGCTGAAGACAGCGATGCCGTCAAGATAAGCAGCAGAGAAGGCCTCCATACCAGAGAGGACCTGTTCACCAGCTGCTGAAACGTGGCAGGGGCGTTCTTGAGCCCAAAGGGCATCACACAGAACTGGTAGTGGCCCTCAGGAGTGGAGAAGGCTAACCTTTCCTTTGCTCCATCTGTAAGGGAGATCTGCCAGTACCCTGATGTGAGGTCAAAAGTACTCAAATATTGGGCAGCTCCCAGCCGGTCAATGTGCTCATCTGCCCTGGGGATAGGATGAGCATCAGTCTTCGTCACAGAGTTCAGTCCCCTGTAATCCACACAGAACCTGAGTTCTGGAGTGGTGCCCGGTGGGGCAGCTTTTGGTACCAGAACCACCGGACTGGACCAGGGGCTGCTTGAAGGTTCAATCACTCCCAGCTCCAGCATCTTGGTGACTTCACTGTGGATGCTGGCCTTCACCTTATCTGACAGCCGGTAGGTCTTGGACTTCACAGGTGGGCTGTCTCCTGTGTCCACATCATGGGTATACAGGTGGGTCCTTCCCGGGATAAGGGAGAACAGCGAGGAATACTGCTCCAGAACTTGACGGCAGTCTCTCCGCTGTTCGGGAGTCAGGGATGGTGAGAGGATTACCCCCTCCACCGACCCATCCTTCTCTTGGGACGCAAAGAGATCAGGGAGAGGCTCACTTTCCTCTTCCTCTGCTCCATCAGTCACCATCATCAGGATGACTTCGGGCCTCTCATGGTGGAGCTTGAGTCGGTTGACATGGAGCACCCGATGGGGCTGCCTGGGGGTCTTAAGATCCACTAGATAAGTGACCTTGCCCTTCTTTTCAACCACCTCAAAGGGGCCTGTCCAGCGATCCTGGAGAGCACTAAGCTCTCCAGGCTCCATGACCCACACCTTCTGTCCAGACTCCAACTCCACAGGGTGAGCATTGTGGTCATACCACTCTTTCATGACTGCCTGGCAGGCTTCCAGGTTGTCAGAAGCTTGCTTCCACAACTTAGCCATTTGGCTACGGAAAGCCAGCATTTAACTCACCACATCCTGGGGAAGCCTCCTGGGAGTATTTTCCCACCCATCTTTCACCAGGCTGAGAGATCCCCTGACAGGGTGTCCATACAGAAGTTCAATGGGGCTGAAGCCCACTCCTTTCTGTGGCACTTCCCTGTATGAGAACAACAAACAGGGTAGGAGGATGTCCCATTTCCTCCGCAGGCTCTCAGGCTTGTTAAACCTTTCCACCAGACCATTGGTCTGGGGGTGGTAAGGGGTGGAGAACCTGTAGGTAACTCCACATTCCTTCCACATAGCCTGCATGTATGCTGACAGGAAGTTGGCCCCTCTGTCAGACACAACTTCCTTGGGGAAACCCACTCGGGTAAAAATTCCCATCAGGGCCCGAGCCACCGCAGGTGCAGTAACGGTCCTCAAAGGAATAGCCTCTGGGTACCGGGTGGCATGATCCACCAGAACCAGGATAAACCTGTGACCGGCTGAAGTAGGTGGATCCAATGTTCCAACAATGTCGATGCCCACCCTTTCAAAGGGGGTGCTAACGACGGGTAGTAGTTCCAGGGGAGCCTTCGGCTTAACCCTTGTTTTCCCACTGGCTTGACAGGACACACACGTCCTACAAAAAGTGTCGGACGCCACCCTCATCTGAGGCCAATAAAAATGGGGGACAAGCCGGGCAAAGGTCTTGTCCTGTCCCAGGTGTCCTGCCAAGGGAATCTCGTGAGCCAATTCCAAGAGAAAGGCTCGGTAACGTTGGGGAACTACCAAGGCCCGCGACGAACCATGCACCGGAGCCTTGGGTTCGCTGTAGAGAAGCCCATCCTCCCAGTAGATATGAAAGTTCCCTGCAATGTTACCTGCTGCCTGGGCTTTGGCCTGTCGCCTCAGACCCTCAAGGGTAGGACACTCCTTCTGCCCCTGATAAAACTCTTCCCTGGTAGGTCCTCCCTCCACATGCCACTCTGCAGGGATAGGTAAGTCCTCCAGGGAGACAACATCCCCCTCTGTGGACTCCGGAACCACCCTCTCAGGTGCCCCATCCATCTCACGGGGTATGGACGCCGAGGCAGGTTTTCCCTGTCCTCGGATCTTCCCCTTTTTGGCAAATGGCTGTGCCTTTGTTCCAGGCTCCAGCCCTTGCGAACTCCCCCTCCGGGCAGTCGCGGACTGTGTGCTTGCACAGGTCCAATAAGGTGTACCCAGCATCTCTAAATGGGTCCGGAATTCCACCTCTTTCCAAGCATTGTGCTCTAGGTCATTCCCCAACAGACAATCGACTGTCACGGCAGGGCTCACCGCAGCTTGTAGGAGACCCGCAACCCCTCCCCACTCGAAGGGAACTTCAGCCACAGGATAGTGACCTATTCTGCCATCAGCCCTCGCGGCAGGGTGGAGTACGTTTGGAATCACCTGCTCTGGGGACACCAGCTGACTCCTTACCATGGTCATACTGGCACCTTTGTCTCTCAGAGCCTCCCCTCTCTGGCCGTTGATGGTGACCCACTGCCCATACTTGGTGGTATTCGGGGGTACCTGGATCTTAGGAACCATCTTGCTGTCTCCCAGGGACACTAAGGTTAGCCCTGCCCATTCACCTCCCTTATCTCGGGGCAATTCCTCCCCAAGCACTACACTAGCCACTCCCGGGGTTTTTCCTCCAGTGGGAGGGGGTGGTCTCTTTGGGCACTTGGCATCTCCCTTATAGTGCCCAATCCCACAACACTCATACCAGCGGACAATGCTAGGCTGTTGACTATGGTCAGGATAGGGGGATTTTTGTTGATTAACCTTAGGAGGGAAACCTGATCCCTTCCCATGCGAGCTATTTTGGGGGCCTTTCGAGAACTCTCTCTTTTTGTCTCCCCCCTCTTTCTTCTGGGGAGCGCCCTGACCAGCCCTTTGGGAATCCCCTCCAGTACCCTTTGAGGACACCCGGGTACTAGCCCAGATGTCCGCCTCCTCTGCAAGCTTCCTAGGGTTAGTCAGCTTGCTGTCCACCAGGTGTTGTCGCAGCTCCGGAAAACATTTCTCGAGGAGGTGCTCCTTTAAGAACAGATCATACAACCCCTCGTAATCAGTCACCTCACTGCCTTGCACCCAGCCCTCTAATGCCTTCTTAGCGTAGTCCAGAAAGTCCACCCAATTTTGTGTAGCTAGTTTGTGGCTGTTCCGAAAGTTCTGTCGATATTTTTCAGGGGTCAGCCCAAACTTTCTGATTAAGACAACCTTCATTGTGGGGTAATTGGTCTGTTCCTCCGGCTCCAGAGCTAAAAGAGCATCCCTCCCCACTGGAGGCGTGTACTTGTACATGCCAACCCCCAATGACTTTCTGAGATCCCATGGGCTCATAGCGAGACCTCATAGGCAGCCAACCATTTGGCAATGTCATCTCCTACACTAAAACTGGCGACTACATCTTTGGGCAGGTAGGGTCTGGGTTCCCTGGTAACCTCCTTAGGTACGCTGCCACCAATAGGATTACTGGGGGTCCCTCTCTGTAGGGCTTTGAGGTCTAACTCCCTTAAACTAAGCTTGTGGAGAAACCTTCTTTCCTCCCGTTCCTTCTCCAATTGGGCCAATTCTAATTTTAGTTGTCTCTTCTCCCTCCTGTCCTCTAATTCTGCGGATAATTATGTCACTAGGGGTATAAAGCCATGTCACTAGGGAATACAAAGTTGCGAAGGTTTTTTTCTCACAACCCTCATGTATTCCTTCCCATTTCACCATACTCCCCATTTTCACCGCAATGAAATGCTATGCAAGATATGCCTCTACATTCAAAACAGGCAGCAGATATAAAGGTGACTTATGTTTGCAAAGTCTGTAATTTACAAAAACACTGGGTTTGCAAATACAAAATAAGTTTTCAAAAATGTATCAACACCCTTTTGTGAGATGGAAAAAACATTCAGACCTGTGGAAGGGATTTTGCGATCCTCTACATATCGCAAATAGCAGGGGTGTTACAGAGGTGCCACCCTTCTTATTGAGATTCACTTTGCAGTTTTGGTTGCAAATCGGGGTCAGTTACTCCTGGGTTGGAGTTTTAACAGATTCGCAAAAGGATGCTGCCAGTGAGGACCTGTCTTGGCAATCCGGGCTGGACTGTTCCCATGGGGACCAGGGTCAAGACTGGTTTGCAAATGGCTGGGTCCCAACTGGGGTGACGTGGCAAGCTAAATAATGATGGATTAAACCCAGATCTATGACTGGGGGATAAGTGTTTTAAAAGTTTGAACACTCCGTCCATTATTTTATTTTGTGATGTTGCAGTGTGCGCCATAGGTTGCTAAGGGTATGCCTAGATGTGGGTCTCTTGCTCCCTGCGCCACTGGTTTAAAGCTAGCCTGGCTGATGAGTGGTGATACCCCGAACCCGGTCCCGGTATGCTTGTTTCCAGCCAGTGAGAACCCGACCTGGCAGTTCAGGCTGGACTGTTCTCATGGGGAGCAGGATCAAGACTGATTTGCATATCGCTGGGTCCAAACTGGGGTGACGTGGCAAGCAAAATAAAGATGGATTAAACCCAGACCTGGCAAGCAAAATAAAGATGGATTAAACCCAGATCTGTGACTGAAGGTGAGTGTTTAAAAAGTTTGAACACTCTGTCCATCATTTTATTTTGTGAAGTTGCCTTTGTGTGACATATTCTTCTTTGGAACTCATGTTGATGGCTTTGAGCAGAGCAGGAAGTGGCCTACTGGATCACTTTCAGTCAGTCATTATACTTTTATTCGACACATGTATCATAAAAAGTACAAACATATAGTACACACATAAATATAAAACCAATTCATCATTTACAAGAATACACATAAAAATCATGTGGAAGTGTTGACTGAAGAGACATTTTTCAACAATTTTAACCTAATAATCCAGGCACATGATAAAAACTTTGCAACCCCACAAATAGTAACCATAGAAGAGGTGTTAGAGACGAGGATACGAATGCTGATTTGTAGTCCCTGACTCCAAGATTCTTTAATACAGGTTTTAGCCATTTGTTCCTAGGTGGGGAATATGCTTTACAGGCAAAAATGAAGTGGCCCAATGATTCTTCAGGATTTGTACAGCCTGGACACTTTATATCCTCTTCCCTCCTACTATTCCATCTAGACGTAAAAATTCTAAGGGGCAACGTTCCATATCTAAATTTCAAATAAAGTGTCCTGTCCCGAGGAATCTGGATAAAATCCAAAAACAATTCTAGCTTTATATTGCACTTATGGGTCAAAAAGTTCTCAGTTAAATGCCCCCAATTTGGATTCTGTAAAGCCTTGGCCTCAATCCAGTCCCAATATAGTTTTTTCACCAGTTGTTTTGGTGGAGGAGATTGGGAGGCCCATGCGTCACTTAAACCCACACTGGCTACAAGTTGTTTTAAGACATTTAGCCACTTGATTTTACCTGAGGTGTTTAGTTTTAACATTTCATCTAACACTAAAGCGTAGTTAGCTAATTCGGGGGTCCTCCTCAAACGTACCCAATATAAGAGGGGACGAAGCTGGAGAATGTCCCGAATGGACCTCCTACCCAGATCTGCAAATAAGGGTTTAAGTGGAGTGGAAGTTGGAAGTGATACCAAGTCCCTCATAAACTTATTCTCAGTTAGGACATGATCATTAGTGTTCTCAGTGCCCCATATTTCTGAGCCATAAACAGCTGAGGCTATTGCTTTTCCCTCATAAACTGACAAAGCAGGAGCAACTGGCCTGCTCACAGAGAAACGCTGATTTTTTAAAATAGTGCCGGAAACTCTTTTAAGGTTTAAAATCATTTTACTTATATGGGGTTCCCACTTCATTTTATTAGTAATCCTAACACCGAGGTAATCAAACTCTTCGACCACCTCGAGGGGAGATCCATTCAAAGTCAGGTGTATATTCCTGCATTTCCTCTTGGCGGTCATAACCATTAATTTAGTTTTTGTAGTGTTTATTGTAAGTCCCCGTTCCTGACAGAAAACACTAAACTGGTCGAGGAGAGTTTGGAGACCTATGGGAGTTTTTGATAACAGAAGGGTGTCATCAGCAAAGAGGAGCGATGGTGTTTTCTCCCCGGCCATAATGGGGGCATCTGCCGGTATCTCTTGCAGATGTTTCACCACCCCGTTTATAAAGAGGGAGAACAAAGTGGGGGCCATCACGCACCCTTGCCGCACCCCTCTGTTGACAGGGATATTCTTTGTAAGTTGCCCCTGCGTCCCCCAACGTATCCTAGCATAGGTACCCTCATGGAGTTTGATAATAAGATTTAACAAATAGGATGGGAAGCCCATATCCAATAAGACATTCCATAATTTAGCACGGGGTATTACATCAAATGCAGTTTTTAAGTCTATAAAAGCCAGGTAAAGGCTCCCTCTGGCTATTGACACTGTTTTCCAAAAAACTGCACAGAATCTAAAAACTTGGTTGATTGCTCCTACATTACTTCTAAATCCTGCCTGGAAGTGGGACAGGATGTTTTCTTCCATAAGCCAGCACTCAATCCTGTTTATAATGACCCTGCCAACTACTTTTTGAATAACATCAATTAAACTAATTGGTCTGTAGTTGGCAGGGTCCTCTCTCTCACCTTTTTTAAAAATGGTGACAACTTCAGCACCTTTCCATGAGTCAGGTACTTGGTGACCCAACTGAATAAGATTCATAATATTTACAATAAGATCGGCCCAAACCGTAGGGTTATGCAGCAGTAGATCACCCGGTATTCCATCCGGGCCAGGTGCCTTACCCGGTGTTATTTTATGGATGGCTTCCTGGACCTCACGGGGTGTGAACAATACATCTAAAGAGCCACCATTTAGTTGAACCAGACAGCCGGTATCTATTATTGGAAGTGCTGATGCAACTTCCGGAGTACCTACGCCATATAATTTAGAAAAGTGGGAATACCATTGGCACTCAGTTATGTGGTTTGGAATGGGCTCAGCACCACGTCTATCAAGAATATTTATCAATTTCCAGAATACAATGGCGTTTTTCCCATGAGCCGCTTCCTTTAATGCCTGCCAATGTTCCTCTTCCCAATCTTTTTTGGCTTTCGCAATGCTATTGCGGTAATCTTGTCTTGCTGATCTGGCTGCCAGTGTATCCTTGTTTTTTATAGCCAGGGAGATGGCTTTTCTTTTTTCCCTGCAAGAGACAGTATACCAAGGGTTCCCCTTCCTTTGGGTGAGTTTAATCAGTGGGCATCCCTTGTTTTTTTTGGAAAAGAACATACTAATCTCCCCTATTAGATTTTTGTACTTAGCTGCTAGCGTAGACCCCCGAGACTGAGGGGGAGTTTGGTAAACTGGTGCCAGGGCACTCGAAGCGGCCAAAACTAGATCTTTAATGTTCTCAAGTGTCCCCTCATTGCACCTGACCACATTCCATTTAATCCTGCGATTACAGTTCGAAGGAACTAATTCTTTAGTAATCAGCTCATTTGGGGCATCTTTACCAATATTATCACCCCAGAACATACCCATACAAAGGGGATTGTGGTCACTATCAATCCTCTGACTGACCTCCATATCAACAAGGTTGGCCCATGAATAAACATCTAAAAGGATGTAATCAATCCGTGACGGGCAGCCTATTCGATTGAAAGTCATAGCGCCCATACGGTCTGATGTGGTACGGCCGTTTAGGGCCCATAAGTCATGGGCAAACACCAGGGCATTTAACTGGATGACTCTGGCAGACCACTTCTTGATTGGGGCCAGTGATAAAGATGGAATAAACTGGTTCCCTAGATTATTATGAGAACCCGGATAGTCCTCCTCATCAAGGGGCTCAAATGTGCAATTAAAATCACCTCCCACCAGTACTGAAGATTTAGAGGGGAGGGTTGAAAGCCTATTGTCTAACAGCTCTAAAATGGGTGAAGATTGGCCCCCTGGTAGACCCCTGGCATAAACACAGAAAAGTTCCAAAACGTTTCTGTCAGCCTGCCTTTTAACAGTTATGTGGAGTATGTCATTGGTGGGGATATGTTTAACAGTAACCTCACAGTTCAAATCTATCCTGATCCAGATAAGTAGGCCTCCCGATGGGCGCCCCTTCCCTTGTTGAGTTGCAGGGACAAAGAATGTAGAGTAACCATGCTTGTATTCTGGCTCAACACACCAAGTTTCCTGGAACATACAGATATGGTAATCCTCTAGGAAATTATTCCATGCAGGATTAGACAGATTTTTCTTTAAGCCCGCTATGTTCCAAGACAGGATTTTAACAAGGGAAGGGGACAATGGGGGTTTTTCCAAGGGTGCCAGAATATCAATATCCCCTGCCAGTGGGTCTAGAATAATACTATCCTGGTTGGATAGTTCCTCCCTGACATTGGAGATAGGACCACTATCTGGGGGAGGAAATACCCCACTTTCATTGACAACTTCAAGGGACTGGGGTGATGGTCAGTCCACCTCTTCCAGCCCACTAAAACGATTGTAACAAGGGAATAAGGGGTAGTTGAGCTGTGGGCCCCACCCTTCTCCATTAAACTGGGGATCACCCTTCCACTGGTGCCCCTTCCTCCTATGGACTACATTCCATCCTTCCTCCGAAGCCATTCCCCACTGTTGGGGGTTCTGATAGGTGGACATAGCATTCCCATTACTACCTCTCCCCAGGCCTTTGTTAGCCGGCCTCAACCAACTCCATCTAACATCCTCGTGACCCTCTTGCGCATAAAAAAAGGACAGGGGTTTGGCTGATACCACCGATTTGTTATCACATGGAGGAAAAGAACAAATAAATTCTACTAATCGTGGGTCCTCAAACGTGATAACGACACAATCACCCTTTATACTTTTCTTCTTCCCACCTACCCAAGGGGCCCGTTCTACCATAAGTATGTTCTTATTTAGACCAGGAGGTGGAGGGTAATTTTTGTCAAGCCAGTGGCATATTTTGTTTTTAATCGCCCAAAAGGGCTCAGAAGTGGACGTAGGCAGCTCAGGAATGCCCGTCAAAACGACCACAAACGGACATGCATCAGGTGGTAGATTGATGTTTCGTCGTGTGGTGGTTTTTCTGGGCTGTGTCTGGGGAATAATAGGAGCTGGAGTACTAGGTACCTTTCTCTTCGCAGCACTTGGGCATGTAGAAGTGGGGGGTTTGTTGGTACTCTGTATGTTGTTCACCAGCTGTGGAGAGTTAAGAGAGCTGGTTGTGGGTACCAAAATACTCCCCGTAGATGGATTTTTATTGCCGGGCACGTTATTGGGGACAGGTGGTAAGACCACCGAGGTACAAGGACCAGGAATAGACAGCTTGGGGTCTTGTAGCGCGAGAATGGTATCAAGTTGATGTTCTATGTTAGCAAGCCTAGTCTCCAGAGGCAAGAGCAGTGATTTAATCAAGTAGACATAGAATTCATTAAGGAATCAAGCCCTTCCCCTGAATTAATTGATGAATCGTTGCTTCCGCTAATATCCAAAATACTGGCCAAGCTGCTATCATGTGTTATATCACCCGGAACCCCCAGAGATAATAAATGGGGAGTGGAGTTTAACATCTCAGACTCAGGTTGGTCAATGGGGGCCTGGGAGGTCCCTTCATCTACCATCACCACACCCAAATTATCCCCCCCAGAGTTAGAGCCCATAGCCCCTTGTGGAATTATGACAAGGTTATCAGTTGGAGGGTTCGTTATGTTCGGAACATTTAAAGCTGACATGTTAGTGTCAGACCCACCCGCCTGGGAAGAATCAATATCGCGGTGAGTTGCTGTCACAGATAGATGGGGGATGTTGGAAGGTAATATACTCATAGCGGGGGTATTGATAGGTAATGATGGTGAACAGATGACAGGGGTAGGGTCATCGACCGGCTTCCCAGCAGGAAGAGGAAAGTTATTTCGGCCTTGGGGCGGGGAATGTATCAATGCTATGTTGCCGAGTGATGACCTTTTCGCTTGAGCAAGATCCAGCGAAACCCTCCTTTCCATAAGAGAAATACCCTGGTCTATCAAAGAACTAGTACGAGAGATAAAATTATCTAAAGTGCCAATAACTTTTTTGGTTTTATCATTGCCAGCTCTCTGACTCCTGGTTTTACGGGTAGACATCTCTGGCAGGACAAACACCGGCTAGGGATTATAAGAAAATGCTAGCAAAAGACCCCCGACTGCCAATTGGCACAAAACGAATAAATCTAGCTACACAATAAGTGGAAAACAAAACAAGTAATTGGCCGGTTGGCTTCAAGCATAGAGTCAATAGTCATTAAAAATTGCAGCAAAAATACAAAAGAAAAATAGGGATATGCCCAGGCCAGGCACTGCAGGTCACTGAGGGCCACAGAGGGCCCGCCCTTTGCCCGGGCTTCGCCCCGGGCGCTCCCGCGCGCTCCCGCGCAGCGTAGGACTCCCAAATTTATAATCCAGAGGCCAATGGGCCGGGTTGTTGGAGGTGGGGCGGGGCGGTCAGGGAGAGCGGGGCCAGGTGACTCGGCCACTGACACCGGGACTCCTGGGAAGGCGAGTCCCGGGTCGCGCTCGCAGCCCTGCAGCCTCACACACCCCACAGGAACAGCTGAAGCCGGGGAAACAGGAACGTCAGGCATGTGAGAAAACGAAGCGTGACCCGCGGAGCGGGTACCGCGAGGCGTGGGTAGAAGTGCCTTGTGGATAGCAGCAACGCCGATTCAAGGTTTAGCTACGGAGTGTCCCACGAAGGAAGAGTCCATGCCCCTTTTCAATTGCTGGAGGTGGGGCGGGGCGGTCAGGGAGAGCGGGGCCAGGTGACTCGGCCACTGACACCGGGACTCCTGGGAAGGCGAGTCCCGGGTCGCGCTCGCAGCCCTGCAGCCTCACACACCCCACAGGAACAGCTGAAGCCGGGGAAACAGGAACGTCAGGCAGGTGAGAAAACGAAGCGGGACCCGCGGAGCGGGTACCGCGAGGCGTGGGTAGAAGTGCCTTGTGGATAGCAGCAACGCCGATTCAAGGTTTAGCTACGGAGTGTCCCTTTCCGCTTTCCCAAACGTGCTCTCATATGAGAAACCTTTTTTAAATAAGCAGCACCTCTCCTTTCAATCAACATGAGCTGCTTTAAAACTAAATTCCCATTTGGGAATGCAAAAATGGAAGTACGGAGGTCTGTTGTCTCTTGCAGGCCTCCATCCCTGCATTCACAGCCAATCACAATTACCAAACTCCTTCATTAATATTAAATAAATAGGTGGTTTTGCAACCCCCTATGAATGTACATTTGCAGTTTGAACTATTATATAGATTGCATCTCAAATAGCATTCCGAATTCACAAATCAGTTGGTGTGATAATTGCACATCCCTGGTTTGTGAATGTGAATAGGCCCTTTGATATTTAGGTTCCCATCGACATATTTTGAGAGTAACAGATACGAGATTAAGTGGAAAGAAACGCTTTTTTATTACTTGAGTAATGTTTATCGCATGTATGGCTTCAACTGGGGAGGAACAACACATGGGCACAGCAAATAGAAAAGCAATAAACTCTGCTAACTATAACTTGGTCAATAATTGGGAACTACTCAATCCTATGTCAAGAGTAGAAGAACCATTGAGCAGTCCTTTTAGTTACTACTGGTAAAACCGAATGTGATGGTCACTATTGTATTTTACATTTTTATCTATAAATGGTCACACCAATGCCAAACCAGTAAGCTAGTTCCACATTACTTAGTGAGACAAATTTGCAATCTTTCCTGCCGGCCATCACTGATGATGCTTATGAATGCAGTGTCCAGGGGCTGGAACAGTAGGTACATCTTTGACATTCATGCCTTAATTGTGGCGCTTCACTTTCTCAGCCTTGTCCTTCTCATATCTGACTTTTATAATAATAATATTATAGAGATTAACAGCAAGCATTAACCCATTGAAAACATCAAATATGTTTGATAGAGGCCTGAGTTTTTGCTGTAGCGGACTTGAAAAAAATTAAAATTAGCATACAAAAGTAAGCAGAGTGCCAGACTATGACATGTCAACTGCAATGCGACTATGCCTAGAAGCCTGTGATGACAAAACAATTAGTGTTCACATGTAATAGCCATATGCTTTAATGGAACCTGTGGTACCTAATGTCTGAAAAATAAAATTTTAACCAAATTAAGAGAGTATTTCGAGCTAAATGATATGAGAAACAGAAAGACAAATTTGAAGGCCTGAACTCTAGAAAGTGAGGTGCTCTATTTGCAGAACAGGGACCTTCCTATATTTTCTGTAATGAGAGCCTTATCAGATCAATGACATTGATTCCTAACTACTAAAAAATACTATCATTGATACTATAGTACTAGTAGGATCCTTCGATGGTTCTTTTTAGCAGCATGAAAGTGTAAAGGGGAGCAACGTTTCATAAATCAATTGAGTATCCAGTGTAACTCATTAAATGGCTACACAATAACCCAAGTCAACAACCAAATGAAGGTTAGTTCAAATGTATTACAAATTCAAAAATAGTTGGACATATACGAATCTTAGCATGAGAGTATAAAAATACAGAGAAAACAGAAAAAATCCATATTCGCTGAAGAGATTTTCTCAGTGCAGCAAGAAAAGAACCACAAATTCTATAACTATTATGCTTGAAATCAGGAAGCAAACGTTAAGGTTCCCCTTCATTGGCACTTCGTTGTAGTAAAGCATTTTATTCTATTTAACCCTACTCTAACTCTAGATGTCGCACCCCAACATTAGCATTTAGCGAAGAGATTCAAAAGAGAAAAGGTGTCAGTGGCTAGATCCTTCCTAAAAAGTCACTCCGCCACAAGATGGGTCAGCAGCATGAAGCCTCAAACAGGAAAGGAGCAGTCTAGCACTCAGGTGCTCACTGTCAAGAAGGCAAAAAGGAATGGAGTATATGTCCCTCTCTATAATACATCATATTCTCAAAGTTGTATTCAGTGAATGCCACATAATGCTTTTCTCACACATACTCTACAGTAGGCTCAGCCACAAAAATGTTCATGACGTCGATCCCTTCATGGCATTCTCCATGTACGCCCGTCTGCAACAGTTTGTCCTTGGTCTTTTCTCTTTCTCCCTTGTGAAAGCACCTCCATCCACCTTATCATTGCCAGGCCAAGCCAACTGTAACTCCTTCATTCCTCAACTATCTAATGGAAACAATACCCTTACTCTTCACTAACAAGCGTTTTTTTTTTTAAATTAATTTTTTAATTTTAATTTTATTAAACAATCCACAGCAGTGTACATAACACAATGCCCATAGCATTATAACAATGAGGAATAGCATGCAGTCAGTCAGAAATAAATAAAGACAAACAGTGCAAG
This sequence comes from Lissotriton helveticus, assembly GCF_964261635.1. NCBI lineage: Eukaryota > Metazoa > Chordata > Amphibia > Caudata > Salamandridae > Lissotriton > Lissotriton helveticus. Next base: position 434,432,924 of record NC_136072.1, on the reverse strand, counting down.
AAAAAAATATCCCTTCGATATGTAGGGAAGACAGCAGCCCCTTATTGATAACACTCTAACGACATGGACATACCAGCCTCAAACAGCAATCCAATTGAAAATAAAAAAGGAAATATAAGCATATCCTACATTCACACTTCTGATAGCATATCACAATTTAGAAGACGTATTCTTGCATATTGAAAATGTATACACTGCCTATTCCAGCATCATCCCGTGACAGCAAATACTGTTTTTACAGCTCCCAAACATTCTTAGGGCGACTCCGTCGGGGCATTAACTCGCTCTATGTTTTGGACAGCGTATTACAGAAAATCAAATCTCTTTACCACTCTAATTTGGAGGGAGAAGGACCCAGTGCATAGCTATTCACCTGTTTGCTAAAAGGAGGCCCAATCCCAGAAGCTTCCTTATCCTTTTGGAGTGTGGTTTAGTGTATCTCAACAAGGCTAATAAGGGATCCGGAGTAAATGGAGTGCCAACAATATTCCCCAGTTCCGTAAAAATCTGTTCCCAAAAAGCAGCAATACGTGGGCATGCCCATGCCATATGGAAGAAATCTGCCCAGCTGGCCCCACAGTGCTCACATCTCGCGGATGTGGCCAGAGATATTACTATTCAACAGACAACTAAAAGCAGTGCCGTCAAAACAGAAATATAACACCACCTCGGGAAAAAGACCTCCCACACCCATATTTGCATGACCATGTCCCACTGGCGGTACATTGTGCTTTTATGGGCATGTCTCTACTCAGGCTCAGTTCTGCGGATCATTGCAAGAGTCAGTGGGATGGCCTTCAGCTGCAATAAAAGAAATATAATTAGAACATCACCATTGCAATAGCGACTGGTATAACAATATACAGCCGACCAGGAGGAAATAAAAACCACTGAGTTACTTGCGTCTTCATACAAAGTTAGTCGTTATCGTCCAGTTTACCACTTGAGCCAGCCTCAACATCTCCAGAGCACGAGGACTTCTTATTCCGCTCTGCCATTTTCCAGTCTTTGAGGGCTTTTTGAAAGGCGTTAGGGTCAGTAAAAATCTTATTAGAGCAATTAATTACAAACCTGAGTCTCGCTGGGCAGAGCATAGCATATTCCATATTATGCTTCATTAGTTTATGCTTCATCTGGATGAATAGCCTCCTAGCCTCCTGAACTCTAAGCGTGAAATTGGGAAACAGAGACAATGCAGAGCCTTCAAACTGTAATTCACCTAATTCTCTGGCTTTCTTAAGAGCAGCGTCCCTGTCGCAGTAGTTGAGCAATGTAAGAAAAGGTGTCGTCCAGAACACCCAGGCTTACCTTTGACGGGGCAGTCAAACACCGACGGCAACGCTGGGGATTGTGCGGGAGGTACTCCATTAACAGAAGGCTGTCACTCTCCTCCATAGGGCGGGGAATCAGCGTGCTTGGGATCTAGCCCGCCCTCACGCACACACCTGATAGGGGGCAACCAATGGCCTGTCCGGACAGGAGGAGAAAAGGAGGACGCTTCACCAGAAGGGGTGGGGAGCAACCCGGAAGCGGAGGACGAGCCGGAAGAAGACTCCAGGAGGACCGGAGTCAAAGACGCCGAAAGGAACGCGGAACACTAGGCAGTGCCGGCAGGGAGCAACTACCTGGGAGTGGCGAGAACTGACGGTGACACCGAAGAGGACCCAGAGGAGTGGTGGGAAGAGTGGTGGGCCCCTGAGGATACGCAGGAACCGCCACATCGCAGGAGAGTTGCGGCTTGAGCCGGTATGTGTCGGGTCACAGGGGCCAATGCGGGTGGCAGGTGAAAGAGAAACACAATATGCACGTTTAAACCGTGCCATGCCACAACTGTTTATACGCCTTAGCAAACTATATTTGCTTATGTTCTTTGTGCTCTCCATTACCATAACTCCAATCTCTGGACCTTTTTATTTTGACCACCCTTACACTTTCCTTTATGCACAATATATATTTTTTCTTCCTTCTAAATGTGCACCCCCCCTGAGGGAAATGACCATGCTTCCAGCGCCACCTTCTTCTACAACAGGCACAACTTCACCTGGGTGTGGTGGTGGAGACAGAGCAACAATATAGAGATATTTATTGTCTCTCTTTCCTCTTTTGGGTTATCCTGCCTTGAGAACCTCCTGGGAAACCATCTTCATCTGGACCACCTCCTTGGAAGCGAGAGAGAGAGAGAGAGAGCGAGAAAAAAAAAACGAGAGGCAACGTTGACAGAAGACATCCCTTCCCACAGCTGTACACCAGGGAAAAGACTCATAAAAAGAAATTTTGACCCCTTAATCTTATCTGCAACTGTTGCTATCCTGACAATAAAACCCTCACTATACAGCCCATACGGCCTCCTCACTTCTGTTTCCGCCCATCCCTCCGACAAGTGGTGTCAGAAGTGGGATCGGGGGAAATGGAGGCCGTCGTGTCCAAGATGGTGGAAGGACAGGAGTGTCTGGAGAGGATCATGGGTCGATTCCTAGAGGTAGCAGAGGCCGACAGAGCAACCCTACATAAGGCCCTAACTGAACAGACCTAGTCCCAGGGATCTGCAATAGGGAAATTGGCAGAGATACTGGGGCAGCCCCGGGGACATATATCTTTACCCTCCGTTGTGCTACAAAAATATGTTCCAGGAGAGGACCCTGATTTCTTCTTTTCCAACTATGAATGAATGGCAAGAGCCGCCATGTGGCTGGAAGATAAATGGGGTCATTATCTGGGCCCCCTTCTGAAGTGCGAGTTACAAGCTGCCTATCAGGCCGCCAATCCCCAAGGCACCACCCCCAATCCTGATATAAAGCGCAGTGTCCTTGAACGGATGGGCATAGATGAAGAGGCACATAGGGTCAGGCTACGTCAGGTCAAGGAAGGACCACAAGAAACACCAAGAGCCCTTTATTTCAGAGTTAAGGACCTAGTAGAGAGGTGGCTAAAACCTGGTTCTTCTACCAAGGAGGAAATAATATAAAAGATATGCCTGGAACAGTTCCTGACTTCCCTGCACCCACCCATACAAAGATGGGTTAGACAACATGCGGGCCTCACTCTGGACAGAACTGTGGAAATTGCTGCTGCTTTTAATCGGGCACAGGAATTACAAAAGGGAAACAAACTATCTTGAAGGCACCCTGGTGGGATACCTCCGAAAACAATCAAGACCCTCCCTCATCCCAGAAGACAGGAACCAGTCACTCTGATCCCAAGCACCGTTCACCCCCCCACCCAAAACCAGTGGTATCTTTAGGTCCACAGTGTTTTCACTGCAGCGCTTTTGGGCACATCGCCCGATCCTGTCCCCAGAAAGAAGAACCCATGGAGGTGGGTTTTTCCCGAGCCCTATACTGCCAGTCCGCAGAGGAACAACCGCCTTTTCATAAGAGAGTACTCGTTAACGGAGAACCCCGAAATGCCTTAGTGGACACAGGGTGTTTACAAAAAGCGTCATAAGACCACAAGAGGTCCCAGGGGGAGATCCCGCGACAACAGAAGTTGTCCACATACAATGTGTCCACGGAGACAGTAAAACATATCCTGTGACAGATGTCACTATACAACACTAACCCAACACACCACCAGTTCCCCTGAAAGTAGGACTGATCCCGAGATTTCCTGAACCCCTGGTACTGGCAAACGATTACCCTCATATGAACGAGCTCCTCCAAGGAGTGTGGAAGGAGGGAACTCAGAGGAGGGAAACAGCACCCTTTGCCCAAGACCCAGAACCCGACTTGAATAGAGGGAAGAATTGGAAAAGTCGAAAACAGAGAGGAAGGGAAAAGAAATAATGGACCCCAGCAGTCCTAACCAACACAGGCCATGAACTATGGGACCACGATCAGAACTTCCATTAGGCTCAGCGAGAAGATCCCTCTCTGCAAGAAGCCTGGAGACAAGCCGCAGATCAGGAAAACCCCATCACGTAGACCCTCAATTCTTCCTGCATCGGGGATTGTTAAATTGAAAGGGGGGGGGGAACCTTGCCCACACAATTACTAATCCCCCAACCCGTCTAGGGAAAGCTTCTGTTTTTAGCGCATAGCCATCTCCTGGGGGGACACTTTGGTGCGGATAAAACAGAAAAGGCAATCCTAGATAGGTTCTAGTGGCCGGGGATAATACATTTTGTGACTGCCACATTGTTTTACCATGCTAAACATAATTCAAGGCTCCGAAAGAACAATTCCCTGAAAGGAGATTTCTATTTACTTTATACATCTGCATTAGGGGTATTATTTACGGGGCATATTTGTTGCATCATAGACTGCAAGTTTAGCCTCACATTTCCACCAGCAGTATACATTTCTGGGTGCATTCTTCGTTATTGTTACTGTGGTGTAAAAGTAGTAATTGATACATGGATATTCTTTCTATGGTGGGCTAGGCATATACTTTCCAGTCTTAGCAATGCCCATTCCTTGTATGATTTCATAGCTGCAATCTTATGGTGAGTGTATTCAGGACTCTTGGTCTTACATTGTGGGTACCATAGAGCAGAAGCTAATTAATGTTGTGTGTCATTCTGCCATGCAGAAAAAATCAAGCCAGAAGAGTGACAAGTTCCCCAGACCGGACCCAAAGAGGGAAGAAATCTTGCAGCAAGTTTATTATTTTATCCCAATTCCGTTTTTCCCCCGGGTACGACCTCAGACAGCAGGGTTCTGTTCCTCTGTAGGGGGTTGTGTTTGAGGGAATTAAGGAACATATCATCTTCCATCGACTCTGCTGGACGTCTGAGCAAGGTTAGTGGCGTGTTATTTACTTGTGCTTCTGACAACCCTGACAGATTGTCAAGCCCAGCCCGGACGATGGATACCAATGTGGTGTTGACCTCGCTGTTGGAGAGCCTGTCTGCTCTTCAGCAGGAAGTTCAAACCTCTCGGGCAGAAAACCAGAACCTACAAAGGGAGATGAGCACATTACGTAGAGAGGTAACAGGACTTTCATGAGGGGGTTGTGAGGAACGTTCCTATATTAGGGCAGCAACTCTCCCTCCTCCTACCCGCACTATGCATTCCTCTACTCCTACCACTCAAGGGGGTGGGTTTTTCGCTACAACTCCTGTTCCCCCATCCATATCAGACACGGTTCCCACAGTCCACTTGATACAGAATACAGGTATTCCCTTGGTGACCCAAAGAAGTTTGAAACCTTCCTGAACCAGTACAGGCTTCACTTCCTCTGTAAACCGGCTATGTTTCAAGACAAAACAGCCAAGACTGCATTCATGATGTCATATATGGGTGGTAATGCGGCCAGCTGGACCATTCCCTAATGGAAAGGAACAATCCCGTTTTACACCGATTTCTGTTTTGAAATGAGAAAATTATTCGACAGGAAATCGCACATGATGTTTTTAGACAAAGAGTTACTAACTTTGCCGCAGGGATCCCAGGATCTACTGACGTGCATTACAACGTTCAATCGACTAGTGGTAGAAACTGACTGGCCCACCGAAAAAAGAAGTACTCTGTTTTACCAGGGATTATGAGGAGATCTTAAAGATGTCCTTTCACAGGTCGTACAGCTGCCACAATCATGTGAAGAGTTGATAGACTTAACCGTCCAACTAGACCACAGAATCCAGGAAAGAAAGGGAGATAAAAACAGAGGAGATACTCGATTCTTGTAATCCAGACCAAAGATTACCGCGGAGGAACCTCAAAAAACCCCAGACGGACCTGAACCTATGCAGATTGGAGGGATTCGGGGTCCCCTTACCCCAGAAGAGAAGGAAAAAAGACGTAAAATGAAATGATGTCTTTACTGTGGGAAAGGAGGACATTTCATTAGAGAATGCCGTGCTAGGACATCCCTCCCCGGCAAAACCACTTTTCCACGGGCTCAAGCAGCTATCAGATAAGGAGAGCCGGCGGAAAACTAAAAAGCCCAGATCAGGTAGAGATCTTTGGTTTGGGTCAACCACGTACAATGATCTCACTGTCCTTGCCAATACCCAACAACCCGCTGTAGCCCACATGAATGTCTGTGTAGCCCTGTGGATCACATCGAAGGATGTCATAGAGGTGGAGGCCCTGTTGGATTCCGGGGCAACTGGTAATTACATCGATCAGGAGTACGCATTGAAGATAGGAATACCCTGTGAAAAGAAAGAAACACCTGAACATGTTAAAGCAGTAGACGGCACTGCTCTGACTTCTGGTCCCGTGATGTATCGTACCTTTTCGCTATTGATGCAATTTGGCTTTGACCACCAAGAATATATCCAATTTGATCTCATAGACGCCCCCCAGTTCCGCCTTATCCTTGGGATGCCCTGGCTGACTTTACTTGATCCAGTGGTTAGCTGGGCGTCTCGAACAGTTAATATGGCTTCTGACTACTGCAAAAAACATTGCTCAAAGGGGAAAAGCCATCAGAGTGAGAACGAAGTTATTCCTGCACCTTCATCCTTTCTGGCGACAGCCTGTATCCAAGAACGGTATTGTTGTTCTACAGTTCTACCTGACATCTACAACATTGTGGGTACCATAGAGCAGAAGCTAATTAATGTTGTGTCTCATCCTGCCCTGCAGAAAAAATCAAGCCAGAAGAGTGACAAGCTCCCCAGACCAGACCCAAAGAGGGAAGAAATCTTGCAGCAAGTTTATTATTTTATCCCAATTCCGTTTTTCCCCCGGGTACGACCTCAGACAGCAGGGTTCTGTTCCTCTGTAGGGGGTTGTGTTTGAGGGAATTAAGGAACATATCATCTTCCATCGACTCTGCTGGACGTCTGAGTAAGGTTAGTGGCGTGTTATTTACTTGTGCTTCTGACAACCCTGACACAAATCCGTAGATATTGTAAAGAATGCTTGGTGTGCCAGAAAAATAGTCGCTATATTCCCCCTAGAGTTTCTTTGAGGCCACTTCCTGACATCTATAAACCCTTTTCTAGAGTGAGAATGGATATAATAGGCCCTCTCCTTCCATCCCGGAGCGGATATCTCTATGTGTTAGTACTTGTGGACTACGCCACAAGATTTCCTGAGTAGCCTTATGACACCCCAATACGACACAAATTGCAAAAGCTATGATCAATGTATTTTCTAGGGTGGGGGTCCCACAAGACGTCATTATTGATCAAGGGACTCCCTTTACGTCACGCCTGATGCAACAGGTATGCCAACAGCTTCAGATTAAGCATATCCGCACTGCAGCCTACCACCCCCAAACAGACGGCTTAGTGGAACGGTACAATTCCACACTTAAGACAACCCTAAAGAAACTATTGAACCTAGAAGCGAGGAAGTGGGAGGACATGCTTCCTAAAGCCCTATTTGCTATCAGATGCAGTCAGCAAAAAATGTTGGGTTATTCCCCCTTCGAACTATTGTATGGAAGACTGCCTAGAACCCTCTTAGACATGGCCAGGGAAGAGTGGGAGGAAGAAAGGGACACCACGTAACCCCTTTTACAGTACATAACCAGTCTGAGAACACACTTAAATCAAGTAAGGGAGATAGTTTGTAACAACCTGGAGAAAGCCCAGGTGTCCCAGAAAGAACAGTATGACAAAAAAGCAAAGGACCGAACATTAGCGATAGGAGACATGATCGTCCTTATGATGCCGACCGCAGAGCAGAAGTTGTTAAGCCAGTGGCAGGGCCCAGCCCATATAAAGTGGTAGAAAAGGTAACTCCAGTAACCTACTGACTAGAGTTGGATCCTCATAAGAAAAAGACTCAAATTTACCATATAAACCGACTAAAAAATTGAGAAGGGCCATTGCCTGTGTTAGTATGTTCCAATTCCGTGACCTTAGCAGAACAGAGTATTGATCCTGAGTTGTCTGACTCCTTAAGGCAGGAATTACTGCTTACCCTTCAGCCTCTACAAGATATGTTTTCACTGACCCCAGGTAGAACATGAAATCCAGGGCAGAAGGTCAGGCTATGACCCTATCGCATACCTGAAGCCAGACGAGCAGCTATAGACCAAGAAGTCGAGAAAATGTTAGAGTTAGGAGTCATCAAACCCTCCAAAAGTGAATGGAGCTCCCCAGTGGTCCTAGTTCCCAAACCAGATGGGTCAATCATGTTTCGTTTTGACTTCCGCAAAGTGAACAAGATATCCCAGTTTGACGCTTACCCCCTTCCCGGGATGGATGAAATTATTGAAAATCTAGGGAAGGCCCAATATGTTAGTACGCTGGACCTTTGTAAGGGATACTGGCAGGTGCTGCTAAGGGAGCAGGATAGAGAGAAAACAGCGTTGGCTACACCCAAAGGTTTATACCACTTCAGGGTACTGCCGTTTGGATTACATAGTGCACCTGCCACGTTTCACAGTCTGATGAACATAATCTTGCAACCTATACGGCATTTGCAGCGGCCTACATAGATGATATAATCATCAATAGTCCATCATGGAAAGAACACCTGGAACATCTTACACAGGTGATTCAAGCTTTGGGTAACAGCGGGTTAACCATCAATCCTACTAAAAGCCGTTTGGCTGCAATGTCTGGGAGATATTTGGGTTACCTTTTGGGGTAGGGGTACGTTAGACCACAGGAGGAGAAAGTCGCTGCCATCACTCAGATTCCCTTTCCCCAGTCAAGAAAAGACCTCCGAGCTTTCTTAGGGCTGCTCAGATTTTACAGACGCTTTATCCCCCACTTCTCACAGATAGCCGCTCCACTAACTGACCTTCTGAAGAAAAACGTCCCTACCCCAAAACACCTTCAGAACCCTACTCCGGAAGAAAAACAAGCTTTTCAATATCTCAATCACAGCATTAGGTCCAGGCCAGTCCTTGTAAGCCCGGACTATACTAAACCATTTCTTTTACAATCTGATGCCTCAGACAAAGGGCGTGGGGCGGTTCTATCATGAACAGATGAAGAGAATCAAGAACGACCAATTATTTACATCAGCAGAAAACTCTTTCCTAGAGAAACAAAATATGCAGTTATAGAAAAAGAAGCCCTAGCACTCAAATGGGCTATTGAATCCCTTTGCTATTACCTGGAAGGTAGAGAGTTCCTCCTCTACACAGACCATGCCCCGTTAGAATGGTTGACCCGGAACAAAGGACAGAACACATATTACAGTGGTTTCTCACTTTGCAACCCTTCCGATTTACAACGCTCCATCGGAAAGGAAAAGATCAAGCAAACGTGGACTACCTATCCAGATATCCATCTGGTCCCTTTCTTGTACACAAGAAAGTTAGGGGAGGGGAATGTGAGAAAAGGTGGCGGCCACAACATCTAGGCTTACCTTTGACGGGGCTTTCAATCACCGAGGGCAACGATGGGGATAGTGCAGTAGGTACTCCATTAACAGAAGGCTGTCACTTTCCTCCACAGGGCGGGGAATCAGCGTGCTTGGGATCGAGCCCGCCCTCACGCACACACCTGACAGGGGGCAACCTGCTTAATTCAGACACTCTGTTCATCACCACCCCCTTTTCTGAATCATTTTGTCCACCATAAGCGTGGAAGGGTATACTCAGATGTGAGTCCCTTGCTCATTGCACCATCAGGATTCAAGCAAGCCGGGCCGACGACGGCTGAAATGCCAGAAACCGGTCCCCGGAAGCTTGTTTCCTTCCCAGTATAAGAATTGGCTTGGTAGTTTGGTTTGCCCTGTTCCCATCATGCACTGGGACAGGAACAGACTAATTTGCATGTAGCCAGGTTCTGAGCTGGGATGGTGCAGTGAGCTAAAAAACGGTGATGGATCAAGCCTTGATCTTTGGACTGGGTAAGAGTGGTCTGCTTAATTCAGACACTCTGTTCATCACCACCCCCTTTTCTGAATCATTTTGTCCACCATAAGCGTTGAAGGGTATACTCAGATGTGAGTCCCTTGCTCATTGCACCATCAGGATTCAAGCAAGCCGGGCCGACGACGGCTGATATGCCAGAAACCGGTCCCCGGAAGCTTGTTTCCTTCCCAGTATAAGAATTGGCTTGGTAGTTTGGTTTGCCCTGTTCCCATCATGCACTGGGACAGGAACAGACTAATTTGCATGTAGCCAGGTTCTGAGCTGGGATGGTGCAGTGAGCTAAAAAACGGTGATGGATCAAGCCCTGATCTTTGGACTGGGTAAGAGTGGTCTGCTTAATTCAGACACTCTGTTCATCACCACCCCCTTTTCTGAATCATTTTGTCCTGACAGGAGGAGAAAAGGAGGCCGCTTCACCAGAAGGGGTGGGGAGCAACCAGGAAGCGGAGGACGAGCTGGAAGAAGACTCCAGGAGGACCGGAGTCAAAGACGCCGAAAGGAACACGGAAGACTGGGCAGTGCCGGCAGGGAGCAACTACCTGGGAGCGGCGAGAACTGACGGCGACACCGAAGAGGACCCAGACGAGTGGTGGGAAGAGGGGTGGACCCCGGAGTATACGCATGAACTGCCACAACTCAGGAGAGTTGTGGCTTGAGGCAGTACATGTCGGGGCACCGGGGCCAATTCGGGTGGTGGGTGAAAGAGAAACACAATATGCACGTTTAAACCGCCCCACGCCAAAACTGTTTATGCGCCTTAGCAAACCATATTTGCTTATGTTCTTTGTGCTCTCCATTACCATAAATCCAATCTCTAGACCTTTTTATTTTGACCACCCTTACACTTTCTTTTATGCACAATATATATTTTTTTCTTCCTTCTAAATGTGCACCCCCTACCCCCCCCCCACGCACAGCTTGTGAAAAGGGAAAAAGTAAGGGAAGGACCCTGAGGGAAGGGACCGTGCTTCCAGCACCGCCTTCGTTTACTGGTACCCTACAACAGGCACAACTTCACCTCGGTGTGGTGGCGGCGACAGAGCAACATTATGGTTTAACCCCCAGATTCATCAAAGTCCTGTTTTGCGAGTCCCTAATAGCGATTTTTAAGGAATCGCTATTAAAGACTCGCAAAACGGGATGCATGTAGAAATCGCAATATTTTTTGAGATTTGTACTGCTTCCTTATTTGCGATTCACTAATTGCTAATCGCAAATAAGGAATTGCTGTCCCATACATTCCTATGGGCCTCATGGGGAGTCATTCCTTATTTGCGATTAGCAATTAGCGAATCGCAAATAAGGAAGCGATTTCAAGGGTGCCAGGGTGTCCAAAGGACACCCTGTAGTACCCCTGAAATGGTAATGTACACTGGTGTTGCACACACACATGTCCAAAGGACATGTGTGTGTGTAACATACAACATGATGTAAGTTTTATACATGATGAAATTACTATACAGGGAAGCCCCCGCAGATGACTGGGTGGTGTGAGTTCTAACGTGTTGTCCAATATAAAGTTGAAATTACTACACAGGGGGTACGCCTCAAACGACCAGGATCTTGAACAGCCCTTCATTCCCCAACATGTCAGTGACATTTCTCAATATCTGTTCACTAAAGAACAGAAATGGATTTTTAAACTGAGGTGTGACACTACAGGGTTGAACGACGAGATTCCGTGGATCCAGCTCTGATGATCCTTAATAAAACACGACCTTGCAGATCCTGGTCGTTTGAGGCGTACCCCCTGTGTAGTAATTTCAACTTTATATTGAACAACACGTTAGAACTCACACCACCCAGTCATCTGCGGGGGCTTCCTGTATAGTAATTTCATCATGTATAAAACTTACATCATTGTCTGGTCCTGATAGAGACTGAGCGCTAATACATATATACACTATACAGTTTGGCTACCCACAGTCGAGATTTCTGCTCGCAACTGACACTTCTCTGCTGTTTTAATCATACAAAGACGTTTTAATTATACAAAGATCTTTGGTGTCACGCTGTCTGCCACCTCTGCAACTGACAAATTGTATTTTCTAATAGGCTACCTATCATCCTGTTAATCTGTACAAATTGCGCGTGCCCTCAATGCCAGGGCCGTCTCTTCACCTCGTTTGATCTTTCACCTCCATATAAACTGCACGGAGGAAGAGTGATCTTTGACAGCGGGTACCCACACAGTGAATAAGTGCTCCTCAGAGACTAGCCTCATCAGCAAGCTTCCGACTGTTGATTTTCCACCATGTTTATCTTCGTCAACATGGGAGAAATAATGCTCTACTGATCACGGTTTTTCCCTGTTTCCTCCCCATATTGTGCTTGTGTTTACCATGAACATAGGCGGCTTGAAAGGCGACCAATCATTGACGAGGCGCTTGCTTACAATCGTCTAAGTCCAGACGGTTTCCGGTCCGCCTTCTATTTCCGGCTTCCGGTCCGCATTTTATTTCCGGTTTCCGGTTTATCGAATGAACCTATCAAAAGGTCAAAGATTATGTTTATTATGACCGTAGTCTTTAAACAAACAAGCCGTGAGCATAGCACACTAAGAGGAATGTATACAGTAAAACCTATTCTTATTTTTAAAAAGTTATTCTTTAAAACAATTCTACGTTTCAATTCCAAAAATACAAAGTCCAATTATAAAATACTAGTCACCTCTAAAAGTTACAAATGCTTTAAAACGTGTTTATAAAAATTTTTAAAATCCTATTCACTTTTCTCCCCATCCTAACAGTTTCGGTCAATAAAACTTCATACTGAACTACCTTTTTCCTAGGATCTCAATACCTCTGGGTCACCTTTAGAAATTTCCCTAGGGCAATTGCAATGTCAATGGAGGGTACTTCTGTTAAGAGGATGGCTGCCTGCATCCTTGTTTTAGTTCCGTATTTTAGGAAAACTGGGCGCAGCCATAGTTTTCTCTGTTCCAGGAGAAACAGGCAGTCCAACAGAATGTGCAGCCAGTCACACTTAGTTCTCAGGTTACACTTGCAGCGTCCTTCTTGGTCTAGGAGTGTGACTTTGAGCTCTTTGTTTATTATCCACGGGTTAATCCCAATTCTACACCTCAGGATCTCTTGCCTAAACCCGCGGTTAGGTAGTCTATCAAGGTAGGGGAACCAGTTTCCGTTGGGCCAAGCCTTTAGCATATGCGCCACTGATTTTTTATTTGTTAAATAACTTAAATCCATTGCTTTAGAAGCTTCCCTCCCCCTTTGTTTCAGCTCCCCTTTGGTACTTATTACCTGCAACGTTTCCTGATCCCAATCAATCTCTAGTGAGTTACAGATTCCTTTCAATTTGTCCCTGCATACTTTTGCCCATTTTAACTCACTTCTCAGTATTTCATTGCGACACCAATATGCAATTTTTTGGCTCTCGGGGTCTTCCAATCTCTTCCAAAATCTAATTACAGCCATCTGGGTTTGTATTTCCCAGGATTTTGAGGCTATTTCTAGCCTGATGGCTTGTATCATCGAAGATCGCGGAAGGGATAGGAGTCTTTTTAAGCAATTTCCCTCTATCACGTCCCAGGACCCTTTACCGCTCAAATAAAGGATCTCTGCGCCATATAAAATTTGAGAGGGTATCATTGCTTCGAAGGCTCTCAGCATAGGTCGGTGTGACATCTCTCCATACACCCCATTAAACCTTTTTAACCCACATATGGAGGAAAGAGCCTTAGCTTTTTGGGTATCCATATGGGAGTTCCAATTTAAAACTCTATCAAACCACAGACCCAGATATCGATATTCGTTAACCGTCTCCAGTTTGAGGTCGCCTATATACCATGAAAATTTACTTATCTTTTTCCCGAAGCATAGGGTTTTCGTTTTATCTAAATTAATTGTTAAAAATTTTTTGTCACAATATGTTTTGAAGGCGTTAAGCTTCCTTTGTAGGCCCCTCTCGGTCTGGTCTACTATCACCAGATCGTCTGCGTACAATAGGCAGGTTATTTTATTGCCGTCCATTTTGGGGCTGGCGCTACCCTCCACCTCTAAATGTGCCGGGAGATCTGACAGGAAGATTGAGAAGAGCTGTGGGGCCAGCACACAGCCTTGTCTCAATCCATTCTCTATGGGTATTTTTGGTGTTAAGGATCCGACCTTATCCTTAATTACTTGCCCCCAGTTTTCCCTGTGGAGTTCTTTTATTATAATGAGTAGATCATTGGGAATCTTCAGCCTCTCTAATAGCTCCCATAGGCAGGCCCGATCCACTGAATCAAAGGCAGCTCTGAAGTCGACGAAACAGCAGCATAATTTGCCGTTCTGTTCCGTCGACTTCTTTGCCATCGCCCATAGTGCAAATCCGTGGTCTATTGTAGAATGGCCTGCTCTAAATCCCCCCTGTTCTGTGGGTATTATTTGAAACTCCTCTACCCATACATTCAATTGTTTCAACAAAATTTTTGAGAACACCTTCTCGCCTATATCTAGCAGATTGATTAGCCGGTAATTTTGCGGCTCTTCCTTGCTCCCTTTCTTATGAATAGGCCTAATTATTGCCCCTTTCCAAGTTGGTGGCATTACCCCTTCTTTTAGGACTACCTGGAACATCTTGGCAAGAAATCTTGCCCACCATTTTACCTCGGATTTCAAAATTATTGCAGGAAGATTGTCCGGGCCTGCTGCCCGAGTTAGCTTAAGTTCCCTTATTGTGCGCTCGACATAGTCTTCATTAAATTGTAGTAGTAGGTCCTCTGAGATTTCTTGCCATGCTTTGTGCTCCACCTCCTCTCTAGAAGCCCTTGCCCCATACAGTTTCCCTATGTACCCTTCCCATGCAGCCTCACTCACCACACAGTTCAGGTCTCCATCTGGTGTTCCTGCTACAGACTTTACTAGTCTCCAAAATTGCCTTAAGTTTTTGTCTTCTATGGCTTCTAGTAGTTCTAGCCAACACTTTTCTTTATAAACCCTTTTTGCGTTAGTTACCATTATCTTAAATTCTTTTTTCAGTTTGGCTATCTGGGCCTGTCTCTCAGATGTAAAATTCTTTTTTTGTCTTCTTTGTGTTGCGCGTATCTCCTTTTTCTTATTTTGGCACTCCACTGAAAACCCTTTACATTGATTTATTTGTTTAGCCATTGTGCGATGGTTCCCTTTTAACTTTATCTTTAGGCATTGGACCACCTCTTCTAGTTTCCCTATGAACCATTCCAATTTCTTATTCTCACAGTTTTCCGGTGCTAATTTAATTTGCAGGGTCTTCAGTTTTTCCATATATTCTTCAGTTAGGCGTGTCGTCACCCGTTTGGGATATTCAACCTCCTGGGTGATCACCCTTTCTCTCTGTAGTTCACTTCCCCCTGTCATTGATATGTACAGGAGTTTGTGATCACTCACAGCTTTTTGTTCTAACCTAAACTCCCTGATCTGGGTGAAATTCCAGGCCTGCAGGAATATATAATCTATTGGGCATTTCTGTTGCCCTGGGACGAATGTCTTTCCTGCTGGGGAGTCTGTCTCCGTTCTCCCATTTACGCAATGAAAGCCTCTCCCTCCCAGGGTGTGAACAAGCTCGAGATCTTGTTTCGAAATTTCCCCATCTGGGAACTTAGCCGGGTTTATTCCATACACCTCTAACTGTTCCCTATTCCATTGGTCTGCTTTTTTTGGATTTAGTTTATGGTTAAAATCCCCCATTATCATTATTGACTCTGCGGGATATTTTTCTAAAAAACTGTCTACATCCTCTTTGAAGTACTTCATTTCCCTTTCATATTCCTCCCCGTTATCCCACTGCATGTATACATTCATTAAAATCAACATTTTATATTTATGATCCACCTTCATGAGTTCAATTCTGCAAGCTTGTGCCCATTTACATTTTGTATTCAACAATTTAAAGTCCCTCATCACTTTTGTTGATATCAGTGTCAGCAGCCCTCCCGAGGGCCGTCCATGGTTTTTCTTTATTGCTGACTGCTGTATCTGAGCATATCCGTCAAATGTAGGGGTGTTGTCGCATAACCAGGTCTCTTGCAGGCAGGCAATGTCTACTTTATTTATGACTTCCTTTATATACTCACGTTTTTGCTCATTGCCTATCCCATTTATATTCCAGGTTAAGAGACCTAAATCTTGCGACCCCCCTCCATCCTATTCAACGTCACTCAAATCGCCTTCTTCCTCCATATCCAAAAGGTTACTTGGGTTGCCTTCTTCCATAGGATTACTATGGGTCGACCAATTGCCCCATGAGGCGTCATTCCTTGTGTTATTTATTACGACATTCAGGCGGCTTAGATCCTTCTCCGTTTCTCTACAGAGGATTACTTGCCTCTTCTGGAGCCCGGCATGGTGATTTAGAAAGTTTTTATCATTGGAGGTTTTTATTTCCCTCTCTGGGATAATCCTTATTCCCTGTTGAGTTATCTCCATTGAGGCTTTCTGGATTGCCCTTTTTACTAGGCCCGAGTGGAGGGTAATTTTTGTTATCTCCTTTCCATACCTATTTTCTACAAAACCAACCTGCTGTAGATCTTTGGTACCAATCCCTCTCAAGCTGTCGCATTTTTGGAATGCGGACAGAATCCGTGCCCTATTTAGGGGACCTGGATTTCCTGTCGGCTTCTCTTTCCTCCCGGGAGGTATTGGGTCTAAAAATAGCCAATTGTTCCTATCCCTCTCGGGTAGGTATGAATGAACCTATCACCAGACAGAAGGTGTGGTTCTGTTCTGCGTTACATTGTTTCCCCTCTGGTCCGCACATCCTAAATATAACCCGACCAGGCCGCTATGTCCGTCACCTTCCCCTCGGCTCAGACGGCCGCCGGAGGCACCGACGGACAGGTGGTTGACTGCATCCTTGGGACATGTATATATATTTTTCGACAAAAAAATCTACTTGACATGGATTTCTTAGTAGTTATCTAAGACTGTGGTTTCATAGTGGCTCTTTTACTTTTTTGTTTGTTTAATCTTTATTTCGGCTACTTTTAGCCATAAAAGATACAATATAACACAACACATTATACATAATAATTGCCGAGTCAATTTGAAGCAAGAACTGTACATTTCAGACAATAAAACTTGCATTATACTTAATAATTACACAGTCAGTTGGAAGCAGAAACTAAACATTCCAAACAAAATAGAAATTATAAAACATCCCCGTTAAAAAGGCATAAAGATGAAATCAAAATAAATTACAATTTCCATCTCTAACACATCTAAAATCAACCTAGCCTGTGTCTGATATGCACATGTATATTGTCTATAGATCTAGGGCCATAATTTTACGTGCATACCCAACATTCAAAAGGACTCTGCTTAGACAGAACACAATAAGGCGTCTGGTGTCAGTCTTAACAATCCTATATGCTTCCTGGTATACGCGGATGCCTAAGGCGTTACACAGAGGTTTGATCCATTTTTTCCTAGCATGTTCATAGGCAGTACAAAAGAACAATATGTGGATATCATCTTCATTTAGATTTAAATCACAACATGTACAATTTGTACTTTTTGATTGACCTTGGATCTTATCCCATTTAGCTAGTACTACTTTTGTTTTCAATATACCATATCTAAATTTTAGGTACAGGCTTTTAGCTAGGGCTGGTTGTATCTCATTTAAAAATTCCTCAAACAATGGAACATTCTTAAAATCAAGAAAACTACGAGTAATGGACCCACATGAAAGATTATTTTGGTAATGATGTGTTATATAAAACCAGAATCGATTCTTAACCTCAATCTTGCATCTTTGCGTCAAGCTTGCTGGGTCATCCCAATAATGAGCAAGGCCTATTCGATGCAACCAATGATTAACATGATTAAGCCATGAGATTGTATTATAATCATCCAGACACCTAACTTCTATTATACCTTGTCTGTAATCTGTAAGTTCAGGAGTACTCCAGATTCTGACCCAAAACAACAGTGGCCTAAGTAATGCAATATGATCCGTTCTTTTCATGTCTAAATCCAAAAACAAGGGTACAAGAGGTGTACGTCTGGGCAACTTCAATAACCTTCTGAAGAAATTATTTTCGCAATTCATAAAGATGTTACCTGCTTTTATACCCCAGAGTTCTGCTCCATACAAAGCACCAGACTGCACCTTAAATTTGTAAACTTCTAGTGCTTGAGATATGGATTTACTTAAACTGGCCCCATGGCGCTTTAAAATAGGTAGAGAGCTCTGATTATATATGTTTTTGCTCTTTTCAATTTGTGTACTCCATGAGGTTTTTGAATCTAGGGTAACACCCAAATACGAAAAATGTGTGACCAGATCAAGCCTTTGATTATTTAGGAAAAATTGTCCCTTAAAGGTTTTATGTGGATTTATAGACATACATTTGTTTTTTTTCGCATTTATTTCAAGACCTTTAGAGTCACAATATGTTTTAAAAGTGTTCAATAGGGTTTGAAGGCCCATGGGCGTTTGCGAGATCAGGATAGTATCATCCGCAAATAACAGAGATGGGACCCTCACACCATTTAATTTTGGTGAGTCATTGCCACACCTATCTAGGATTTCTGGGATGTCGTTGACAAATAAAGAAAAAAGTGTAGGGGCCAACACACATCCTTGACGTACCCCGCGTCTAATAGGTATGGGTTCTGTTAATTCCCCTTTCGGGCCCCAGCGCACTCTAGCAAAATTATTATCATGTAATCTTACTAACTGCTGGAGTATACATGTGGGTAAGCCCATTGCAAATAAACAATCCCATAAACGATCCCGCAAAACTAAATCAAAAGCTGCCCTAAGATCAACAAACGCTACGTAAATATGTCCTTTTAACAAAGAGACATATTTCCAACAAATGCAACAAAACCTAACAACCTGATCTATCGTACTTATCTTACGTCTAAAGCCTGCTTGAAACTTGGTAAGAATCTCATTCTCATCAATCCATGTTTCCATTCGATTTAAAAGATGCCTAGAAAATATTTTTTGCAAAATGTCTAAAAGACAGATGGGGCGGTAATTAGAAGGGTCGTATCGATCCCCCTTTTTAAAAACTAATATAATTTCTGCTCCCCGCCAACTGTGTGGTAATTTCCCACCGGCAACTATTGCATTAAAAAGCTTGTTTATGTATGCCGCCCAAATGCTGGTCTCATGTTTATACAAATCCCCTGGTATTTTATCTAAACCGGGGGCTTTCCCGTTTTTCACAGCATTGAGTGCTAACTCAGTTTCCTCGAGACTAAACACTACAATATTAGTTGACGTTTCCAACCATGGTCTATTTATAACCTCTGGTCTATTTACAACCTCTGCACTATCAGGGGCCTTATACAAATTGGTGAAATGATCAACCCAAGTTTGCTCATTAATAAACACGTCTTCCGGTGATCTTCCTCCTATATTCTCATTAGCAACAAGTTGCCAGAAACCCACATTATCCTTGAGTTTAACAGCTAAAAGCATCTTCTCCCAACATTCCTCATCCCATGCAATTCTTGCCATACGCTGCACTCTCTTATACTCTTGTCTTAAGGTCCTAATAGTGTTTGTTGAATTACTCTTTATTGCCTCTAGAAGTTTACTCTTACTATTTCGACATTCTTTATTATACCATTGCTTCGTACCAAAGGAACTGGTTTTATTCAACCTTTTTTTTGCGGCATTTTCGTCACAATTGGTACCAAGGCACCAAAAAAATCAATATGTAGGTTTATAAAAGCCTCACCCTCTACTGGTTGGACTAAATGTTTATCAAAAGTAGCCGCAAAAGTGAATAAATACTGGATAATGCCTCCTTATTACTTAATAAATTAGCCCATTTAAGTGATCTCCTATTATTACTAATTAAAGGGCCAATATTGATTGGATTATCCAAAGTATTATTCATCACAGTAAACCTAGAACTAGGAACTAGGCTATTATGCATTGACAAACGCAATGGTCGATGGTCACTCTCATATCTATGGTCTATTTCAAAGTCCAATAAAAAATTCCAGATGTCAAAAGAGGCCAAAATGTAATCAATCCGACTTTGATAGTTGTTTTTTACAAAAGTTGGCGCTTTCGGAGAGTCCGATGGAAAACGACCATTACAAGCCCTTAGGCCGTGTACGGCTACCAATCTCATAATCTGAGTGGCTAGTGTCGTGCAACTCACCCCCTCTATATATGATAATGGGGGAATGTTATTGGCTCCATCCTCCTCTGAGAAAACATCACCAAAACCTATAATCGGTTCGAAATTACAATTAAAATCACCACATACAATTATACCAGTAGGTGCCTCTACGATTTCAGTAAGGAGTTTATCCAATTTGTTGTGGCTCTTTTACTGTTTGCTACTCATATTTTACTTGCACTTTATCTGGGTGCTATCCATCTAAATCTTAAGGTACCACTTCAACTAGTGGAGACATGCATTTTACCCCTCTTTTCATGATCTGTGAGCGACACGAGTCACTCAATTCTAAAGGGGTATGTTCTTCACTATTGAACTCTTATCTCTATACCGCAACATCAATACAGAGATACATCGTTTAACACGGTGAAGGGACAAAGTTCTGTTTTTCGTCATCTTATTTACAATTATCGCAAATAACCCTGAGGTGTCTCACACAAGATCATGAGATCACCAATCTATGGCATGCTGAAGTCGCCATTTTCTTTTTGCTCACCCGACCCCAGAGGTTCTAGTTTAGAAATGGCACAACTGAGGGAATCTTAACACAAGTCAATGGTCTGTATTTACAAATAAAACCTGTTTTCCCTCCCCATTTTCTTGGAGCGGGGCCTCTTTGACCTGAGCGAGTGCCAGGCGAGGTGAGGCTATCTCCATACAATTTATGGGTGAGTTTCCTCAACAAGAATGTTGAATGTTGATGTACACATACATACATGTATCGATGTTTTCAAATCACTACATCTGTTTGGCTGCACTTGTCTTTTGTTTTAGGAGAGATTTTTGCACCATGATCCAAGACTACCATATAGTAACCCACTACCGGTAGGTCTTGATTTATTATAGTTTCTTTTCACTGTTGCAGTAGTGTCATACTTACAGGTCCTGAAGAAAGCCTTGTAAGGCTGAAACATGTCGACCACCTAGTTTCCACAACTGATAGTAGTATTTGTTTGACACACTATGATCACTCTGCTTTTAATCTTGCCGTTATGTTGACCCCCCCTAATAAAGTCTTATCTTTGGCACCATAACAGGCAATCTTAAATATCACTTTTTCACTATTATACACCTTTTGAGCACTGCAACTCCTTTCCCTTCAACCTACCAACATATCCTGTTGGCTGCCTCTCTCACTGGTGGATCAAATACTAGTATTCCTCTATATACGTTCAGTGAGGTACCTAGTAGATACCAGTTTTCAACAAAAACCCATATGATGAGATTCCGCCAATGGGTGGGCTGATGGGTATTTTTCTCATCTTCCTCATACTTTTCCATACAACTTTTTGCTGTTCCTATCTCTCCTCACATTGGCTACCCCTTTACACTACATTTGAGTGTATAGATTTTCGCACCTCAGATTCATCACCAGATGCGGTAGAAGCCATCCCAGGAGCATAGTCTCTGCTTCTGGACTTGCGTAGCTCAAAAGTTCAATTTGGATTGCGCTTTGTCCGGCTTGCCCATGACGTCTCCCAAAGCAAGGAGGGTGCTGCCACCTCCAAGGAGCTACAGATCCTGCCATTAAAACCCAGCAGCAAAAGATGAACTCAATACACGGGTACTCAGTACTCTCAGGAGCGTAGATGGAGCACCCGGCACCTAACAGCACTGAGGCGAACAGTGGGTCAAGTAGGGAGGAAAGAAACAGCACACAGCCCCCAAAAGCTCGATTCCAAGTCAATAGGCTGCCACCCTTGGACTATGTAGTCAATGCTCCAGAGGCCAGGTAGCGCACATAGCCGCCAGAATACAAGGTAGGGGAGTCGACCCCGGCAAAATCTGGCAGAAGGAGGAGGCCAGAGGTACAGCACGAACAATGGGGGAGGAAAAGCAGAGCTGAAGCACTCACTGGAAGCAAGCGTCCCAACTGAAAGAAGCCTGAAAGTGTTTGGCAGTGGATGCGATGGACTGGGCACTGTCCCAATATGTGCGCCTTCCAAGTCTAGTGCAGCCATCTATCCACAAAGCCCAATTTAGGCCCCGGAAGGGCACAGCGTGAAAAGCGCAAAGAAGAGGAGGGCCGAGTGCTCCCACAGGTCAGGCAGCAGCAACAAGGGCAGGAGGCAGCGCCCAACAGGAAGGCTCCAGCAGCGCCGCGCTGCAGCAGAGCAAGTGATAGCACGATACCAGAGGAGTAGATGCACCGCAACTCCAGCCTCTTGGGCGAGCGGGGGTCGTCCAAGCGCCACCACTACACACTCAGCAGGAAAGGAATGCACTGGCTCCCGTCCGTCGACGATATGCCGCATCGCTCCACCAGCCAGGAGCCGAGGGCGTGGACACAGGCAACAGGCCTCGAAGGGTCCCCAGCGGCTCACATCTGACGCAGGATGGTTGAGCTCCGGAATCTGTCGAAGACTGCTCTTCCCCCAAAGACAGACCACTGCGTCACAGGCTGGCTTAGCTCTATCACAGTAAACGCTGTGAGGAGGGGACGGTCAGACTTCCAGCAAACGGCGGAACAGAGCACCGATATTAATGCACACCTCTACCCAGATGCGTCCGGCGGGTCCCCGGGGGAGTGCAGATAATGATGGATAGAAGAAGACGGCTCGAGGAGCCGATCGAAGGCGCAGCCATTTTGGAGCCTGGCAAGCTCCGCCTCCCCACTAACAAGCGTTTCTCCACCTGCAATGCAAAACATGGGAATAGATAACATGTACACGACTTGCATGAAAATCTAAGCATTAATATCAGAAATGAGAACATTTCAAAATGTACTGTGGATTCAGGCCTACAACTTATGCTAAAATAATAAATGCACCATGTGATTTACATAAATATTTCCATAAACCATTAGCATGTTCAATAGTGGCATTCACTAAATTATAATACTATTTCAACTACATCATTGGCCTAAGAAACATTCAAATACCTTAATATGTCAAAGGTCACATACCTAATGTAATGAGCTCTCTATGAGTTTGTTACATCGCTTATGTGTATTCTGTACAATTCTATGGATAATTTGTTAAGCTTCACATTAATCTGTGTTAATTTCACTGGAACACAGATCCACATTTCCTCTAACATCTAGTTTCACCAAAACACTGACTAATATGTGAGTGCATATTACAAGCAGTTACATTGCACTCCTACTGGGTGCGAATTTCCGCTATATCACAAACAAGTATTTACTATAGTTCACAGTAAGAAGCAGTGAAATAACAAAGGTGAATATCGTTCTTATGTCTACCACTTCAAAATTGTGGGCTGCAATGAACCTACGCCAATGTGGAAGAAGCTGGTAGCTGAAACAGCGAACTAACTTTGAAAGCAATCCTTGAAGAAAGATAAGAGGAAGCAAGTGACAAAACAACACCTAACCCAACAAAATCATAATCTATTAGCAGGTCAATGTCTAGGCAAAGGTCAGGAAACTGATGAAGCCGAAAAATGAGCAAAACATCAGTTGTGAAGGATGGCTGATATGGTGAATGATCTATAATAGTGACAGCAAATAAGCCAATAAAAAACGAGAATTTTCCAGGCATCTTCCCAAGGGAAGAAAAATATTTATAGGGCACTGCTGCCACTCTTGACCTGTAAACCCCATCCCTTGGCTGTCTAGGCACCCAGTTCTGGGGAACCAGCTGCAAATGGCCAGTCTGTCACATTCTTACAGGGATTCCAGTGCAGATTATATTGTTTCTTTCCACAGCAGGTCATTATTCCTGACAGTTGGCAAGCAACAAAACAAAACTAGCAATTGCAATCCTTAGTTACGCTAAATTGACCTGTCTTGATACAAGGCGAAAGTAAGGCTAATTGAGATGGCTAATCAAATTTACTGCAAGAACAAATATTTGCTGCATTTTCGGTTCTCCGCCACACACCAGGAAGCCCAGAGGAGATAGCACGATGAACAGGCACTGAATTAAGCCTCAGATGGGAGGAGTCATTAAAATCATTATTCCTCTGCATGTTGTACGGCTCCTACTAATTCAGTAAGGATGTGCATTTGGACAACATGTGCGTCAAAACTATGGGGACTAAGTCCACTCATAGCATCAGAATATGTTGGCTTGATTCCTGGCTAGCTCACAGTTTGCCATCTGGACCCTTAAACCTGACGGGATACCGGACGGTGCCTGTAATCTTAGAAAAATACGACCCTTATTCCCCAGAGGAAATTGTGGAAACATCTAACTTTTCGCTATTATCTTAGTCATGCCAAAGGAAGACCCAAGAAATACACAAATTGGCATTTCAAACATTTATTGAAGCAATTTGATTCTTGTGAAAAATACGTGCACTGCAATTATTAACAAAAGGAAACAAAGCATTGTACCCAGCATTACCAGAATGGTGAAAAAGATGAATAATTCCTCCATATCATTATTGGATTGATTATATGAAAACATATAATTGCACTCCTTCCTAACACTACCTATCCTAGAGAGCATAGTTAGAATGCACTTCTGCCAGATAACTTGGAGTGGTCTAACTCCCCACCTGTGTGTGATTCATCTGGAACCAGTCTGGTGTAGACCAGGCCACAGTCCTACGCAGGATAGTGATGAGAGTCAGCAAGGTTGTAGCTCAGACACTGGCGAACATCCAGGATAATCCATGGAAATGCTCCTCTGCCAAACAATGGCTTAGGGGCAGTTTATATTGTAAAAACTGGATCAATTCGCATTGTGTCTGAGTTCAGATGCCTATGTCATTGTTTATTCTCGCAACTCAGAGATGTCTCCTAATGGACAACAAATGCAAGGGCAGTGTGCTCAGTGTACTTGGTCCTTGGACAAGATGTACAGCGTTGTAATAATATGCCCTTGAAGAAATCTGTTTGTAAACAGAACACTTTCTGAGTACATTGTTGCATGCATGCAAAATGTGCTAAAAGTCACCTTCTAAAATTATGTCAATTTTAAACGTGAACTTGTACACATGTACAATCTCCTCCAGCTTACAGAAGATTCTGCACAACAGGAGGCACACCTAAAAGGATTGATTGGATTACATACTGGTAATCTTCAATACTCTGATTCTTCTTTATTCGTCCCATTCCATAATAATGGACTAAGTGTGCCCATTCTCTCCCTTATCTCCCCCTTGCAAAGCTGTCTTCTCTTTATGAAAGAAGCTTTATGAAGTATAAACCCTTCCTCCAAACTTCTTGTTTCTTTACTTGCCCAGGAGGGCTGCTGAAAGGAAGGGACGGTGGGAGAGGTGTAAAGAATTGGACGAGTAAAAAAGAATCATAGTAAAGAAAATGACTGGTAAGTAATCCAGGCATTACCTCCTCTTCTTCCTATCCTCGTCCCATTCCTTACTAATCGGAAAATGCCCAAGCAATTAAACTTTCCGTAGCATCTGTAAAATACAAAATACCCCAAAACAGTAGAATTAGAAGGATGGAATGTATGGTCATTCAATCCAGGTTATTTATAACAATGCTTAAATATATAGCGGGTGAGTATCATTCATGAATGTTCAGACAATTTAGCACATTACTCATTCATAGAAACCTGTAGAACTGGAGAGCCAAAGGAAAGTTCAGACCCTTGTGCAGCATTGAACCTTTAATGAGAGATAAAGGTGGTAGCGGAAACCCATGTTGCAGCTTTACATATATCTTTAATTGAAACTCCAGGCCACTCAACCCAGGATGGTGCCATACCCTGGGTATAGTAAGCCTTGATCCCACCAGGCATATTCATACCTGCAGCTGTAGATGCTGAAAAAAGACTTGACTCATCTGGCCAAGATAGTTTCTCACCCCTTTTTGCAGGACCAAGGTTCATGATCAGACTGTCAAAACTCAGCTGAACTGGTAAGGTAAATCTTAAGGGCCCTCACAACACCAAGGGTAGAGACAAAAGAATCAGAAGCAGTGGCCTCCTGTGTAAGTACCTGTAGAACAATCTCCTGGTCTTGCTGAAAAGAAGAATTGATTTTGGGGAGAAATTGTGAATCGAGATTTAAAACGACACTGACATCGAAGATTCTCAAGTATTGGGATTGGCACACCTGATGGTTTAGCTCCATAAGACGGCGTGCAGAGGCGATGGGCATAAAAAAACTTTAAATGTGACAAATTTGAGGGATGCAGCTTCTGAAAGCTCACATGTTCCCTATATAGGTGGGAAAGAACTAATAGCAGATAGCAGGAAGGAAAAACAGAACGAACCGAAGGCATCAAAATCTGTCTGAAAACCTTCAACAATTTACAGGCCAGAAGTTAAATGGATGGCAGGTTTTCCCAAGGAGATCTAACCGTTTTAATGATGAACCACTGGTGATGGAGAGCAGAAATGGACAGTCCTTTGTCAAAACCCTCCTGGAGGGACTAAAAGAATTCCTCAGAGGGATCAGAACTAGAGAGCAAAGACGTCTCCCTCCACCAACCATTAAAATGCTTCCAATAATATTGTACTCTTTATTGGTGGAAGGTCTCCTAGATGACTGAAGGAAACGAGATACTGACACAGAAAGACCTTTTTTTAAAAGACCTTTCCTCTCAACTTCCAAACCGAAAGTCTCAACTTGCCCAGGGTATGTTCTGGAAGTACAGGCTGACTCAGAGGAGAAGGGGTCAATGGTAGAAGTCATTCTTCCGCCAGAGACAATGAGGAAACCAACCAAGGGCACCTGACCCAAAGAGGGAGAACCAGAATTACCTCTGCAGGGTCTCGCAGGAGATGCACCAGAAATCTAGGAATCTTGGCTAAAGTAAGGAAGGTGTACAGGAGACCTGGTGGCCAGGGACTGGTCAGAGCATCAGTACCCCTGAGTATGAAACTGTGTAAAGAAAGGGACTTTGGTATCCTGGGCAGAGGCAAAAAGGTCAACTACTGGTACCCCAACCTGCTGCAGAACTGGAGGAAAACTTGGGGAACTAGGACAAACTCCCAAGATGATGTAAAAACATGGCATAAATGGTCTGCCTGATAGTTGAGTACTCCCTGATTGTGAGTCGCTCTGAGACTGAGGAAATTGGATTCCGCTCAGGAACAAATTAGGAGAGCCAGACTGTAGAGAGAAGAGGAACCGGTACAGAATTGGAAGTTTATGTATGTCATCACTACACGAGTGTTGACCCAAATCAAAACAGACCGGTTCTTTACAAGGGGAGCAAAGAACAGAGAATTCCAAACCGCACTAAGCTCTTTCCATTCAGATAAGTGACTGCTTTCTTTCAGTGTCCAAAGACAATGAGCTGTCTGGCCTTTCAGAACTGCCCCCAAACCCTCACTGCTTGCATCGGTTGTAAGGATCACTGAAGCAAGAGGGAAAAGAGGAGTACCTCTCTCCAGAGACAGGGGGATCATCCCCCAATGGAGTTCCTGATGGACTAAAGTGGACACCGGAATCATACTGGCATAATTTTGTCTGGGTGGGTTGCTAATGGGTCAGAACATGATGAACCACATGGCCCAGATGAAGTCAAGACCATGGAATATTGGCCAAAGTTGCTGCCTAAAAAAAAAAAAAGCACTAAATATCAAGCGCAACCAATCATACATTTTTACACAAACAGGAAAGACTAAGTGCTCACCTTATGACCTTGAAGTCATAGCCAGTCACTTGCTAACGCCTTTGGGTTCTGGGGAGGGTCTGAATAAAAGCTCTCTGCCTGGAGAATCGTGTCTTCAGAAGAAAAACCATCCCTAAGCGAGTGTCAAAGAGTGCCTCAATATAGTCACTGTTTGGAATGGAACCAGCAGAAGTTTCAGGTGTTTGATAACAAAGCCGAATTGTTGCAGAATCTCCACAGTCCTGGTTGTGTCTGATAGAGCTTTCTGCTGAGAGGGAGTCTGGATCAAAAGATCGTCCAGATAAGGGGAGATGATAACACCTTGGGAATGCAGGAGATCTGCTACTGGAGCAAGGATCTTTGTAAAAATCTGAGGAGAAGACTTGAGGCCAAAGAGGCTCAGAACTGCCAGTGGTGTGGGCCAATCATAAATCTGAGGAACCTCTGTGCAACCCGAGCCACTGGAGCATGCAGATCTATCTTTGTCAAAAGTACTCTGGAGAAACTAAAGAAATCTCCTGCTGTAAACTATTCATTTAGAAGAGAATGGGCTGAATGTAGTTGTTCAGGAAACAGAGCTCTATACCGATGCAAAAATCTAGATTTTTTTCTTGACCAGGAAGACTCGAGAATAATAACCCAAGCTCCTCTCCGAGAGGGTACTTTGAATATGGTCTTTTTCTCTAGCAAGGAGGCAATGCTCTCGTCCAGGGCTCTTTTCTTGACACATCTTCCTGGGCAACTGGGGTTGAAAAAAATGAGAACCTGAAACTCTGGAGAGACTTGTAGGACATAGCCCAGTGTCACCAATCCAGGTCCTCCATACTTCCTGAAAGAAAAGGAGATGATCCCCCTCAGGACTTAGGGAGGGCACAGTCTAGTCAGGAGGGCTGCTTATATTCGGTGTATGGGAGGAACCTGAAAAGTTTGTGTTGAACCCAAGATCTGCTTTGTTGGAAATATGTTCTACATATTCTGTACAGATCAACTCTTTTTCTGCTGGATTCCCAATTCTTTTTTTTTTGGTCAAAAAGATTGGACATGCTTCTGGCTCTTAAGAGATTTTTTGAGAACCTCCCCCGATTTATCACCAAACAGCATGTTACTAGAGAAAAGCATCATCAACAAGCAGGTCTTTTGAGCCGACTTCACCTTCCACTTTCGTAAATGCAAATGTCATCTTGCAGCCACTAAACTTGCAGAGACTATAGCAAACCACCTTAAATTATCAAAAGTGATATCTAAAAGAAATTTTGCCTGGATTTCCATGCAGTACTATAATTGTGAACAATCCTCGTCTTCCTGGATTGCTGAAGCGAGAGATTGGAAATCCTTAACTAATGACTGGAGTATGCACCGCATATATTACCAATTGCAAACAAAGGCTTAGACCAGCATGTCCTCTTTTTTAGGACTGCCTCTAACTTCCTATCCATTTGATCAGATAAGGTGACATCTTCAGTTAGCTGAAAAGGCTTCCCAGTGAGATTAGAGGATCATGTTTTAGGATTTGTGGTAACTGAGTGTCCCCATGTGCCAACGGATAAAGTCTCCCCATGAATCTAGGCACCAAGACTCCCTCCGGATCAGTCTATTCTCATTACAACAGGTTCTGAATGGCAGGAATCACTGGCACTTAACAGACTGAAGTTCTTTGGAATTGCCTAAACCAGTCTCCACTAGTACTAGACTGCTCATAATCCTGAGGAAACTGGAGGTTAGATGAGAGGTGAGATATGACAGGTTCCAAGTCCTCCTTCAAAATATGTTTGGTTCTGGAAGAAGAGTCTGAAGGAAAAATAACCTTCTCCTCCGCATCCTAATCTTGGGAAGCCCAAAATGAAACATATGAAGGCGAGGAGACTGACCACAAAGATCCATCCAAAGACATAGGGGAAATAGAAGAGAAACCTTTGCCATTCTGTTTGTTGTAGGCATCTGAAAATGCCTTCACTATCACCTGAAGATGCACCTCAGACATAGAAGGTGAATGATGTCTATGACTATCCTCAAGAACGCCATGCATGAGCCTGTCAGAAGAGACATGATGTGTCTTATGTGAGTGTTTGCCCATGATGATTCCAGCAAAGCCCACAAGGAGAAGGAGCATGACAGAAAAAAAGAACATAAATATGTTACAGAGGGCAAGATCTTCTGACGTGTATCATAATTGATTCATCATGAACAGGAAATCAATTAATATTCTATTTCACACAGCTCCCCTCCATGTGATGTAGATTTCAGTACACAGATCTTAATATAGGCTGTAGAACCAAGAGCTTCTTCAGTTTAAATGCTCCAAGTTTTAACTGATGTGGAGTTGCCCAAGACCACACCTAGGAGTAGAACTGCGGTCTCAGGGACAGTTTACAATTGTTGTAAAAAGAGGGGCATAATTGGTGAGGGCACAGAGGCTCTTTGGAGAGAAGGATGATGTGTCCTGGATACAGTGAGTCTGCAGAGAGGAGGATGACTGCGCTGGGCACATAGGGTCTGAGGGGGAAACATCCTTTACAACGCAACTTTTACAACGCACTACCATTACGACGCAACTTTTACAACGCAAGTCATTACAACGCATTGCGCTGGAGGGCGCTCTAGGATAGGGAATAGTTTAATTACTATCCAACACCTTCCCTACTATCCACGGGGACTGGAGTTGGAATAGTAAATTAAACTATTCACTATCCAGCGCCCCCCAACGCAATGCGTTGTAACGACTTGCGTCGTAAAACCTGCATCGTAATGGCATGCGTTGTAAAAGCATGCGTTGTAACGTCATACATCCGTCTGAGGAGAGTGGTATGTTCTTGCCTGAGCACAGAGAGCT
This sequence comes from Lissotriton helveticus, assembly GCF_964261635.1. Taxonomy (NCBI): domain Eukaryota; kingdom Metazoa; phylum Chordata; class Amphibia; order Caudata; family Salamandridae; genus Lissotriton; species Lissotriton helveticus. Next base: position 434,402,747 of record NC_136072.1, on the reverse strand, counting down.
GGGCGACAGGAATAGTCTATTAAATACATCACAAGAAGTAATTGTATACCACCCATCCTGAACTCACAAATTTGACGGTGCTATCCTATGTGTTAATGAAAAAAAGAAGGTACAGTGAAAAAAAACCTGATTGGTAACAGACCGTTTGATCAAGGGGGGAAACTGGAATTGACCTCAGGCTTTGTAGTTTTACATTGTGCAATTCAACCACTAGATGATTACTTCTCTTCTGTTATACATCAATGGTTAATGCATTGTCTTGTATTTCTGGGTGCCTGAGACTAGAGCCATATAAAGATCAGCTGACTTTGGGCTCGAGGGTCCTAGAGGAGCCTCAACTGAGCCAGAGCCATGCAATAAAGTGTTGTCATATTGCTAAAAGGCTACAGGGTGAATTTCACTTGTATTTCCAGGACCTGTTTATGTTTTACATCCGACAAGGTCTCGCACCTGAGCGAGCTAAGCCAACCCCACCCCTTCTGATTGCACACAGGAAAAGAAAGCAAAACAAACACACACTGTCTAGTTCAAAATGTGACTCTGAATTATGCTTCCCAGAAGTTGTCATATACTGGCTCAAGAACCACAAGCAATTAGAGACAGGGTACGCCTGGCACCACGGATGTCTTTTGCCCTGCTTGGTACTGGGTCAGCAATATCAGGGACTTTTCACAACATAATTCTCACTATATAAGCAACGTATAGCCAGTGCTGCAAAATGCAGTCTAGACAGCCTTTATCTGAGTCCAGCATTCTTATCCAATCCAAAATGTGTTATTTATTTTTTGAACATTTTAGAGAAATGTTGCTATGCAGAATTCAGCTTATAGCGTTCTGATTTAATTATTTGAACTTTATTTTACACAAAGAGAACTCGAAGTGCTGCAATAGACATAATCTGGTCTTTATAAGAAACGTTTACACAAATACCTTATTGATATGTTTTATATTGAGCCACCAAACTCAGGTGAGTTTGTTACAGCTTCTTTGAAATGTGGGTCATTCACTCAGGGAGCTAATTTAACCAAAAGCTGGTGGCCTTGTACAAACTGTTTTGAAGGGATCTGAGCACAGTTGGCAAAGCTATCCGGCTGGGGAAATTGAATGGATGAGAGTCTTAAAATACAGATGTAAAAGCCAGGAAAATTCACAAAGGGGTATTTTAGGCAGAGGGCAGTTTTCTCTCATATGCTGTAACACCGAAAAGGCTTGACTGTGCGATTTTGGTGTTCGGTAGAAGAAATCATTGGAGGACACCTATCCTCCAACCCACCCCTTCTCCCCCAATCACACAACAAATATCCCATTCACAAAGTTATAGTTGTCTTAGTACCTGCAATATAGACTTTAGCTCTAAAATGAACAGCATTAGTGAAGAGATATGATTTGTAATTACTTGATCTTACACCACCGTGTGACCCCTCATCACAGATTTCTGCACTCACCACATATTTCCTTGTTAGACACATCGAAAATAGCCCGCCCATTCTAAAACCAATCAGTGTGCAAATTGCACATTCTTGGAATGATCGTAAGTATACCTGGCGCCTATTCTGTGGTTTTCTGGCTTCAAAGCTGAAACTTATGTTCAGGTTGCCAAGTAAAGCAACACACCCTTCCTCGCCCATAGGCCAGAGACCACGATTTTAAATTAAGTCCATCACTTGAGTGGAGCTGCATTTGACTTCAAAGGTGACCTGCAAGACTTGTTCTGTTCTGAGTAAAAGATACTGCATTAAGTCCATCTCCCTCCATCTGACACGCATGTCTGTGTTTTAATTGATTTGCTTAATAGTGTAATCCTGAAGTTTAGCCCTGGCTTTGGCATGTTAAAGTAGCCAGACTTCTTGCTAAAAATTATGCAGTTAGTTTCTGATTGTTAGGCAATTCTAATTGTACAGAAGACAACAGATAAAATATACCAGCAACACCCAATGGCTTTTTTCACCATTGCAATCTGAAAATGTTTATTTGCCTACCAACCTCCCCATGCTATATAAACAGCAGCAATAAAATAACTAAATGCAAATTTGGTTTCACAGAATAGTGTTGTATGTGTTGCCGATCACCCACCAACTGTCCCTCTCATCTCTTCAAAGTCTTTCTGTCACATTTAGTTTTTATAACGCTGCTCACCCTACTACAGAGTCCTTTACATCATACACGCATTACACAGAAACAATGAATCATACAAGTGAGTAAATCAATGTACAGGAAATGCTACAAAAGATAAGTTTCAAGTTTCTTTATTTTTTGCACGATCAGTCAAAAAAAATGCAAATGTTTAAAAGAAAACAGAAGAACATTACCAATGAAAAATAGTGCAGATACAGTAAGAGTAAAAAGAAGCATATTTGTGCATGCTTATGCAAAAGTATGCACATTTTCAAAGGAACGCACAACATGATTACCAATTAAAAACAAAGGAGAGACGATAAGATCTAAAAATAAGTACAGGAAATGCTACAGAAGAAAATGCAGCCTACAGAGTAAGGGAGTCACATATACTCAATACTGGCATGGCATGTACCTCAAGAGTAATTCGTCTGGAGAAACAAACTCAGGGCCTCATTTACAATATTTTGCGGTAGGGCAGATGCAACAGGAACTTGAAAGATAAACTGGTAAAAAACAAGACCTAACACCAACAGCCAGGTTCTACAAAAATCAATCACAGGACCGAATCTCATCCGAGGCAACCACTGTTGTGGCCATTGCCATACCTGCGACACCGCTATTATTTCTGACACAGTCACATATGACAAAAAAATAAACTAGAAAGCATGACCAACTGTAGAACTCACAATATCATGTATCTCATTGTGTGTCCTTGCCAGTTGAGCTATGTAGGAGAATCAAGCAGGGAATGCAGGATATGGTACAGTAAACACAAGCCTACCATTAGAATTGGAATTTAACCACACTGAGAACCAATTCAAATGGACCATCGAAAAAGATCGAAGAATTAAAGAATAGGGACACTATGGTGTCCTGCAAAAAATGTGACTTTTTTGGACTTTCTATCTGGACAAAGGAAAGAAAAGGCTTAATGACCGTATACTGTGGGAGAATGCTTTGTAAACTGATTCAGGGATCTGTTGCCACTCTACAACCTTTCATCTGTTTCAGTTGAAGTAGCCCTGGAGGGTGCCTCCTCGAGAATGATAAGTTACTTACTTGTAATTCTAGTTCTCTTCCAGGGGTATACTCATCAAAGTCATAAGCAATGTCTAGTCTCGCCCATGTGCGGGGACCCCAGAGCAGTCGCCAGTAGGTATATATAGTTAGGATTGTTTTCCATAGGGAAATTGCAACATTCTATTGGGAATAACTTTGGCGCCGGTTGAGGAATCTTCCTGAATTTTTCCTTAACTTTGCCTCGCGACGCTCTGGTACTTCCCTGAAAGTTTGGGGGGGATTCGTCAAGCCGGGGCCGAGATAAAAGGGGAGTCCCAAAATGTGTTTTCCCCATGTTAATTTCCATAGGGCGGTCGAACTCACTTTTAGCCCGAACGGCTGAATGGATTTTCACCAAACTTGGCAAAATTGTAGGGACTGGTAGCCCGATGTGCCTTTGCTATGTCTCAAGATATGTGCTCCAGTGGATTTTGAGTAATTTAGGTTAAAAAAAATGTATATATCTATGGCAGCTTACCCGTGAGCTTACCGGTACGCTTACGGTACGCGTACGTGCGCGTACGGTACGCGTACCTCTAGTGCGCGAGCTGCATTCTGATTGGCTGCCAATGTCTGTCAACACTCCAAAACAGAAACTGTTGGCAGCCATCTTGTGCCTCGGTAGACTGAGGCACAGGAAAGCAGAAAAACAAATGTGTAGAACTCAAAAAGGGGGCAGGGTAGAAGCATCCTGACCCCCTAGGCCTGCTCAGGGGATCCCACAAGGACCCCCAAGGCCCAAAAAAAAAAAAAAATTCGGAAAATCGCAGGGTACGCTTATGGTACCGGTACGCGTACCGGTACGCGCACGGTGCGCGTACCTCATGTTTTTTACAAGAAAAAAAAAAGATTTGGGGGCCTTGTAGAAACACTCTGACCCCCCTAGGGCTGTTCAGGTGGTCCCATACGGATATTAACATATATAAATGTTATCCGCTAATAGAATTAGCATTTAAAAAACCTTGCGAGTTCACTGAAAAAAACAAAGGTTTCAGGCCTTATATAGTTAGGAATTATTATTTAAAAAACCTTTGAAATTCCCTGAAAAAACCATAGGTTTCACACCAGTTATAGTTAGGAATTAGCATTTTAAAAACCTATTAAATTCAATGAGAAAACCATAGGTTTGACACCAGTTATAGTTAGCTGAACATTTTACTCATACACACACACACCCCACACATATACCCCCACATACACACACCCCCCACCCACCCCTCCCACACACACCCCCACACATACCTCACACACCCACACCTCCACCCACACCCAAACACCCCACACACCCACACACACACCTTACACACCCACACCCCCACCTACACCCACACACCCCACACACCCCTACCCACACACACCTCACTCCCCCCCCCACACACACACACCTCACAGACACACCCCACACATCCCCCACACACACCTCCCCCCTCCCCCACACACACACACCTCTGACACACACCCCACACACACACACACACACACACACATACCACACACACACCTCTCTCACACACACACCTCTCTCACACACACACACACTCCTCACACACACACACACCCACACACACCCCTACACACACACCCACATACACACCCCACACACACACCCACACATCCTACACACACACACCCCACACACATACCGCCCCCACACACACACACCCCCATCCCCCCACACACACACACCACACACACACACTTCTTTTTTTTTTTCTTTTTTTGAGGGGGTGCCCCACACACATACCCCCACACACACACACCCCACACCCACCCACACCCACATATATCCCCCACACATACCTCATATACCCACACCTCCACCCACACCCAAACACCCCACACACCCACACACACACCTTACACACCCCCACCTACACCCACACACCCCACACATCCCCGCCCACGACACCTCACTCCCCCCCCACACACACACACCTCACAGACACACCCCACACATCCCCACACACTCCTCACCCCTTCCCCACACACACACACCTCTGACACACACCTCACACACACACACACACACACACACACCACACACACCTCACACACACACACACACACACACACACACTCCTCTCACACACACACACCCACACAACCTTGCAAATTCACTGAAACAACCATAGGTTTCAGGCATTATATAGTTAGGAATTAGCATTTAAAAAACCTTGCAAATTCAATGAAAAAACCATAGGTTTCAGGCCTTACATAGTTAGGAATTAGCATTTAAAAAACCTTTGAAATTCACTGAAAAAACCATAGGTTTCAGGCCTTATATAGTTAGGAATTAGCATTTAAAAAAACCTTTGAAATTCACTGAAAAAAACATAGGTTTCAGGAGTTATATTGTTAGGAATTAGCTTTTACAAAACCTTTGAAATTCACTCAAAAAACCATAGGTTTCACACCAGTTATAGTTAGGAATTAGCATTTTAAAAACCTATTAAATTCAATGAGAAAACCATAGGTTTGACACCAGTTATAGTTAGCTGAACATTTTACTCATACACACACACACCCCACACATATACCCCCACATACACACACCCCCCACCCACCCCTCCCCCACACACCCCCACACATACCTCACACACCCACACCTCCACCCACACCCAAACACCCCACACACCCACACACACACACCTTACACACCCACACCCCCACCTACACCCACACACCCCACACACCCCTACCCACACACACCTCACTCCCCCCCACACACACACACACCTCACAGACACACCCCACACATCCCCCACACACACCTCCCCCCTCCCCCACACACACACCTCTGACACACACCCCACACACACACACACACACACACACACATACCACACACACACCTCTCTCACACACACACCTCTCTCACACACACACACACTCCTCACACACACACACACCCACACACACCCCTACACACACACCCACATACACACCCCACACATCCCCCACACACACATCCCCCCTCCCCCACACACACACACCTCTGACACACACCCCACACACACACACACACACACACACACACATACCACACACACACCTCTCTCACACACACACCTCTCTCACACACACACACACTCCTCACACACACCCACACACACCCCTACACACACACCCACATACACACCCCACACACACACCCACACATCCTACACACACACACCCCACACACATACCGCCCCCACACACACACACCCCCATCCCCCCACACACACACACCACACACACACACTTCTTTTTTTTTTCTTTTTTTGAGGGGGTGCCCCACACACATACCCCCACACACACACACCCCACACCCACCCACACCCACATATATCCCCCACACATACCTCATATACCCACACCTCCACCCACACCCAAACACCCCACACACCCACACACACACCTTACACACCCCCACCTACACCCACACACCCCACACATCCCCGCCCACGACACCTCACTCCCCCCACACACACACACCTCACAGACACACCCCACACATCCCCACACACTCCTCACCCCTTCCCCACACACACACACCTCTGACACACACCTCACACACACACACACACACACACACACCACACACACCTCACACACACACACACACACACACACACACACACACTCCTCTCACACACACACACCCACACAACCTTGCAAATTCACTGAAACAACCATAGGTTTCAGGCATTATATAGTTAGGAATTAGCATTTAAAAAACCTTGCAAATTCAATGAAAAAACCATAGGTTTCAGGCCTTACATAGTTAGGAATTAGCATTTAAAAAACCTTTGAAATTCACTGAAAAAAACATAGGTTTCAGGCCTTATATAGTTAGGAATTAGCATTTAAAAAAACCTTTGAAATTCACTGAAAAAAACATAGGTTTCAGGAGTTATATTGTTAGGAATTAGCTTTTACAAAACCTTTGAAATTCACTCAAAAAACTATAAGTTTTAGTGGTGTTATAGTTAGCTGGACATTTTACTCATACAAAACCATTGAAATTGCTCCTATATAGTTAGTTGTACTAAGTATATATCGCGCACCCGCAATCCACTGCTGATGATGTCACATATTAGATCATTCATGACATGGTCAGTGACATCACTGATGACATCTCAAATGACATCACTGATGACATCATCCACGTGACAATCACATACACCTTTTCATACACTATTACAATTTATCATCACTCTTTGTAAAATACAGAGTATCATATTTAAATCCATTGTCACAGCAATACAAGTATCTAAAAATCCACTCAGTGATTCATACATGTATACACACATCTAATCCCTCACCTATGGATTCACTCATACATGCTGTCAATGAACAATAGGACACTATCAAAAATACTTATACATCTATATCGACATTAAACAACAGCACGCATCCTATTCACATATGAAGTCATCCTACTCACTTATGCAAACAATGGATCATACTTACATATTTACTTAGCAAAACACTTATACAAACACCACTTCTTCTATTCATTTAGATAGTAAGTCATACTTAGTGAATTATAAAATCATTATTACAAGTATACAGTTATCCATACAGTCCCTCACACAATCATTGTGTCTTATGTATACTTATTTATATACAACAACTGACACATACACTGCCTTTTATTTTTCTAGTTTGTTGGACCTGTACCTTTGAGAAATATATTTGCTCATCACCACACCCATAAAGAGATTCCCTCACCCAAACTGTTAGAACATGTAGTTTTAACTTCATATATCTAGTGAATAAACTATTCACACATCTTTGGACAGTCACACACCCTCCACCGAACCACACACACTTTCACACTCCCATACAAATACTCAGTTAACTAATCAATAACTAATATAGACTTTCACATAGCTAGTAACCAACTGTAGAATCAGTTTACACAACAACTGACAAAGTGATACAGATATTCACACAGTTTAGTCACTATCCACTATATTTAGTGAGATATTATAAATTGATCAAGTAAATAGTCAATTACACTGCTACTAAATCCTCCATCCAAATATTTATTTATATATATATCCACTCATTCTTCAATGCAAATTGCTATATATATAATGCATATTTAAATAACGAAGCAAACCACATTGACTGGATGATGTCATCAGTGATGTCATCAGTGATGTCATTTGAGATGTCATCAGTGATGTCACTGACCATGTCATGAATGATCTAATATGTGACATCATCAGCAGTGGATTGCGGGTGCGCGATATATACTTAGTACAACTAACTATATAGGAGCAATTTCAATGGTTTTGTATGAGTAAAATGTCCAGCTAACTATAACACCACTAAAACTTATAATTTTTTGAGTGAATTTCAAAGGTTTTGTAAAAGCTAATTCCTAACTATATAACTCCTGAAACCTATGGTTTATTCAGTGAATTTCAAAGGTTTTTTTAAATGCTAATTCCTAACTATATAAGGCCTGAAACCTATGGTTTTTTCAGTGAATTTCAAAGTTTTTTTAAATGCTAATTCCTAACTATATAAGGCCTGAAACCTATGGTTTTTTCAGTGAATATATATATATATATGTATGTATATATATATATATATATATATATATATATATATATATATATATATATATATATACATATATACACGACAATAGCCGAACTGTGGCCCCAGGTCCCCAGGACGAAACAGACGACCAAACGAATCCAGTATAAGGCAAGTAGAATATTTAATAAGGCAAACTCAGCAGCAAAAGCGAACTGACGGGTTTCGGGCAGGTGCCCTTGATCACAGTCAAATGTTTACCCATCATGCCTGAATTTTTAAAGTGCTAGTGCACACCATGTGATTACATTAGACATGGAAAAAATACTACTACGTTTCAATGGCACATCAGAGAGTACAGGTGGGTAGTAGCCACTTTCAATATTTATGTCACCCGAATGCCAATTATTAACTGAATAAATTCATATAAAATGACAAGAATGTTTTTGCATAAATGCTTAAATATGGTTAACACAGTATTATATTATCATTAGACATCTGATGCAAGTAATCAAAGTGTGTAAAAATTACATTCAGTGCATATAGACAAATTGGTTGAAAAGTATAATATAAATACTTAATAACACTTTATATACAGAATGAATTATTGTTCTAAAAAATAGTCCTATATTAATGTGCAATCCTACGCAATGTAAACATTACTATATATACAAAAGACGCCAATAAATACTGTACTTTAAAAACCATATATACTATTTACAATCTTGCGGGGACATCTAAAATGGATGGCAACCCCTACTGATGATGATGCTACGGGGACATCTAATAGTGATGGCTCTGTGGGGTTGTCCAAGTAGCGGGTTGCACTCGAGCCTGCGTGCGCCTTCCCCAAAGCGTTTATTGATATGGGCTACTTGGACAACCCCATGGAGCTGTAATACATTAGCGGCGGTCCTGCCGCTGGGTTTCACCACCCCGGAAAACGGGGGCCATGAGACTCGCTATTCAAGGAGTTGCGTATATGGAGCTGCGCGATGGATAAGGACAGGAGTGTTGTTTGGGGCTCATGGTAGAGCCTCTGGAACGAGCAGTAATTTGAAAGTGCATCCATCCAGGACATATGGACTACATCTCCCATAAGCACAGTGTGTGTTTTCATAAAGGGAGATGGTAGACGTCGTGCACTTTACTGCTGGCCCCGGTCAGTTAAGTCCAGCCCCAATGGGCACTCGGTCAAAATTTGATGATATTTAAGTCATACCACCATGATCCTGCGATCTGGTAATCGATATATCCCATTCATCACACAACTGTCATACGTGCTTCAAATGTTCTGGTGTCACAGCCGTGAAAATGAACTCTCCTATTTCAGCTTCCCAGAGATCTGTAAAGTAAAAAGAATATAATGTGACTAAATAGGCGATTTTGTGAATTCTTAAAACAACATACATCTCACATTAAAATCAAGGAAGAAACGGGAAAGTTCTGATTATCGTGGAGTTGATGAACCCTTACCTTAGGTGGACAGCCAGTTCTTCATCAAAATTGTGACCCTCAGGCTGCATAGTGTGGTACTTAATGATAAGTTTGGATTCTAGCCTTCTGAGTTCCTGTATTCTGTCTCCCCCTCTCTCTCTACTGGGGACAGTAACAAGGACGCAAAATGACAGTAGGCAGGCATTGCTTTTGTGATGTGTGGCAAAATGTCTTGCTATAGGGTATTGTTTGTCACCCTTCGTGATAGCTCGCATATGTTCAAGCACTCTATTTTTAGCAGGATGTATTGTGCTGCCAATGTAGTGTAGTTGGCAAGGGCATTCAAGTGCGTATTGTAATGCACGCACCTGGTTTGTCTCGGAAGTGTCCTGGAGTCACGATGCTTAACACCCCGTCTCCCCCTCGTCACCCCCCGGGTGCCAGGAACAAACACTAACACCCGACAAGTAACCAAGGGGAACACAGGGGAACAAAACAAGGGTGAGAAAGGGAAAGAAAAATGGTGCTCCACACTCCTCTTCACTCAGATGATGTACTCTCCTCTGGTGATGGCACTGCTGTAAAACATAAGAACAGTAAGTGATACTAATCCCCTCCCTTATGTTCCCAAGATATGGAGTGTAATGCAGTGTGTCTTTACCTTATGAAAATGTGGAGAAAACCTATACGGAAACAAGTAGTCTGGGACTTCGAATGTCTGACTGGTTTAAGGTATATGTGCTGTAACAGTGACCTAAATATAGAGCAACACATTAATCATTGTGTATCACCACTGATACGTTATTCACGTCTTACTGAGCAACTCACCAGGTCTATAACATGAGACCGTCTCAAAAGAAACTCCAACATAATAATCTCTTAGGTTATAACCAAGACATAACCACCACGCAATTCGTGTAGCTAACAAGGCTCTTGAACTGACTAGTCCAGAGTAAATTCAATAGTTATCACCCACTGTTGAATCAGCACAGCGTTGATATATAACATACATGGAAGACAACTATAATACATCTGTTAGAAGCAAGACGCTCCTAAAAACTCACGACTTTCCAAAACGGGCGTTCAAACACCGAACTCCTCTAAGCCGCCCACACGATCCACTATCTCCTCGGACGCCACGCCAACACCAACCCGGAACGACAAAGGTCAAACACTGGCTAAACGCGAAGCGTTTCCTGTAAGTTAGAGGCGGGCTTAAAGCGGGGAACACTGCACTTCCGCGCATGCGCTATATCACGCATGCGCCGATATCCTTGTACTCATTTGCCAACCATTGCCAACCACGCCTGTGCGCCGCTATGATACACGGAACTGAACATCGACAACAGACTTGAACGCGGCATTAATTCTTCCCGAGTGTACTACTACTCTGAACCCGACAGGCATGACAGAACACCCCTCCCACAGTGCCCCCCAACGGTTTGGGTTTGTGGGGGTATCGTCTGTGAAACGCACGCAATAAACGAGGTGCATGAATGTGGCTGGCAGGTTCCCAAGACCTTTCCTCAACTCCAAAGCCCTTCCAGTGTATCAGATATTGGAGTCTGCGCCTAACCCTTCTGGAGTCTATGATAGCCCCACCTCATATTCCTCATCACCATCCACCACGGAGGGAAGAGGGAGTGGAACAGGCGGTAGACGGGTATCAGGCAGTACTTGTTTCAACAAGGAGACGTGAAAAACAGGGTGTATCTTCATTGAGGGTGGAAGCTTCAACTTCAAGGCTACAGGGTTTATGATTTGAATAATAGAAAAAGGCCCAATGAATTTGGGTTTAAACTTGCATGCACATTTTAAGGCCAAATGCTTAGTAGACAGCCAAACCTTATTGTTTAGTTGGTAGTCGGGCCCTGCATGTCTGTGAGTGTCTGCAGCCTTCTTGTACTCCACTTTTGCTCTGTCTAAATTGTCATGTATGGCGGCGTGTACAGTTTGTAAGTGAGAGACTACATCTTGAACGGCAGGAATGGCACAAGGTCTCAAAGGAGAAAAGGGGAGAACTTTAGGATGGAAGCCATAGGAAGCAAAAAAAGGGGAAAACAAAGTAGAAAAGTGATGACTGTTATTGTATGACAGTTCTGCCAACCAAATCAGCTCATCCCACTCCCTCTGGTCTTGCAGTAGTTGACACCGCGAAAACTGCTCCAGACTTTGATTAACCCGCTCAGTTTGTCCGTCCGTCTGGGGATGATGACTAGAGGACAGACGGACTTCCATTTTAAATGATGTACATAAGTGTTTCCAAAACTTGGACACAAACTGTGCACCTCTATCCGTGACCAAGACAGAGGGCAAACCATGCAGTCTGACTATATTTTGCAAAAAGATGTCTGCTAGCACAGAGGATGTAGGTAGACCCTTTAAGGGAATTAAATGAGCTGACTTGGTAAACATATCCACGACAACAAGAAGGGTGTTGTTGCCTTTCTTTGTCCCCGGTAACTCTACGATAAAATCCATTGAGACAGACTGCCATGGGGCCAAAGGTGTGGGAAGTGGAAGTAACAACCCCACTAATCCTTCGTGTGATGGTTTGCCTTGTGCACATATGTGACATGTTTTAACATACTGTTGTACATCCTTTGCTAAATGGGGCCACCAACAGTATCTCCGTATCAATTCTATTGTTCTTTTGTATCCAGAATGCCCTGCTACGCCATGTGTATGACACCATTCCATCACTTGATGTTGAAGGGGTAATGTGGGAATGAACATCTTTCCTTGCACGTAATGGAGGTTTGCTTTGACTAAGGTCTGTTGTTGTTGCAATACTTCTAGAGAAGAGGGATTCTGTTGGGCCTGTTCAACTTGTAGGATGAACTCCTCTTCAGTAGTCAGTGCTCCTATTATTCTTTGGGGTGCAATGATACAAGGAGGTTGTTCGTCATGTGGGACTGGCTCAAAACCCAAGCGTGATAATGCATCTGCTTTCCCGTTTTGCCTGCCTGCTCTGAAATGTATAGTGAAATCATACTCATTGAAGAATTGTGTCCACCTCAATTGTCGCATAGACAAGGCTCTAGCTGACTTCAAATATTGGAGGTTACGATGGTCTGTCAGGACTGTCACAGTATGGTTGGTGCCCAGTAAGTATTGTCACAATTCCTCCAATACCTTTTTGATAGCTAGGAGTTCCCTTTCCCCAACTGCATAGTTAACCTCAGCCGGAGTCAACTTATGTGAATAGTATGCAACTGGATGTAATTCACCGGTTTTCCCATCCACCTGAGACAGGATACCCCCTACCGCTACTTGCGATGCATCCACCTCCACCACATACGGACTAGCAGGATCAGGGTGTTTGTGAGGATGGGGGCCTGTGTGAATGCCTTCTTTAAAATATGAAAAGCCCTGTCTGCTTCCTCGGACCAATGAAAGGGGACCCCCTTCCTCAACAGGCGAGTGATAGGGGCCACAAGTTCCGAAAACTGATGTATAAAACGCCTATAAAAGTTTGAGAATCCAATGAATTGTTGGATCTCTTTCACAGTTTTGGGAGGTGGCCATTCCAACACAGCGCTCACCTTGCGTGGATCCATGCTTAGACCAGTAGCAGATATAATGAAACCCAAAAAGGCGACCTGGTGGCGATGGAAAAAACATTTGTCAAGCTTACAAAAGAGATCATTATTTTGCAACAGCCGTAAGACTGCTGTCACATGACCTATGTGTTCCTCAAGAGTCTGAGAATAGATTAGTAGGTCATCTATGTAAGCAATGAAGCTTTTGTCAAGATGGTCCTTCAGCACTTCATTGATGAAATACTGGAATGCTGAAGGAGCATTACAAAGCCCAAAGGGCATCACCAAGTATTCATACAGCCCAAACTTGGTGCAGAAGGCCGTCTTCCACTCATCTCCATCTGCAACTCGAACCAGGTGATATGCCCCACGCAGATCTAATTTCGTGAACCATCTGGCACCCTGTATCTGGTCGAGGAGAACGGAGATGAGTGGTAAGGGATACTTGTTTTTAATGGTGATGTTGTTCAGGGACCTGTAATCAATGCAGCAGCGCAATCCCCCCTCCCTTTTTGGGATAAAAAACAACGCCGAAGAAGCGGGGGACCTAGAGGGTCTGATGAAGCCAAGTTCTAGCATGGTGTCAAGGTATTCCCTCAGGTATACGTTTTCTTTCTCGGTAAGGGAGTATACTCTGCTGGTCGGTATACGTGCACCTGGCTGTAGCTCAATCCTGCAATCATATACCCTATGAGGAGGGAGGCAGGTTGCTCGTTCTTTATCGAAAACTGTCAGAAAATCCTGATATACAGTGGGTAGACATTTATCTGGCATTTCCACCGATTCCTGATCTACGAGGGTATATGCTGCTTCAGAAACTGCATCAGGTATGGACAAGGCTGTAACCTGTACTAAAGGAGTAGGAAGGCTAGTACTACCAGTGGATTTGTCTTTTCTGCCTTCCTCCTTGAAAGTAATGGTAGCGTTTTTCCAATCTATGTGGGGATTGTGGAGACGTAACCATGGAAGACCCAATACTACCGGAAATTGAGGTGATTCGATAATATCAAAAGCAAGAGTCTCCCTATGTGAGGGTGCTATATGCATGCCCAACATGATACTCGATTGTGTGATAGGCCCTGATTTTAATGGACTCCCGTCTATCGTGTACACTTCTTCTGTGACTAGTTTCTGCTCTTTTGGGATATGATGAGTGATGGCCCAGTGATAGTCCATAAAATTACCTGAAGCTCCCGAGTCTATCATCACCATTTGTACGACGGACTCGGAGAACCAGGACAACTGTGCTTTAATATAGAAATGCCCTTCGTTAGCCATTACAGATGAGACCATATGACTCTTAGGACCCGGTGGGAAGGTCTCAGATACCCTCGGGTCAACTAGTTTTCCGACTTGCGAGCCTGCTTGGGTTTTACTGGACAATCTCTTAAGAAATGTCCTGCCCTACCACAATAAAGACACAACCTGTTTTCCCTACGACGCTGCTTCTCTGCCTCACTCAAAGGCCCTCTGATACTACCTATTTGCATAGGTTCAGGATCATCGGTCTTAGCTTCACCTTCTGATTTCTTTTCTTTGTAATTCATTTTAGGGTAGTCATATCTGACTCTGTCCTTACGTCTTTCTCCCAACCTATGGTCTAATTTCACCACCAAGTCGATTAATTCAGGGCATGTATCAGGGGGATCAACAATATGAGCCAACGCATCCTTCAATTCGTCACGCAGGCCTTTATAAAAAAGGGCACTGCGTTTCTGAGTTGGCCAATCAGCCTCTACTACCAATCTGTTAAACGTGGATATATACGTGATTAGATATTTGGAACCCTGTATGAGGTTTAATAGCTCAGTATCAGCTGCATGGGTAAAGGAATGTTTATCGAACATTTTACGTAGTTCTCTACGGAATGCATCATAGTCCAGTAATAAGGGATCGTCTTTTTCTATCAAGGGTATCATCCAATTAGCTGCCGACCCCCCTAAATATGATAGAACAAAGGCCACCTTGGCTTGATCGTTGGGAAAACATGAAGCTTTACAAAGGAAATGCAATTGACACTGGGTCAGAAATGCTGCGCATTTTGAGGGATCCCCGTAGAACCTCTCAGGGGATGCCAGAGGAATAGTATGTGGTGTAACCACTTGGACTACAGGGGTTTGATTACTAGCACTGGTTCCCTCTCCTCTATGTTGACTCAATGTCTCTAGACGATCTGCCATGGTTTGGGTTTCTCGTTGGAGATTCCCCACCATATTAGCAACGTCCTGTAATGTGAGCTCCATGACACTCGGGAGACAAATATATATAGGCTTCGCGTTCTGTAATGCACGCACCTGGTTTGTCTCGGAAGTGTCCCGGAGTCACGATGCTTAACACCCCGTCTCCCCCTCGTCACCCCCCGGGTGCCAGGAACAAACACTAACACCCGACAAGTAAGCAAGGGGAATACAGGGGAACAAACCAAGGGTGAGAAAGGGAAAGAAAAATGGTGCTCCACACTCCTCTTCACTCAGATGATGTACTCTCCTCTGGTGATGGCGCTGCTGTAAAACATAAGAACAGTAAGTGATACTAATCCCCTCCCTTATGTTCCCAAGATATGGAGTGTAATGCAGTGTGTCTTTACCTTACGAAAATGTGGAGAAAACCTATACGGAAACAAGTAGTCTGGGACTTCGAATGTCTGACTGGTTTAAGGTATATGTGCTGTAACAGTGACCTAAATATAGAGCAACACATTAATCATTGTGTATCACCACTGATACGTTATTCACGTCTTACTGAGCAACTCACCAGGTCTATAACATGAGACCGTCTCAAAAGAAACTCCAACCTAATAATCTCTTAGGTTATAACCAAGACATAACCACCACGCAATTCGTGTGGCTAACAAGGCTCTTGAACTGACTAGTCCAGAGTAAATTCAATAGTTATCACCCACTGTTGAATCAGCACAGCATTGATATATAACATACACGGAAGACAACTATAATACAACTGTTAGAAGCAAGACGCTCCTAAAAACTCACGACTTTCCAAAACGGGCGTTCAAACACCGAACTCCTCTAAGCCGCCCACACGATCCACTATCTCCTCGGATGCCACGCCAACACCAACCTGGAACGACAAAGGTCAAACACTGGCTAAACGCGAAGCATTTCCTGTAAGTTAGAGGCGGGCTTAAAGCGGGAAACACTGCACTTCCGCGCATGCGCTATATCACGCATGCGCCGATATCCTTGTACTCATTTGCCAACCATTGCCAACCACACCTGTGCGCCGCTATGATACACGGAACTGAACATCGACAACAGACTTGAACGCGGCATTAATTCTTCCCGAGTGTACTACTACCCTGAACCCGACGGGCATGACACGTATACGGCATAGTCAGTAAGACATGAAACGTGTGAGAATTGTAAAAGTTTCGCAGTTTTTGGAGAGTTTGACCTCTCTCATATTCTTGCTGTATCGGCAGGCCTTGCATTTCCAACACACACAAAGAAGCCTCTAATGGGATTTTTCTTGGCAATACCCGGAATAAGTGTTGTACAAACCATATCCTTTAAGGATCTAGGTCTACGGTAAGTTATTTGTGGGTGTTCACTAATTCCCTTCACAAGGTCTTTATCTCGTTTCAGGACATCCCAAAACTTTCCAATGGCTTTCTTAACATTCCCGGCTTGTCGGTGATAATCTGTGATAAACCTGGAAGTTGCTTGTTCAGAGTGATCTGGATTCTTATCTTTCTTTCTTTTGCGTTAACTTTCTTGATAGCTGAGGCAATGCATTTATTGTCATACCCTCTCTGTCTGAAACGTTCGGTCATAATAAGGACCTCTTGAGCATAATTCTCATCATTTGAACAATTTTGTTTAGCGCGAAGGAATTCACCAATGGGTATGGAATTGATGAGATTGCTCGGGTGGCAGCTTTGGGCATGAAGAAGGCTTTTTGCCCGCAGTCTCTTTCGTAAACAAAATGGTTTTCAAAATATTGCCTTCAGCTCTTATTTTTAAATCAAGGAAGTCAACCTCAGTGTTGTCAATGTGACTGGTAAATGAGAGAATGGTAAATGGTAACTGGTATATATATATATATATATATATAAATTCACTGAAAAAACCATAGGTTTCAGGGGCGTTATAGTTAGCTAGACATTTCACTCGTACAAAACCATTGAAATTCCCGCATTATAGTTAGTTCAGCTAACTATAACTCGCGCGCCAGCAATGCACTGCTGATGAGGTCACATATTACATCACTCATGACATTACTGATGACAGCTCAAATGACATCACTGATGACATCACTGATGACATCATCCAGTGAATGTGTGTTTTTCTGAAAATTAAATATATTTTATATATGTATAGCTCAAGGTCGATGGAAGAATAAATGGGTATATAAGTGTCTAAATTGATGATTTTTTTGTGAAAAATTGATTGTATTGAATACATGAGTTAGTGAGTAATGTTTAAGTATGTAAATATCTGTATCTGTCTCCCACTTTGTGTATACGTGGCTGCATTTGTTGGTGAGTAGCTACATGAGTGTCTATATAGGTTATTAGTTGGGTTTTTGGATATCAGTATGAGTGTCTGAGTGTCTGTATGGCTCGATGGGGGGTATTACGTAGTGAATAGATGCATGAATGAGTGACTCACTGTTTGTATGTGTTGAAGTCAGCATGTGTGCAGGACTGTATGGGTGGATGAGTGTGGATGAGTGTGTATGAGTGTGTTAGTGAGTGAATGACTGTTTAGGGGTGGGCGGAATTTGTGTAATCGCGTTACGCAAATCTCCGCGAAACAGTAAAAAATCTCTGCGAACACGCAGAATTGCTTGTTCGCAATGCTTTTTTACTGTTCGGAATCTCTGATGGCGTGCTCGTGGAAAATATCTTGCGAACGCGCATTTTGTGAACGCGAACAAGCAAAAAATTTCACGGAACGCAGAATTTTGGGCAATTTCGCGTTCTCCGCGGAACGCAAAATTACCCAATTATTACCCAATTATTTCCCCAACTTAAAACGCGCCACAGGGCGTGTTTGCGCACATCACCTCAGGCCCCGTCCCCTCCCTTCACCACTGTGTAAACACACCCTGTGGCCGTTTTTAGTTGATAGATTAAGTTCATCTGAACCCTGAGGGTCCCTAGGTCCAACTAGCCCACTAGGTACCTCCAGTAAGCACCACAGAGCTGCGTTGCAGAGAGGTGTAAAAAGTGGCACGGCCTGGACCACCTCACTGCAACGCAGCACAGTGGCGCTTACTGGAAGCCCCGGTGGGCTAGTTAGCCCCCAGGGGCCCTCAGGATTGAAGGGGAATTATTTCCCTAACTTAAAACGCACCATAGGGCGTGTTTCCACAAGTCAGCTCAGGCCCGTCCCCTCCCTTCCCACTGTGTAAACACGCCCTGTGGCCGTTTTAAGTTGGGAGATTAAGTCCCCTTGAATCCTGAGGGTCCCTAGGGGAAAATTAGCCCGTTAGGTTTGTCCTAATGGGATCAGGGCCATGACAGGGCCATGGCAGGGCTCCAGGAGGGGGGCTGTGGGGTGGTGGTCCCCGGGGAGGGGGGGTCCGTCACGCACCCCCCAATCATAATATTTAGAGCCCTGGAGAGGTGGCAGTCCCCGGGGTGTGTGGGGGGGATCAAGCCCCCCCACACAGGTTATTTTTTATTTTATTTATAACAACACAATCCCCGGGGGTTGTGGTGGGCCATGAGCCCCCGCATATATTGTCATAAAGCCCCGGGGGTGGCGGTCCCTGGGGCTTGAGGGGGCCTTCGAGCCCCCACCCATTTATTTTCAAAGACCCGGGGGTGGCAGTCCCCGGGGCTGGGGCCCCTTTGGGCCCCCGATTACAATTACCATTCTGCCCCCAGGACTTGGCCCACCTGGGGGCTAAATAGCAACGAAGCGCAGGAGCCTGTGCATCGTTTTTTTTTTCTCTGCAGGATCCGCGCACTCAGCGCGGATTTTGCTGATTTAAAAAATATATATATATTTTTGGGGAGACCCCCTAAGCAGGCCTAGGGGGTCAGGGTGTTTCTACCCTGCCCACCTTTTTGCGTTTTGCGCACTCGTATGACGGATTTCTTGTGCCTCGGTTCTACCGAGGCACAAGATGGCTGCCAACACTTCCTGGTTTAGAGTGTTGACAGCCAATTAGCATACAGCTCGTGATCAGGAGGGTGCGCGGATCCTGTGCGCCCATAGATATATATATGTTTTTACTTTTGATTTTCTCAGCAACTACTGAACAGATTTACACCATTTAACAAAAAGGGTTCTTTCTGAACCAAGAACTACCTCTTTGCCAAATTTGATGTCATTCTGTTCAGCAGTTCGGGCTGTAGCAGTGTCTAAATGTTCCTATGGGAAATTGCATTGGGAAAACACGTTTTGGGACCCCTTTTTTCTCGGCCCCCGCTTGCCGAATCACGCCGAAACTTTCAGGATAGGAGCGGAACGGAGTGCCCCATGTGTTTTGGAAATTTCGCGAAGATTCATCAACCGTCGCAAAAGTTATTGGAAATAGAATGTTGTGAATTTCCGATGGAAAATAGGTCCTAACTATAACTACCTACTGGCGACTCCCAGTAGGTAATATATATATACATATATATATAAATGCATGTTTAACCAACTCTAGGGACTAGTCCCGTGTAAACATACATGAATATATCAGACGCGTTTCGGCGGTACAACTGCCTTGGTCACTGCATTCTACACTTTGCTGTGAGGCTAACACATATATGTACATTTGGTTTCTCCCTTGGTTGCCATGGCAACCTAAAGTCAGTCATAGACATAAAAGAGTAATCTATGGCTGTGCTTAATGGCAATGCAGTAATTTTTTACAAATAGTGAAATAACAAAACATAATACATTTGTAAATAATGATTATCACTATAATAGAGTTAAATTAGTGTCACTCCACTTTAGTGTATCTGAAAATGAGAAAAAGAAAAATAACTCATACTCTGAAGGTAGTTTTTCCCGGTATGCCAAGTGATTCAGATGTTATTTACTCCAATATTTAGCACTTAATCCCATCAATGGCCACTCAAGATCTGGTACTTTGAGGCCCTTTCTCTCTGCCATATGATCGAGTAGAGAGATCATAACTCAATCATTAACCTGACGTGAAATAAGACATGGCAAAAAGAATGCCCTATGTGAGTACACGCCAAGGTAAAGCATCATGCTGGCCCTACATTGATGAAGTCAAGCCTCGCCCTGATGGGCAATGGCACAGTGAATACCTGAAGTTAGAGCCTATATGTAATGCATGCGGAACGGCTGCACCAGATCATGTGAGGGTGCTAGATGGTGGACAATCAGGCCCAAGTGGGCAAAGACCATATGAACAATAACTACAAAGCTATGTACTCTACTGTAGGTCCTTTTTTACGTACTGGGTATTGGTGATTAATTGTAAAAGGGTAGGGAAAAATTGAAAAATTGAAAACAATATGTTTCCAGATGGAGAAACAAATTACTCCAAAAAAGATAAAAAATAAAGTGTTAAAAATGCTTCAGAAGACTGGTACAGCAGTCAGGATGAGGCAAGCTAATATGACTTTCATAGGTGAACATTAAGAACTTGATCTGCATTCATCCCATGTGGGATCTTGGAGTTGAGCAGAATAATATATCTAGACTCCAGCCTTCTAAGGGTCAGTTGTCTATCTCCTCCCCTTGGATTCTTTGGTATGTTGTCAATGACAAAGTACAAGAGGTCTTGGGCCTTGTCTGCATGACAGGAATTAATGTGCCTTGCTACAGGATACGCGTGGTCATCATACGTTATTGCCCTCAAATGTTGTAGTATGCGTATGTGTACAGGATGTATTGTACTTCCAACGTACCGTTTGCTACAGGTACATTGCAGTATGTATACCGCAAAGTCGGTTTTACAATTGTAGCTTCCACGGATAACGAAGGGTGTTTGTGTGAATGGCAATGTCACTGATTTGGTATTTATTCCATGCTTACAAGCTTTGCATTTACTGCATCTTGTGAATCCTTTCTGTGCTTGTAGCCAATTAGGTGGTTTTGTTACTGCCGGTGTGTTTTGCACCAATTGTTGGTGCATGAATTTAGCTCTACGGAAGCTAATCGATGGTATATTAGGCCAGGTAGAGGTCAGCACCGGATCAAGTTTCACGGAATTCCAGTGTTTATAAATTATTTTCCTGAATCTAGTGTGGTACGCATGGAAACCAGTAATCAGTCTGGGGGTGTCAGTTGTCTCTGTGTTTTTCTTCTTCGTTGCTTTATCTTTAAACAGTAGGTCTTTTCTAGGTATTGTCTCACTTCTACTTTTCGCCTTGGTCAGGGTTTCAGACTTATATCCTCTTTTTTCTAGCCTGTCGAAAAGTTCTTTGGTGGACTTGTCTAGCCCTCTTTATGTACTGCAGTTGCGCCTCATCCTGAGGCATTCTGCAAATTGTATACCTTCCTTAACACTTCAAAGGTGAAAACTGTCCGAATGCAAAATTGCATTACCCGCAGTCAGTTTCCTGTAGGTTCTGGACTGTAGGTGATTGTGCTCAACGTACAATTCTATGTCTAGGAACTGCATGATGTCTTTGCTTGTGTGGCTTGTAAATGATAGGTTGAGGCTATTGTTGTTAAGTTCTCTACAAAACCTTTCTGCACTTTCAATTGTCCCCTGCCACAGGACAAAATGTCATCAATATACCGTACATACAGTACCACATTTTCCTTCATGACCCTCTCATATTCTGCCATGAGCACTTGCTCCTCCCACCATCCCATATGCAAATTAGCATAGATGGGGGCGAAGCAAGTACCCATGGCAGTCCCCCTCAGTTGTTTATAGTACAGTTTATCAACAATAAACACATTATTGTCCAGGCACCATTCTGCCATTTGGAGTAACATCAGGGAATGGTCATGATTATCTGCTGGCCTTTTCTCCAAAAAGTGTTTTAGGGCATTCAATCCATCCACATGCCTGATGCTCGTGTAGAGCGAATTGACATCCAATATCATAAGTACAAAATCATCTTGCCAACTGATGTCATAGATTTTAGTGAGGAAATGCCCAGTGTCTTTCAGATGGGAAGGTAATTTGCATACTAGTGGTTGGAGGAAATGGTAAATATAGCGGGAAGTATGTTCAAACAATCCCCCAATTGCTGCAATTATCGGTCTTCCTGGTGGGTGGGTGGGCGATTTGTAGATTTTGGGGATCAGGTGTAACTGAGGGGGCACAGGGTAGTCCGTTTTAAGGTATTCCAGTTCTGTTCTTGTGATTAGACCATTTCTTCTCCATTCATAGAGTGTTTTGTGGTATTTTTCTTTGATACTTACTAGACAGGTTGGTGCTATACGGCTATAAAAATCTCTGTCCCAGAGTTGTGTATGTGCCTCTGCATTATAGTCTGTTAGGGGCCATAGAACAACATTTCCCCCTTTGTCGGACCATCTGACCACGATATCCTGTTGTTTTTTGATTTTCTCCATGGTGTTGTAATATATGGTCCTGTTGGCATTGTGCGTTTTGGCAAATTCTTTGCTGCTCTCTGTTGCCAAAGTTTTTAAATCCTTGATTACATTTTCCGCAAAGATGTCTATGCTATTCTTTGGCATATGCGGGGTAAATGTGGATTTGGGTTTGAATGGGGATCGAATCTGGCTTAAATCAATTTGTCCTCTCACATTCGACCATCCTTCACTGTATCCCTCTTGGAGCATCTCTAGCAAATCATTTAGTAATGTTTCGTCTGATCCAGTTAATACTACTGAGTTCTCATCATCTTGGGTGTCTGTCCCATCTTTTCTGCTGTTTAGATTAAAGCAGTATTTCTTGAGCTTTAATTTGCGTACAAATTGAAATAAGTCTATTCGCGCTTGTACATACTCAAAGTTGTTTTTTTCACAAAACCAGAGGCCTAGGGCAAGAGTCTGTTTTTCTATATCTGTAAGCGCCATGGGGGTGAGATTTATGACTGTGTTTTCAAAGTCTTTGTAATTATTTATCTCCGTTTGTTTTTTCTGTATGTTTGTCCGTTTGTTTTTTGGGTTTTGTCTGCCCCACCGTCTGTTTTTCCTTTTTCTTTTTCGCTTGTTTGTGTTTTGTTTGTGCCCTGGCGCTGGATCCGGGGGCGCAAATTCATGCGCCTTTCTAAGCGTAAAAAATCAAGTTCTTGTATTCCTGTTGGTGGATTTCTTTTTTGTACTTGTGTATCTATTGTATCTGTTGACTCGACTTCTGACTCCACCTCAGAGCTTAATTCGGAAGCGCTCGCCTCTGCATTTGTTTTTGATGCGTTTCCCGCTTGGGCAGATAATTGTTGTTTCCTTATATTGTCAAATTTTTTCGAAAATGTGTATATCTTTCCTTGGATGTAGTCATTTTTGTCTCTCTGAAATTTTGTTGCCTTTCTTTCTTTGATGGATTCTTCGTGTTTTTTTAACCTTGATTTCATTTCGTTCATTTTCTTGGAGATTTCTTCTTGATTCTTGCATTTTTCTAGCTCTTTCATTATCTCTTCAATTCTGTTTAGCATTCTGCTGCGATCGCTGTCAGCATATTTTATAAGTATCTGCAGCATTCTTCTAGATGATTCAGCGCTGTTTTCTGCCCAGTCTTTTAACATTCCTGGGTCTGGGTTTTCATATGACGGGGCAACTGGGATCCGTAGGCCTCTTGGGATCCTTCCCACGTCCAGATGCCTTTGTAGGGACTTACACTCCCACCACTTCGCCATTTTGTTTTTACGCAGTTTTTCCAATTCCTGTATTAATTTAGCACTGTTGCTGGTTGGCTCATTGTCTGACCCCTTTTGCGCATTACGCCCTTGTTCCAATCTATTGTCTTCATCATTAAACACATCGAGAGCTGCCTCTTCCTGCTCTCTGACCCAGTCTTCTGCCATTGCAATGGAATAGTGTGTGCCCACTGTGTCACTCACTGCCCGTATTCACCTTCAGGGACTACCTCTCCCAGCAGCCACCACTGCGTGATTACTCTCATTCAACCTCTCATATTATGCATATATAATATGCACACATGTATATAAATTTGCAGACTAAAACCCAAAATTAGGCTTAAATACGCCAGTATTGCATTGTATTTTTAATTTAAAATAAGTCAAATATAACATCATTTCCATGACATAGAGAAATGTACTCTTAACTTATTTGAACATAGCCTTTATTTTCAAGGAAAAAGGCAAAGTGATAGCAGGCAGATTAGCCCAGAAGGCTGCATGTAACACTCATCAAAAAACTGGCGCCGTGCTTTTAAGACCTCCATCATGGACCACAGATGACAGTTAAGTCAGGTCTTTTTTCACGATGTGAAACACTGTGTAGTGATCATAATGAAACAGATTGGTGTTATAAACATGTTATTCATCCGGGGAGGAGGGAGTGTTGCTTATGACTTTGATGAGTATACCCCTGGAAGAGAACTAGGATCAGAGGTAAGTAACGTATCCTTCTCTTTCAGGGATAGTCATCAATAGTCATAAGCACTGAATAGACTAGCATGCCCATCCCCTGAATCCTGCAGACGATTACCTACATATCAAACACATTCTCAACAATTTGTTATCCAAAAAGATTCCTCAAGGAGGCTTGCTCCCACTGAGCATCAGAATCTAGGCAGTAAAGGTGGGCAAAGAAGTGGACTGAGCGCCATGTAGCCGCTTTGCATATCTCTTGAATGGGTCCATGTCTAAGAAGAGCCTTAGTAGCGACTTTTTCTCTCGGAGAGAGTGAGCCCTTGGTTTGCCAGGGAGCTGCTTGTGAGCTAGATGATAAGATAATGTGATACTTGATACTATCCATCTAGCAATGGACTATTTAGAAGAAGGAAAACCAGTGTGCATTGGACCATAGTTAACAAAACGGTGGTCTTGTCAGATACCCCACAAGGCTTACCTTTGCTTGTGAAGTAATCCTGCAGAGACGACAAGAGCTATCGCCCCTGTACCCACCTGACCCAGTGGAGAAAAGATGTAGCCAGCTGGGATGAGATGGCACCAGGGAAGGAAGCTAAAGATGATGGAAAGGAGCCCTTGTTGTCAGTAGGGAACGTCTCTTGACTGGGGGAGGACCGTGGACTCCAGCTGGCAGCAGAAGCACCAAGACTCAGGAAGTCATCTTTAGCTAGGAATTGAAATGGTGCTCCAGCGTGGTCAGCCACACAAATGCAAGTGCTCCTGCGCAGCATAGACTTAAGCAATGGAAAATTGCTTCAGCGCGATGCAAGGAAACACCAAGGGAATGCGCTCCAGCGCGGTATAAGGAACCCCAAAGGAATGCGCTCCAGCGCGGTGTACAGAAACCCCAAAGGAATGCGCTCCAGCGCGGTGTACAGAAACCCCAAACAATGCGCTCCAGCGCGGTGTGGTGAAACCAAAAGAAAGCGCTCCTGCGCGGTATGGTGAAACCAAAAGAAAGCGCTCCTGCGCGGTATGAATATAACCAAGGAAATGTAAGTAAACCCCCCAACAGTGTAGCGCACCAGCACGGTGTGTCTAACAAAGAAAATGCTCTTCTGCGTGATGCCTAATGATTCATCTACTCAGTGCTCCAGCGGGAGATGGGACAAGGCAAAGAAAAACGCTTCAGCTAGTTACGGGCAAAAAGACAAGGCAAACGCTCCAGCGCTGTGAAAAGCAGGGCACCCCAGTAGTGCTACGAGTCAAATGTCGAGGACACTGCAGGCAGCAGCCCGTCCTCTGAATACCTGCTAAACGGGACACCCTTGGGCAGGCCGCGTCAGCCAGGACTCCGGGGAAGAATTCCAAGCGCTGAGCCGGCAGGAACCGCAGTGGTTAAGCGGATTCCCCCGGAAGCGCTGCAGCAGAGTAGGCGGCATCATAGAGAGACTAGACCGCATCTCGACTTCCGCACGGAAGTGAGGATCGCGTTCCTCTGTATGTACAAAGACGAAACGCCGGGTGGCAAAACGCCGTAACCATGACAGTACCCCCCCACCCCCAAGACAGACCCCCCCACCCAACCTCGTGATCAGACGGGGTGGCAGGGCAAGGGCAAAGCTGGTGACTGACATGAAAGGCACGGACCAGCTACGGAGCATGGCATACATGAGACAAGGGCTCCCAGGATCGTTCCTCTGGACCGTACCCCTTCCAGTCCACCAGTTAAGAGAGCTTCCCCCGGGTGCGACGGGATCCCAGTATAGCTCTGACCTCGTATTCCAGATGGTCTTCAACGTGCACCGGAGAGGGGGGAGAAGGAATACCGCATTCGGGGTGAACTGCACGCAGAAGAGATACGTGGAAGACGGGGTGTATTCTCATGTGTGGAGGCAAGGAGAGTCTCATGGATACAGGATTGACCACTCTCTCGATAGCATATGGTCCCACAAAGCGAGGCTACAACTTCTTGGGGCCGTGCATATTAAGATGTCGAATGGAGAGCTACACCCTGTCCTCTTTCTGATATTCGGGTTCCTTCAGCCTGTGTTTGTCGGCATGTATTTTGTAGGATTCCTAGGCCTTGGCCAACTCGAACCGGGCTTGTTGCCAGAGGTTGCACAGTGTTCCATGATATACCTGAACCGTGGGTAATGGGCTGTTCTGGGGTTTCTCCCAAGCAGTTGTACGGGGATGTCTTCCCTGGAGACAAGAAAAAGGAGACATGCCGATAGCCGAATGCTTGTTGTTGTTATACGCGTACTCCACCATCCATAGTACTTCTGCCCATTCCTTTTTTACCACCAGCAGTAAGCAGTGGAGGTACTGTTCCATGGTGTGGTTGGTCCTCTCGGCCTGACCATCCGTCTGGGGATGGTATGCAGAAGAAAGACGCACGTCCATATCCATAGTCTTGCATACTTCGTTCCAGAAGCGGGACACGAATTGTGTACCCCGGTCTGTTATCACCACCGAGGGGATGCCGTGGAGGCGAACCATGTTATGCAAGAAAACCACAGCCAGCTCGGCTGCTGTAGGTAATTTCTTCAATGGCACGAAATGAGCCATCTTGGAGAGGTGGTCCACAGTGGTGAGCACCGTGGTGTAGCCTGATTTGGTGATTGGGAGTTCTACTACAAAATCCATGGAAATGGTGTGCCATGGATACGGAGGAACAGGAACGGGATGTAACTGTCCTGCAGGGGGTTCTGACCTGTTTTTCCCTTGAACACAAACGGTACAATGAGCTACATGGGCTCTTGTGTCTGCCTTCATGGTAGGCCACCAGAAATGTCTCTGTATCAGGTCTAGGGTTTTGTGGTATCCTGGATGATTGGAAAGGACATGACCATGACACATGTGCAGTGCTTGTTGTTGAAGAGCCACCATCGGCAGGTAGTATCTGTCTTCTCTGAATGAATGAAAAGGAATGAATGAATGAAAAGGATCTTATCTTGCGCAGACTTAGCCCCAAGGAACCTGTTCTCATGGGTCACACCCTCACGTTCTCCTGCTAAGTCAGCTGGATCAGTCAGGCTTACATCCTTTTGTAGCTGAGTCAGGAACTCTGAAGACAAAACAACCCCCTGGAAGTGATGTTCTGGAATGATAGGAACCGGCTCGGTTGTGGGCAAGGCGTCGTCGGTTTCTTCAAGTCAGGAAAGCGCATCTGCCTTGGCGTTCTCCCTTCCAGGTCTGTACGTGATTGTGAAGTTATATTAATTAAAAAACAAGGTCCAACGCAGTTGTCTGGATGTAAGGGCGCGTGCTGAGCGCAGGACCTGGAGATTCCTGTGATCCGTGTAGATGGTCACCGGGTGTTTGGCGTCTTTTAGGTAGTGGCGCCATTCCTCGAATGCCATCTTTATGGCCAACAGTTCCCGATCAGACACCGTGTAATTGCGTTCAGCGGGTTGGAGCTTTTTGGAATAGAAGGCCATGGGATGTAAAAGCCCTGTACTGGCGTCTCTTTGTGACAACACGCCCCCCAATGCGTCCTATGAGGCATCTGCCTCCACTACGAATGGCAGTTCTGTATCAGGGTGTACCAGAACGCGGGCTGTAGTGAACCGTCTTTTCAATTCCTGAAATGCGTTTTCCGCTTTTGCATCCCAACAAAAGGGAACACCTTTGCGTAGTAGTCCGGTGATAGGAGCAACCATCCTGGAGAAGCCTGTAATGAAGCGGCGGTAGTAGTTGTAGAACCCCAAGAACGCCTTTCACGGAGGTTGGAGTTGGCCATAGCAAAATGGCTTCCACTTTTTTGGTGTCCATCTGTATACCAGCCGGAGTGATGATATGGCCCAGGAACTCGACTGCGGTAGTGTGGAAAATGCTTTTATCCAGTTTCAAATAAAGACGGTGTCTTTCCAACTGCTGGAGGACGGCACGGACGTGTTGGACATGTTCCGTGATGTTTTGTGAATAGATCTGTATGTCGTCGATATAGACAATACACAAGATATCAATGTAGTCCCTTAACACCTCATCTATGAAGTACTGGAACGCTGTGGGGGCGTTGCAGAGTCCGAAAGACATGACCTGGTACTCGAAGAGGCCGAATCTGGTCCGGAAGGCGGTCTTCCATTCGTCACCCTTCCGGACTCTGACGAGGTGATAAGCCCCCCGCAGGTCCAACTTTGTGTAGATGGAGGCGTTTTTCACCTGATCCAAGAAGCTAGAAATCAATGGTAAGGGATACCTGTTCTTCACGGTGATGGTGTTCATAGCCCTGAAGTCGATACAGGTCCTCAGATCGCCTTCTTTCTTAGCCACAAAGAATAGGGGGTAAAGACACTGGAGACCTGGAATGGCGTAAGAACCCGTTGTTTAAGTACTCATCCAGGTAGGACGGTAGATGTTCGTTCTCCTTCTCCGTGAGGGAATAAATCCGACTGCACGGAAGCGTGGAACCAGGTATCAGGTCAATCCTGCAGTCAAATGAACGATGAGGTGTCAGGGTATTGGCCCCTTTCTTGTCGAACACGTCTGCCAAATCCAGGTAAGCCTCTGGTACGTCTGCTTGGGTGACTACCCCATACCCAGCAAGGGTAATGAGTGTGCTTGTATGGTTCGGACACCAAAGGGATCATCCTCCATATAACAGGAAATGCTGCAGTGTTCTGAATCCAAGGTTATGACTCTGGATACCCAATCGATCAGGGGATTGTGGTTCACTAATCAAGGAAGACCCAATATGACCTTGAACTGCGGGGCATCAATCACATCAAAGCAATGGTTTCGGTATGGTGGTTTACAAAGGACATGACCATTTCTTCTGACTGATACCGGATGAGGCCGGAAGTAAGGTCCGTACCATCCACTGCCTTGACTGTTTCCGGTTTCGCCCTAGGTACAGTGGTCATTCCCAAGATCTGAGAATATTGGGTGTCGATGAAGTTTCCAGTGGCTCCGGAATCCAGAGGAGCGGATACCAGCCATACCTTGCCTGACTGGTTACGTAACGTCACCTCCACACCCACATGATGACTGCCATTGAATCGGGGGATCGCTGTCTTGCAGGATGATGAACCCAGTAGATGGACCCCCTTATCTACTGGGTTACTTTGTTTCCCGTCCTGTCTTCCTTGGATACGGGCAATGTAGGTTTGACAGGGCATTCCCTGACAAAATGTCCGCTCTTGCCACAGTACAAGCACTGATTCTGTTTCCGCCTCTTCTCTCTTTCCACACTGGTGAGGGGACCCCGTATGCCTCCTATTTGCATTGGTTCCGGGGCATCACTAGTGGGAGTGGCTTCGTCTCTGCTTTTATCTCCAAATGGCAAGAAGCGGTTATCGCCCCCTTTACCCTTTTCGGTTTTTCTTTCCTGTATTCTATAATTTACCTTGACCACTAAATCGATAAATGGCCCTATCTCTTCAGGCGGGTCAGGCATCTGTGATATCAGGTCCTTAAGTTCATCGCGTAAACCTCTGTAGAAAACTGACACCTTCTTGGCCAATGGGCCTCAATGACGAGTCTACTAAACGTCGTAATGTAGTGGAGTAAGTCATTGTTGCCTTGCTTTAGATTAAGCAGCTCGTTGTCTGCGGCCTGAACGAACGTATGATGGGCGAACATCCGCTGCATTGTATCTTTAAACACTGGTAGGTTGTATAACATAGGATCGTCGTTTTCCACCAATGATATGGACCACTGGGCGGCATCTCCACCCATGTAGGAAAGAATGAAGCCAATCTTTGACGCGTCGTCTGGAAAAGCAGCTGCTCTGGCCATGAAGTGTAATTGGCACTGATAAAGGAAAACGCTGTACTTGGTGCTGTCGCCATAGAAGCGTTCTGGTGGTGCTAGTTGCATCGGGTGGGGTGTGATCACTTGTATTGCCGTGTCCTGGTTGGGGGTAGAAGAGGACCGCCAAACGTGAACATGGGAGGCCGTAACAACCCTTCTTGTCTTACTCTGTGGCTCGGGGAAGGACCCCAAGGGCCGGTTAACCCAGCCGCCAGCTGGCCTTGTAAGGCCGTCATATCATGGCGTAGGCTGGGATTCTCTGCCTGCATACTGGTCAGCATGGCTGCTATGTCCTGCAGGGATATCTCCGGATCGCTCATGTTGTCTGGCCGAGATAAATTACGTGATCTTCGAATTCTGTCAGGTACCCCACAAAGCTTACCTTGGCTTGTGAAGTAATCCCGCAGAGACGACAAGAGCTATCGCCCCTGTACCCACCTGACCCCGTGGAGAAAAAATGTACCCAGCTGGGATGAGATGGGACCAGGGAAGGAAGCTAAAGATGATGGAAAGGAGCCCTTGTTGTCAGTAGGGAACGTCTCTTGACTGGGGTAGGACCGTGGACTCCAGCTGGCAGCAGAAGCACCAAGACTCAGGAAGTCATCTTTAGCTAGGAATTGAAATGGTGCTCCAGCGTGGTCAGCAACACAAATGCAAGTGCTCCTGCGCAGCATAGACTGAAACAATGGAAAAGCGCTTCAGCATGATGCAAGGAAACCCCAAAGGAATGCGCTTCAGCACGGTGTAAGGAAACCCCAAAGGAATGCGCTCCAGCGCGGTGTACAGAAACCCCAAAGGAATGCGCTCCAGCGCGGTGTACAGAAACCCCAAACAATGCGCTCCAGCGCGGTGTGGTGAAACCAAAAGAAAACGCTCCTGCGCAGTATGTTGAAACCAAAAGAAAGCGCTCCTGCTCGGTATGGATATAACAAGGAAATGTAAGTAAACCCCCCAACAGTGTAGCGCACCAGCGCGGTGTGTCTAACAAAGAAAATGCTCTTCTGCGTGATGCCTAATGATTCCGCTACTCAGCGCTCCAGCGGGAGATGGGACAAGGCAAAGAAAAACGCTTCAGCTAGTCACGGGCAAAAAGACAAGGCAAATGCTCTAGCGCGGTGAAAAGCAGGGCACCCCAGTAGTGCTAGGAGTCAAATGTCGAGGACACTGCAGGCAGCAGCTCGTCCTCCGAATACCTGCTAAACAGGACGACCTTGGGCAGGCAGCTTCAGCCAGGACTCATGTGAAGAATTTGAAGTGCCGAGCCGGCGGGGACCGCAGTGGTTAAGCGGATTCCCCCGGAAGCGCTGCAGCAGAGTAGGCGGTACCATAGAGAGACTAGACCGCATCTCGACTTCCGCACGGAAGTGAGGATCGCGTTCCTCTGTATATGCAAAGAGGAAAAGCCGGGCGGCAAAACGTCACAACCATGACAGGTCTGACTTTCTTAGTATACCCTTCGTTCTAGCAAGATAGAATTTCAAAACCCTCTTCAAATCAAGTGACTGTAACGCCCTCTCGGGAGGAGTAGCAGGATTTGGGAAAAATGTGGGTAGGGTGATCGACTAATTAATATCAAAGTCCAAGATCACCTTAGGTAGGAAACTCAGGTGAGTTCTCAGAACCACTCTGTTAGAATGGAAAACGAGATAAGGCTCTGTAGAACATAAGGCCTGAATCTCGCTCACCCTGCGAGCAGAGGTAATTGCCACTAGAAAAGCGGACTTCCAAGAGAGGTGCTGCAGAGAAGCTCTGAAGCTTTGTGAAAGCTTCAAAGGGGGGGCCATTAATTTTGAGAGTACAATATTAAGTTCCGAGGCAGGGGAAGGAAACCGAATTGGTGGGTAGACCTTTCTTCGCCATTCCAGGAAGTCTTTAACAACTGGCCTTTGAAAGAAAGATTTCTGAGTCGGAGACTTTCTATAAGTTGTAATTGCTGCCAGGTGCACTCTAATAGAAGATAATTTTAAACCTGCTGTAGCCAAGTACAAAAGATATGATAGAATAACCTGTTCTTGGCCCAGGATAGGGTTGTATCTCTAATCTATACACCATAAATAAAAACGCTTCCATTTGAAAGCGTATGATTTCCTCGTAGAAGACCTTGTCGCTTCCTTTAAAATCTGAATGCAGTCCTGCTACTGCGAAAGGCCTAAGTGACCATATTGGAGGAACTCAGGAGCCATGCTACCAATCTCAGTGATGGAAGGTTGGGATGAAAAACCTTCCCTCCTAACTTGGTTAACAGATCCAGATGGCATGGCAACCTCATGAAAGGCGTTTTGGAAAGGTGTAGCAGGTCCGGGTACGACCACTGGTGAAGCCACTTTGGCGTAATCGGGATCATCTCTGTCCTGGATCTGTAGAGTTTGTTGATCATCAGTGGTATGAGAGGGACTTGTGGAAAAGCGTAGAGTAATTTCTCTGACCAGTCGATCGAAAGTGCATTCCCTCTGCAGCCTGGTTGAGGGTACCTGGATGCAAAGGTGCAGCATTTTGCACTTGCCGCGTCTGCAAATAGATCGATGTATGGAAACCCTCATCTCCCAAAAATGTCTTGTGTTACCTCGTCTTTTAGCACCCAGTCGTGCGCTTCAACGAAGTTGGGGCTTAGGTCGTCCGCTTGTGCACTAAGAGCGGCTAGGAGAGGAATTGGTGATATATATGTATTTTTTTTAATCCTCATTTAACAAAGAAAGCTCATAGATTCGGAGGATGTAGCCGGCTTAATCAAAAAACTGCAACCCTCCATCCAAGATGGAAATGAAGAAAAAATACCCAGTCACTTCTCAAAGAAGAGTTTGTTAGTTAGTTAGTCTAACCTCCGGGTATTTCCCCACAGAGGCAGTTCTTAGTAGACAAAGACCAGGCTCCCCCTATATGTAGGCGTCTCCCGTCTAGCCTTAGCCAGTTTTATATCCTTTCAGTCGACATGAGCAAATTTGTAATCATTGGACCATAAGGGAAAAAATAAGAAAGAAAAAAGCCACCTCTTTTAAAACATACACAATATAAAGAAAGAGACATTGTCAGCCTAAAAACAGTGAGGGGGAAAAAACAACTTAGAAAGAGGCAAAAGAAATAAACCACTGATTCCAAATATACCAAAAGCTTGTTTTTTACTTCTTTTACTTGCTCGATCAAGAGTTGAAATATGTTGGACTGAATTATTCCATTCTGACTTAGTAGGTGGGATGTAACCCATTTAATACATATCTCCCGTCGGGCCAAGAGAATCAATACAAAAAGTAGTGCCCTTTGATCGCTGGAAAAAACTTGATCTGCCATCTTTTCACGCATATCCCAAAAATCACTGTTGATGAAGTTAACCCCACTATTCCTCCCATATTTTCAGAGATAGTATTACTTACATGATCCCAGAAAAGCTTGATTGAAGGACATTGCCAAAACATATGAACCTCGTTTGCGTTGATGTCTCCACACTTCGGGCACTTACTTACCGCTCCGTCTCCCATTTTAGAAAGTTTAGAAGGTGTCCAGTGTGCCTTGTGGACTGTAAAAAGATGGTTTCTTTTCAGTGGGGCAGCTTTCGCACATGACCAAAGCGTAGACATTGATACTTGCCCAAGATTGTCGAGGTCTTCGCCCGGCATGTCCTTCTTCCAGCTTTCTTTAAACGGGATTGCTTTGTTATCTTCAGTTTCTATCAAAAGCCAGTACCAGGCAGCCACCTCCTTTTTGGTTGATCTAGTAGCAATTTGTTTTACTAGGTCCCCGTTTCCTTCTAGTTCCTGTCTGCTTGATCTTGACCAGCCAAGAATTTGCACGTATTTGAATCTTGAAACGGTGTTGTTTGTTAGAGCAGAAAAACACTGCCAAGGGATTAGATCTTTTTCCACTATTAATTCTCCCCATTTAACTATTCCGGCTCTGCGTAGCGGTAGTGATAAAATATCCTGCAAACATGCCGGAGTGCTCGGGGAGTCCCAACTTGGTGCCTCCTGGTTATAGTACGATATGTCTAGCAAAGTCCGTACTTGAAACCAAACTTTTAGGGCCGCAGTGAGAATCTTCAGCCTAACTTTTTTGTAGAATTGTGGGTGGCCAAATCTTAACAGGAAATAGTCGGCTTGGGGGATATAAAGGGTGGTTAAAGCTATAAAAAGAGGAGAGTATACCTGGGAATTATTAAGGAGTTGGCGAAAGTTTTTGAGGTGGAAAGCGCAATAGTACAGAACCGGTGTGGCTATACCGCCCTTAGGTTTTTTCCGCCTAAGTTTCTTTTGTGAAATTCTAGAGGTCTTCCTTCCCCAAATAAATGAGGAGAAGAGCCTTTGTGCTTTCTTGAACCATACTTTATGGAATTGTAAGGGAATAGTGTCAAAAAGAAAGGTAAACCTAGGTAGGATCGACATTTTTAGTAGGTTAGACCTACTTATAATTGATAGCGGAAATTTTTCCCATGCCTGCAGTTGTTGTTTTACACTGGACAAGGTTTTTTCGAAATTTAATTGAGCAATTTTATCTATTTCTTTTGTTATTTGGACCCCAAGATATCTTATTTGTGATTTTACAAGTGAGCTCTTATAGGTGGAATTCCACAACATCAGCTCTGTTTTCTTCTGGTTAATGGAGTACCCAGATAGCTTTCCAAAGTTGGTTAATTGGGCCCTGATGTCTGGGAGGGCTTTTTCCACATCTCCTGTCAAAATCATTAAATCATCTGCATAGAGCCCTATCTTTTTTTTCTCAGCCCATGCAAGTAAAAGGTGGAATTTCTTGACATGATCTTAATTTACAGGCCAGGGGTTCTATGTAGAGATTAAAAAGGAGCGGCGATAGGGGGCAGCCCTGCCTAGTTCCCCGAAAAATTCTAAATTGCTTTGTTAAAACTCCATTAACCAATATCCTTGCCGAAGGTGTCTTATAGAGAGCTTTAACTGCCTCCACAAAGCGGTTTCCCAAATTAAAGCGATTTAATACTTCTATTAAGAAAGGCCAGCTGACCCTATCAAAGGCCTTGGCAGCGTCGAATGTTAATTCTGCCAACGGCGTCCGATAGGTAGTTGCCAAATCTATTGCGCCTATTAGATCCTAAGTTAGTTCTTTTAATTGTCTTCCTTTTACGAAACCCTTCTGATCCGGATGGATCATTAGGCCTGCCACTTCCAATCTTTTTGTCAATATTTGGGTGTAAATTTTATGATCACTATTTAACAATGAAATGGGCCGATAGGATTCACAATTTTCCGGGTTTTTATTTGGCTTCAAAATTAATGTGATAGATGCCTCATTCCATGATGATGGTATTTCCTGCGCTTCCTGAAAAAGTGAGTTAAAAAGTTGGCATAAAAATGGTGCTAGCTCATCTTTCAGGGCAATGTAAATTTCATTTGGGATAGCGCCCGGGCCTGATGCTTTCCCCTTTTTTAAGGTTTTATTTGTTTGTATGACTTCCTCTATCGTAATCTGGTTACTCAGTTTTTCCTTATCATCTGTGGATAAAATAGGAAGTCGGATGTCATGAAAAAAGGTCTCTAGCATGTCTGGCAGGGGTTTTAAATCCTCAGAATATAAATCTGAATTTTTTTTTACAAATGCTTCCTCAATTCCCTCAATTTCCCCATCCTTATCTAGAAATCTCTTTGTAGTAGGGCATTTCAGGTTTCTCACTGTATTTCTGACCAGGTCTGCTTTTGTTTTCCATGCCAGAAATTTTCTACACCCCTCTCCATAATCATGATGTGCAAGTCTGCTTGCCTCCATTTTTTCTTATTTATTACTTCTAAGAAGTCTATTAGCTCACTTTTGGCCAGGGAAAGTTGTTGCTGAAAGACCAGATCAGTTGGTGCTTGTTCTACTTTCAAGGTTTTTTGGGGAATTTTAGCTTCTAATTTTCCAACTTCTTTTCTTGTTTTTTTATTCTATAAAGCGGATTGGGAAATTAGTAATCCTCTTAAAAAGGACTTATAAGAATCCCAGATAGTATTAAGAGCTGCTGAATTGTTATTAAAAACCAGAAACTCTGATGTAGCACGTTTTAGTGTGTCCATAGTTACGGGATCAAGAAGTATGACCCGGTTCAGGGTCCATCTCCAAGGGGTAGCAAGTTGTGGTATTGTGATTTGTAGTGAAATGGCCGAGTGATCAGAGAGATGTTCAGGGAGGTGAATGATTTATTTGTATCCCTGCATGTAATATGATCCACCAAAAAGAAATCAATTCTTGATTGGTGGCCATATTTTTTATTATGGAAGGTATAATTACCCCCTACCAGCCCTGAATCATGTACTTTTTCTCTTCAGATGTCTATAAGGCCCCCCTCTGTCATTAGATGTTTAAGTGTTTTGTGAGTTTTTGGGGTAGCCCCTGCAGCTCTAGTGGATGTGGTGTCTTTTGAGGGATTTACTACCAAATTAAAGTCACCTCCTATTATGATTTGTTCATTTATATCAGTCAGTTGAAGAAATAAGGATTGGAGATGGGATCGATCGTCAATATTTGGTCCATAGTAGCTGGCAAAAGTTATCCAGGTCGCTCTAATCTTAGCCCTAACCACTATCCATCTGCCATGGGAATCTGCCACTACTTTTCCAATGGTAACCCGATTGCTCTTCTTAAAGAGAATAGCTACATCTTTTATCGGTGCCGTTTGTGATGAGAAAAAACAATGCTCAATCCATTTATGATTTTTAAGTATCCCCACTCACTCTTCTTTTAGGAGGTGCGATTCTTGGATTAAGATTATGTCGTGGCTAGTAAAGCGCAAATATTCTAAAACTTTCCTTCTTCTAGCTGGAAACCTAAGCCCGTTTACGTTCCAGGATAGAATCCTTAACCCTTGAGAACTAGCCATGAGTTACAAGAAGCAGGTTCGTGTACAGGCTCTTACGCCCAAATATCTCATACTTGCTGAGCACACTTTTTAAAAATGAGGACATTTTTTTTTGTTTTTTTCCCAAAATGCACCCCCACCCAGTCAATCTATTTTTATTTAGATTATTTATGTTTTGGTGCAAAACCCTTAAAACCTCCCCCCTTCCCTCCCTGGGGAACCCTCCCTCTTCTCTAGAGGCGTACGAGACTCCTCTCTCCTTTGGGCTCTCCTCTTCTCAAGCCGAGCAGGAAAAACTTAGAAGAACTTATGTATTAGGTTGACAAACTTTTAACCTGTGAAATCCAGGAACAAACTTCTTCCGGATCCTTACAGTGGAACATTTTATTCTTCCACATAACCTTCATGGAGGCAGGGAATTGGAGTTTAGCAGTTGCACCTAGGCTCTTCAGCTCCTGAATCTGCTTACCCAATTCCCACTGCCTATGATCCTGATTAGAAGGGACCAGTTTGATTTAGCATATTCCCCCTTTTTCAACCCCTGTGAGAGAATGCAATCTTTTATTGAATATGTTTTCAAATTTACTAGTATTTTTCTTGGCATTTTCTTTCCTGGTCGTCTATTAAAGGGGTCTCGGTGAACTCGCTGAATATCATCTTGTAGAGTCGCTTTCTCAATTTCAGGGTGTATATCGCTTAGGAGATCTATTATGAAAGACCTTATATCCCCATTTTCGAGATCTTCCGGGATATTTAAAATCCTAATGTTATTTCGCCTGGCATTGTTTTCGAGACTCTCCAGTTTGTCGGCAAGGAGTTTGTCTTTCGATTTTAATTTCTTAATCTCCTCCGTATTTTCTGCCACTTGCTTTGTAAGACCCTCCACTTTCTCTTCTATTGCCTCTACTCTCCCCATAGCCTCATTTATTTTGGCTTCCAAAGTAGCGCAGGTCCCTGGATCTTGAGTTGATTTGCCTCAGAGATTGTACATTTTTCTCTCATCTCTGTGATTAAATTTAGGAGCAAATTCTCTGTCTTAGTAGTAGACCCTGCATCTTGCTTTGGGCAGTCGCCCCCTTGATTTTGGACTGGCGGCCTAGATTGTGAGCTGTTTGAAATGGCACTGAGGTCTTGATAAGTATCAGGGGGGAGAGAGGTGGTAACAATTTTGGTGCTGGTAGATTTTTGCACTGCCCCCGGTTTTTGATTACTCTGTAGTAAAATCTCATCATTTTCTAGCCCTGCTAGGACGGAAAAGCTGTTTTCCAAAGATATCGTGTTTTGAGATTGCTCTGCAGCCTCCAAATCTCTACTTGCTCTCATTTTTTCAGGGGATTTTACACTCAGGCTTGTAGCATCTAGATTTGCCTGTATATTTTGGGCCTTTTGAGTTTGAGCCTGTACCTTGAAATGAGTATGAAGAGAAGGAATAACACAAGCACTTGCAATGCTGGCTCGTTTAATCTGTTTTTTGTTACTTACTCTAACAGATTTATATGCCTCCGTGGGGGGTCACCTTTTCTGCTTGTATGGCTCCAGAAATATTTACTCCTTGAGTGCTCTCTATTGGAGACACAGCTTGCCCCCAAATGCCTTTACTTCTAAGAGTGTATCTATTAACAGTGTTAAACTTTAAACTGTCTTTGTTTAATTCTGCAGGTTCTAAAAATTCTGTGGGACTCTTTGCCTTTACTTTTGTCTGTGATGAAATAGAAGTTTCAGGGTTACAATCACCCACCTTGGTATTTCTTGTAGTAGAGCTGCAACTCTCTTTCAGTGTTCGAGCCCCCTTCTTCCTTTCCCTTATCGGTTGCATTTGGGGGGGATTTCATCTCTTAGGGTTCTGTGGTTTTGATTAATCTCGGTTCTTTCTTCGTCCACGCAACCCCACAACTTTAGAGGGCTTCCTGCGATTGGGAAGCCAATCCTAGCCGCCACCTGACGACTTTTCGCAATCCCCACAGCTGCCTTCCTCCAGATCCCGCTTTGAGCCACCGCTGCGAGACCGAGAAGACCGACCGGCAAAAGACGCCCAAGCACCAGGAGGGCAGACCCGACCAAAGCGAGGAGCCGGGAGACCGAAAAAAAGCTCCGAAAGCGCCCCAAGCCAAAAGACCCCCGGAGCCACGAAACACAAAGAAGCCAAAAGCCAGAAACCGGACCGCCTCCTGGAGAGAGCCGCGAGACACGAGCCCCCAGAGACCGGGACCGGAGCAAGCGAGTCGGTAGGTAAGAGCCTGTGAAAGCCCAGAGGCTAGAGAGGGCTTCAAAAGGCGCAAAAGGCATGGGTGGAGGGGGAGATAAAGAGGTTAGCCCCTACATTCTGTCCGCATACCGAATAAGCATATTTTGCTAGTTTGAAGGTCCGTCATTCATTTCTGCCCCTGCCGGCTGGAGAGGGAGAAGCCCGCGACCGCTCGGCAACTTCTGACGGCCGCCATGTTCCCCCAGTCAATATCAGGAATTGGTGATATAGACATGTTCCGCGCCAGCAGCCATTTCCAAATCGCTTGAGCCTCCAGAGACAGGGGTCTGCATCTAGTCCCTCCCAGCTTGTTCAGGTAGTACATCGTTGTGGTATTGTTCGTCTGCACCAACATGGAGCATGACGTTATGGAGGGAAAGAACGCTTTGAGAGCCAGATGTACCGCTCTTAGTTCTAACATGTTGATGTGGTAGGTTTTCTCGTTTTCTGACCACATCCCTTGGAACTGAAGAGATCCCATGTGAGCAGTCAAGCTCTGAGGGGACGCATTTTTCACGAGAGTTTGTCTGGAGATTTGAAACGTGAAAAAATGGATGTGAAAGTAAGTATCCTGAAGGTCTATGGAGCACATCCAGTCACCTTGATGGATGTGTGGAATGATTTGGTGTAATGCCAACATTCTGAATCTATTTTTGAGGATGAATCTGTTTAAGAGTCTGAGATCGAGTATAGGCCTGAACTCCTTATTTTGACCATTCTTTGGAACCAAGAAGTAACAGGAATACAACCCCTGCTGATGTTGTTACCAGGGAACCTTTTCGATGGCATGTTTTTGTAACAGGATGGAGACCTTCTTTCTCAGCCAATTTAGCCACTGTACTGGAGTTTACCGAGGAGGTACAGACGGTGGTGGGGACTTGAATCCGATTGAGTACCCATTCCACACAATAATGAGTACCCATTTGTCCTGCGTTATTTTGATCCACTCGTCCAAGTGAAACATTATACTTCCCCCCACTGGAGTGGGGAACAGAGTTGGGGGAACCAAGCACTCACTGTTTGGACTGTTGTTTTGCCACAGGGGTTGATTGTCTACAGCCCCCACTTCCTCTACCAGGCTGCCGCTGACCGCAATGCGATCTCGCCTGATGTTGGTCAGATGACCAATGAGGTGTTTGAACCCTCCGCTGGTATTGGCAGCAATCATAAGGGCGGTAGCGACGTCAGAAATCCTTTTTCTCCAGACCAACGGCCTTCAAGGTATCCAATTCTGATTTCATCCTTGACATCTCGTCATCTGTATGAGAGCCAAAGAGGGAGGTACCATTGAAGGGAAGGTTGAGAATTCTTTGTTGGGCCTATGGTTTAAAGCCTGTGTGTCTCAGCCTGGAGGATCGTCTAGCGCAGATACCATGCGAATACCCATGAGCTGCAAGGTCTGAAGCATCTGCTGCTGCACTTATGACCTGACTCACCAAGAGACCTCCTTCATGCAGGATCTCCTGAAAATCCTACTGATCTTCCGTAAACCCTGAAAGAGAGTCCCATAACGAACGGTCATATCGACCCAACCGTGCGGAAGTGCTAGCCACCTTCATGTAAGAGGCAGAGGTGTTACACATCCTCTTCTGATGGGGTCTATGGCTTTGCTGTCTTCATCGGGGGGAACTGCAGATGACGAGGCCCCCATGTGCGCTTTCCTTGCTGCTGATACAATGACCGAGTCTGGTGGAGGTTCAGATCTCAGAAAAAATGGGTCCTGTTCTGGGGCTCTGTATTTCTTTACTATACGTGGTGGAGTTGCTTCAACTGAAGCCGGCATTAGAAAGGTATGGACAGCTGGTTCTAGAAGCCTGGGGACCAAAGGGACAGATTTTAACCGGGACATGGGTAGGCATCTCAATGTTGAGCTTTGCAGCCCCCTACACAGTACCTCGTTGAAGGTAATTATGTCATCCACAGGTGATACTCTGATAGGGGGAGTAGAAGACAAAGCGGGACAATAATAAGCCTTCGAAGATCTGGAGTCAGTTGACCATGAAGGAGACGTGCATCTCTGCTCTCGAGGCGAACGGTGTCAAGACCTGGACTCAGAGCGTCTAAGTTGTGACTGTGATTTATTGTTCAAAAAGAGAGAGTTGCCCAGGTTTAACCAAAAGGGACCAGGAATAATAACGCCATATAGAAATTTTTTCCCTTTTGTGTTCTTCAATGCTGCCAAAAAAAGGTTATATTCAAATTACAATGAACCAACGGAAATCTCCTTATAATACAAATATAGCAACACATCAATAGATCTTCTTATTTTATTATTAGCATCTTTATAAAAATTAAAACATTACTTTATGCAATTAAAAAACACTTTTAATTATACATCATTCTATGCATTCATTAAATACAATCACATATTTTTTGAGATTTTGTGATATCTTTTACAATGATTCTTTCAACAGATGTTAGCATTGATCAAATGAATCTTGTATGCGGATCAACTCATTGCATTGTGTTAAAAACATTGGTTTTATTAAAAACAAATGAACTGTGTCCTTATGTCATAAGGACACAGTTAATTTGTTTTCAATAAAACCAATGTAAGACATACAGGAGGAGCTAGGTCTCCACGTTGACCTCCTCAACTCCGACCTCCTCGACTTCGACCTCCTCGCTGGTGACCTCGACGTCGAAGACAACCTTCTCCTCTACTTCAAAGGCAACCTTCTCGTCAGTGCGGTTTTCAAACGCCGACCTTCTCAATGGCGATCTTCTCGACGGCGACCTTCTTGGCAGCGATGATCGAGCTTGCCCTGCCGTCGGTGATGAAGCTCTGTGAGCAAGGCCTACCTATGTCGGAGTCTTTGGGGTCAGATCCGACATCGATCTATGAGGTGCCCTTGATGTCGGTGGTGTCCTCGACGTCAGCACTGTGGCCTTCGACAGTGACTGCCCATGTTTGCGATGAGTCTTCGACGTTGAACTTCTGCCCTCCGACGTGATAGGGAAGCTGGACTTGGACCGTCTCCAAGGAGGGGTCGACTTCGGCCGATGAGAAGCAGACACAT
Organism: Lissotriton helveticus; assembly: GCF_964261635.1. Classification (NCBI taxonomy): domain Eukaryota; kingdom Metazoa; phylum Chordata; class Amphibia; order Caudata; family Salamandridae; genus Lissotriton; species Lissotriton helveticus. Next base: position 434,359,852 of record NC_136072.1, on the reverse strand, counting down.
GCTTAGATTTAGACTTTGCAGTAATTGGCGTTGTCCGCTTCGCCGGCAATAGATTCTTCGACACCGATTGTGACACAGGTGACTTAGAAACTGAAGGAGAGCACAGGGGTATTTTTGACCTCGATCTTTTCCTCGACGGCGAATTTGACTAATGCCTTCTTTTTTCTCCCTTTTTTTTTGCTCCTAACTTTTTTGAGAGGAGGGCTCTTTAGAGGGATGTCCTTTCAGGCCACTTGTAGACTCCTTTCCTCTCTCCTGCATGGCTTGCAGTTTGATTTTCTCCCTATCGCGAAGAGTTCTTCTAGAAAACTGCTGGCAGTAGTCGCACTTGTCAGGTCTGTGTGAGGATGGCAAGCACACAATACAGACCATGTGCGGATCTGATTTAGCCCTTTTTCTCCCACTATAAGGGCACTTATTAAATAATGCTGGTATTTCTGAAAAAAAATAACTGGAAAGTCAGAAAAAATAATGGAAATAGTACTGCAAGTACTAAAAATGTCGAGTGAAGACAAAAAATGTCACTTGAAAAGACCAATTAGTGATAAAAAAAACATTATCTGACAAGCTCAATGCTCCAGGACCCTCACAGAAGGAACTGGAAAAAAGAACTGACCTAACTGTCACCTGTGGGGCATGATGGGAGCCTGGAGATCCTGGAGGTCTTAAAGCCACGGCACCAGTTTTTTGATGAGTGTTCTATATGCAACCTTCTGGGCAAATCTGCCAGCTATCACCTTGCCTTTTTCCCTGAAAATAAAGGCTATGTTCAAACAAGTAAACAGTACATTTCTCTATGTCATGGAAATGTTGCTATATATGACTTATTTTAAATGAAAAATACAATGCAATATTGGCATATTTAAGCCGAATTTGGGGTTTTGAGCTGCATATTTATATACATGTGTGTAAATTATATATGCATACTTTATATATATTGATGTATGTTTACACAGGACTAGTCCTTAGATTCGGTTAAACATGCATGAAATGCATGAATATATATATATATAAAATATATATATATATATATATATATATATATATATTTAATATATATATATATATATATATATATATATATATATCCAAAACAACTCCTCCACCATGAAGAAGCAGAGGCCACACGAAGGGACGAGCTGGGAGCCTTTTAATAGACTACACAGATGTATTTCAGGCATAATGCATTTCGGCCGGATTTGGCCTTCCTCAGATGCTGCTTCTCACAGGATTCTCTTTCCCCTCCGTTTTTTAAGTCGTCCCGCCTTGTTCTCATTGATGGAAAACTTTCTCCACCCCCAACCATGTGATCGTGCACCAACTGGCTGCTCATTGGAACTACCAGACCCAGAATCCTTCACTCCAGGTAAGTGCTACGTGGTGTTTCTTCTTTACAGTCTATATGGAATTTCAGCAATATGCGGGACAATCCACGGTATGGTATGATGTTAGAGCCCTGATTGGTGCAAAGTCTTAAAACTCCCTCAGTCCCCTCAATGCTCCAGCCTGCAGGTTCGAGAGTCCACCGGGCAGGGGTAGGGATTAAAATGCATCCCATCCATTGTGAAGTCACAACCTGCCTCGCAGCCGCCCTTGCTTTACCTTGAACTGTGAGGCAGGCCTGGGCCATCCGATCCCTCGGAGAACAAAAGAGGTGCTGCCGCAGCGCTCCAGTGATGCCCAGGCCAACTTTCAGAGCGGGGCCTCTGTTAGCGTGCCTCTGGTTAGCATGCAAAAATATCAAAACAACTCATCCACCAGGAAGAAGCAGAGGCCACACGAAGGGATGAGCTGGGAGCCTTTTAATAGACTGCACTGATGTATTACAGGCATAATGCATTTTCGCCGGATTTGGCCTTCCTCAGATGCCGCATCTCACAGGATTCTCTTTCCCCTCCGTTTTTAAGGCGTCCCGCCTTGTTCTCATTGATGGAAAACTTGCTCCACCACCAACCATGTGATCGTGCACCAACTGGCTGCTCACTGGAACTACCAGTCTCAGAATCCTTCAATCCAGGTAAGTGCTACGTGGTGTTTCTTCTTTACAGTCCATATGGAATTTCAGCAATATGCGGGACAATCCGCGGTTTGACTAATTACTGATAAAAAAACACTATCTGACAAGCTCAATGCTCCAGGATCCTCACACCTATCACCTTGCCTTTTTCCTTGAAAATAAAGGCTATGTTCAAATAAGTTAAGAGTACATTTCTCTATGTCATGGAAATGTTGCTATATATTTTAAATGAAAAATACAATGCAATATTGGCATATTTAAGCCGAATTTGGGGTTTTAAGCTGCATATTTATATACATGTGTGTAAATTATATATGCATACTATATATATATTGATGTATGTTTACACAGTACTAGTCCTTAGATTCATTAAAACATGCATGAATATATATATATATAAAAAAGTTATTTTTACATCTTTTAACTTTTTATTCATGGGTTTTCGTTTTTGTCAAGAATTTACAATGTGGATTTAAACCAGTTAAATGAATTTGTGTAACTGTTGCCATTTGAAATTGTTTGGAAAACAGACTAGGCTACTCATTACAAGTAGTTTGTCCTCGCTGTCTATTATCACGAGGTGTATGTTGAGAAAAAAAGAAAGGAAAAAAATGCACTTTTTTTTCACTGTTTGGCAGTTACTATTTAAAACGCAAGCATTTCCAACTCTGACTGTCTGTGAGCAAGGGCGGATGCCCGAAACGCGTCAGATCGCTTGGTTCAGCTTTAAATAAAATCTGTGCTTTATACTTATTGGATCTGCGTAATTTCCTGGGTCGCTGTGGTCGCTGTGGTCGGAGCCTGGGGGATTGCACTTGTTGGATATATATATATATATATATATATTACCTACTGGCGGTCGCCAGTAGGTATATATAGTTAGGATTTTTTTCCTATGGGATTTTTGAAAATTCTATGTCGAATAACTTTGGCGTTTGAGGACGAAATTGGCTGAAATTTTCAGGAAAATGGAACATTTTGTTTCTGAGCAGCCCCTGAAAATTTGGGGGGGTTTCGTCAAGGGGGGGCCGAGAAAAAAGGGGGGTCCCAAAACGTGTTTTCCCCATGTTCATTTCCATAGGGCGGTTGGACTCACTTTTAGCCCGAACGGCTGAATGGATTTCAACCAAACTTGCCAAAATTGTAGGGACTGGTACCCCGATGGGCCTTTGCTATGTCTCAAGATATATGCTCCAGTGGTTTTTACGAAAATTAACTTTGAAAAATATATATTGGGCTACATTGGGCTATATATATGTTGGAGCCCAAATGTAGCCCAATGTAGCCCAATGCAGCCCAATGCAGCCCAATGTAGCCCAAAGATGGCCACCAGAGACCAAAAAAAACAAATGTAGCCCAGATATCAGCCAGATGTAGCCCAACTATAGCCCAATGACAGAATGTCCCAGAGTGTTCTAAAGAACAACTAGAGCGCTAACAGTCTTACTTATGACAAAAGTATGGCACACCTTAAGTCATCTTGATTGGAATAAAGTGTTAACACTTAAAACATTTAATTTGCAAAGGAACAAAATGAGGGGGTTCATTTTGCCATAGAAATTATGATTAGTGCTGAAGAAAGAAAAATTAGGGCACATTTTGATTTTCAGTGAATATATATATATATATACATACATATATATATAAATATTTGTGTGTGTGTGTTTGTGTGTGCTATAAAGAAATATATATTATAAATTTGTATATATATATATATATATATATATATTCACTGAAAAAACCATAGGTTATACACTATATATATAGTTAGGAATTAGCATTTACAAAACCTAGAAAATTCACTGAAAAAACCATAGGTTATAGACCATATATAGTTAGGAATTAGCATTACCAAAACCTTATTTTACTCACACAAAACCATTGAAATTCGCATATATAGTTAGTTGCACTAACTATATATCGCGCACCCGCAATCCACTGCTGATGATGTCACATATTACATCATTCATGACATGGTCAGTGACATCACTGATGACATCTCAAATGACATCACTGATGACATCATCCAGTGACTGTGTGTTTCTGTATAGTTTAAATATGTTTTACATATTGAAGAATGAGTGGATGTATAAGTGTCTGAATGAAGGTTTTAGTAGTTGCGTGGTTGACTGTATGAGTGAGTGATTAAATGCGTCTTACTGAATGCATGGGTTAGTGACTAAACTGTCTGAAAGTGTGCATCAGTATGTCTGTTGTTGTGCAAGCTGCTGCATGTGTTGATCAGTAGCTATATGAGTGGCTATATGGGTTATTGATTGGTTGCCCAAATATTTGTATGGGAGACTGAGTGTGTGTGTGGCTGGCTGGGAGGTGTTTGACTCTGTGCAGATCAATGTGTACTTGTATCAGTGATTGTATAAGAGAGTAAGTATGTGTTAGTATATGTTTGAAAATGTAAGGTGTTCTATGTTTAACTGTATAGATGAGAAAATGGAAGTGTGATTGATTATTTACAGGACTGACTAGGTGTGTGAGTAACTCCATGGATGAGTGGCAGAGTGTGAGTGTCTGTATAGGTGTATGAGTGCATATGATAGTGTTGTAAAGATGAGTGATTGTATGTATGAATGATTGTATGGGTGAATGAGTGAATGTGTGTGTAGACGTAGGAATCAGTGAGTGCGTATGTAGTAACTAGTATTGGTGTGTCAATGGTTTCAAAAAATATACTCTGTATTTAACACTGGGTGTAACAGAGGTTATATTAGAGTGTGAGGAGATGCATTGTATTATCACATGAATGATATCATCAGTGATGTGATCATTGATGTCAAATGAGATGTCATCAGTGATGTCATCAGTGATGTCATTTGCGATGTCATCAGTGATGTCATCAGTGATGTCACTGACCATGTCATGAATGATGTAATATGTGACATCATCAGCAGTGGATTGCGGGTGCGCGATATATAGTTAGTGCAACTAACTATATATGCGAATTTCAATGGTTTTGTGTGAGTAAAATAAGGTTTTGATAATGCTAATTCCTAACTATATATGGTCTATAACCTATGGTTTTTTCAGTGAATATATATATATGTATATACATATATTACCTACTGGCGGTCGCCAGTAGGTAGTTATAGTTAGGATCGTTTTCCATAGGAAATCCGCAACATTCTATTGGGAATAACTTTGGCACCGAATGAGGGATCTGCCTGTAATTTTCCTTAACTTTGCCTCGCTGCGCTCCGCTCCTTCCCTGAAAGTCTCAGGGGGATCCGTCAAGCGGGGGCCGAGATAAAAGGGGGGTCCCAAAACGTGTTTTCCCCATGTTAATTTCCATAGGGCGGTTGGACTCACTTTTAGCCCGAACGGCTGAATGGATTTCCACCAAACTTGGCAAAATTGTAGGGACTGGTACCCCGATGTGCCTTTGCTATGTCTCAAGATATATGCTCCAGTGGTTTTTACGAAAATTAACTTTGAAAAAATATATATTGGGCTACATTGGGTTATATATATATGTTTGAGCCCAAATGTAGCCCAATGTATCCCAATGTAGCCCAATGTAGCCCAAAGATGGCCACCAGAGACAAAAAAAACAAATGTAGCCCAAATATCAGCCAGATGTAGCCCAACTATAGCCCAATGACAGAATGTCCCAGAGTGTTCTAAAGAACAACTAGAGCGCTAACAGTCTTAATTATGACAAAAGTATGGCACACCTGAAGTCATCTTGATTGGAATAAAGTGTTAACACTTAAAACATTTAATTTGCAAACGAACAAAATGAGGGGGTTCATTTTGCCATAGAAATTATGATTAGTGCTGAAGAAAGAAAAATTAGGGCACATTTTGAGTGACTTCTCAAATCCTCTTATATTTCATTAAAAAAATTCTGATATGCAGTCTCCCAAGATGGCCACCAGAGACAAAAGAGCCCAAATGTAGCCCAAATATCAGCCAGATATAGCCCAACTATAGCCCAATGACAGAATGTCCCAGAGTGTTCTAAAGAACAACTAGAACGCTAACAGTCTTACTTATGACAAAAGTATGGCACACCTGAAGTCATCTTGATTGGAATAAAGTGGTAATACTTAATACATTTAATTTGAAAAGGAACAAAATGAGGGGTTTCATTTTGCCATAGAAATTTTATATATATATATATATATAAATATATATATATATATATATATATATATATATATTCAATCTTGCCAAACTTGTCCGATTTAAAGAAGGCGCTGACACCATGAATCTGAATCCAAACTCGATTTATTCGATCAGTATCTGCTTAGACGCGTTTCGGCGTTGCCGCCTTGTTCACTACATCTGCATCTACATTCGGTTTCTAAATTTATACTAAGAGAGCCATAGGTGTATCTGTCAATTAGCATACAGGTTAAAACCAGATGTTGCCATGGTTACATTGAAGGCACAACCTGTATTGTGGCAAAAGTCTTTTTTCAGTTTTTACACATATGGCGAGCATTACATCAGAAATGTTTTTCACACAATATAATTCATAAATCACCCAAATATGTGTATTAAAATGGTATTCGCAACCTTTTCGTCATGTAGCATGTTAAACATCACAGCTAACATTTAGGTACCATTACAAACATTTAATGGAATTCTGGTGAGAAAAAATATAATAATACATTGGCACACCTTGCTATGATTTCCCCGTGTTGTTGCCATGGATGTTCCTAATAAAAGGACCTGACCTAGTAGGTCATCTGGTTTGCCTGTTTCATACTTGTACAGACTTCCCATTCATGACAGCGCACATGCTAGGACCCACCATCCCGTCTCGAGTCAACCCCGTCATTCATACGCCTGAACATGCCGCTGTGTAAGTACTTCGCGCGTTACGCGGTTTATGTGATTAGAGTGTCCATGGTTGCCGCTCGTAATCATGCGTCTATATACTTCGTTGTGCTGCCCAAGTGGGCTTTGACGACTTGTATGGTCATACGTGGCAGCAACAAATATACTGGTGCCTGTCACTGTATTCCGCAGGTATTACTGTTATAAAATTACAGTAGGTGACATTGGACAATATAAACCATGCCGCGTCTGGGGAAAAAGGCTTGATGTATTGTGCGGCGCCTATTACAAAATCTCAACCAGACAGTAATACTCTAAGTAGAGTTAGAGAAGTGAATTTTTATGTATTATGTTGCACACTGTCTGACGTGGTTGTGAGATTGCCGCGTTTGGAGAAAGGGTTGAGGTATTACACGTGCGCCTATTGTGAAACAACATCCAGACAATAATTCTCTAAGTAGAGTTAAATAGAGGGGAACTTTGTTGTATTTAGTTGCAAAGTGTTTAAGTGTTTGTGAGGTTTGGAAAAGGGGTGAGGAGTGCCGTGTGTTCAGACAACGTCGTGAGTCTGAGATGTGCTCTTATTGTGCCCGTGTTAACCCCGTGAAACGTGTAGTAGATGAACTGCAGATGTTCTTCGAATGGTACTTAGGGCAAAGGAAAGCCATGTGGATGCATTGGAATCTACTGGTTATAAATGGACACTTAAGGCTTCGTCCGCATTCAGGCCGAATGGGATCTTGGAGTTTAAGAGTATAATGTACCTTGACTCCAAACGGCGTAGCGCTAATGGGCGGTTCCCCCCTCTTATGTTTTTCGGAATGCTGTCAATTACAAAATACTGGATATTTTTGGCATTGCCGTTGTGGGTCTCATGTATATGCCTGGCCACCGGATATGTTGGATCATTATTTGCGATTGCTCGCAGATGCTGTAAGATCCGTACATGTGCTGGATGGATGGTGGAACCTACATATATATATATTCACTGAAAAAACCATAGGTTTCACACCAGTTATAGTTAGGAATTAGCATTTTAAAAACCTATTAAATTCACTGAAAAAACTATAGGTTTCACACCAGTTATAGTTAGGTGGAAATTTTACTCGCATAAAACCATTGAAATTCCCACGTTATAGTTAGTTGGAGCCACTATAACTTGCGCGTGCAATGTACTGCTGATGACGTCACATATTACATCACTCATGACATGGTCAGTGACATCACTCATGACATCACTGATTACATCAAATGACATCACTGATGACATCATCCAGTGAATGTGTATCTTTCTGAAAAATAAATATTTTTTATATATGTATATCTAAAGGTTGATGGAAGAATAAATGGGTAAATAAATGTCTAAATGGATGTTTTTTTTGTGTAAAATTGATTGGTTAACTGACTTATTAAATGTATCTTAGTGAATACATATATTAGCGAGTAATGTTTAAATATTTAAATATCTGTATCTGTGTCTCACTTTGTGTATAAGTGGCTGCATGGGTTGGTGAGTAGCTACATGAGTGTGTATATGGGTTATTAGTTGTTTTTTGAGTATCAGTATCAGTGTCTGTATGGTTCGGTGGGGGATATTACTTAGAGCACAGATGCATGAATGAGTGACTCACTATTTGTATGTATTTTGAAGACAGCATGTGTGCAAGAATGTATAGGTGGATGATTGTGTGTATGAGTGGGTTAGTGAGAATGTGTTTTTATAATTGATTGTTTAAGAGAGTAAATATGTTTCCGTTTCTGTAGAAGTATGTGTAGTGGTGTGTATATAGCAGTATAATCAAGTAAATGGTTTTTTGATAGTTTATTTGCATGTGTGAATTTGTGTGTGAGTAACTATATGGATGAGTATTAGTGTGTAACAGGATGTATAGGTGTATGAGTACATATGATGAGTAAGTACATGCATGAGTGACTATATAGAACTGTTGGTGAATGAGTGGATGTGTATGTAGATGTTGGAATTACCTAATAAGTTGTTGTAATTGGTATTGGTTTCTCCTTTTTTAAGAAAATGTTAGTTTCTATTTTTGAATGTGTGTGTCAAAGGTTATTTTATGCTGATAGGAGGTCTGCCACTTTGTCACATGGATGTTGTCATCAGTGATGTCATTTGAGATGTCATCAGTGATGTCATGAGTGATGTCACTGACCATGTCATGAGTGATGTAATATGTGACGTCATCAGCAGTGCATTGCACGCGCAAGTTATAGTGAGTCCAACTAACTATAACGTGGGAATTTCAATGGTTTTATGCGAGTAAAATTTCCACCTAACTATAACTGGTGTGAAACCTATGTTTTTTTCAGTGAATATTTATATAATATATAAATATATATATATAAAATCCTAATATAATGGAGTGAGAAGGACCTAAATGTACTAAAAGGAGACAGTTCTCTTCCAGGGGATACTCATTAATAGTCATAAGCAGTGAATAAATAGTCCAGGCGACGTGTGGGGACTCCGGAGCATTAACAACATTTTTTTGTAAAAAAAATATATACATATACATATATATTACCTACTGGCGGTCGCCAGTAGGTAGTTGTAGTTAGGATTGTTTTCCATAGGAAATCCGCAACATTCTATTGGGAATAACTTTGGCGCCGGTGGACGAATCTTCTCAAAGAAGATGGCCCGCTCCGCTCTGCTCCTTCCCTGAAAGTTTGGGGGGGATTCATCAAGTGGGGGCCGAGATAAAAGGGGGGTCCCAAAACGTGTTTTCCCCATATTAATTTCTATAGGGCGGTTGGACTCACTTTTAGCCTGAACGGCTGAATGGATTTCCACCAAACTTGGCAAAATTGTAGGGACTGGTAGCCCGATGTGCCTTTGCTATGCCTTAAGATATGTGCTCCAGTGGATTTTGAGTAATTTAGGTTAAAAATATATATATATCTATATGCGCTCCCCGGTACGCGCACCGGGGCGCGCTCCAGCGCACTACGCGAGTTTGCGAGCGGAAAGCTGATTGGCTCTCGGGTGTCTGTCAACATTCCAAACAGTCCGGATCGGCCGCCATCTTGTGTCTCGGTAGGATCGAGACACAAGAGGTGGCAAAAACAAAGGGGGAAATGACCAAAAGGGGGCAGGGTAGACCCCCCCCTGACCCCATAGGTTTGATGTGGGGGCCATAAAAGGGCTTCGCGGGGCAAAACATTTTTTTTTTTCGATTTTCGCGGGGGAGCGCCTGGTACGCGCACCGGGGAGCGTACCCTGGGGAAAACCCAGTGAAACAGTAAAATAATAATTTAAAGTGCTTAGAGGTAGGGTAGCTCTGAATAGAGTTGTTGTGTTGTGTGGGTGATTTAAGTACGAACATGTAGGTTCCAATGCAGAGTCTTAAATTCAATGTACACCGTCTCCTCTGTAGATAATTTGCATGTTGTTACAGAAGTTATTGTGGTATATGGAATCTATACCATAGTCTGTCAGGAAAGCAGAAACAACATGGAGGCAGGAGATGAAAAAGAGATGTCAAATACACATTGGAGATAATATAGTGGGAGAAAGGAAGTAACTATGAGCAAAATTACTATGTTACACAAAAAAGTTGCACAGTATACTATAAGTCTCACTTTATATTATAATCATTTTGGTACTATTTCATGAATCACATATAAAAATGAATAAGGTCTCGAACAATTTTTAATTATTAAATATAAATTTATTGTTCTGATTTTTCAAAATTTTAAAGAACTTCTAACATTAGATCATCTGGAATCTCCTCATTTTGATTCCATGATTCTATTGTTTCAACAAAGTCAATTAATTCTTGGTCCAGAGACTGATCCATAAATTCCAAGTCATCAATATATTCCTCAGGATTGTTCTCAAACAAAATTTCGAAAGAAATATTAATTGTGTCTTGTTTTCCTTCCATTTTCTTGCTGTAAATTGCATAAAAAATAACTATATCAGTAGAGTTAGGGCACTGTTGGGTTTAAGTTCAGACAGATACTTCTGAGTTTTTAACAGTGAAGTTATCTTTGGGCAGTGTATGGTATCAGGCAGGAAGTAGAAATATAAAAAAAGTGCATGCGATGAAGCCTAAGTAAATTCATAATTATACCAGAGAAGCCTAACTCAATCTATAACTATAACAGCGGAGCCTATCTCAATCTATAACTATAACAGAGGGACAGTAAATAACTATCAGAAAACGTTTTTACAAATTAACTTAAAGTGCCCCTTACAAATTAACAACTTACCTTACAGAAAGCTGTTGAAGTTTTATGAGAATATCCTTTAAAGATGTACCTCAGGTAGTTGTAGTCAAAATGGCCGTGTTTCCCTCTCATTTTTCATTTATATTCCTGTACATAACCAATCAAATGTCAGGAAATAAAAGTAGAAAATGAAAGTAACATTTTAATTGGTTGTAAATTCTAACACTTTATATGTGTTTTTGTCATGTCATTTACCTCAGGATATTTAGACAGGGCTACAGCCAAATGGCTCAATGGATTTCCACCAAATTTGGGGAAATGGTAGGGACTGGTATGTAGTAGGGCCTATTCTATATTTGGTGAAAGTCTCTCCAGTGGTTTTTATGTAAATTAACTTTCAAAATTTTTGGGGAGCGCTTACCGGTGCGCGCCCCGGTACGCGCACCGGCAGCACTACGGGAGTCCTCCATCTTGTGTTTCGGAAGAATTGAGACACAAGATGGAGGATAAACAACATTGGGAATGGGTAAAAGGGGGCACGGTAGACACCTCCTGACCCCCTAGGTTTTCTGAGGGGGGCTTAGGAGGCCCATATATGCCCCAAAAAATATTTTTTTTTACATTTTCGCGGGGGGAGCGCCCGGTACGCGCACCGGGAAGCGTACCGGGGAGCGCACCGGAAAGCGTACCGGGGAGCGTACTTTGGTGAAAAACAGTGAAAAAGTTAGAGTAAAGTAATCATTTTGAGTGATCAGAGGTAGGGTAGCCCTGAAAAGAGCTTTTGGGTTCTGTGGCTGATTTAGGTACCTACAAGTAGGTTCCAATGCACAGTCTTAAATTAAGGAGAAATATTCTATTCCCCTCATCTGAGAAGTGCACACCATCTCCTCTGTAGATATCTTGCATGTTGTAACGCAAGTTATTGTTGTATATTGAACCCATTCCATAGTCTCTCATGTAAGCAGAAACAGATTTATTCACATGTTTCCGTGCTTTCTCAAATTGTGGACAAAATTGGTTGGACCACTTCCATTTCTGTCTTAGGCATATATTGGAATATACCAAGGCAGTTTGTGGAAAAAGTGTCATCAATTGCCCAAAGGTGTCCTTTAAAAGCATTTCCAGACCTACCCCAGTCAAAGTGCCTAGGTCATTTCAACCACAGTGCAAAATTATGAGGTCAGGGTGTGGCAGATGGTAAAAGGTTTTCACCAATGGTATCAATTGATGACATCTCAATCCTCTCTGGCCAATCCATTTGATGTCCACATTTGGTAAATCAAGGTTGTGAAAATTTCTGATAGCTGCATACCTTTGAGCCCAGTGGATGTAGCTATGTCCAATAATCCAGACAGAATACATGGTGAGAGGAGGTTCTGGTGCAGTCAGATGAAGTGTAGGAATGAAATGACAGTTGGAACAGTAAGAGTTTGCAAAAAAAAAAACTGTGGAGTTTCAGTGCTCTTCAATCACAAGCAATGATTGGTGGATTCAGATAGTTGAAAACTGAAAGTTCGGGTGCATGGTTCAGTTCTGTGAAAGAAGTAATTTGAATGGTTAAGAAAAAGTCATTTAAAGAAACATTGCACCGGATAAGCTGGTGTATTGAGAGGTCAAACATCCTTGCTGAGTTCATTTGCAACATTGTAGAATAAACTTTTAAACCTGAGAGGTCAGTGAGGAGGGAGTTGCTATGATAACAGGTAGAAAGGGCTGAGGGGGGGAAGGGTATTGGTTTGAAAATAGAGAGGGAAGAGTTTTAATTGGTTAACATGAGTTTGAGTTTGAGTTTAAAAGTTTTTATATAGCGCTCTTTCACCAGCGGTTTCATGGCGCTGTAACTAGCAAATCTCCACAGGGGAAAATGGAGGGAGGACAGGTGACCGGAAACTAAATAAAGGTTTTGCTGAAAAAATAAGTTTTAAGTTTCTTTCGAAACTGGGAATATGAAGTTAGGGATCTGAGCTCTAAGGGTAATGAATTCCAGAGGGCTGAGGCAAGGGTCGCAAATTTTGAACCCCCCCACTTTTTCCGGCGAAACCGGGGAACTGTCAACAGAAATTGAGACGAGGATCGAAGCTCCCTAGCTGGAAGGTAAGGGATAATCGCCGAAGAAATGAAAGCAGGGGACGTGCCCAGTCGAGCCTGGTAGGTGATGTGTGTAGAATTAGAGGTTTTCTGTGCCATTCATGGTTGCAGTGCCTGGAGTGCATACCTTTTGCTCTGCTAAAGAAATATTGGTGTGTGTGTCTGACACTGTTCTCAATCTCCCAAAGCATTTGTAAAGGTGAGTAATGATTCATTTAATATAGATAGAGACTTGTATACTCTATGGAAAAGATTTGGAAGCAAAATGTGGTTTTTTAATGTTGCTTTGTGTCATGTTTTTTGATAATGCTTGGTAAAATGTTTTTGCTGCATAGAGGAATTGTATTTTGTAAAATTGTGAAGTTTCAGTAGTGACATGGAATGCTTGTACATAGGACCTGTGCTGTGTTTCTTAAATGTGATGTGAAAAACGATTTTGGGGAAAATGAATGGAGTTTACATTTTTTAGAAGAAAAAATAGTGTCTGCATGATTACATAAATATATGAACCTTTCACAATGATGTCACCTGTGTTACTTCAGATTAGGAAGCACATTGAGCTTCTTTCTTGTTGGTTTGTGTCATGTTTTTTGATAATGGTTGGTATGAACATTTGCAAGATAGAGGATTTGTATTTTGTGAAATAGTGAGGTTTCAGTTGTGAAATTGAATGCTTGTACATAGGACCTGCGCTCTGTTTCTAAAATGTTATTTAAAAAACGATTTTGGGGCAAATCAATGGCTTTTATATTTTTGTGAAGGAATAAATAGTGTCTGCATGATTAAATAAATATATTTGAACCTTTCACAATCATGTCACCTGTGTTACCTCAGATTTGGAAGCAGATTGAGCTTCTTTCTTGTTGGTTTGTGTCATGTTTTTTAATAAAGCTTGGTATCAACATTTGCAAGATAGAGGAATTGTATTTTGTAAAATAGTAAAGTTTCACTAGTGAAAATGAATGCTTGTACATAGGATCTGCGCACTGTTTCTTAAATGTTATTTAAAAAACGATTTTGGGGCAAATCAATGGCTTTTATATTTTTGAGAAGGAATAAATAGTGTCTGCATGATTAAATAATTTTTTTTGAATCTTTCACAATGATGTTACCTCTGTTACCTCAGATTAGGAAGCAGATTGAGCTTCTTACTTGTTGGTTTGTGTCATGTTTTTTGATAATGCTTGGTATCAACATTTGCAAGATAGAGGAATTGTATTTTGTGAAATAGTAAGGTTTCAGTAGTGAAATTGAATGCTTGTACATAGGACCTGCGGTCTGCTTCTAAAATGTTATTTAAAAAACGATTTGGGGGCAAATGAATGGCTTTTACATTTTTGAGAAGGAATAAATAGTGTCTGCATGATTAAATACATATATTTGAACCTTTCACAATGATGTCACCTGTGTTACCTCAGATTAGGAAGCAGATTGAGCTTCTTTCTTGTTGGTTTGTGTCATGTTTTTTGATAAAGCTTGGTATCAACATTTGCAAGATAGAGGAATTGTATTTTGTAAAATAGTAATGTTTCACTAGTGAAAATGAATGCTTGTACATAGGATCTGCGCACTGTTTCTTAAATGTTATTTAAAAAACGATTTGGGGGCACATTAATGGCTTTTACATTTTTGAGAAGGAAAAAATAGTGTCTGCATGATTAAATAAATATATTTGAAGCTTTCACAATGATGTCACCTGTGTTACTTCAGATTAGGTAGCAGATTGAGCTTCTTTCTTGTTGGTTTTTGTCATGTTTTTTGATAATGCTTGGTATCAACATTTGCAATAAATAGGAATTGTATTTTGTAAAATAGTAATGTTTCACTAGTGAAAATGAATGCTTGTACATAGGACCTGCGCACTGTTTCTTAAATGTTATTTAAAAAACGATTGTGGGGCAAATGAATGGCTTTTACATTTTTGAGAAGAAATAAATAGTGTCTGCATGATTAAATAAATATATTTGAACCTTTTACAATCATGTCACTTGTGTTTCCACAGATTAGGAAGTAGATTGTGCAGATGAGGTGAGGCATGTCCAGGGGTGCAAAGGAGGTGAGGCCTGTGTCCATGAGTGCAGTGGAGAGGACTCACCTCCTCTGACCCTTGGACAAGCCTCACCTCATCTGTGCCCCCTGGACAGGCGTCAATGTATTGGGTATAATTGATGGTAACAGGGTGCAGATGAGGTGAGGCGTGTTCAGGGGTGTAGATGAGCTGAGGCCTGTCTAGGGGTGCAGATGAGTTGAGGTCTATTCAGGGTTGTAGATGAGGTGAGGATTGTCCAGGGGTGCAGAGGAGGTGATGCCTGTGTTCAAGAGTGTAGTGGAAGAGAGGTCTGTCCAGGGGTGCAAAGGAGGTGAGGCCTGTGTCTAAGAGTGCAGTGGGGGATAGGCTTCATGCAGACACTTTCTCATCCTTCTGAAAAATGCTAAAGCCATTTATTTGCCCTTTAATCGTTTTTATATTAACATTAAAAAAAACTGAGCACAGGTCATATGTACAAGCATTCCATTTCACTACTGAAACCTCAGCTTTTTACAAAATACAATTCCTCTATGCAGCAGAATTTTTTTACCAAGCATTAACAAAAAAATAACAGAAAGCAACAATAAAAAAACACAATGTGATTCCTAATATGAGGAAACACACCTGACATGATTGCGAAAAGTGCAGAGGAGGTGAGGAAAGTTGAAATGGCTTTCATGATTGTGAAATTTGCTGAGGAGGTGAGGCCTGTGTGTAAGAGTGCAGTGGGGGAGAGGCTTTATGAAGTCCTGTCCACTGCACTCTTGGACACAGGCCTCACCTCCTGTGCTCCCCTGGACAGGCCTCACCTCATCTGCACTCCTGGTTAGGCCTCACTTTATCTGCATCCTGTTACCATCAATTATACCCAATACATTGAGGCCTGTCCAGGGCGCACAGAGGAGGTGAGACTTGTCCAAGGGTCAGAGGAGGTGATTCCTGTCCATTGCACTGTTGGACACAGGCCTCATCTCCTCTGCACCCCTGGACAGGCCTCACCTCATGTGCACAATCTACTTACTAATCTGAGAAACCACAGGTGACATGATTGTGAAATGTGCTAATATATTTTTTAAATCATGTAGATATTATCTAATCCTTGTCAATAATGTAAAACCAATTTATGTGCCCGAAATCTTTTTTTAGAATAACATTTAAAAAACAGAGAAATGGTCATATGTATAAGCATTTCATTACAGTACTGAAACCTCGCTCATTTACAAAATACAATTCCTTTATGCACCAACATTTCTTTACCAAGTATTATCAAGAATGTATAAGTCTCTCTTATATTCTTTTCCTGACTTACTCTATTTTTCCACCAGTCCCCTTCTAACACCCTCTCTCTGACTTATTCCTTTTTACATCCTGACTCTGTGTTATACTCTCTTACACTTTCTCTTTGACTTACTTTCTCTTACACCCTGTTTCTGATTTATTCCCTCTCTCTCATTACTCCTTGTTACATCCTCTCTCTGATTTACTTCCTCTTACACCCTCTCTCAAACTTACTCTCTCTCTCTACCTTTTACAGCCCCTCTCTGTTTTAGTCTCTTTTACATCCTCTCATCTTCTAACACCCTCTCTCTGTCTTACATCGTTACACCCTCTCTCTGTCTTACACCCTGTTACATCTTTTTTCTGACTTACTTCCTTTCTCCCTTTCTTTGACTTACTCCCTCTCCCTATTACATCCTTTTTCTGTCTTAGAACATATTATACACTCTTTCTGTCTTACTCCTTCTCTATGTTTTACTCCCTCTACCTGTTTCTTTGTCTGACTCTCTCTGTCTTTTTGTGTTACTCGCTCTAGCTCTTTTTCTCTGTCTTACTCCTAGTTACATAGTTGCTGTGGTATAAACTTAGATATGTTGTAAACTAGTGTTTATATCATTTGCTTATTGTCATTGCTTTGTTGTTTGGTAATAGTGGTCTATAATGTGTTATTTTTTTCTTTACCACAGATTGAAATCAAGATTTCAATAGTAAGGAAATATGCCCTCAAGGCAGAGGAGAAGAAAAGATGCCAAGCGGAAAAAATCAAAAAAAAAACGGAATTAAAGCACTCCTCTACAACAAGTACTTCAAAAAACAGAGAAAAATCTCCTGGTAAGACAACTAAGTCTTTCTTTCGGAACATATGTAGATAAAAAAAAAATGTTAATGGGAATGTGAATATACAGAAGGAGAGAGCAAATTTGAACAGGAAGGAGAGGCCCCCCAAACATGTTACTACTGCAGCAGGAGAGAATAATATGTATAGGAATAGAAGGCAAAACCAATTATAGGGACATTCGTAAACGAATGTTTCGCAATAGGGTAGTTTTAAATTTGTTAAAAAATGTTAAAAAAGGTCAACAGAGAGCTGCTTTTTACAAGAAAAAGAAAAATGTAGAGAAGATTGTTGATCAAGCTTTTGAAGTTAAGAAAAACGTATTTATTTTAGTAATCAATAGAATTAGGATACTTAACAAGGCAATTGATGTTTTCAAATCGAACAGTAGATGCCAAAGAATAGTTAATCGGACTAATTTTTGTAAAGTTTTTTCTGGAGAATGGATACATAGTTTAAGTTCTGAGCCATTTTTTAATGAGGAGAGTTACTTCCAGGAGAATGATTTGGTGCATGCAGTTGACACCAGTGGTCGAGCATATGAGGTGAAAGATGGTTGTCCGATTGAAAAAGAGAAACTTGTGTCTAGAGATGCAGAAGAGGTGTTAGCTGATGAAGTTTTAGGGAGACGTACTAAGGGTCCAGTGTACACTTGGAAGTGTAGTAGTATTTGTAGTGTGCGACAGGATTCAATCGATTTGCTTCGTTATTTCTTACGTACATATAGTAAGAAAAGTCTAAAACAGAAAATGAAGATGTTGCAAGACTTAGATCCTTGCAGAGTGAGAGAAAACACAGGTTTGCATGGGAATTCACTGGCTTGTCTTTCTAGAAAAGTCTGTCAGAGTGTTTTTTTTAATCATTTTAGGATGTTAGCAGTGCATCATAATAAAATTAGGAAATTAGTGAGAAGGTTGTATTATGCAAAAAGTCCAGCACTTAAGCTTAAACAGTTAAACAGTGCTCTTTTGCATGGAACTGAATTAGATGTGAAGACGATTTGTGAAGAAATTGAGATTTGCTATTTTAGTGAAAAAGAGGTCAGTGTAGAAATTGACACAGTAATAGAAGGTAATGTGGAAGACAATGTACAGATTTCAAGTACAGAAAAGTTTGACAAGGAAATTACCAAGTTTAAGGTGAAATCAAGTGAAAGGCCTAATTTTACTTGTGTGTGTTGTCGACGGACTCATTATAAGATTCAGACTAGGTTAGTTGATTTATATGCAAAAAGTGAAATGGAAAATAATAGTGAATGGAAGAATTTTGCAACTTATTTGTTGGTGGAGAATTCTTTTGATTTGAGTTCTGATCAGCGTATTTGTAAATATTGTTATAATAAATTAAATGAAAACAGAATGCCTGCTAGAGCTGTTCATAATAATCTTGAGTTGGTAGACATTCCTGCTGAATTGATGGATTTAAATACATATGAATCTATTTTGATTCAATGTGTCCATCCTTTTCAGGCTATTGTTCGCATGGAGCCTAAGATAGGGAAATTGCCTCCTTCAGATTTACAGAGACGATTAAAGGGAAGAGTTGTTTATTTGCCTCTAGATTTCAAGAAAAATATTGATACAATTGGTGTAGAAAAAGTGGAAGAGGAACCTCTAGTTATTCTAGTTAATGGGGTTCCGACAAAGAGTAAGAAAATCTGGCAAGATTTAGTGGATGTTAGGAAAGTCAAAAAGGCAACGTTGTATTTGGTCAAAAACAATGAGTACTACAAAAATGTATGTGTTGCAGCAGACGAAACAGCTGCAGAAGAAGACAGTGATTGTTCAGCCGGCCAAATTGAAAAAGTTGATGTGTCTAGAAGTGAAGAAATATATGAACATTATACTGTTCATCCTTTGCATTCCAAAGAAGTAATGGGGAATGCAATTGACTTGTTTCAAATGAAAGCAGCAAAAGGAAGTCCCATTAGTGTATGGGAAGAAAGTTTGGAAGCTCGTTGTTTTCCACAGCTATTTCCAACAGGTCGAGGTGGACGATATGACGATCGACCAGTTCAAATTCCTGCATCTGAATAGCGGACTTTAAGATTATATGCTGAAGATCCAAGGTTTCGTCAATGCATTCCATATTTGTTTCATCTACTATATGAAAGTGACTTGTCTGGGCTTTCTTATGCAGTAAACCATATACTGAAAAGTGGAGCACATCTACAAAATGTTTCAGCGAGGGACTTTATGGAGAAAGTCAATCTGCAAGACAATATTTTGGAATCTCATCTAATCAATCTCATGGCATGTCAGCGTGGTACAAACGAGTATTGGTACCGTCGTCATGGGGAATTGAAATGTATGCTAAGAAACTTAGGAACTCCTACATGATTCCTCACTCTTAGCTGTGCTGAGTATGCATGGGACGACTTACTTCAATTTCTACGAGAGGCAAATGCAAATATACAAAATATAGAATTCAAAACACCTGGAGAACTGTGTTCTTTGGATCCATTGAATGTATGCAGATATTTCAATCATATATCTGAAGCTATGATGTCTTTTATTACCAACAAAAAAAATCCTCCCCTTGGAGAGGTTTTGGATTTCTTTTGGAGAAAGGAGTATCAAGCGAGAGGTGCTCCTCATATACATATGTTGTTATGGATTAAAGATGCACCCAAATTTGGAACAGATTCGGATGAAACAGTGATGAGTTTCATTGAAGAGTATTCAACATGTGCTGTTCCGAAAACTACCGAAGAAAACAGTTTAAGGCAACAAGTTTTACGCTTTCAATCCCATCGTTGTGGAATGTACTGTCGTCGAAAATTCAGAAACAAGGAAAAGTTCTACACAAAATGTCGTTTCGGGTTTCCACGACCAGTGATTTCTAAAGGAAGAGAAAATAATTTGATGTCTTCTCTACGACATACTGTGACGAGGAAATCACCAAAAAATACATACAATTTAAAAAGAAACGAAGAGTCCAAGTACATCAATGACTACAACCCAGTGATTTTGTCCATGTGGAATGCTAACATGGATATTCAGTTCGTTGCTGACAACTCTATTGCTGTGGCTCGATATGTGACGTCTTACATCACAAAAAAAGAAAAGACAGAACTGAAGGAAATGTGGGAGGACATTTCACATGAAAAGAGTATAAGCAAGAAATTGTACAGTTACAGTCTGAAGATGTTGTCGCATCGAGAAATTGGAGCATATGAATGTTCTGATCGGTTATCATCAGCAAGTCTCTATGCCAAATCGAGAACCATCATTTGGACGAGTCTAGGTCTTGCTGCAACACGAAACCGAGTATTGAAATCTGTACAAGAAATTGAGTATTTGGCGGAGAAAGAACCAAACAGTACAGATATTTTGAAGACAAACATGTTGGATACATACTATCCAAATAGAAGTAGTCATCTTGAGAACACTTGTTTGTATGAAGTTCTGCAAAACTATACTTATAAGAGGAACATCACAGAAGATATCAATAATGGAATATATGCTGTCATTGGGTGTGAAGGATGTTTAGTGAAGCAGAGATAAGGCCATTTGATTAATCATCGAAAATTGAGTTGCGAATCTCCAGACAAAGGGAATTTTATTATTTAGCTCTTTTGCAACTCTTTAAGCCATGGCGTACAGAAGAGGAACTACTCGGAGATTTTCTCTGTTACGAAGATTCTTTTAATGCAACCAAGGATACCATAGAATGTCCTGTTTTTCCAAATTATCTGCAAATGTTGAACGAAGAAATAGAGCAAGAAGCCACAATTGCTGCAGAGATTGCTAGAGACAGTTCTCAAGACAGTCAGAGTTAGAGTTCTACTTCATTGAGTCAGGATCCTCTAGGAGGACCAATTATTCAAAATGAAGCTGCCACTGCCATGGATGAGGTGGAAAGAGCTATGGAACAAGCTGAAGAGGATGTAATTAACTTAGAAGATTTGGTGAAACAACTAAACGTTGAGCAGAAACAGATATATGACGAAGTCACAGAACAGATTGAACATGGATTCAGTCATGAGAAAAAAGAGTGCTCATGTACATCATTTAAGCTTGTCCAATTGTACGTGAGTGGAGAAGCGGGAACTGTTAAAAGTTTTCTGATTAAAGCAATTGCAACTTATCTGCAGAAAAGGACTGAATCACCGCTGGCTTGTGTTGTAACCGCTTCAACTGGGCTGGCAGCACATAACATTAAAGGGATTACTTTACATCGTTGACTGATGCTACCAGTTGAGCATGATAATAAGTTGCAATACCGCAAGCTGTCTGGAGATGCGTGTCCTGAAGAAAATGAAACTTCTTATCATTGATGAAGTAAGCATGGTCTCAAATGTTGAAAGAGGTCTGGTAAATGGAGCAATGGGTCATGTTGTTGATTTGGTGAATTACAGAAATAGAGATGGAATTTAATTTTTAAAAATTAAATGTGATGGCATTGACCAAATACAACAAATCAGTCGTTGTTCAGCTAGATGTTTGCTTGTGAATGACTTATATGTTCGCCGAAAACAGTTTCCTGTTTGTTTGGCATATGCGGTGACAATTCATAAATCTCAAGGTTTAAGTGTAGATAGTGCTTTGGTGAACATTGGAACTTCTGTGTTTAAAGAGGGTATGGCATATGTGGCATTATCACGAGTCAGAACTTTATCAGGATTGTACTTGATTGAGTGTGATGAGACAAAGATTTGTGCAGATCTAGATTGTGTTAAAGAATACAATAGGTTAAGAAGAGAGTATGCTCCACATTTGCCTCAATATCCTCTGTTTGAAAAACGTGTGGTAGGCCGAAAAAGAAGAAATGAGAATTATTGCAGTGAAGTAGTAGCAAAAAGACAAAAAGTAGATGACACTGTAACTGTAGGGAGAAAGAAAAAGGATTCTGTTGAAGATATTGTTGGATTTCAGTTTGAAAATAGTTCTGGTGTCAACTGCTATGCTAATGTAGTGGTCAATGTTGTTTTTTTCCTTCAAACTTCACAAGAACAGATTGTTGAAAATCGGGATCAAAGATTCTGCTGTTTATTGAATTCTGTGTTTGAGAAATGTAGCAGTGATAGAGCAAAAATAGAAAGTGTTTCAGAAATTCGAAATCTTTTAGACATATGTTCTGGTCAAAAACAATTTTCACAGAATATTCAGCAGGATTGTCAGGAATTTTTAATGTATATGTTTGATGTATTGGAAGATGAAGGAGTAGATATAAAAAATATTTTTAGCCTTTCTTATCAATGGCAGCATGACTGCGACAATTGTAGTTTATCAAGTAGTACTAGAATAGACACTGAAAGATTTATATATTTGACTTTACCAGACTGCAAATCAGTGTCTTTTAATAATCTAGTTAAAGCAGCTGATCACAATATGGTGTGTACCCAATGTAAGTCTGCAATGCTGTCCACATTATTTATACAAACTTATGGTCAGTATGTCATTTTAATGTTCCAACGATGTAGACCTGATGGAAGTAAATTGACAACTTCTATTAGAAATTTCGTGGCTTCTCAGTTATCAATTTCAGGAAGAACTTTTGCAACTGTAGCTCTTATTTATCATGACGGTCCTTCAACAACATCAGGGCATTATACAATTTATTTAAAATGTCAAAAAGGTTGGACTAACTGTAATGATACTCATTTGACTTTCAAACAACGTTTGCCTTTTGACTTAAAAAATTCTTACCTAGTGTTTTTAGAACCGAAATTTAAGTAAAAGTAATTGGCCTATAAAGACGGGAGCAGTTAATAAAAGTTAATCTGCTGTTTAAAATTATATTGTGAGTAAAAGTGATGAAGATAATATAAAAATTCTAGTTCTCATATAGGTACGGTAAGTGGATCTCATAGTACGTGATATCAGTATTATAGGAAATGTTCAACACGAGTGAGCCAGAGATGGAAATATGAAGTTTTAAAAAATTGTGAAGATGTTTTATAAGTCTTTCTTTCAGAACGTCAGGAAAGCGCTAATTTCAGAGTTTCTTTTGAGTAATTTGAAAATATACTGATACATCTGACACTATTTGGCCTTAAGGAAAGGTGAAGGAATGAGCAAAGAGTCATGACTAAACACAAGGAGGATATGAAAACATTGAAACATATTTCAGATGTTCTTGGAGCTTTTCTTATAGAAAGTCGATGAAATGGAATTTTTAGAGAACAGCAGAGTACTTTCCAACGAAAAGGACCTTCATGATGTACTATTTGGCCTAAAGGAAAAGTAAGTAAATCAAAGATTAGTGTACATATGTGATTTGTAAGTGTATATGTTTTTTTTAAACACAATCTTTTAGATTGTGGGTTTTTTCCCGCTGTCATATGATGAATAGTTTGAACTCACTGTTTTTAGTGAAATTCAATATGTTCTGAGAACAGCAAAAATAAACTATCTAACATGTTGTACAAATTTTTCTATAGTTTGTATTGTGTCATTTATATTGTATTCCCATTGTCTCACACTCACTTTCCTTTTTCCACTCTCTTTCAGCTGTCTTTACTCACTCACACTGCCTTTCTCTCACTCTGTTTTACCCCCATTTGTTTACTCCACTTCTTTCACAACCCCTCATTTCCATTTCAACAGTCTGCATCCCCTCTCTCCCTTGCACCACTTTTCAGTTTTCAGTCTCTCTGCTTTACTTCCCTTTTCCGTCTTTTCCTCCTTTGCTCTTTTAGTAATTCCTCTTTACTCACTCACCTCTTTTGTTGCACTCTGCCACGATAACTCACCCACTCTCCCTCACTTATCTTTCTTTGCTCCTTTCTTTTGACCTCTTCTCTCTATTTTCCGTTCACTACCTCTATGTCCTCAGTCCCTCACTCTCCTTGTGTTATGCTCACTTGTGTTTATCTACCTTCTATCATTTCTCTTACAACAACTTTACTGCTCCTCTTTTATCGTTCTTCACCCCATTTCTTTTAGTCCAGTTCCATTACTACCCCTCATTTCCTATCTTTCAGTGTCCTTCTCTTTACTTTCATCACCGAATCACATTCTCTCAGTACCACTGCTTTAATCCTCTTCCCCTATCTTTCCTTCTTTTGCTCCCTTACACATTTTCGTTTCCTAACTGATTGTACTCCACTTCACTCAGTCCTTCCCTTGGTCCCTCTGTCTACTAACTTCCTCACTCCTTTTCCCTCAATCCTTCTATATTATTCTCTCTCCCTTCATCCCTTCACTTTGTGACTCCCCTTCACTCACTCTCAGTCATCTTCTATTCCTCATTCTTTTAAATGCATCCTCAATCAGACTCCTTTCCCTCTCAGTCATTCCCTTTTTACTTACTCCTCTTTCCTGATTTAGTTTTGCTAACTCACATTCTTTTAGTATCTTTCTTACCTTCAGTTCATTTCTCTCTTCTTCTCTTCCTCTCTGTCACTGAATATATCTGCCTTACTCTTAGTAATTTGCTCTCCTTCTATTTCTTTTCCCCTCTTTTTGTCCTTCTACATTCCTTTATTTCCCTTTCTGTGTTCTTCACTCTTACTTTATTTCTTAGTACACTTTTATGATTTTTAATCTCTTGACTTGTCTCTTCTATTTTAAAATATATATTTTACTAATTATAACTTATTTTTTCTTCTCTCTTTCACTGATACAACGTGTAGTAAAAACATGTAATTAAATTTACATTAATTATATGGTAAGTGTGACTAAAAAAATGTAGTTTGTCATCACCCTTTGCTTTAACCTTACTACTATTCTCTCACCCTATCTCACTCCTGTTTCCTTACTCTGCTTCCCTCACTTATTCTTATCCTCCATGTTTACTCCTCTTTCCCTTACTCTCCTACCACATTCAACTTTTTTCAGTCCCCCTGCTTTACTTCCCTTACCCTCTGTTCCCTTCCTTCGCTCCCTCACTCATTCCCTTTCCCTTACTCACTTACTTCACTCCTCTTACTCCTTCTCTCAGTCTGTCTGTCCTCACAGTTCCTCACTCCCGTTCCCTCACTCTGTCTCTCTTACCGTCACTGTCTCTGTCCCCTCACTCTGTCACTACTCTTTTGTCATGCTCAGTCCCTATAACTCACCCACACTCCCTCACTTACCTTTCTTTGCTGCTTCACTCAGTCCCTTTCAGTCACTCCTTCCTTTACTCTCTCTGTCCTTTCTCTCTGTCACTCCCCATGTCTTACCCTTATTCAATTTTATCCACCCTCTTTCACCCCTCTTTACTTACACTCACTACTCTTTTCTCACCCTCCCTCACCGTTGTTCCTTTACTCCGGTTCCGTCACTACCCCTCATTCCCCATCCTTTACTGTCCTTCCCTTTACTTTCAACACCCACTCACATTCTCCCAGTACCTCTGCTTTAGTCTTCTTCCTCTCTCTTCCCTTCTTTCGCTCCCTTATTCATTTTACTTTTCTCACTTACACCGTATTACACCTTCTCTCTGTCTTACTATCTAATACACAGTCCCTCTGTGTTGCTCCCTCTAGCTCTCTTACTCTTAACATCACTCTCTCTGTGTCCTTCCCTCATGCTCACTCCTTTATTTTTTATTTTTTTTGGGGGGTGTGCGCCCTGGTGCGCATACCGGCACGCGTACCCTGGAGAAAAAAGAATGACAGAGTTTTTTTAAAATGTAGCATTTTTTTATAAATTGGAGGTAGTTCTAAAAAGAACTGTTTTTTTATTCTTTTTGTTGTTTTATATTTTTTTATTGTTTTTTTGAACATTTTTTACTTTTTTTGGCTTTTATGAACAATTTTATATTTTTTTTGTAATTTTTATGGGGACAAACAAAAAACAGGGAATTGTAAACGGCTCAACTGGAGCAAAAAAATCAAGAAAAAATGAAGGCTTCTTTTTGCACTTGTGGTTGTCCCCAGCACGGTTAATCAATTTGATGCTTTGTTCACCATAAGAAATTGTAGTCCCACAAAATATGCAAACAATTTTAAAATCTCCAAACTGGGTTTGGATGTTTGGGACCATCTCCCTTGCCTCTGGACCCGATATAGTGGGTTGTTTGCCTGTGGAGGTGCTGGCAGAAGATTGGGGAGGGTTTCTGGTTAGTTCTCTCACCTCTGCCACAGAATAGTTGTTGGGATGCCTCCGTTGCATGTGGCGAATCATGGTATTATTACCAAAAGAGTACTTTTTCGCTGGGTTCTCCCTGGAAAGTACAGTGCCACATATCAGACATGTCACTTTCGGCGCATTGACTTTCTTTTCGCCCCTTGGGATTTTGAAAAACTCCCACACAATGTGCTCTCTCGGTTTATAAGGGGGATTGTCTTCAGGCAGGAAGTGCCTCTCCTCCTCCTCCTCCTCCTCCTCCTCCTCTTTTTCTTCACCACCAATGTGGTGTTGTGGTGGTCCTTGTGGTGGTGGTGGTGGTGGTGGTGCAGATGCTCCTGCTGCTGCTGCTACTGTAGCCATTTCTCAATGAATGGAAACAGGTCTTCCACACTCAAAGAACAAAGTGAGAATGAGGAAAAAAGGTGGGGGCTTTCATCATTTGGAAAACAAAACTGTTCTGAACCAATGAAAAGTTTTATTTTCAGGTCACATGACCCGGGCTTTCATCATTTGGAAAACAAAACTGTTCTGAACCAATGAAAAGTGTTATTTTCAGGTCACATGACCCGGGCTTTCATCATTTGGAAAACAAACTGTTCTGAACCAATGAAAAGTGTTATTTTCAGGTCACATGACCCGACGCGCTTACGCTACGCGCCCCGGGGCGCGCCCCGGGGCGCGTAGCGTAAGCACGTCAGGGCGCGTACCCGGGGGCGCTTACGTAGCACGATCGTATGCGCTCGGGCGCTTCCGGGTGCGCTTACGCCGTGCGTCATAAGACGCATCTCGCGGCTACGCGATACGTGTCTTATGACGCACGGCGTCACGGCTACGTGATACGTTACAATGTTGTTTTCGTTTGCGGCAATAGCGCTAACGGGACGCTCACCGGTACGCGCACAGGGACGCACCACAAGACTGCGCTTACCGGTGCGCTCACCGGTAA
Organism: Lissotriton helveticus; assembly: GCF_964261635.1. Classification (NCBI taxonomy): domain Eukaryota; kingdom Metazoa; phylum Chordata; class Amphibia; order Caudata; family Salamandridae; genus Lissotriton; species Lissotriton helveticus. The sequence goes on along the minus strand of NC_136072.1, from coordinate 434,332,666 downwards.
GCGCACCGGGAGCGCTCCAGGGCAAAAAAAAACAAAATTTAAAAAAAAGGAAAAAATATACATAAAAAAATAGGATTACATAAATATACAATATATAATTCATTTTAAAAAATATTTTATTTCATAGCTCTAGAGATTTGCTATTAAAAAACTTTTGAAATTCACTGAAAAAAACATAGGTTTGAGGCCCTATATATAGTTTATTTATTTATTTAGTGTATTTATAGAGCGCAGAAACCTGTCACCCAAAGGGCATCCTGGCGCTTTGATCAAGAAACCGTACACTTTAACCGCTAAGGCCGTTTTTGGAAATAAGTGAGTTTTTAACGCTTTCCTAAACGGAAAATAGTCCTTGTGACTCCTCAAGGAGAGTGGCAGGGAGTTCCAAAGTTTGGCCGCTGCAACGCTGAAAGAGCGGCCACCCATCCTCACTCTATGAAACCTTGGAACCACAAGAAGATGCGCCGATGAAGAGCGGAGGGGCCGCGAAGCAAAATACCACGTAAACATATTTTGCAGGAATAGGGCCCTGTTGGTGTACAGCTTTAAACACCAAACATGCAGCTTTATACTGTACCCGCAAATCTACCGGGAGCCAGTGTAGGTCTCGTAAAGCAAGAGTGGAGGAGCTGGACCTAGGGCGGGAAAGAGCCAGCTTGGCGGCCATGTTCTGCACCCGCTGTAGCTTCCCCGTCAGGTTTTTTGGGGCCTCCAGAAGAAGCCCGTTTCAGTAGTCGAGACGACTTAGTATGGTCCCACGAACTACTTCCGGCCTGGCTTGAACGGGGAGAAGGGGCAGAACTTTGCGTAACATGCGCAGCAGCATCATACACGTAGCAGTAGTTTTATTGACGTGTATGTCAAGCTGTAGGTTAGGGCCAAAAATCACCCCCAGGTTACGGGCTGATTCCGCCGCCAACACTGGCTCGAGGAAGGTACTAGGCCAAAAGTTCTCTGGAAGTGCCCGCGGAATCCGGTCGATGGAACAATGGAGCATTTAAAAAACCTATGACATTCACTGAAAAAACCATAGGTTTCACACCAGTTATAGTTAGCTGGAAATTTTACTCGCATAAAACCATTGAAATTCCCACGTTATAGTTAGTTGGACTCACTATAACTTGCGCGTGCAATGCACTGCTGATGACGTCACATATTACATCACTCATGACATGGTCAGTGACATCACTCATGACATCACTGATGACACTATCCTTGTGACAGAGTGAGAGACCTCCTTTCACTGTAATGCAACCCTTGAAACACATATTCAGAAATAGAAACTAAAATTTTCAAAAAAATGGAGATACCCATACCAGTTACAACAACCAATTCAGTAATTCCACCATCTATATACAAATCCACTCATTCAGCAACAGTTCTATATAGTCACTCATACATATACTCACTCATCATATGTAGAGATACACCTATATATCCTGTTACACAATGACAGTCATCCAAAAGTTACTCATACACATACTCACACATGGAAATAAACTATTGAACATCCATTTATTTGCATATACAGCTATACACACACTACCACCTTACTTCTAAGGAAACTTACACATACTTACTCTCTTAAACATTCACCTATAGAAACACATACTTATTTAAACAGGAACTCTTACAATCTCTTACTCTCACATATACTCACTTATATACATCAATATTCACATATACTACATTAAAACATATGTAGTTACTGATAAAGACACTAGTGAGACAGTCATTCACTCACTAACATACACATATACACACTCATTCACCCATACAGTCCTGCACATATGCTGTCTTTAAAACACATACAAACAGAGAGTCAGTTACTCATGCATCTATGTGCTAGTAATACCCCCACCAAACCATACAGACATTCATACTGATACTAAAAAAAAACATCTAATAACCCATATACATACACATGTATCTACTCACCAACCCATGCAGCCACTTATACACAAAGTGAAACACTAATACATATATTTAAATATTTAAACATTACTCACTAATATATTCACTAAGATACACTTAATAAGCCAGTTAACCAATCAATTCTTTTTTTTTAAAAACATCCATGTAAACACTTATTTAAACATTTATTCTTCCATCAACTTTTACATATAAATATATATATAACATATTTATTTTTCAGAAAAACACACATTCACAGGATGGTGTCATCAGTGATGTCATGAGTGATGTCACTGACCATGTCATGAGTGATGTAATATGTGACGTCATCAGCAGTGCATTGCACGCGCAAGTTATAGTGAGTCCAACTAACTATAACGTGGGAATTTAGATGGTTTTATGCGAGTAAAATTTCCAGCTAACTATAACTGGTGTGAAACCTATGGTTTTTTCAGTGAATATATATATATATACATATATATATATATATATATATATATATATATATTACCTACTGGCGGTCGCCAGTAGGTATATATAGTTAGGATTTTTTCTCTATGGGTTTTTTGAAAATTCTATGTCTAATAACTTTGGCGTTTGTGGACGGAATCGGCTGAAATTTTCAGGAAAATGGCACATTTTGTTTCTGAGCAGCCCTTGAAAATTTGGGGGGGGTTCGTCCAGTGGGGGCCGAGAAAAAAGGGGGGTCCCAAAACGTGTTTTTAACATTGAGTTTTCCATAGGGCGGTTGGCCTCACTTTTAGCCCGAACGGCTGAATGGATTTGCACGAAACTTGGCAAAATTGTAGGGACTGGTAGCCCGATGTGCCTTTTGTAGGTCTCAATATATGTGCTCCAGTGGATTTTGAGAAATTAACGTTTAAAAAAAGATATATATCTGTAACAGCGGACCGGTTAGCGCTCTGGTTCGCGGACTTTTCGCGCAACGGAGCTTTGTGAAGCGAAGCTGATTGGTTCTCCGGCGTCTGTCAACATTCCAAACAGTCCGTAGCGGCCGCCATCTTGTCTCTCGGTAGGATCGAGAGACAAGAGGAGGTCAAAACAAAGGGGGAAATAACTATAAGGGGGCATAGTAGATCCTCGCTGACCCCCTAGGTTTGATGTGGAGGTTTTAAAAGGGCCCCGCGGGGCAAAAAAAAAACAAAATAATAATAATCGAACGGCTGAATGGATTTGCACGAAACTTGGCAAAATATTAGGGACTGGTAGCCCGATGTGCCTTTGCTAGGTCTCAATATATGTGCTCCAGTGGATTTTGAGAAATTAACGTTGAAAAAAAGATATATATCTGTAACAGCGCTCCGCTTCGCGTACTTTTCGCGTTACGGAGCTTTGCGAAGCTGATTGGTTCTCCGGCGTCTGTCAACATTCCAAACAGTCCGTAGCGGCCGCCATCTTGTCCCTCGGTAGGATTGAGAGACAAGAGGAGGCCAAAGCGAAGGGGGAAATGACCATAAGGGGGCATAGTAGATCCTTCCTGACCTCTTAGGTTTGATGTACCATTTTGCCAAGTTTGGTGTAATTCCGTTCAGCCATTCAGGCTGTAGACGTATGTAAATGTCCTATGGAAAATTGCATGGGGAAAACACATTTGAAAGTGTTGAAATTTAGAACCAATTAAAATGTTACTTTGGTTTTGTATTTGTGTGTGATGAAAGTTAATTGGTTATGTATATATGTCAAATGAGAGGAAACCACAGCCATTTTGTGATACTACTGTCTGAGGTACATTTGTGAGGAATTTTTGGTGGTGAATTTCTGGTGTTTGATTTACACAGTACTAACACTTCTGCTACTTTTAAAAAGGTGAGTTGTTAATTTGTAAGGGGAACTATGTTGTACACTTGAAGATAATTTGAAAAATGTTTTCTGTTATTTATTTGCAGTCCTTCTGTTATACTAAATACTTGATGAAGTTAGTTTTATATTATGTATTACTAAAAACGATAAATGAAAGTGATTATTTTTTTCTGCAATTTACAGCAAGCAATTTCAAAATAAAATGGCTCACAATGAAGAGACCGTGGCAATTTCTTTTGAATTGTCCACTACATTGATTGAAATTGAGAGCACCAATAATGAAATATTGTCACAAGGAGGACATGACTTGTATGATTCCATTAGATTGATTGAAATGGACAGCACCAAGAATGAAATATTGTCACAAGGAGATGACTTGAATGATTCCACTACATTGATTGAAATTGAGAGCACCAATAATGAAATATTGTCACAAGGAGGAGATGGCTTGTATGATTCCATTAGATTGATTGAAATGGACAGCACCAATAATGAAATATTGTCACAAGGAGGAGATGACTTGAATGATTCCACTACATTGATTGAAATTGAGAGCACCAATAATGAAATATTGTCACGAGGAGATGACTTGAATGATTCCACTACATTGATTGAAATGGACAGCACCAATAATGAAATATTGTCAGAAGGAGGAGATGACTTGAATGATTTTTTTGATCAATCTCTTGATGGCGAATTTATCGAGTGTTTGGAGACCATAGAGTTACAAGAATCATCATTGCAGACTTTTAATGAGGAGATTCCAGATGAGATGATTGAAGAGGAAATTACTGATGAGGACATGTTACTAGTTGTTTCAAATTTAGAAAATTCTGAAGAATAAATTTATATTTAGAAATCAAAAATTGTTTGAGACATTATTTATTTTTATTTTTAATTTATGAGGTTGTAGCGAAGTGATTGTAGTATAAAATGAGACTTATAGTATAGAGTGCAACATTTTTATGTTACATGGTAAGTTTACTCATATTTACTTCCCTTCTGCCACTATATTATCTCCAATGTGTATTTGACATGTCTTCTTCATCTCCGGCCTCCTTTCTCTCAGTGTGTGTCTCCGATGCATCTTATCGCTGGTATTTTGTGTAATTACAGAAGAGAGTAAAATAAAATAGTTCGGAACGTGAAAAGGGGGCAAAGTAGAGTACTCCTCACCCCCTAGGCCTTTTTAGGCGGTCCCAAAAGGATCAGTTTCTGCTTTCCTGAGAGATTATGGTATGAGTTCCATATACCACAATAACTTGCATTACAACATGCAAGATATCTATCTCCTATTACCAACTTTTGGAGATATTCGCGCTAAGCGCGAATATCTCCAAAAAGTAACATATATATATTCACTGAAAAAAACATAGGTTATAGACCATATATAGTTAGGAATTAGCATTTACAAAACCTTGAAAATTCACTGAAAAAACCATAGGTTATAGACCATATATAGTTAGGAATTAGCATTTACAAAACCTTATTTTACTCACACAAAACCATTGAAATTCGCATATATAGTTAGTTGTACTAGCTATATATCGCGCACCCGCAATCCACTGCTGATCATGTCACATATTACATCATTCATGACATGGTCAGTGACATCACTGATGACATCACTGATGACATCTCAAATGACATCACTGATGACATCACTGATGACATCTCAAATGACATCACTGATGACATCACTGATGACATCTCAGTTGACATTACTGATCACATCACTGATGACATCATTCATGTGATAATACGATGAACCTCTTCAGACTCTAATATAACCTTAGATACACTCAGTGTAAACAGACACTCACAGACTGTCACTCATCCATGGAGTTACTCACACACCTAGTCAGTCATGCAAAGAATCAATCACACCTCCATTTCCTCAACTATACAGTTATACACACCTTACTTATTCAAACATATACTAACACATATTTACTCTCTTATACAATCCCTGATACAAGTTCACAATGATCCATACAGCCACTCACACATTCACTGGCTCTTATGCACAGTTATTTATATATGTCAACTCTCACATGTACTGTGCTTTACATATGTACTTACTTTGACATGTAGCACTGAGATATCCATTCACTCACCAATACACTCATGCACACAGTCAACCGCCCATACAGCTGTTTCCACATGCACTTTTGAACCCATACATCTAGTGAATCAACTGCTCACACATCTATGCACAGAGTCATACACCTCCCAGCCACCCACACACACACTCAGTCTCCCATACAAATACTTGGGCAACCAATCAATAACCCATATAGTTACTCATATAGCTACTGATCAACACATGCAGCAGTTTACAGAACAACAGACATAATGATGCACAAATTAAGACAGTTTAGTCACTAACCCATGCACTCAGTGAGACACATTTAATCACTCACTCATACAGTCAGTCATGCACCTACTAAATCCTTCATCCAGACACTTATACATCCACTCATTCTTCAATATGTAAGACATATTTTAACTTTACAGAAACATACAGTCACTGGATGTTGTCATCAGTGATGTCATCAGTGATTTATAGTTAGTACAACTAACTATATATGCGAATTTTAATGGTTTTGTGTGAGTAAAATAAGGTTTTGTAAATGCTAATTCCTAACTATATATGGTCTATAACCTATGGTTTTTTCAGTGAATTTTCAAGGTTTTGTAAATGCTAATTCCTAACTATATATGGTCTATAACCTATGGTTTTTTCAGTGAATTTCAATGTTTTTTTAATAGCAAATATCAAAAGCTTTAAAATGTATTCTTCTTTAAATCGAAAAATATATTTTATATGTTTTTAATACAATTTTTTTATGTATTTTTTTTTATAATTTTTTTTTGTTTCGCTCCCGGTCCGCGAACCGGGTAGCTTCCCGTTAGCTCAATTTGGTGCCGCGACCCGGTCCGCGAACTGGTAATCGTTCCGTTTGCGCAACTGCCGCGTTAGAAAACAACATCGTGACGCATCGCGTAAGCGCGGCGTATGGCGTTCTCGCGTAATGCGTCTTATGACGCGCCGCGTTAGCGCACCCGGAAGTGCTCCGGAGCGCGAACCGAGGCGCGAAGCGCAGCTCCCCGGAAGCGATCCGGGGCGCGGCGCGCAGCGCGTAATGTAAGCGTAACAGGTCATGTGACTTGTTAATAAAACTTTTCATTGGTTCATTTCACTTTTGGTTTCCTAATGATGTAAGGCTAGGTTATGTGACCTAAAAATAACACTTTTCATTGGTTTAGAACTATTTTTTTTCCAAAATGATGAAAGCCCCCACCTTTTTTCTCACTCTGACTTTCAACTTTGTGAGAGGAAGACCTATTTTGCTTACTAAAAAATGGCTTCAGTAGTAGCTGCAGCTGGTGCACCCCCACCACCACCACCACCTCCTAGGAAGAGAGGACCACCTCCTCAGGTTATCCTTCAGCAAGAGGAGGAAGAAGAGGAAGAAGAGGAAGAGGAGCAAGAGAGGCAGTTTTTGCCTGAAGAGCCTAGGCGGTCCCATGTCAAGGAAAATTAGATCTGGCAATTTTTCAAATATCCCCGGGGCCAAAAAAAAGTAAATGCCCGCTATGTTACCTGTCTTATCTGCAAAAAAGATCTGTCCAGAGGGACTGATAAGAAATACAGCTATGGCAATTACACCATGCATCGCCATATGGATAGGTGGCACCCTATAAATTATAGTGCTGCGCAGGTACGTGACCTGCAGGATAACCCCCGTCCTGTGGCCAGTACATCAAATCAAGAGGCAGTGACGGGACCAGAGGCGAGGGAGACGGTCCCAAATATCCAGCTGAAGTTTGGGAACGTGAAGCAAGTGTGTATTTTGTGCGGCCAATTGATTTGGTACAGGGAGAGTAGCATAAATTTAATCAACACAGCTATTGACAATCATAAATGTCCAAAATGCCCCAGAAAATAAATTATCTTTTTTTTTGTTGCTCCTGTTGAGCCCTTTATAATGAATCATTTTCGTTTCCCCCCCCAAAAAAAACAAAAAAAATATAAAATCGTTCAAAAAATACAAAAAAAGTAAAAAAATGTTCAGAAAAAAAATAAAAAAAATATAAAACAACAAAAATAATAAAAAAAAAGTTATTTTCAGAACTACCTCTCCTTTATAAAAAATTGCTAGAATGTTTAGCACTCTGGCAACCTCTATTTCTTTTGATTCGCTTCCCGGTTCGCGCTCCGGTACGCGAACCGGAAGCGAACCAGAATAAAAATTTTTTAAAAAAAAGAAGAGTAAGTATAAGGGAAGGAAACAGAGAGTAATGTTAAAAGAAAGACAGTTAGAGGGAGTAACACAGAGATACTGTTTAATAGATCTATTTACCGAAGAAAAGATGGAAGAGGGTATAATTGTGAAAAACAAAATAGATAAGGAAGTGAAAGAAAAAAAGGAGAGTAGAAGAATAATAAACAAGAGTTTCTTAGAGAATGTGAGTGAATGTTCAAATTAAGAAGAAAACAGTAAAGGATGTGGAATGAGAGGTAGGGATAGAACCGGACTAAAAGAACAATCCTGAGGGAAAGTGTTAAGAAAACAGTGAGCGAAAGTAAATAGGAATAAAACAAGATGTATGATAGTGACTAAGGTTAAAACATGTGAAATAACAGAGAGAAAAAACAGAAAGCAGAAAAGAAGAAGTGACAGAAAAGGAATGATTGAAACAGCAAAGAAATGTAAATAACATAGGGGCATATTATCAACCCAGGCGATAAAATTATCGCTGCTTTTATCGGCAGAAAACTGCCGCTAAAGCCGCTTTTGCGGCAGAAAACTGCAGCTAAAGCCGCTTTCGCAGCAGTTTTCTGCCGATAAAAGCAGCGATAATTTTATCGCCTATGTTGATAATATGCCCCTTAGTGTGCTTGAACTACAGGGAGAGAGCATAATGAACAAGTAGTGAAAGAGTGATGAGTCAGAGATAGTGAGAGTAATAGAGACGGAGTGAGTGAACAGGAGTGAGGAACTATGAGAACAGAGGGACTGAGAAAAGGAGTGGAAGGAGTAGAGTAAATAAGTAATAGAAAAAGGAATGAGGGAAGTAGCAAAGGCAGGAAACTGATGGTTAAAGAAATGAAGCAGTGGAACTAATAGAAGTTAAATGTGATAGAAATGTAATGAAAAGAGTACAAAACACTTACCTTATAATTGTCGTTAACTTAGTCACTTGTTATTTTTATACTTTCAATCTGTGAAAGAAACAACAAAAATTTGAAAAATATTAAAACATGTATTTAAAAATTAGAAAAGAAAAGGGAAAAGATTGACAATCATCCAATTTTACAAAGAAATAAAGTTAGAGATAAACATGCAGAAAAAAAGAGAAAGAAACGGTGATAGACAGTCAGAGACAAAAAGAAATTGTAATAGAGTAAATTACTAAGAGAAAAAAAAGGAAGATACTTTCAGTGACAGAAAAGAAGGATAGAAGAGAAAACTAAATTGAAGTTGTGTAAGCTACTAAAAGAAAGTGAGTAAGGTAAACTATATAAGGAAAGGGTGAATAAGGAAAAGAGAGTGAGGGAGAGAGGAGACAGAGGAAGTGAAGGAAAGAGTGTCAGATATAGACTGAGTGAGGCAACAAAGAAAGATAAATGAGTGAGGGTGAGTTATACTAACTGATTGCACCAAAAAAGGAGAACCCAAAAATATTTAATTTAGAAAACAAAGGGAGGAAAGATGGAAAAGACAAGCGAATCAGAAGGTCTAAAAGCTGGAAAATGGTGCAAGGGAGAAAAGAAAAAAGCAGAGTTGGATTAGGGAAACAAAGGTTGAAAGATAAGTGGAGTTAGAGAGCAAGGGTGAAAGAGAATAAAACAAAAGGCAATGTGAGTATGTAAGGAGGATTGATAGAAGGTAGTAAAAGATGAGTGAGCATGAGATAAGACGAGTACAAATTAAAATTAACTATACAAAGTACAGAATTAATTATACATGTTAAATGGTTTATTTTTGCTGTTCTCAGAATATATAAAATGTCACTAAAAACAGTGAGTTGAAGGTATTCATCATATAACAGCGGGGAAAAAAAAACACAATCAAAATGGTTGTGTTTAAAAAACCCATATAACATAACCAATCAGAAATCAGAACTCCTTAAAAGTAACTTACTTTCCATGACGTCGAAGGATGTCCTATGAACAGCTTATACTCTGTTGTGCTGTTATTATTTTCAGCCCGCCACTTTCTGAAAAAAAGCTCCATCGTTTTGACAAATATGTTACATACAATAAATGACTTCTCGCTCTCTACCGCACTTTTCCTCAAGGCCAAATCGTGTAAGAGCCATTTATAACTCTTGGAATTCTTCTAAGCAAATCCCGTCATTTTCTTTTTCCGCAACTTTCAGAAAGAAAACGTTCAAGATCACTTTCACAATCCTGTACTAGTAATATCTCACCCTTCTTGCTCACTCATGTTCCACATTTCCTATGACATTGATACTGCTTACTATGAGGCACACTTACACTACCTCTATGACTACTACAATTATTTAATTCTCTACATCACTTTTAATCACAAAGCAATTTAAAACAGTACATAAAATTATATCAACTCCTAGAATCATTATAGGCCAGTTACCTACCCAAAATTCTCTCTTCTGAAAACAGAAAGTAAGAATATTTTTAAGTTAAAAGGCAACATTGTTTTGTCATATTTGAAAAGTCTATCATTCTTTTTTCCTCATAGTACGCTCCCCGGACCGCTTCCCGGTGCGCGTACCGGGCGCTCCCCACGCAAAAAAAACGAAATTTTTCTTTTTTTTTTTTGCCCCCGAGGGGCCCTTTTAAAGCCTCCACATCAAACCTAGGGGGTCAGGGAGGATCTACTATGCCCCCTTATGGTAATTTCCCCCTTTGTTTTTGCCTCCTCTTGTCTCTCGATCCTACCGAGAGACAAGATGGCGGCCGCTCCGGACTGTTTAGAATGTTGACAGACACCGGAGAGCCAATCAGCTTCGCTTCGCGAAGTTCCGTTACGCGTCAGGTACGCGAACCGGGGCGCTAACCGGAGCGCTGTTACAGACATATATATTTTTTGGAACATTAATTTATCAAAATCCACTGGAGCACATATATTGAGACCTAGCAAAGGCACATCGGGCAAACAATATCTACAATCTTGCCAATTTTCGTGGAAATCCATTCAGCCGTTCGAGCTAAAATTGAGTCCAACCGCCCTATGGAAAATTGCATGGGAAAAATGCGTTTTGGGACCCCCTTTTTTCTCGGCCCCCCTTGATGAAACCCCCCAAATTTTCAGGGGCTGCTCAGAAACAAAATGTTCCATTTTCCTGAAAATTTCAGCCAATTCCGTCCTCAAACGCCAAAGTTATTCGACATAGAATTTTCAAAAATCCCATAGGAAAAAAATCCTAACTATATATACCTACTGGCGACCGCCAGTAGGTAATATATATATATATATATATATATATATATATATATATATATATATATATATATATATATATATATATATATATATATATATATTCACTGAAAAAACCATAGGTTATAGACCATATATAGTTAGGGATTAGCATTTACAAACCCTTATTTTACTCACACAAAACCATTGAAATTCCATATATAGTTAGTTGTACTAACTATATATCGCGCACCCGCAATCCACTGCTGATCATGTCACATATTACATCATTCATGACATGGTCAGTGACATCACTGATGACATCTCAAATGACATCACTGATGACATCACTGATGACATCTCAATGACATGACTGATGACATCACTGATGACATCTCAAATGACATCACTGATGACATCTCAAATGTCTTACATATTGAAGAATGAGTGGATGTATAAGTGTCTGGATGAAGGATTTAGTAGGTGTGTGACTGACTGTATGAGTGAGTGATTAAATGTGTGTCACTGAGTGCATGGGTTAGTGAGTAAACTGTCTTAATTTGTGCATCATTATGTCTGTTGTTCTGTAAACTGCTGCATGTGTTGATCAGTAGCTATATGAGTAAGTATATGGGTTATTGATTGGTTGCCCAAGTATTTGTATGGGAGACTGAGTGTGTGTGTGGGTGGCTGGGAGGTGTATGACTCTGTGCATAGATGTGTAAGCAGTTGATTCACTAGATATATGGATTCAAAAGTGCATGTGGAAACAGGTGTATGGGCGGTTGACTGAGTGCATTGGTGAGTGAATGGATATCTGAGTGCTACATGTCAAAGTAAGAACATATGTAAAACACAGTACATGTGAGAGTTGACATATATAAATAACTGTGCATAAGAGCCCGTGAATGTGTGAGTGGCTGTATTGATCATTGTGAACTTGTATCAGGGATTTTAATAGAGAGTAAATATGTGTTAGTATATGTTTGAATAAGTAAGGTATGTATAACTGTATAGTTGAGGAAATGGAGGTGTAATTGATTCTTTGCATGACTGAGTAGGTGTGTGAGTAACTCCATGGATGAGTGACAGTCTGTGAGTGTCTGTTTACACTGAGTGTATCTAAGGTTATTTTAGAGTCTGAAGAAGTTCATCGTATTATCACATGAATGATGTCATCAGTGATGTCATCAGTAATGTCAAATGAGATGTCATCAGTGATGTCATCAGTCATGTCATTGAGATGTCATCAGTGATGTCATCAGTGATGTCATTTGAGATGTCATCAGTGATGTCATCAGTGATGTCACTGACCATGTCATGAATGATGTAATATGTGACATGATCAGCAGTGGATTGCGGGTGCGCGATATATAGTTAGTACAACTAACTATATATGGAATTTCAATGGTTTTGTGTGAGTAAAATAAGGTTTTGTAAATGCTAATCCCTAACTATATATGGTCTATAACCTATGGTTTTTTCAGTGAATTTTCAAGGTTTTGTAAATGCTAATTCCTAACTATATATGGTCTATAACCTATGGTTTTTTCAGTGAATTTCAATGGTTTTTTAATAGCAAATATCAAAACCTTTACAATGTATTCTTCTTTAAATCGAAAAATATTTTTTACATGTTTTTAATACAATTTTTTTAAAATTATTTTTATTGTTTCGCTCCCGGTACGCGAACCGGTTAGCTTCCCGTTAGCTCAATTCGGAGCCGCGACCCGGTCCGCGAACCGGTAAACGTTCCGTTTGCGCAACTGTCGCGTTAGAAAACAACATCGTGACGCGTCGCGTCAGCATGACGTTTCGCGTTCTCGCGTGATACGTCATATGACGTGCTACGTTAGCGTACCCGGAAGCGCAGCGGTACGCGAACCGGAAGCGATCCGCGGCGCGGCGCCGACCGCGTAACGTAAACACAGCAGGTCATGTGACTCGGTAATAACACTTTTGATTGGTTCATTTCACTTTTGGTTTCCTAATGATGTAATACTAGGTCATGTGATCTAAAATGAACACTTTTCATTGGTTTAGAACTTTTGCTTTTCCCAAATGATGAAAACCCCTCCTTCTTTCCTCACTCTGACTTTCATCTTGGTGAGAGAAAGACCCTTTATTTACATTGTGACATGGCTTCATTAGTAGCTTCAGCTGGTTCTAACCCACCACCTCCACCAAATCCAAAGAAGAGAGGACCACCTGCTGAAGTAATTTTACAACAAGAAGAGGAAGAACAGGAAGAGGAGGAAGAGGAGGAAGAGCCAAGGTTTTTGCCAGAGGAGCCCAGGAGGTATAATCGAAAAGAGAACTACATTTGGCAATTCTATAAATTTCCTGAGGGGCAAAAAAAAGTAAATGCACGCTACGTGTTTTGCCGTATATGCGGTGATAGACTGTCAAGGGGAACTGAAAAAAAGTACAGTTACGGCAATCACACTATGCATCGGCATATGAGTAGGTGGCATCCTAATAATTATAGTGCTGCCCAGCTACGTGATGAGCAACAAAATCCCCTTCCGATGGCAAGAAGATCGGTTGTTCCAGAGGTGTCGGGACCAGAGGCGAGGGAGATGATCCCAAACATTCAAATGTTGTTTGGGCACGTGAAGCAAGTGTGCGTGCACTGCGGCGATTTCATTTGCTACAGGGAAAGTAGCATCATTTTGATTATGAGAGCTATTCAGAATCATGTTAATGTTTGTCCGAAACGCCCCAAAAAATAAATTCTTTTTTTTTTGTTGCTCCTGTTGAGCCCTTTACAATGGATCGTTTTTGTTTCCCCCCCCAAAAAAAAACAAAAAAAATATAAAAACGTTCAGAAAATACAAAAAAAGTAAAAAAATGTTCAAAAAATACTAAAAAAAATATAAAACAACAAAAACATTAAAAAAAGTTCTTTTCAGAACTACCTCCCCGTTATAAGAAAATTGGTAGAATATTTGGAACTCTGCCAACCTCTATTTCTCTTAGTTCGCTCCCCGGAGCGCTACCCGGTACGCGAACCGGAAGCTAACCAAAAAAATTATTTTTAAAAAAAAAGAACAGTAAGTATAAGGGAAGGAAACAGACAGTTATGTGAAAAGAAAGACAGCTCTAGGGAGTAAACAAGAGATACTGTTACCCACAATCCACTGCTGATGATGTCATATATTACATCATTCATGACATGGTCAGTAACATCATCAGCAGTGGATTGCGGGTAACAGTATCCTTAGTTTACTCCCTATAGCTGTCTTTCTTTTAACATAACTGTCTGTTTCCTTCCCTTATAGTTACTGTTCTTTTTAAAAAAAAATTTTTTTGATCAGTCAGAAACAGTGACATTAATAGAAACAGAGAGAGTGAACAAGAGTGAAGAACTATGGTCCTCCTCAGCCACCCTCAGAAAACCAAGGGGGTCAAGATACATCTACCGTGCCCCCTTCTACCCATTCTGAACATTATTTGCCCTCCATCTTGTATCTTGATTCGACCGAAACACAAAATGGTGGACTCCCGTAACGCTGCTGGTTTGCGAACCGGGCCACTTCCCGGGAAGCGGTCCAAAAAAAAAGGTGGGAAAGTAATTCACAGACACTAAGAGTAATAGAGACGGAGTGAGTGAACAAGACTGAGGAACTATGAGAAGAGAGGGACTGAGAAAAAGAGTGGATGGAGTTGAGTAAGTAGGTAATAGAGAAAGGAATGAGGAAAGTAGCAAAGGCAGGAAACTGAGGGTTAAAGAAGTGAAGCAGTGGAACTAATAGTAGGTGAATGTGATAGAAATGTAACGAAAAGAGTACAAAATATTTACCTTATAATTGCCGTTAAATTACTCACTTTTTGTTTTTATACTTTCAATCTGTGAAAGAGAGAACCAACATTTGAAAAATATTAAAACATGTATTTAAAAATTACAAAAGACAAGGGACAAGATTGAAGGACAAATAGTTTTTCAACAACTTTGACACTGACAGAAGCTTCTGCTTCTCCAGGCCCCCTACACAGTCCTAAAGATATACATTTTAAACTAACAGTATCTTGATGCAGATGAAGTGAGGCCTATCTTAAAACATGGTGCATCTTTTGCATTGCTCTTGTTTCAGAAAAGTGTCGCTTCAGGATGCCAATAACATGTCTCCTATCCAGAGGTTTGTTTGAGGTGAGGCCTACTCAGAGTTCAAGATGAGATTTACACTTGTTGAAGTGTACAGAGGAGATAATATCTGTGAAAGTCTACCAATGAAGTGAGTCATGTCCACTGCACTCTTCAACAAAGTACAAACCTCCTATGTTTCCCTGGACAGACCTAAACTTGATCTGCACAATGTGATTCGTAATGATAGGAAACACAGGTGATGTAATTGAAATACGTGCAATTTATTTTGCTCATTTCTCAATCACATCACTTGCGTTTCCTTTGCTTAGGTATCTCATTGTGCAGATGTAGTCTAGCATATGAAAGAATACGCAGAAGTGCAGCACTGTATGCAACACCTTTGACACTTACAGAAGCCTCACCTTCTCCATGCCTCCTACACAGTTCTACATGTACAGCATAAATGCAAACAGTACAGAATTAATTATACATGTTAAATGGTTTATTTTTGCTGTTCTCAGAATGTATCAAAATTCACTAAAAACAGTGACTTAAAGGTATTCATCATATAACAGCGGGGAAAAAAAAACACAATCAAAATGATTGTGTTTAAAAAACCCATACAACATCAGAAATCAGAATTCAGAACTCCTTAAAGTTAACTTACTTTCCATGACGTCCAAGGATGTCCTATGAACAGCTTACACTCTTTTGTGCTGTTATTACTTTCAGCCCGCCACTTTCTGAAAGAAAATCTCCATCGTTTTTAAAAACACGTTACATCGAATAAATGACTTCTTGCTCTCTACCACAAGTTTCCTCAAGGCCAAATCTGGTCAGAGCCATTTATAACTCTTGGATTTCTTGTAAGCCAATCCCGTCATTTGGAATTTCCGCAACTTTCAGAATTAAAATGTTGAAGATCATTTTCACAATCCTGGAATAGTAATATCTTCCCCTTCTTGCTCAGTCATGTTCTACATTTCCTATGACACTGATACTGCTTACTATGAAGCAGACTTACACTACCTCTATGACTACTACAATTATTTAATTCTCTACATCACTTTTAATCACAAAGCAATGTAAAACAGTAGACAGCATTGCAGACTTACATTCCCTCTACTCCATGTTTTGATTGGCTGCTTCAATTAGCTTATAAAAAGAAACAGTTTTTCTGAACTCATTCAAAGTGCACATATTTCTCCATGACGTCCAGTCCTATGGTTAGAAGTTATGTCTCTGAACTACACTTATCCTCAAGGCCAAATTGTGTAGGAGCCATTAGAACTTCTTGAAATTCCACAGAGCACATCCCGAGATTATTTCCCTAAAATTTTGGTTTTAAAAACACCAGGTAAGAGTTTTTAAGGTCATACGGCAATTTTTTTTTGAAAATTAAAACAGAATCATTGCAGAATGACCAGCCATTTCTAGACTTTAAATAAGCTGTGTAATGTCCTGATGTTATTGAAGGGCCGTCATGATATATAATTGCTGCAGTTACAAAAGTCCTTCCTGATATTGACAACTGCGAAGCTACAAAATTTTTAATTAAAGTTGTCAATTTTGTTCCATCAGGCCTACATCGTTGGAACATTAAAATGACGTACTGGCCATATGTTCGTATAAATAATGTGGACATCATTTCAGATTTACATTGGCTACACTCCATGTTGTGATCAGCTGCTTTTACTAGCTTATTAAAGGAGACTGATTTACTGTCTGGCAAAGTTAAATATATAAATCTTTCTGAGTCTACACTAGTAGTACTTGATACCATACAGTTCTCGCAGTCATGCTGCCATTGATAAGAAAGCCCAAACAGCTGATCTACATCTACACCTTCAGCATGTAATACATCAAGCATGTACATTAAAAACTCCTGACAATCTTGCTGAATATTTTGAGAGAATTGTGTTTGGCCTGAACATCTGTCTAACAGATTTCGAATTTCAGACACACTTTCTATGTTTCTTCTATCAGTGCTACATTTCTCTAACACAGAATTTAACAAACTGCAAAATATTTGATCAGAATTGACCACAATCTCTTCTTTTACATTTTCTAGAGAAAACAAAACATTAACCACTACATTAGCATAGCAGTTGACACCAGAACTGTTTTCAAACTGAAAACCAACAACATCTTCAACAGAATCCTTTTTGTTTCTGCTTGTAATTTTAGGTTCATTGCCTTTTTGTCTTTTTGCTACAACCTCCCCAGTATTGTTCTCATTTCTTCGTTTCCGGCCTACCACACGTTTCTCAAACAAAGGATACTGAGGCAAATGTGGCGCATACTCTCTTCTTAACCTATTGTATTCCTTAACACAATCTAGATCCGCACAAATGTTTGTGACATCACACTCAATCAAGTACAATCCCGATAAAGTTCTAACTCGTGACAATGCCACATATGCCATACCCTCCTTGAACACAGAACTGCCAATATTCACCAATGCACTGTCTACACTTAAACCTTGCGATTTATGGATTGTCACCGCATATGCCAAGCAAACAGGAAACTGCTTACGGCGAACATATAAGTCTTTTACAAGCAAAAATCTAGCAGAACAACGACCAATTAGCTGTACTTCCTCAATGCCATCAAATTTAATTTTTAAAAATTCAATTCCATCTCTATTTCTGTATTTCACAAAATCAACAACATTACCCATTGATCCATTTACCAGACCTCTTTCAACATGTAAATTCCTTCTTAAAATTATACGGCAGTTCAAGCACACATTCAGAGTCTTTTCAAAACCTGCAGTTTTAGATATACTCTTCTCTAATGAATCCAATTTTGTTTTCAGATTCTCAGACAAAATAATTGTTGATCCCATATGCTCTACTCTATCAATAGCTTCCAGTTTCACAATCTCTTGCTTTTCTAAATGCAACATTTTGTTGTTAAATTTGGCACATTCTGCAAGAGTTGGCATCAAACATATTCCAGATTTCTTCTCAGTAATTTTCTGAAAAATATTCTCAGGCACAACATCTTGTTCTGGATATAAATTTGACAGTAATCGTGCATGTAAAGCTTCTTTCCCATGCTCGGTCACTTTTCCAATTCTAACATCTTGTAGAATAGTCTTGTAAACTTCATCCTTCGCCTGACGCATATTTTCATGCAGTTCAGCATAATTGAAGTTTAACCATATATTGACGTTGCCAATGCTGCCTAGGCACTTCCTGGTATCTTCATGCGTGAGCATTTTGAACACAGGTTGCCCTTTCACTGGTGTCAGCTGCAAAAGATCTCCGAAAACAATGATGTGTTTGCCACCAAATAACACATCATACTCTGTTTTGAGAACTTCTTGCATCCTCAAATGCACAAAGGCAAGCATGACATTGGAAACCATGCTTACTTCGTCAATGATAAGAAGTTTCATTTTCCTCAAGATTCTTGAAACTTCAAAACAAGCATCTCCAGATAGCTTGTGATATTGTAATTTGTTGTCATGCTCCACTGGCAGCATCAGTAAACGATGTAAAGTAATCCCTTTAATATTATGTGCTGCCAGTCCAGTTGGAGCAGTGACAACACAAGACAGCGATGACTCTGTCATTTCCTGCAAATAGCATGAAATTGCTTTAATGAGGAAACTTTTTCCAGTTCCCGCTTCTCCACTCACGTACAGTCGGACAGGCTTCAACGACGTACATGAGCACTCTTTATTATCATGACTTAATCCATGATCAATTTGCATGGTAACTTCGTCATATATTTTCCTCTGCTCAACGTTGAGTTGTCTTTCCAACTCTTCTAAGTTAACCGCATCCTCCTGAGCATGTGCCATGGCTCTTTCCACTTCATTCATAGCAGTGGCAGCTTCATTTTCGATAACAGGTCCTCCTAGTGGATCCTGACTCAATGAAGCAGAACTCTGACTGTCCTGAGAACTGTCTCTGGCAATCTCGGCTGCAATTGTTGCTTCCTGCTCAATTTCCGCATTCAACATTTCTACATATTTGGGAAAAGCAGGACATTCTATGGTCTCCTTGGCGGCATTGAAAGAGTCTTCGTAACAGAGGAAATCTCCAAGCAGTTCCTCTTCTGCACGCCAAGGCTTGAAAAGTTGCAAAAGTGCTAAATAGAAAAACTCCTTTTTTTCAGGAGATTCGCCACTCAATTTTCGATGGTTTACCAAGTGGCATTTTCTTTGCTTGACCAGACATCCCTCACTTCCTATTACAGCATACACTCCTTTCTCAGTATCTTCTTTGATGTTCCTCTTGAATATGTAATTTTGCAGAACCTCATACAGACAAACATTCTCGAGGTGACTGCTTCGATTTGGATAATATGTATCCAACATGTTTGTCTTCAAAATGTCGGTACTGTTTGGCTCCTTTTCCGCCAAATACTCAATTTCCCGCACAGGTTTGAGAACTCGATTACGCGTTGCAGCAAGACCAAGACTCGCCCAAACGATACTCCTGGACTTGGCATAGAGACTTGCTGAAGACAACCGGTCAGAACATTCGTACGCTCCGATTTCTCGATGCGACAACATCTTCAGACTGAAACTGTACAACTTCTTGCTGAGGCTCTTTTCATGGGAAATGTCCTCCCACATATCCTTCAATTCTGTCTTCTCTTTTTTGGTGATGTAAGACGTCACATACCGAGCCACAGCCATACAGTTATCAGCCACAAACTGTATATCCATGTTAGCATTCCACATGGACAAAATCACCGGGTTGTAGTCGTTGATGTACTTGGACTCTTCGTTCCTCTTCAAATTGTAAGTGTTTTTAGGTGATTTCTTCATGACATTGTGTCGCAGCGAAGACATCAAACTGTTTACTCTTCCTTTAGAAATCACCGGTCGTGGAAAGCCGAAACGACATTTAGTGTAGAACTTGTCTTTGTTTCGGAATTTACGACGGCAGTACTTTCCACATCGATGGCTTTGGAAACGCAGAACTTTTTCTCTTAGGCTTTTCTTCTCCTTTGCGTTTGGAACAGCACACGTAGAATACTGTTGGATGAAACTCATCACTGAGTCTTCTGGATCCGTTCCAAATTTAGGTGCATCCTTGATCCACAGCAACATATGTATATGAGGAGCACCTCTTGCTTGGTACTCTTTTCTCCAGAAGAAATCCAACACCTCTCCAAGAGGTGGATTCTTCTTATTCATGATGAAAGACATCATAGCTTCAAATCTATGATTGAAGTACCTACATACATTGACTGGATCCAAAGAGCACAGTTCTCCGGGTGTCTTGAATTCGATGTTATCTACGTTAGCATTTGCCTCTTGTAGAAATTCAAGTAAGTCTTCCCAGCCATACTCGGCACAGCTCAGAGTGAGGAACCATGTGGGAGTACCTAAGTTCCTCAGCATACATTTTAAATCACCATGACGACGGTACCAGTACTCATTAGTACCACGCTGACACGCCATGAGATTAATCAGGTGAGAATCCAAAATACTATCTTGGACATTGACTTTATCCATAAAGTCACTTGCCGAGATGTTTTGCATGTGTATACCACTTTTCAAGATGTGGTTCACTGCATATGACAGTCCAGACAGATCGCTTTCAAACAGGAGATGAAACAAATAAGGAATGCATTGTCGAAACCTAGCATTTCCTGCATACAATCGCAAAGTCCGGTATTCAGAAGCAGGAATTTGATGAGGTCGCTCATCATATCTTCCTCCCTGACCTGTTGGAAAAAGCTGTGGGAAACACCGAGCTTCCAAACTTTCCTCCCAAACACTAATGGGACTCCCTTTGGCTTGTTTCATTTGAAACAACTCAATAGCATTCCCCATGACTTCCTTGGAATGCAAAGGATGAACACTATAATGTTCATATATTTATTCACTAGTAGAGGGTTCTACTTTCTCAATTTGACCAGCACACAAATCGCTATCCTCTTCCTCACTTACTTCCTCTTCTGCAACATATACATTCTTATAGTATTTATTATTTTTTTTCAAATACAATGTTGCCTTTTTAACTTTCCTAACATCTACTAAATCTTGCCATATTTTCTTATTCTTTGTCGGAACCCCATTAACTAAGATAACCAGAGGTTCCTCTTCCACTTTTCCTACTCCAATTGTGTTAATGTTTTTCTTCAAATCTAGAGGCAAATAAACAACTCTTCCCTTTAATCCTCTCTGTAAATCTGATGGAGGCAATTTCCCTGTCTTTGGCTCCATTCTTACAATAGCCTGAAAGGGATGGATACTTTGAATCAAAATAGATTCATAAGTATTTAAATCCTTCAATTCAGAAGGAATCTCAACCAATTCCAGATTATTATGAACTGCTCTAGCAGGCAACTGGTTTTGATTCAATTTGCAACAACAATAAGTACACACACGTTGATCCAATCCCAAATCAAAACAATTTTCTACCATCAAGTATGTTGTGAAATCCTTCCATTCACTATTATTTTCCCTTTCACTTTTTGCATATAAATCCACTAACTTAGTCTGATTCTTATAATAAGTGCGTCGACAACACACACAAGTGAAATTAGGCCTCTCACTTGATTTCACCTCAAACGTCGCAATTTCCCTCTGGAAATTATCTGTACTGGAAACCTGTACACTATCTTCCACATGACCCTCTTCTTCTTGCTCAATTTCAACATTCTCCTCTTTACTTCCAAAGTAACAAAACTCAATTTCTTCACATATATTCTTCACATCTATTTCAGAACCATGCAAAAGAGCAGCGCATAATTGTTTAAGCATAATTGCTGGACTCTTAGCATAATACAACATTCTAACTAATTTCCTCACTTTGTTATGATGCACTGCTAGCATCCTGAAATGATGAAAAACACTCTGGCATACTCTCCTGGAAAGACAAGCCAGTGAATGTCCATGCAAACCTGTCACTTCTCTTACTCTGCAAGGATCTAATTCTTGCAACAACATCATTTTCTGCTTCAAACTTTTCTTATTAAATGACCGTACAAAATCACAAAGCAAATTGATGGAATCCTGTCGCACACTGCAAATACTACTACACTTCCAGGTGTACACAGGACCCTTAGCACGTCTTCCTAAAACCTCATTACCTAACACCTCTTCTGCCTCTGTTGTCACAAGTTTTTCTTTTTCAACTGGACAACCATCTTTCACTTCATAAGCACGACCACTGGTGTCAACTGCATGCACCAAATCATTATCCTGGAAATAACTCTCCTCATTAAAAAATGCCTCACAGCTTGAACTATGCATCCATTCTCCAGAAAAAACTTCACAAAAATTACTACGATTAACTATTCTCTTCCATCTACTATTTCTTTTGAAATCAAAAATTGCCTTGTTTAGCTTCCTAATTCTATTGATTATCAAAATAAATAACTTACGTTTAATTTCAAATGCCTGATCAATAACTTTCTCAACTTTTTTTTTTGTCTTATAAAAAACCAGTTTCTGTTGACCTTTCTTAATATTTTTTAACAAATTGCCAATTATCCTGTTCCGGAACATTCGTTTACGAATCTCCCTAAACTGTTGTTTCCTTCTACTATCATGCACAGAGTTATCTCTTGCTCTAGCAGTAACATTTTTCATTGGCCTTTCCTTTCCATTTGATTTCCTTCTCGTTTTATGGACTGAAACATTTTCTGTAGTAATATTTTTTTTACTACACATATTTCTTATAAATTGTTTTGTGCTCTTACCCGGTGCTTTCTTCGTGACTTGACAAATCTTTTTGTTAGAGGACTGCTGCGTATTTTTTTTCACCTGCTGTCTTTGACGTTTTGCAGCCTTTATCTGTCTTTCTATTGTAGGCATGGTGAAATCTTGAAATGATCTGCAGTTGAATCTGTGGAAAAATATAATAAAAAATGTTATTAACTATTATTACCAAATAGTAAATCAGTAACAGTGATCAAAAACTTAACACACTACTTGACATTTTAATTAGAAGATTTTTTAGTCGTTGGCAAATTTACAATACAGAAATACCAGAAAAGAAATGACATTTATATTTATGTTACCTATGCTATTTTATATGTGAATCTGATCTAATTTTATGAGCATATTTTAATATTTTATTGAAGACACTACACATAACCTGCTTTTGAAGGTGTCTTTATTTTTAAATTAAACGGTTTACCTTTTTACTTTTTATTAATTATAAATTTTAAAAATAAATGTTTATATTTCCAAAGGCTCAAGCAGGTCAGCTTCCCATCCTATATCATATAATTCGGACAAATCTGCATCCTCATCACGCTCTTCTTCATCCTCAGGATTTAAATCATCCAAGGGATCAACATCCACTGATGTTTCAATTACAAGTTCAATGATGAGGTCAAAATCAACTGATTGCAGATTGTCGCTCATGTTGAGGTTGTCTTTATCTTTAAAGAAAGATAACAACAATGAGATGTTGCAGAGTAAGAGACAAATCTCACAGATTATAATAGTAAAATTGTTTAACAAGAGTAACATTTTGCAGCTATTATTTAGCCATGTCCAGCGATGCTGAGCAGGTGAAGCCTATGTCTAATTTTTCACTGAACAGGACTCATCTCTTCTTAACCTTGGATAAGCCTCACCGACTCTGTGTCCCCTGCACATACTTAAATGTAAAGGGGCAGATTTATGTTAAATGGCACATCCCCAGGCATGCACCAGTTAACGTGCACCACTGCTCTGCCACCCATGATGTGCCGCATTTACAATCAGATAGGAGAAACCTGCGTCAAAACCCTGCGCCTGCTTGAAGCAGGCATAGGTCTTGACGCAACATTGTGGAGATGGGGCACCCCTGAGCCTTGCTGGAGCTGCATCGCACTTGCGATACAACTCCAGCAATGCGCCACCTTAACGGCACAGATGCGTCAAGCATCTGTGCCGTTTTTGCCCCATGCTGCGCCGCATTGTAAATGCAGCACACCATGGGTGGCGGAACAGCGGCGCAAGATGACTGGCACATCCCTGGTGATGCGCCAGTCATCATAAATCTATCCCTAAGCTTCTTATCTTGTTAGAGATGAACTGCCATATGTATCATCAAAATATTTTGCATTTCCTAAATAGCGAATTTTAAGGAATAAATAGCGATTCTTTACCATTCCTAATTTGCGATGAGCAAATTGCTAATTGCAAGTTACCCATTCATTTCCATGGGCTAGGAGGCTCATAGGAATGAAGGTTTAATTTGCGATTAGCAATTTGCTCATCACAAATTAGGAATTTTTCCAAGGGTGCAGGGGTGTCTCAAGAACACCCTGCTGCACCCCTGAAAAAGAAATTTGGGGGCATATGGCACACATACATGCCCTAAG
Organism: Lissotriton helveticus; assembly: GCF_964261635.1. Lineage (NCBI taxonomy): Eukaryota > Metazoa > Chordata > Amphibia > Caudata > Salamandridae > Lissotriton > Lissotriton helveticus. Next base: position 434,308,141 of record NC_136072.1, on the reverse strand, counting down.
GGCATGTGTTGGCGTCATATGGGACCTTTTGTTTTTTTAAAAAAAGCTTTTTGAAAAGAATTCACAAATTACCACCACTTTACCACAATAGTTTCCAAATCCTTAATGTCATTTTTTACATATTTTTTGTTTGATACATTGCATTTAAGTAGTCACAAAATTTGCAAATCCTTCAGTGCAATTGCAAAATAAGGAATAGCAAATTTTGCTACTCCTTATTTTGCATCAAACTTGTTTGATACATACCATTTGTCTAATTAACATTCGCAAAGGCCAAAATTCGTAGAATTTTGATCTTTGCGAATGCTAATTAGCTTGATACATATGGCCCCAAGTGAGGCCTGTCTTAAGACATGGTGCATCTTTTGCATCACTGCTGCATCGGTTTCATGTGGTACGTTTTTTTTACACCATGACATATCTGCCTAAATGCATCAATTTGTAATGTTGTCGCCTCATAGCAAATCTTTTGCACCACCGCTGCATCATAAAAGTGACGCACAGTGGCACAAAAGAGGCATACACCTATCATAAATCTGTCCCTAGCATTTTAAATGATTAATCCAGGATGACGATAAAGTGTGGCCTATCCAGAGGTTTGTTTAAGGTGAGGCCTACTCAGGATTGCAGATTAAAGTTACGCTTGATGAAGAATACAGAGGAGATAATACATGTAAAGGCCTACCAATGAAGTAAGTAATGTGCACTTTATTGCGCCAGTCATCATAAATGTATCCCTAAGCTTCTTATCTTGTTACAGATGAACCACCATATGTACCATCAAACTATTTTGCATTTCCTAAATAGCAAATTTTAAGGAATAAATAGCAATTCTTTACCATTCATAATTTGCAATGAGCAAATTGCTAATTGCAAATTAGCACCGCCGTTGCATCATAAAAGTGACGCACAGTGGCACAAAAGAGGCATACACCTATCATAAATCTGTCCCTACCATTTTAAATGATTAATCCAGGATGACAATAAGGTGTGGCCTATCCAAAGGTTTGTTTAAGTTGAGGCCTACTCAGGATTGCAGATTAAAGTTACGCTTGATGAAGAATACAGAGGAGATAATACATGTAAAGGCCTACCAATGAAGTAAGTAATGTCCACTTTATTGCGCCAGTCATCATAAATGTATCCCTAAGCTTCTTATCTTGTTACAGATGAACCACCATATGTACCATCAAACTATTTTGCATTTCCTAAATAGCAAATTTTAAGGAATAAATAGCAATTCTTTACTATTCCTAATTTGCAATGAGCAAATTGCTAATTGCAAATTACCCATTCATTTCCATGGGCTAGGAGGCTCATAGGAATGAAGGTTGCAATTTGCGATTAGCAATTAGCTCATCACAAAAAATTGAATTTTTTCAAGCGTGCAGGGGTATCTCAAGAACACCCTGCTGCACCCCTGAAAAAGAAATTTGGGGGCATATGGCACACATACATGCCCTAAGGACATGTATGGGCGTCATATGGGACCTTTTGTTTTTTAGAAAAAAATGCTTTTTGAAAAGAATTCGCAAATTACCACAAACTAGAAGTTGGTGGTAGTTTCCAAATCCTTAATATCATTTTTTACATATTTTTTATTTGATACATTGCATTTAAGGAATCGTAAAATTTGCAAATCCTTCAGTGCAATCGCAAAATAAGGAATAGCAAATTTTGAATTAAGGACATTTTAAGTCATTTCCATATGTGCAGTGTTTTGAAATTATGATTTGAAAATCGTTTTTGGGGAAAAGTAATGGTTTGCAAATTTATGACAAGGACATAATGGTGTATGCTTCTCTATAAGGCATTTCAGTGTCTCTGATGTCATTTTTCCCATATTACATTATAAGACCTTTCCCCATGGAGCACATTCCTTGTAAATATGCTCCCACCTGAGCATGGCGAATTTAGATTTTGACTGTTTGAGTCACATAACCATGTTAAAAGTGACCCAAAAAAATTGCAAACGTTTTAAAAAAACACATTCATGTGTCTTAAGGACATTTTAAGTCATTTCCCCATGGACAGTGTTTTCTAAGTGGCGCAAAAGAGGCATACACCTATCATAAATCTGTCCCTAGCATTTTAAATGATTAATTCAGGATGACAATAAGATGTGGCCTATCCAGAGGTTTGTTTAAGGTGAGGCCTACTCAGGATTGCAGATTAAAGTTACGCTTGATGAAGAATACAGAGGACATAATACATGTAAAGCTCTACCAATGAAGTAAGTGATGTCAACTTCATTGCGCCAGTCATCATAAATGTATCCCTAAGCTTCTTATCTTCTTAGACATCAACCGCCATATGTATCATATAACTATTTTGCATTTCCAAAATAGCGAATTTTAAGGAATAAATAGCGATTCTTTACCATTCCAAATTTGCGATGAGCAAATTGCTAATTGCAAATTACCCATTCATTTCCATGGGCTAGGAGGCTCATATAAATGAAGGTGCAATTTGCGATTAACAATTTGCTCATCGCAAATTAGGAATTTTTCCAAAGCTGCAGGGGTGTCTCAATAACACCCTGCTGCACCCCTGAAAAAGAAATTTGGGGGCATATGGCGCACATAAATTTTAACAACATTCCTTTACCTCAAAAACGATTTTCAAATCATAATTTAAAAACACTGCACATGGGAAAATTACTTAAAATGTCCTTAAGACACATAAAAGCGTTTTTTGATTGCCTTTGCAGCATGTTTGTATCACTTTTAACATGGCTATGTAACACAAACATTCAAAATCTAAATTTGCCATGCACAGGTGGGAGCATATTTACAAGCAATTTGCGCCACAGACAAAGGTCTTACACTAAAATGGGAAAAATAACATCAGGGACAGTCAATTGCCTTATAAAGAAGCATACACCATTATGTCCTTGTCATAAATTTAAAAACAATTCCTTTTCCCCAAAAACGATTTTCAAATCATAATTTCAAAACACTGCACATGGGAAAATGACTTAAAATGTCCTTAAGACACATGAAAGCGTTTTTTGATTGCCTTTCCAGCATGGTTGGGTCACTTTTAACATGGCTATGTAACACAAACATTTAAAATCTAAATTTACCATGCACAGGTGGGAGCATATTTACAAGCAATTTGCGCCACAGAGAAAAGTCTTACATTAAAATGGGAAAAATAACATCAGGGACAGTCAATTGCCTTATAAAGAAGCATACACCATTATGTCCTTGTCATAAATTTAAAAACAATTCCTTTACCTCAAAAACGATTTTCAAATCATAATTTCAAAACACTGCACATGGGAAAATTACTTAAAATGTCCTTAAGACACATAAAAGCGTTTTTTGATTGCCTTTCCTGCATGGTTGGGTCACTTTTAACATGGCTATGTAACACAAACATTCAAAATCTAAATTTTCCATGCACAGGTGGGAGCATATTTACAAGCAATTTGCGCCACATAATTCATAATTTTCTCCTTAAAGCACACTATTCTCTATCTAAATTAAAGAAATATTTTCTCACCTTAGCAAATACTTTGAGTTTGAAAACAGTCTCAGAAACACACCAATTTGTCTTCAGCAGAGCAAAAGGTATGCACTCCAGAGTCTGCAGCTATCAAAAGCACAGAAATGCTGTAATTCTTCACACATATTTCTCATGTCACCCAATCAAAACTCTTCCCTCACTTTTTTTCAAATGAAAACCCTTCCCCCCTCTGCCCTTTCTGTCTTTTCTGCATGGCAACCACCTCTTGGAAGACTTCTGGTGTTTGCAAGTTCACACAACTTTGTTGCAATTGAACTCTGAACTCTCAGTGCACCTGCATATCCAGTGCATTCTTTCATTTAATGATTTTTTATTGACCATTCAAAATACATCTTTCAAAGAACACATCCGTGCACCCTAACTTTCTGTTTTCAGCAATCAAAATCCACCAATCACTGTTACTGCTTCATGAACACAGAAACTCCACAGTTTTTTTCATTTTAAACTCTCATTTTTTCAACTGCCATTTCATTGCCACACTTCATCTGACTGCAGGAGAACCTTCTCTCACCATGTTTTCTGTCTGGATTGTTGGACATAGTTATATTCACTGGGCTCAAAGGTACGTTGAAAACAGGAAATTACCTAACCTCAATTTACAAGATGTGGAAATTAAGTGGTTTGGCCACAGAGGATTAAAATGTCACCAATTGATACCATTGGTGAAAACCTTTATGCATTTGCCCAAACCTGACCTGTTAATTGTGCACTGTGGAGGTAATGACTTGGGCACTTTGACTGGTGTAGGTCTGGAAATGCTTTTAAAGGACACCTTTGAGCAATTAATGGCACTTTTTCCTCAGACTGCCTTGGTATATTCAAATATATGCCAAAGACAGAAATGGAGGTGGTCAAACCAATTTTGTCCACAAATTGAGAAGTCGAGGAAGCATGTAAACAAATCTGTTTCAGCTTACATGAGAGACCATGGAATGGGCTCCCTGTACAACAATAACTTGCGTTACTACATGCAAGATATCTACAGAGGAGATGGAGTTCACTTCTCAGATGAGGGCAACAGAGTTTTCACTCTGAATTTAAGAATGTGCATTGGTACCTACTTATAAGTACCTAAATGTACCATAAACCCAAAAGCTCTTCTCAGAGCTACCCTACATCTGATCACTCACAATTATTATTTTACTCTAACATTTTTCACTAATTTCCAACAAAGTACGCTCCCTGGGGCGCTACCCGGTACGCGAACCGGGAGCTAACCTCGCGAATTTTTTTTTAAAAATGTTTTTTTTTCGCACATATAAGCCTCCTCAGCCACCCTCAGAAAACCTAGGGGGTCAAGATAACTCTACCGTGCCCCCTTCTACCCATTCTGAACATTATTTGCCCTCCATCTTGTATCTTAATTCGACCGAAACACAAAATGGTGGACTCCCGGAACGCTTAAGGTTCGCGAACCGGGGCGCTCAACGGTTCGCGTACCGGGTCGCTCTCTGGGAAGCGCACCATCAAAAAAGGTGGGAGAGTAGTTCACAGAAAAGCCACTGGAGACAATTTCACCAAATATAGATTAGCTCATACTACATACCAATCCCTACCATTTTCACAAATTTGATTGGAATTCCATTTAGTCATTTAGCCTGTAGACCTCTCTAAATACCCTGAGGTAAATTACTTCACAAAACACATCTGAAGTGTTGGAATTGACAACCAATGAAAATGTTACTTTCATTTTCTATTTTTTTTACCTGACATTTCATTGGTTATATACCTGAATATATATAAAGGAAGAGAAGAAAACACCGCCATTTTGACTACTACTTCTTGCTGTACATTTCAATAGTATTTTCACTAATTCCTTCAACTTCTTTCTAAAGGTAAGTTTTTATTTTTAAAACTGAAGTATATTGTGCACTATAAGTTAATATGGTAAACTTTTTCTGATAGATATATACTATCCCTCTGTAGTAGTTATAGATTTAGAGAGACTTCTCTGTTATAGTTATGGATGGAGTTAGGCTTCTCTTGTATAATTATGAATTTACTTACGTTAAATCACATACACTTTTTTATATTCCTACTTCCACTCTTATACTATACACTGCCCAAAGATAAATTCACTGATAAAAAATGCCTATCTAAAATTATTCCCAACATTGCCCTATCTCTACTAATATATATTTTTTTAATCCAAATTTCAGGCAAAATGGAAGGCGAAAACCAAGTTTCTTTTGAAATGGACCTGCAAGAGAGCAGCCAAGAATTGATTGATACAATTGATCAAATTGACATTGAATTTTTCGATGAAACTTGGGACAATGAACTACTGCAATGTGTACAAGCAGTAGATAACCTCCTTGCAAATGAGGACATTTTACACCCTCAGAGACTACAATGTATATTCCATGATAATTATGAAATTTCTGACAATGAAATGTTAGAAAGTTTAATAAATTATGAAACACAATCACATTAAAAAAAATGCTTAAAAAATAAAGAAAATAAAAAATAATCAACAAAAACAACAATCAATTAACATACAGCATTTGAAAAGTCTATCATTCATTTTTAATTGCAGTACGCTGCCCAGAACGCTTCCCGGTTCGCGGACCGGGCGCTCCCCACGCAAAAAAAACAAAAAAATGTTTTTGTTTTTTTTGCCCCGCGGGGCCCTTTTAAAACCTCCACATTAAACCTAGGGGGTCAGGGAGGATCTAGTATGCCCCCTTATGGTCATTTTCGCCTTTGTTTTGGCCTCCTCTTGTCTCTCAATCCTACCGAGAGACAAGATGGCGGCCGCTCCGGACTGTTTAGAATGTTGACAGACACCGGAGAGCCAATCAGCTTAGCTACGCGAAGTTCCGTTACGCTTAAGGTCCGCGGACCGGAGCGCTGCCCAGAGCGCGCTTACAGATATATATCTTTTTTTAAACGTTAATTTCTCAAAATCCACTGGAGCACATATATTGAGACCTAGAAAAGGCACATCGGGCTACCAGTCCCTACAATTTTGCCAAGTTTCATGGAAATCCATTCAGCCGTTCGGGCTAAAAGTGAGGCCAACCGCCCTATGGAAAACTCAATGTTAAAAACACGTTTTGGGACCCCCCTTTTTTCTCGGCCCCCCCTGGACGAACACCCCCCAAATTTTCAGGGGCTGCTCAGAAACAAAATGTTCCATTTTCCAGAAAATTTCATCCAATTCCGTCCACAAACGCCAAAGTTATTAGACATAGAATTTTCAAAAATCCCATAGGGAAAAAATCCTAACTATATATACCTACTGGCGACCGCCAGTAGGTAATATATATATATATATATATATATATATATATATATATATATATATATATATAGTTTCCACTTCCTCCAATTCAACCGGGACGCCAAAACAGCGGTGCACCACAGGGTCAGTGGTTACCCTGTCAAATGTATCCCATTTCACCAAGCACAAAGCAATTGCGCCAATGCACTCCAATCCAAGGGTAAATCACCACTTCAGTAACCTTCTTAGTAGTTCAAGGATTATTTATTTCAATTCATTTCCAGCATGTTAAATCATAGCAGTGGAAAAAACAACCCAACGCGTTTCAGCGATCAGCTCGCCTTGCTCACGGGTGATTTGTGCATGGAGTAAGAATCCATAAATAAAGTTTTACAAACAAAGTCTTGTGAAGTTCCCAGTGTATAAACACCAACAAAGGACTAAACCCAAACAAACCTCTTTAGCGGCCATGTTGGAATGGTGTGTTAGTTAGGAGCATGAATCTACTGTTTGTTCCAATTAAACAATACACTTGGTATCGTAAATTACATATATCATATACCGTAGTTTAGTATTACAGTTCAATAGTTCTAACAATTTGGAACACAGATGTCTGGAACAAAAATATCATCGATCCGCAAATCTAATCATATAGCAGCATGACTTAACGTTCCTATCGAATTACATTATTTCATAATAGCTCAAGTTTTCACTGTGCCAGTCATTTAGTGTAATGTATCAGCAACAGACTTGAACATATTCACTATTCTCCAACTGCATTTACATGCTTGATATGCATGTGATTCTTATTCTCACACCCACGTGGGTGATACTCAGTTATAGGCTGTATGCTATCTTATTCTACAACGATCCCAAGTGAGCATACATTTCTTGTGGCACAGGAAAAGTTCAAACTCATGTTTCATTTCCATCCCAAGTGGGTAGGTAATCATAGGTTTTCTTGTGCGCTGCTCCTTCATATCAATAGATACCTAAGCAGAAAGAGGAAAATAGAGCCAGTAACCAAGTGTCTTGAGTCTTGTTAATAATTCAGTGGCACATTTGTCAAAGTCAAAGTCTGATCCCACACTGCAAATCCTTTTTAGCCTTAATATTTCCCCATAAGGGATGCTGGCAATAAGATGTTTCCGATGTGAGCTTGAGGCGTGCAATGTCATGTTTCGGTAGGTTTCGGTAGGCTTCCTAAACAAAGTCGTTTCTACTTTATTGTCCTTAATGTACAATTTGACATCTAAAAATTCCATAGTGTTGTTGTCTATGTGTGCTGTAAAATGGAGGTTTAATTTATTGTTGTTGATATTATTAACAAAATCTAATGCTTGTGATTGGCTTCCCTCCATACAATAAAGATATCGTCTATGTACCTAAAATAGCATTCTATGTTGTTGTTGAAGCACTCACTGTAGTTCTTCCTCCCACCAGCCAACTTGCAAGCACGCATAGCTGGGGGAGAAACAGGCCCCCATCGCCACGCCCCTGATTTGCTTAAACAATTCTTTCCCAAAAAGAAAAAAATTGTTATGTAAACACCATTCGATTAGGCTGCTAATAGCCTTATTATGCTGGTAGAATTTGCATGGTCTCTGATCTAAAAAATACTTGACTGCTGCTATCCCTGCCTTATGATCTGTGCTAGTGTATGGCGATTCTATATCTAACGCTATCATTAACATATCATCTGACCATGCAAGATTATTCACTTTAGTTAAGAAATCACTTGTGTCCTTTATATAGCTGGGCAGATTTTTTACCGAATCCTGTAGGAAGAAATCAATATATTGCCCGGTAGGTAGTTATAGTTAGGACCTAGTTTCCATAGGAAATCCGCAACATTCTATTTTGAATAAATTTGGTGCCGGTCGACGAATCTTCGTGAAATTCTCCAAGAAAATGGCCTGCTCCGCTCCTTCCCTGAAAGTTTGGGGGTGATTCGTCAAACGGGGCCGAGAAAAAAGGGGGGTCCCAAAACATGTTTTCCCCATGCAATTTTCCATAGGGACCTTTAAGACGGGCGACAGCCCGAACTGCTAAACGGAATTACACTAAATTTGGCAAAAAGGTAGAGTTTGGTTCCCAGATTACGCTTTTTGTTAAATGGTGTTAATCCGTTCAGTAGTTTCTTAGAAAATCAAAAGTAAAATCATAGATATATCTATAGACGCGTACCTTCCTGAGCACAAGCTTTATGCTAATTGGCTGTCAACACTCCAAACCAGGAAGTGTTGGCAGCCATCTTGTGCCTCGGTAGAACAGAGGGGCCAAGAAAGCAGCAAAAGAAACGCAAAAAACACGCAAAGGGGGCACGGTAGAAACAGCACCAGGGGGCACGTTTGCAGAGTGGTGCAGGGAGGGGGTGGGGCTTGAGATGACGGATTGCACCACTCTGCAAACGCGCCCCCTGGCGCGTTTGCAGAGGGGGAACTGATTCCTCTTGAATACTGGGGGTCCCTGGGGCCCAACTAGTCCACCAGGAACCTCCAGTATGCGCCAGAGGGCTGCGTTGCAGAGACGTGTAAAGAGGCCATACCCCTTTTTACACCTCTCTGCAACGCAGCCCCCTGGCGCATACTGGAGGTTCCTAGTGGGCTAGTTGGCCCCCCGGGACCTCCAGTATTCAAGAGGACTTAATCCCCCAACTTAGAACGCGCCACGGGGCGTGTTTGCACAGTGGTAAGGGTAGGGGGTGGAGCTTGAAGTGATGTGTGTGCAAACACGCCCTGTGGCGCGTTTTAAGTTGGGGAATTAATTCCTTTTCAATCCAGAGGTCCCCTAGGGGCCAACTAGCCCACCAGGTACTTCCAGTAAGCGCCACGGAGCTGCGTTGCAGAGTGTTGTAAAAAGGGGCGTGGCCTCTGAACACCTCTCTGCAACGCAGCTTCCTGGCGCATACTGGAGGTACCTGGTGGGCTAGTTGGTCCACTGGGAACCTCAGGAATGAAGAGGAATTCATTTTCTAACTTAAAACGCGCCACAGAACTCACCTGTTAACAGGAGAGACCTCAGTGCAGGAGGGAGAACATGGCGGCTAGCGGCAGAAGCTAGTCGGGAGGCTCCGAGACCGGAGCCGGCTTTTATCTGATGTCTCCCAGGAAAAATACATTAATCTTTATACAGAAAGGAACGGAGCAGACGAGCGAAGGATGCGGGCACTGTAAGGTGCAGAGGGGCGGTTTTTCGGGCAGAACAGAGGTCCGTGCTCAGGCTTGGCAGCGAGGGGAAGGCGAATGTGGAAGTGAGCAGAGAGACGCCGGGACAGCTATACGCGGTGCAGGGTTTGAGAGACACTATCGCGCGCTGCTTTTGGGGACAGCATTGTACCTCAGCATTTTACTGGCTGTCTCGGCGGATGTCCCTGGGCAAACGCCTGGGGGGTGAGAGGTCCTGGCGGAGGCAGATACAATTATCCGGGCTGACGCCGCCATTGTTGGTGGGAGCCCACAAGGGGACTTACAGCTGCCGAATAAAACAAAGGAGGTAAGGAGAATACAAGGCTGCAGTTCAGGGAAGGGGGGTGTCCACTGGACAAGAGCTGCGGTTGAAGTAAGGAGGGGGCGCAGTGCTGTGGCAAGAATCTCGCAAGTAGGTAGAGGCAGGGGGGCAAATTATATGCACGACCTCAAACTCCCAGACTCCATTGGGGCAGTAAAACAAAGTCAGGAGGAGAGCACTTTATGCATGGGAGGTGCAGAGGAAGCTCCTCTCGATCTAGGGAATAATTTGCAAGGCAAACAGGGCTGGAGATACTGCCTGAGAAGCACAAAGCAAGACGAGGAGGGGTCTAAGGGCTTAAGCACTTCGGCATATGTGAAAAAAGATACAATCTTATCGAAAAATAAAGGCTCGCTGCCTTTAAATAGATTGCCCCTGCCTCTCAATTCTAAGGGGAAATCAAAGAAGAGGAGAGACGGGTTAAAAAATCTACCCCCTCAAGCTCAAACAATAAAAAATAAAAAAAGGCCTGCTCCCTCCCTTAAACAATTTTTCAAGGTGGTACCCCCGACTCTTGAATTAAGACCCATATGGGGTAGCCTCACTGGGGCGGACTTGGAGTTCCCAGAGGATCTGTTGAGCCCAAATAGATATCAGCCCTTGGTAGGTCAGGAGGATATAATAGACATGCAGAGCGCAGGGTTAAGTGAGGACCTATCTAGCTCGCAAAACAGGATAGTAGAATCTAGCAACGAAGGAGTACTTCGTAAAGAAACTAAAGGGCCACAACTAACTATAGATTGTCCGGATATAAAGATAGCTGGCACAAGAGTGGAAATATCAGAGGATGACGACATGACATCTAATGATCAGTCAGTTTTGAGGATGTTGCAGTCTTTGGGCCAGGAAATGAGGGACGGGTTAAAGGTCTCACAGCAGAACCAGCAAGAAATCAAAACGTACTGTGAAAAATTGGAGGAGAAATTTGAGGCCCTTACTGTTAGAACAACGGATTTAGAGTCTACAGTCACGTATCTAAGAAAGCTAGCTTCACAACATTCAAAGAAAATAGACGATATAAGACAGCGGGACCAGGGGTACCAGGAAAAACAGGAATTAATCGAAAACGCTCAGAGAAGAAACAATCTTCGCTTGTTGAAAGTACCAGAAGGGGCAGAGGGGGAGAACATTATGAAGTTTGTTGCTAAGTTAATCAAACAGGCTACGAATATTGAAATCTCAGAATCGGATATAATTAGGGACATACAGAGAGTACATAGAGACCCATATAGGCTGAAACCAAATAAGATAAGGCCAAGGAAGATTCTGGTTCATTTCTTAACATACACATTGAAGGATGAGATCCTGAACAGGGCTCTGAAGAGTAATACTCTCTCAGCAGAGGGGATTACTTTTTAAATCAGATCGGACGTATCATCGATTACGGCATCCAGGCAGTGGGAGCTTGGAAAATGATTAGATCCATTCAGACAGCAAGGGGCGACAGCACAGTTACAGTTACCGGCATCTTTAAAGATCATGTTTGAAAACAAGATGAGAATTTTTAAAAGAGTGGAGGAAGCTGAAGCCTATTTACAGTTAATTATAGATTCTGTTCAGGAGACAGGGTCGGGTTAACGCTTGTTTTTTATTTTTTTTCTCTCTTTATGGAGTTTTGGATTTTTTTGTTTCTCCCTCCCTTTCCTTTAGTATTCTAACATTGTGAAGATAGATAGATATGTAACTAAGTGCAAAACGAGAATTAGGGGCACATAAGGGAGACAACTCATTATGTAAAAATGTAAATAGCCGTCGGGAGTCAGGGGAGGAGCCTCAAGGCCAGAGTAGGGCCAAGAAGAAGAAGGGGGGTTCTCCAGGGGAGCACTAGGGACGGGGAAGGGGAGGGGTGGGAGGAGCGGGCACATTGGGTGGGGAGCATGTGGGAAAAAAAGAATGTCTGAGTTGCCAAAGAGATGTAGGTATTTATAATTGTTGCCAATGGTCCAGGTTGGGTTAACCCAGGACATATATCTGAAGGTCTTATCTTGGAATGTAAATGGTCTAAGAGTAGTGCATAGACGGGAAAGGTTATTCCAATACATAAAAGACGCACCAGAGCAGGTTTTTATTCTCCAAGAAACCCATTTGACAGAGGAAGAGTTGCAAGAGGTGTGTAATAGGAAAAAATGGATCCAAGAAGTGATTTGTACCTCGCAACAACTAACTATAAGAGGAGTAGCGATTTTGGTTAAAGTGAATCCAGACGTATCTGTAGAGAAGTCCAGGGTAGACAAAAAGGGCAGATGGGCGATAGCCACGATTAAATACCATTTCCATAAATTTACAGTGGCAGGATATTATGGCCCGAATCTGGATGACCCTCTCCCCTTAAGGGAATTGATGGAAGAATTGTTAGAGTTTAAGGATCCCCTAATCCTAGCGGGCGACTTCAATGTAGTTTTGGACCCACAAATAGATAAAACATATAGGGATAGATCGATATATAATTCCAAAACTCGCAACCTTTTGCGAACTGCTATGCACCAGTTGGGTTGGTCAGATATATGGAGAAAGAAATGGGGATCAAAGAAGGAGTTCACGTTTCATAATAAGAAGTTAGGGCATAGATCAAGGCTAGACTTCTTTTTAATTACAGGAGAATTGGGGGATAAGTCTAAGGAGGTCAAGCATGTAGGGAGCCATTTATCCGACCATTCAGCAGTCTCCCTAACTTAAAAATTGTTGAGTGTGCCATGCATAAAGAGGTGGACACTGGATCGTACCATTTTGTTGGAAGACGAGGTGGCAAAAAAGTTGATAGACGAGTCCGAAGGCTTTTTTGAGCTAAATCTGGGAACTGCCCCAATCGAAGTTGTATGGGATGCTTATAATGCCTTTTTGAGGGGGGTGATTCTAGGTATTCAAGTCACAAGACAAAAAAGATTCAGGGCTAAGGTTTCCGATATAGAGGGTAAAATAGCTAGGTTAGAGCAAGAGCAATTTGCCCAGAATTACCAACTAGAGCCATCTGCTTTACAAGAATTAGCAGTGTGTAAAGTGCAATTAGAAGATGTGTTGGACTCTAGCCTTAGGAAACGATGGCAGGCTAGCTCCCTTTCCCATTTCGAATATGGAGAAGCAAGTGGGAAGCTTTTGGCTTGGAAAACTAAAAAGGACCAATCGAGGAATAGAATCAAAGAGATACAGAAGGATATAATGGGGGAAACTTCAGATAACGCATAGGACATAGAAAAAGACTTTTTTAGTCACTTTGAACAGGTGTACAATGAAGATCTGTTTCCACAGAATTCCTCGATTCTTGCTTGGTTAGAACAATATGCCATCCGGAGAATTGAGATCGAAGAAGCCACCAATCTAAGTGGGAAAATAGATTTGAGGGAAGTGGTTGGGGCAGTTAATTCAAGTAAGAAGGGTAAGGCTCCGGGCCCGGATGGGCTACCAGCAGAGCTATATAAAATTCTGTCTCCAGTGGTTGCCCCAATTCTGTGCAGGTTTTTTTCCTCAATCTTTGAAGAGGGAGGGAAGATTCCTGCATCATGGAACGAAGCAACGGTGGTGTTAATTCTCAAACCGTCAAAACCACAGGCGTCATGTGACTCATACAGGCCAGTCTCTCTGCTAAATCTGGTTATAAAATCTTTGCCGGGATTTTAGCAGAGAGACTGAATGGTGTTGCTGATAAATTGGTGCATGAGGATCAGAAGGGATTTGTCAGAGGGCGATATTTACAGAATCTGATCCAATCATTGGTGGGAGCTATAGATCTAGCATCTTTACATAAATTGCCTATGGCCATTATTACGCTCGACGCCGCCAAGGCATTTGACCGGGTAAATTGGGTCTTTTTAAATAGGGTATTAGAGAAATGCAATTTGGGGAAGAATTTTTGCAGAACTATCTCTTCAATTTATCAGTATCCCATAGCTAGAGTCTTGGTTAATGGGAACTTATCAGCACCCATATGCATTAAAAGGGGGACAAGACAGGATGTCCTCTTTTGCCCCTGCTCTTTAACTTATACATTGAGTCTCTGGCGGAGAGGATTCGACAGGACACAAATATAGTACCTTTTAAATGCAGGAATTGGGAAAAAAGGTCTCATTATATGCTGACGACATGCTTATTTACACGTCAGACCCAATGCAAGCAATTCCGGCAATATATATCGCTGCGACCCAGTTTGGCCAACTGTCTGGGTATCAGATTAATCAGTCCAAAACGGAATGTTTGCTCTGGAATATCGAAGTTCGGCTCCCTATAGTAAAACAGGAACTAAGATATTTAGGTATCCAAATCACTCAGGACATTGAGAAGTTAACAGATAGAAATCTAGACAAAGCAGCAAAGGAAATAACTGAGTCGTTAAAGGGGTGGTCTCTTCTACCCCTTACACTTATCGGAAGGGTGAACATCATAAAAATGATGTTGCTTCCCAAATTGATTTTTTTGTTCCAGAACATTCCGTTAGCTTTTAAAGAAGATAAGCTCAGAATAATTCAAGCTAAATTTAACTCCTTTGTATGGGCCTCAAAGGGTATCAGAGTCTCGTGGAAGATATTGTGCAGAAAAAAGAGTAAAGGCGGTTTGTGCGCTCCGGAGGTGAAAATATATGCATGGACCTTATTACTGAAAGCAGGAATTCTACTTTTTAAGTGTCCAGACAGGTCAGAAATTGGAATAATGTTCAATGAAATGTTGATTGGGATTCATGGAAGCTCAAATGGTTTTCTTTATAAATATGGAGATCCCCGCTTTTTTAAAAAGGTGCGATTGAAAATCTTGAGGGATATGGCGTTCACTTGGGCCAGACTAAGGAAGGCCCTGAAACTTACATACTACACGGCAATGTCTCCTATTTGGGAGTCCCCTGGTTCCCCGGAATGGGCAAAAGATAGTCTCGCAAAGCCTTTAAGGGAAGCGGACATTAATCACTGGTCTCAGTTAATGATGGAAGGTGCACTGTTATCTTGGGAAGAGATCTCTTATGTCACTAATTACAATATATCTAAGTTTAAATACTTTCAAATAAAAAGCTGGAGCCAGGCAATAGGACTGCAAGTAGGAACCACAAGCACCGTGGAGGATCTACTTCAAGGAACTGGCGGGAAGATAAAGACATCAACCTTGTACTGGGCTATCTTAGAAGCAGAAGACGGCGAGTTCACTTTACCATCTCATCTGTGGGGAGAACATATCTTGGATGTCGATTTGGAGAAGTTATGGCAAGTATCTTTTGACATACTACATACCACAGTTTCTCCCGCCAATTTAAAACGCAACCATTTTTTCTCTCTTCACAGAGTGTATTGGTCTCCCGCTAAACTTGCTAAATTTTCGAAGGAGATTGTTCCTTGTTGTCCTAAATGTAAGATGGAAAAAGCAGACGATCTCCATATGTTCTTAACATGTCCTGCTTTGCATAAGTATTGGTGTGCGGTATCTGAAGGTATGGAAAGTATATTGGAGTTAAATATACAGGTTAATACCTTACTTGTATTTTTTGGTATTGCTTTGAATTTTGAATTCCTTTCACGAGAGACAAATAAGTTGCTGTTTTATTTAATTATATTAGCTCGAAGAGAAATATGCAAATTATGGATAAAAGATACTGCACTGATTTATTTGGATTGGATTAATTCAATAAAGTATACATTGAAATTAGATAGTATAAATTGGAAGAGAAAAAAGCATTTTTGGACTCCATGTATATCTTGGCTGGACAAGTTGTAAGCTTTAAGAATAAGGTCCAATGATTATGCCTTTTTGTGGTTTAAAGTACCCCAAGATCAGTTCTATGGTGGTCAGTTAGAGGAACTGAATTGATGTATCTTGGAGGGGTATCTACAAAAAGTGCTTCCAATAAGATCTTCGGAGGATATGATAATTCCTGGTTACATTCGGTATCAGTGGTTGGTAACAAGGGGGCGTGGCTTAAGCGCCGATGTAGGTGGAAGCGGGACTCCGGAGCTCCTCCGCGCCCGCCTCTCTCCGACCCATATCCTGACCCCCGGCTCGAACCCCGGACCTCCAGGCGCACATTGGAGGGTCTAGGGAGCACAAGGGATGATATTGGCGGCCCTGGAAGCCCCGCGGCTGCCTGAAACAGTCTCCCTACACGGAGCGGAGCAGCCGGAGGGGCGAGTGCCTAAAATGGCAGCTGGTGTCCCTGCCTGCTTTGCCTGACGGAGAGGAGCCGCCGGAGGTGAGGAGCGCAGGAGGGCATAAGAAATAGCCCACATTGCGGCGGAGGTCCCCCAGTGTTGGAAGTGGCGGGGGGCTCCACCTGGCATCGTGGTGTGGGAGCGACCGGAGGGCGACGTGATATCGGCCTGCCTGACCCCAAGATGGCGCCGCCCGCGTAACGGAGGCTGCACTGGCTCTAACAGCCACGGGGACCCCAGACCATCGCTGCGAGGTGGGTCTGCCCTACTGCTGAGGCGGAGACCCTGGTACCCCTCGCCCTGGAGGGAGCGACACCTGAATCCTACACAGGCCGGCGGAGAGCTGACTTCAGCGGTGGGGCACACGGAGGCGGCAGGGATTGCCGATCACATAGGAGAGGCTCCCGGGCTGATCGAGGGGAGGGTACACTGCCTGGCCTGCGACGGCGGACTACTGGGCGCCCGCGTGCTAGAGACTGACCTGGGACCAGTGCTCGGAGGCGCCAAATGAACTACGACTCCCCGGTGAGGGGGGGCTCGCCCTAAGTCCGGAGCGGAGACCCTGGTGCCCCCCCCTCTTCCTGGGGGAACGACGCCCGTTCCCGGAGATTGCTGGCTGACTGGAGCGCCGCCTGGTGAGGGCCGCGAAGGTGAGGGGGTGCAGAGCGGCTACAAAGGGGCCGGGACAACGACCGACAGTGTTTTGAGTCCCTGGGGATCGCAGAAGAGGCGCACCAGTCTTGCCACTCGGCAGAATGGCGAGAGGAGGCAAAAAGAAGGGCTTCGACGCACTGAAACTGGATGACCCGGGGCACCCCTTGGAGGAAGAGGTGCTGGATCCTGGCCCGGGGAGCTCGACCCGCCCACGAGATCCGTCCCTGGGTGATATCATGCAGGCGATAGTAGCATCGCGGGAAGCTCTTGAAAAACGGATGGACACCATCGGGTCGGACCTGTCCCTCTTGAAGGACGACCACAGGAAGCTGAAGGAGCGGGTGACGACCTCAGAGGTAACCCTGAAGGACCTACCTGGGGAGGTGGCTACTCTACGAGCATCTCTGGCGGAGGTGGTGCAGAAAGTTTGAGTGCTGGAACTCAGGGCCGAGGACAGCGAAGGGCGTTCCAGGCGTAACAACCTCCGCCTCGTGGGTGTCCCGGAAAAGGCGGAGGGCCAGGATGCGGTCTCCTACTTGGAGAGTTGGTTGCAGACTGAGGTGGCCCCGGAGGGGCTTTCCCCGTTTTCTGCCCTGGAACGCGCCCACAGGGTCCCGGCACGCCCGCCCAAACCGGGAGACCCGCCGAGACCGATGGTGATGCGCCTCCTGCATTTCCAGGATCGCGACCACATTCTACAGAGGGCCAGGGACCTGCCGGACTTGCGAATTGACAACAGCGAGATCATGGTTTTCCCGGACTTCACCAGAGACGTACAAAGACAAAGGGCCTCTTTCATGGCGGTCAAGCGGAAATTGAGATCGTTGCAGCTGCCCTATGCCATGTTGTTCCCGGCCCGGCTGAGGGTCATCGCTGGAGGGCACACTCACTTATTCCTCACGCCGCAGGAGGCTTGGAGCTGGCTGGATACTAGGGGGGAGTCCGGCGCAGATATCCCCCCGGCGACCTCGCCTGGAGGGCGCTCTGCTGGAACGACGCCGACGCGGAGGGCTGGCTCCCCATCGGGATGGCAGCGGGAAAGAGCTAAGGCGGTGCTGGTGGTGGCGGCCATCAGCCAGGGAGACGCTAGCCCTGCCAGTAGTGCATCGGAACAGTCGAAGAACAGTGCACTCAGTCCTGGCTCCAGTAGTGTGCACGATCTTTCGGAGACGGACCTGCCGGTGGTGACTCCCCAAACGGCAGACGGAATCCTTAGCTGAAGTGGATTGGTGGACACTGGTCACGTTTGTGAGGTACTGGGCTGTGGGCTGAGGCTGCCTCTAGGCGCTGTGTGGCGAGATATGGATGCCTCCTGGGACTTGTCGCTGAGCTATGGGGGGGCTGAGCCGTGGGGGTCATTCTGAATGTCCCACAGGGGAGAAGGGGGGGGCGGGGGGCTTCGGGCCTGTCAGGGTCGGCGTCCTGCCACCCTAGCCCTCTTTTGCTGAGATACACTTAAATTGCTAGAGTTTGGATGGGGATTCCATGTTGGCTGTCTGTCCTGGGGAGTGGGAGTTGGGGAAGTTTAGTTGATCAGGTTGGGGGGGGGATGGGGGTGGGACCTGGGCGTGTCGGGGGGGTTGCTGAGAGAGTGGATGAAGCACGATGGGATCTACAATGGGACCCGACCTAGGATACAAATGTCTCACGTGGAATGTGCGAGGGATGCATACCATGCATAGGCGTCACAAGATTCACTCCTATCTAGTTAGACGAGGCATTCATTTCGCCTTCCTCCAGGAAACACACATACTGGCTAAGGAGGGGAAGGCGCTGCAACGGAGATTGGTGGACACTGGTCACGTTTGTGAGGTACTGGGCTGTGGGCTGAGGCTGCCTCCGGGCGCTGTGTGGCGAGATATGGATGCCTCCTGGGACTTGTCGCTGAGCTATGGGGGGGGGGGGGGGCTGAGCCGTGGGGGTCCTTCTGAATGTCCCAGAGGGGAGAGGGGGGGCGGGGGGCTTCGGGCCTGTCAGGGTCGGCGTCCTGCCACCCTAGCCCTCTTTTGCTGAGATACACTTAAATTGCTAGGGTTTGGATGGGGATTCCATGTTGGCTGTCTGTCCTGGGGAGTGGGAGTTGGGGAAGTTTAGTTGATCAGGTTGGGGGGGGGATGGGGGTGGGACCTGGGCGTGTCGGGGGGGTTGCTGAGAGAGTGGATGAAGCACGATGGGATCTACAATGGGACCCGACCTAGGATACAAATGTCTCACGTGGAATGTGCGAGGGATGCATACCATGCATAGGCGTCACAAGATTCACTCCTATCTAGTTAGACGAGGCATTCATTTCGCCTTCCTCCAGGAAACACACATACTGGCTAAGGAGGGGAAGGCGCTGCAATGGAGATGGAGGGGGCAGGTCTACCACACTGGTTACTCCGCATATGCTAGGGGGGGTGACCATTTGGATAAGGGCGGGGGTACCGTTCCAATGCACACAGCAACTAATAGACCCAGAGGGGAGGTATGTCATGGTGCGAGGCAAACTGGATGGGAGGGACCTGACATTGGGTTGTCTGTATGCCCCAAATGTCGAACAGCCTGCCTTTCTCACCTTGCTGTTCAACAAACTGGCCCCGTTCTTAGTGGAACCATTGCTCCTGGGAGGGGACTTTAATAGCGTGATTGACACTGCACTGGACAGATCGCACCCACCTCTACCGAATGCACGGGCTAATAAACTGGCGCTTGCGCGTTCTGCCTGGCAATCCCAATGGGATCTAGTTGACTCATGGCGAGCTAACCACCCGTCAGATAGAGACTACTCATTTTTTTCCGCCCTCCATGACTTACACGTTCGCATAGATGCCTTCCTGTGCTCCCAGGACGTGCACGCAGAGGTGTGCCACAGTGAGTATCTTACGCGCACGGTCTCCGATCATAACCCACTACTTGTGCACCTGCGCTGGTCGCAGCGTCGCCCACGAATGCCTGCCTGGAAGCTGCGCCCAGAGGCGCTGGATGATCAGCTCTTCCGATCCACAATAGCCTCAAACATCGAGGAGTACTTTCAGGTCAATGCGGGCACCGCGGGTTCAGCCGCGATTGAATGGGACGCCTTCAACTCGGTAGTGCGGGGACAATGTATTGCGACGGCGTCGGGAGTTAGGAGGACCTTAATGGCAGACGTTACACGGGAGGACGAGAAACTACGGGTGCTGGAGAGAGCAAGGCCTGAGCGGCCGGACACTCACGAGGCCTTACTTGAGGCGCGGGAGCTGGTGGCGGCGACGGTGGAGCGTCTCCGGTGCTTCGACTACAAGGCCTATCTCACACGAGCGCACTCGGAGCGTGATAAAACGGGAGCTCTTTTGGCCTGGCTGGCCAACCCAGCTCGTCGGAGCTCGGTCATTCTTGAACTCAGAGATCACTCGGGAGTGGCGCGATTTGACCAGCAGGGGATTAATGAGATATTCTACGACTACTACACGGAGCTTTATCGTAGCCGGGTCCTACCGTCAGTGGACGACTTCCAGGGATTCCTGGAGGGTCTAGACTTGCCGGAGCTGGTGGAGGAGGACGCGAAGCTGCTCGGGAGCAAAATTGAGGAGAGGGAGGTGAGAGTCGCCATCAAGAGTATGGCAAGGAACAAGACGCCGGGCTCTGACGGGCTCCCCACGGAGTTCTATCTCACCTACGTCGACCTCTTGGTGCCCCGACTGACGTGGCTTTACAATAGGGTGAAACGGATGGGCAGCCTTCCGGTGACCACTGGCGAAGCGCTTATCGTCCCATTACTGAAACCGGGCAAGCAGCCATGGGACAGGGCGGCATATCGTCCATTGTCCATGCTCCATCTAGACTATAAGATTTTGAGTAAAATCTTGGCGTCCCGCTTGCTCCCCCATATGTCCACGTTGATCCACGCGGACCAATCCGGCTTTATCCCGACCCGCAACACAGCGCTCAATATACGAAGGCTCCTGCATGTCTTGGAGGCTGACACCTATGACGAGGATGAGGCGGCGGTGTTCGCAGTTGACATGGAGAAGGCCTTTGACAGCCTAGAATGGCCTTACCTTTTCCATGTCATGCGCACAATGGGACTAGGCGAGGGCTTCGTAGATTGGACAATACTGCTCTACTGGAATGCAACGGCGAGGGTCCGGACTGGCAGAATTATCTCTGAGATGTGGGCAGTGGGTAGGGGCACCCGACAGGGGTGCCCGCTCTCCCCCCTGTTGTTTGCCATAGCGGTCGAACCCCTTGCGGCGCGAGCCCGGCTGGAACAGGCATATCAAGGGTTGGATGTCTATGGACAGGTACACCACATCGCACTCTATGCTGATGACCTGCTGATGTTCTTGGCGGACTCGGCTGCTTCTCTGCGAGGGGCTAAGTCCCTCCTACAATTGTTGAGCAGGGTGTCTGGCCTCCGGGTGAACTGGACGAAGTCCTACCTGTTCCCGGCCCGCCCACGTAGAATGTGTCCGCAGTCCACGGACGGAGTGACATGGGAGGAGAGGAGTCTGCGCTACCTAGGTACATCGATCTTCCATGATAAGGCAGACATCCATGAGGGCAATATTGGGTCGGTGACCAGGCTCACTAAGGTGAACTTCGACTTCTGGAGCACGCTCACATTGTCACTAATGGGGAGGGTGGCGCTCCTTAAGATGGTGACCCTGCCGCGACTGCTCTATTTTTTCAGGACCCTCCCGATCTGGATCCCGGTGAGCTACTTTCGCCGACTGAGGTCGATGGTGATTGGCTTTCTGTGGGGGGCGGGCAGGCGCAGGGTGGCGCACGCTACACTTCTCCGTCCTAGGGCAGCAGGGGGACTAGCGGTGCCAGATTACGAGCTATACTACCTGGCGGCTCAACTGCAATGGCTGACACAATGGGTCGCGAGAGCCAGGAGAGGGGAGGACGGATCAGGGGAGCCGGCGGGACCGGTTCAGGTGTTATCCCGGATTGTTCTGGGACTCCCGATGGGAGATTTCCACCTCACCCAGGAACTTGCGACGGCCAGGAAATGTTGGAATTGATATCTCCTGAGGGGCCGCATCGCAGTTCCGTACGCACCTGAGATCCTGCTCAAGCTGTGCGGGGCACTCCCGCATGGGGGCTCATGGCACCGATTGGAAAGCTGGGAACTGCAGGGGCTGAAGTCCATGGGAGACCTTTACGAGGATGGTGTACTGCTGCCTTTTGACCTCTTGAGAGATCGCTTTGAACTGGCGGGGGGGACTTCCTCCTTCATGCGGCACTGACAAGGGCAATCCGCAAGCATTGGAAAACGGGCATGACAGAGCCCCCACTGTCTTTGGGATGCCAATATGTAGTGATGATGGCGGGGATGGTCAAAGCTGTTACATGCCTGTATAGGCGCATGGTCTCGGAGGCGATCACCCCACTGCTGTCTCTGAAGGCGAAATGGGAGGCTGACCTGATGATGGAGATCCCTGAGGAGGCGTGGTCTAGCATAGTGGAACGGGCCCGGAACGGGACGCGCAACGCTAGGTTTCAGCTGGTGCACTTTTATGTCCTGCATAGGGCCTACCTGACTCCTGACAAACTGCATACATATTTCCCGACCCATCCGGCGGCCTGCCCGCGGTGCCCGGCGGACTTGGCTGATTTCCAGCACATGTTCTGGTCCTGTCCAGAGTTAAGTTCCTTCTGGCGGGAGGTAGTGGATAGCCTGACAGAGGTTACGGAGAGGGACTTGCAACTCACCATGGCGCACTGTATCCTACATTGGTTCCCACACACATCAAAGAACAAAATTACTAGCAAGTTTCTGGACCTGGGTCTGCTGTTAGCGAAACGTGCCATAACATCCCAATGGAAAGCGAGCAGGGGACCCCCTATAGAGAGATGGAAAGCTGAGCTTAAAAAATGGGCCCGATGTGAGGGGGAGCTCCGTTTGCAGGCTGCGCTTCGAGTGGGCACTGACATTGCTCTGGAGAGGGCCAGGGCATGGGAGAGGTTGGTCTTAGACCTCACACTTTTGGACATGGATGATGAATACACCCCCGCGCCTAGTCCTGACCCGGAGGCGCCGTCGCCTAGGGTGGTGTTGATCTAGCCTCCCTCCATTGTTTCCCTACTTCCTACGTGATGACTGGCAATTTTTGTTGATTACTCCTGATGGTCTGTTTAGGGTCTGGTTTGGTCGGGGTGGATGCAAGCTCGCACTGGTGGTACTCTGGCACGCCTGGGGGGGTGGGGGGCAGGGAGAGGGGCGGAGGGGGTGGGACTAGGGGAGGGGGGTTGGGAGAGTTGGGCGGGAGGGAGGATGTTGTTCAGAGAGGGAGGGGAGGGTCTAGCCGGTTTGTTAAGGAATTGCAGAAATGGGGGGGGGGGGTGAGAGGACCGAAAAGCAGCCCTGCCATCTTCCGGACTACTGGATGTCGCTGAGCCATACTGTCTTTTCCAGCTCATGACTTTCTCCGTTCTTGCGCCGCTCGACCTCCGGGGTGTGAGCTAAATGGCTGTGTGACACATGTACTGGAGACTCATACTTATGACAGACAACGGTTGGAATGGTATATATGATCTGCTTGTACAACTTATTTTGCTGCAATAAAAAGATATTTACAAAAAAAAATCAGTGGTTGGTAACAAGGGAAGGATCTACGAGAATATCTTTTGGCATATGAGGACAAAAAAAAAAAGGAGAGAACTCAGTGCTGCATCTTTCAGCCCTCTACTGATCCTGAAAAGTAATTGTAATCATAGTTACAGTAACTTGAATTTCCTCCGTAGGCTAACATTGACTGGTTTTACTTGGAAATTCTTCTAAGTGTGCAGTTTCTTTTCTTGCAAACCTGAACAAGGCCTCAATAGATCTTACAAACTTTAATTTCACTAATTTTAAATGAGGCCTCCATGAAACAGAATTTGAAAAGAGAATACCCAAATAGGAGAATTTATCACCTTCAAGTAATTTGTGACCCCTGACTGAGTGTATTTTCTTTTTAGGCCTGCCACTTCCACATACCATAATATGAGTCTTAAATAGATTCAGTTGTAAGTCTTTCCACTTCATAAATGCGACAAATCCATTAATCAGTTTTTGGAGACCGTTTGCTGTTCTAAACATTAATACCAGATAGTCTCCATATAGGAGCAGAGGGGTGACACAGGATCCAATTCTAGGTGCGCCTGTTTCTAAAGCTTGGAGCTCTTTATCGATCTTGTTTATATATAAGAAAAAAAAGAGTTGGGGCTATCACACCTCCCAGTCTAATCCCTCTTTTAACACTAAACCTGGTGGTGCCTTCTCCCCCAGCCCAAATCTAACGCAGGAGGTCATTGATGAACACATTTGTGATAGGTGGACCACTCTGTCCATTGGAGCACCCATATCAACCAAAGTTTTCCACAAGGTTGTGTGGGTCACCAAGTCAAAGGCGCTAGAAAGATCAGCAAAGCAAAGATAGATAGATCCCTGCTTAGTTAATGTATATTTGCTGAAAATAAGATGCAGATTTATACATTGCTCTGTAGTACCAATGTCCTTCCTGAAGTCATTTTGTGCATTGGTTAAGATACAATTCTCACTCATCCACTCATCAAGTCTATCCAAAATTACCCTCCCTAAACTTTAAGCAGAGGAGTCCAAGAGGAATATTGGATGGTAACACCTAGGGCCCCTCATGTCTTTTAAAAAAAAAAATAGGAACGTTTATGGAATCCAAGTTTCGGGAATAAACCCCTTACTCATAGCATTAAAAACATTTGTAAGAACTGGTCCCCATAATTCAGTTAAATCCTTCAACACATCAACTAGGACCCCATCAGGACCCAGTGTTTTCAAGGCAGTAGATTTTCCAATGGCTACAATAACATCATCCACAGAGATGGTTTGATATCATGCTAGTTATATTACTCTGAGATACTACCGGGTGATCCGTACAGGATAAAAATCCCTTCAAAATGTTTCACCCAAGTAAGTGGGGTGGCATGATCTTCAACTTTTGGATCAGCTCCATCTGATAAAAATGGTGAATTAATGATTGTCCAGAAGAGCTTAGTATCTTTGCTATATTCTGCCTGTTCAGAGCCTGCCCACATTTGTCCCCTCAGCTCATTTTTGAGTGGAACTATAGCATGTTTGTATTTTACCCTTAGTAACCTAACTTCCTCTTCCTGTCTTTTGGTACTTTTTGCAAAGCCCTACTTAATTTGTGATTTGCCTGAGTGCAATGTTTCTCGTACCACCCTGTATGACACACTTGCTTTCTGGAATGTACCTTCTTTAAATTACTAGCTATGGTTGTGGTAATCCTACTGAAGGCTGAAATCAATGTATCTGGTTCAAGTTCAGTGCAAACATTAAAATCGTCTAAATTACTTTTTACCAGCTTCTCCAGAAATACTGAGACATTAACTACTGACCATTTTAGGCTGATATTATTCTTTTTTGCAATCGCAACTGAGGTGGGCATCTGATACACCTCCTGTTGCTGAGTTGGCAAATCCATTGTAAGAATAAGTGGAAAATGAGCATTATGGTAAACTGTACCGATGGTTAATGTACTAGACTCTCACTGTTGCAAGACATAAGAATATGATCAATGCTCGAGAAGCCTCTATTCCTGTAGAAAGTT
Source organism: Lissotriton helveticus (assembly GCF_964261635.1). Lineage (NCBI taxonomy): Eukaryota > Metazoa > Chordata > Amphibia > Caudata > Salamandridae > Lissotriton > Lissotriton helveticus. Next base: position 434,282,540 of record NC_136072.1, on the reverse strand, counting down.
GGTAGCAGGGTTCCCCCTTTCTGGTTCCTTATTTCCATATTGTATTTATAGAACATCATATTTAAACTGTCCCCATAGTTATTATGGGGAAAGTGTCTCAAGTTATAGCTATTAGAATCTACATGCCCGCGGATATCGGTAAGTAAATGTACACAGAGATAAATATTAAAATCACCTACCCAAATAAGGGTCCAATCTCCAACAATATCTTTTATACATTTATCTAATTCTTTCTCAAGTGACCTTACCACCTCGCAAATCTTAGTACTAAACATATTATTATAAAAATGAATTAAAACAATGGAATATCACAAATTTTTCTTAAGTAAAACCAGTTGAAAGAAGGGAGAATTTACAACAGACTTTTTAAGTCACAAAAGCTGTGGTTGAAACCAAGGCAGACAAGCCCCCTTTAGCACGTCCATGTATTGATAGAATAGCTAGACTAATTGTGGCAATTTACCCATTGATTGTATAATCCCTGGTGCGCCAAGTCTCTTGAAGGCATGTAAGTCTGTTGTATGTATATAATTACACCAATCAGTATTTTCTGATTTGATTTTTACACCCGCTATATTCCAGGATTTAAGAGAAAAAGGCTTCTTGGCAGTGTTTTCCCTAGGGTACATCTTCCTGTTATTTACTTCAGCGTCACAAAGAGCATCTCCCATGCCATTTTGTCCTGTTTTAAGTAGGATAGTCCTCCTGTTAAATTAATCTGCCTCCTGGGGTACAACACCAACACCAACAGCAATGTCACTCTGGTGCATATTATGGCGTCAATCATGATCGTCAAGAGACAGTAGGGGTGCAAATCTATTGGGAGATGTAAACAAATCAGTTGGTCTAGGATCGCTTTAGACAGCTACAGATTTCTGTGCCTGGAATCTCCATCGGGGCTCTTGGGGCTGGTAGAAATAAGCAAGGGGGACAGCTGTCATCATTTTGCCTTGATGGTCAAGGTACTTCTGCCATTGCTGCAGATGGAAAAGAAGCGACTGTACCAGAACAGGGTTTCGAAAATTGATTATTATACAGTCACCCCTTTCTTGCTTCCAGCTAGGGACCACCCAGTTAATTCTCCTTACCATAATGATCTCTGCATGTAATACGTTTGCTTTGAATTTTTGGGACAACAGCCAGTGCACCACTTTGTTTTCTAAGCTACCGCAGCTTGCTTCGGTTCTTGACTCAAGCTTGTAGACAACTTTTAGCACCATGACATAGGGTGCTGCATCAGGAGGTTGATGGAGTGTTACTTGATCATCCTGAGCTGTTTGTTGTTGAAAATGTCCACCCTCCGCGTTCATCTGTGTGAGTGCCTTGACAGTAGCCTCGTTGCTTGGGCCCCCGCTAGGACCAGGATTCTGTTGTTGCGTTGGGTTACTTAGGCTATTTGTGGGGTTAGATGCCAAAGGGTAAGATGTTTTTGGTTTGTTTATTTTGGGATGTAGAAAGTTATGAATTTTCCCTTGAGTTTTACTTATTGGTTCCAAAGCATCTTTACACTCCTTACAGTGTGTTTCAAGAGTGGCTACTCTATCTTTAATCTCCTTCAGGTCCTGCATAACTTTATGTTCAATGAGTTATAACTTTAAAAATATTTTATCCACCAACATTTTAAATCTATGTGACTCTGGATTTTGAGTTTTTCCTAAAAGATTGTCATTATCTGTGATTTTAGGCAGATGTGATCTGGTAGTTTTCAAGGATTTTTGAGGTAGTTTTTCATTTATCAATACCTTGCCACGCGGTTTACTTCTTTTAAGTGGTGGGGAGATAGATTCAGAAGTGTCAATGAATCCCACAATTTCTAGCGGTTTATTTGATACGCACAGATTATCATCATGTCGCCTCGGGTTTGTATTGGCATTCTCCACCATTAAATTGGGAACTTTGGGTGCATGCACTACAGTGCAGCTCAATACTGTGTTTGCTGCTTGATTTGTTGCTTCTATTTGCTCTTCCACACTTAAAATGTCATTTTCTATTAACCCCACAGACCCTGTTAGATAGTTTATGATGGAGTTTGTTGGCATTCCCATGGTGTGCTTCCCTGTACTGGTTAATGCCAATTTTCTTTTTACCATAATTTATTTTGTTCCTCTGCCTGTGTGTTTTAAAACAGTGAAATTTAGAAAGGAAATATAGTTATTATCCTACCTTGACAAGGCTGCCTTCTCTTAAGGTCAGGGAGCAGAAAAATACGGAGCCGGGATGGCCAGCCCAGCCTCTGTTGACTGCTGACTGGTGGAGATGGCCCCCCTCTTGTCAAGGTCTTCGCCCGGCCGCGCTTCCGGGTGTGTCTCACGCTGTGGGAGCTCTGCTTCTGTTTTGAAGGGCACCTTCGGGTGTGGTAGTGGTGGTGGCCGCATTTCTGCCTGGGGCTTGTGGTCTGCCGCCTCTACGGCGATGATAGGCTCCTGCACTTCGGGAGCGCTGCTCCTGTTTTGAATGGCGCCTCCATGCGCAGTAGTGGCAGTGGCTGCGTTGCTGCCTGGGGCTTGTGGTCTGCCCCCTCTGCAGCGATGATAGGCTCCTGCACTTCGGGAACCCTGCTCCTGTTTTGAATGGCGCCTCCGGGCGCAGTAGTGGCGGTGGCTGCGTTGCTGCCTGGGGCTTTGGGCCTGCCCCCTCTGCGGCGATGATAGACTCCTGCTCTGTGAGAGTTCTGCTCCTGTTTTGAATGGCGCCTCCGTCTGAGGAAGTACTGGTGGCTGCGTATCTGCCTGGGGCTTGTGGTCTGCCTCCTCTGCGGCACTGAATGTCTTTTTCAGATGGCCGTCTTGAATTTGCTCCTGTTTCTTAGCGACCAGCCGTAGTGTTTGCACGTGGGCTGTTATGTTTATTATCATACTCTTTTCGATCATTGGAAGCAGACCATTACTATAGGCCGCTTTGGATTGGAGCTCCAGTATAACTCTTTCTTGTGTGATTGGGCTTTAGGTATTTTTTCAAATTATTTTTATCAAGAACATTTCAAGATGGCCGACACTTTGGCCATTTGTGCGAGCTTTTTACTTTCTAGCTCATTTGCGGACACTTCTTTCAACATGGCTGACCCTGTATCCCATGGTGGCCTGAGTTCCATACCTATGGCACTAGGCAGGTGTGGCAAACCGCATTTCCCGCGGATTGGTTGATTACACCTATGCTGCCTCCTTTTTAGGTCGACCCTGGGTAGCACATGCTCAGCTCTGCGAGGCATGCTGTATTCAGGTAAGGACTTGAAGCTCCGCCCACTCTCCGCGCATCTTTGCAATTGGCTCCTACTACTGTCCTTTCTAAATGACTGCTTCTGATTCAATAATAAGCTTGTTAGTCCCAACATAGGGGTTCATTAGGATGGCGGACGGATCGCCACCGCCATGCAGGCAGTGGCGATCCGTCCGCCATCCCTGCCCGTCCGCCACCTTTCTTCCCCCCGCCATATTACGATGGCAGGGGGGACCGTGGCGGAGGGGAAGACCGTCCGCCGCTTTTCCGCCGCGGTCGGCTTGCGACTGCGGTGGAAAAAGCCTGATATGGTATGGTGATATGGTGGCGGTGTCTATCAGACACCGCCAGCCATATTAGGATGGCTGGTGAGGTCTTTGATTTGGGTCCCCGTTGCGGGCCCCCAGGGTGAAGGGGGGTGGGGGGGTCACATGGGGGGTACCTATGGTACCCCCCAGCATTTCAATGTACACCATGACAGGCACCGCACGGTGCCTGTCATGTTGTGCATTGAAATGTACAACGTGCTTTTTTTGATTGCGGCGGCCGGTGCTTCAAGCCCCGACCGCCACAATGTAAAAAATGCGGGATGCACCCGCCACTGTGGCGGATGCATCTTAATTGGGGGCACGGTTCCTTCGCCCTTGTGGCGGACGGTACCGGCCCCCGATAGGATGGCGGACGGATGAGGACTGGGCTTTTTACGTATGTTTTTTGCACAGTTTGTTTTAGCTACAGTCTGTGAGCACTATTCTCTTTAATGTCTTTACGCTAGCTGCTTTTGCAGGCACGACAGGCTCTCCCTAGCCCACCCTGTTTCCATGACAGTGCAGGGCCCAATCATGGACGCAGCGCTTTATCTTTCAAACATTTTCCCTGCACAGTGCGGCAATTCTGCTCACGCTATGCTGCTTAAATGCCTTTTATTTTTAGAAGCGCTCTTACCGCGTTTTTACTTTAATGACGAACACACCTTTCTTTAGACGAGCCGTGTCTTAAAGAAAGGAGCATGGGCGAAATTAAAGTGAAAGCGCGGCATGGGGTGCCTTTACAAAAAAAAAACATTTGTTTGTCAACTTGACAAACAAATGTATTTTTTTGTAAAAGCGCCACTTACCTTGCATTCACTTTAATGGCGGCCGCGCACATTTCTTTACATGAGCAGCGTCTAAGGACAGGGGTGTGGTCACCACTAATGTCAAAGGGCGGCATGGGGCGCTTATACAACAAAAAAATGTGTTTGACTCCTTAAACAAATGCATTTTTTGTAAAAGCGCCCCATACCGCGCTTTCACTTTAACGGCGGCCGTGCACCTTTCTTTATACCCGGGTCGTCTATAGAAATGGGCATGGCCACCATTAATGTGAAAACGCAGCATAGAGCTCTTTTACAAACAAGCATTTGGAATGCAATATGTCTTGCACTTGCGAGCGTTTAAGCTATTAGCATTGTAAATGCTAATGCCTTTTATTTATGTTTTAAAAACCAAAACATAAATAAAAGGCATTGTCATTTACAATGCCAATAGCTCAAATTTGCGTAAATGCGAGACCTATCGCATTGCAAATGCTTGTTAAATCTCTAAGCCGGGACCCATATCCACTCATGTTTTGTTGTTTGTGGCAAGAGCGTTCGCCAACCCGAGACATGGTTGGGACCATGTGGAAGTCTGTTTGACTCTAGTAAGTAAGAATCGGGTTTCTCTCTGATGACTTTACGGGACTGGTCTTTTGACTTTAACCCTTTGTATCACGCGCGACCCATAGGGTATTTATGTAGAACTGCTTACCATACTTCAGTCCCTCTTTTTGGCGCTTGAGTGGTCGTACATAGGCATAGTCATACAGCCCTTTGCTTGCTGTGAGTCTCATTTGACTCAGAGGGGGATTGATAGACATGTTCAGTTTTCTTTATAGTTTCAATTTAGAATAGGCTGCTGTTGCCCATCCTGTGAATTAATGATTTTTGGGATCTTGTGGCCCCAGGAGAAGAGATTGCCATGTGCTGTACTCTTTCTTGACTCCATTCTTACCTCTTTTCTGTACTAAGGATGCTGAGTATAAGGCATTTGGCTACATTGGCCTTCTTTCATATAAGGCTCTGTAGTTTTCTGCTTTAAATTCATTGTGGTTGTTGATTCCTATTGCAGTGTTGATGTTTCCATCAGGCTATAAATCCCTCCACAGACATGGAGTGAAGTTGCTAACTGTTTCTGAGTGACTTCGGGGTTCCGTTAGTTTGTTCCACATTTCAGAGCTGCTGCACTCATAAGGTGATCTTTTCTCACTTTTTAGTGAGGCTCCTTCACATTGGGGATGCTGCACCAATTTAATAATGAGCACGGTAGGGGGTTATAAGGTTACACATTTTTCTATGGGATGATGCTTGGATAGGACAGGCAATGCTTGGTATGGGTCCACTCAGTATGATTGGACACACTCACTCGGTATGAATGTAAAGTCATAAAGAAATCTAGGTGAGTGTGATTCTTTTTTGTTGTGAGCTGAGGTATATGTACATACTGTTCTAATAGTTTCTTTTCCATTGTAGAGTGTATTCCTATTCACGGCCACTTTGCTTTTATCCCCCACTCCTTGTTTTTATTGGATGTTCTTTATACTCCATCGGTGTGTGCCATGAAGAAAGTGAGTGGTCTTTGGATCACTAACACCGAAACGTGCTTCGGCACCAGCACCTAAGCCTGGGGACACCTACGAAGGATTTAAGCCATCCCAGATGTCTACTATATATATGTGAAAAGAAGAAAAAGTGAAACATATATAAATACTGTAGTATGTGTTATGTGACATATAATATGGAGACATTTTGCTAATGTACTCACAAGTTAATTTCTGTGTTTTGCAATTGGATGTTCCATTTGAAGGTGCTATGTATGTTTTAACCTGATGGTATGAATGATTAGGTATGAATGGTTTGTTTTAGGTTGAATGTCTGATTGACATGCATGTGATGGGGGGAGGTCTATATTTCAAAATTGATCTCTGTGGGAAATATATGCTTGACTAAATATGTACATGGATGAGCTAATTGATATAACAAGAAAATATGACAAATAAATACTACAGTATACATTTAAAAAAAATATATTCTGAAACTACTGCACATGTATAATTGATGTATGTGTCTTTTGTGGCCTGTATATGTACTCAGCTCTATTTTAGAGTGGATTTTGGAGGTGGGTTCTTGTTCCAGTATAAGTGCCGCAAGCCTGCCTGCTGTGCTGCCCCACAGCAAAAGAGAAGGGCAGGAATTGTGCCATATTTACCAGATAGGGCACATTCCTGTCCTCTTTCCCTGCAGTGGAGCTCAATTGGCTGCCACACGCCAGCATAGGCACCCCTGCACCATTGTGCAATGGTGTCTGTATTGTGGGAATGATTGTTTTTGTGCAGGAAGGGACACCTTTCTCAACAACAACAAATAATGGAGGCAATTTCTCCCCTCTGCGCCTCTCCTACGCCTCCCCTGGGGAGGCAAAAGCTTTTGACACGTTCTCCGGTTTACAGAACATTGTAAATCTGGGAATGTGTCAAATGCCATGGGTGTTACGTGGGAACACCCACCGTAACGCCCATGGCACACCTCCCCATTGCAGTAAGGCAATGCAGCACCGTGTGCTGCGTTGCCTCACACCATATCTACAAGGCCAAGAAAAGCTATGAAGGATGGCTTTACGTGTCCTTGTAGATATGGCACTGCAATATGCACCACCGGAGAGTCATCAAAAGTGATGTTCCAGCTGCATAGGGGCCTTGTAAACGAAAGCCTTCTTAGTAACTTTATAGTAATAAAACATGTTTAAAAAACCTGTAATATTCTAAACTTACTCATTGCAGTTTGCGTGCAGCTCTTTGTAGCAAGTGTCAGGGACTGTCTGGACTGTCTGGCACACCATTAGGGACTTGGGTAAGGACTGGTGACTCAGTAGGAAATATAAGCAGAACGATGAGCACAGCACTGCCGAGGATCACACAAGAAGTCAGAGGAGAAAAGGGATCCAAAGGGGAGGCCTGCACAAAGGAACAAGATAGCTAGAACTCAGAAAGGATAGGAACTCAAGAGGTGATTTAGCATTCAGAATAACTACACCCAGGACAAATGTGCAAGACATTTATATAAAACAACATTAACAATAAAGGGAATGTGGGGTAAAGCACTCAGGAGCTCCACACGTTAAGACTAAAGCTCAGCAAGTTCCTCACCCACAATTGCTGTAACAGATTCTGACTGCAAATACCCACATATAGGATATACATGCAAAGGCAGGTTCTCTGGAGCTTATACCTATGGTGACGTTTTAAAAGTAACTCAAAGACAATAGTCATAGTAGACATGAAACACCTACTAGGTAGTCAGCTGTGCCCACGGATCCTGGCAATCAAACAGGAGCACGCAAGGCAGTAACAGCAAGGGTGTAGAACTAAACACAAGCACAATAGACAAGGAGATAGCAAGGAGGTGTGCTTAACATGAAAGAATGGAAGCAAGGACACACTAGACAGGAAGCAAGTAACAAACATACAAGGAAACTAGAAGCAAGACAGTACAAGAAGACAGCAACTAAGGACTGAAACAGGTGATGGGGAGAAAAGCAGGAACTGGGACAAAGGAAATACAAAAGAGCAGATTCTACTGTGCATTTAATAGTACTAGTTCAGGAATCAAAGAAACAAGGAATAGCTAAGGATCAGGAGTCAAGGTAGCACTGAAGACAGTGCTAATTCAGGAACTAGAAATACGATAGCTCAGGAACAGGAATCAAGGAAACACTGAAGACAGTGCTAGTTCAGGAACAAGCATAGCTATAGCTCGGGAATCAAAAGAGCACTACATGCAGTGCTAATCAGGAACAAGGAATAGCTACAGCTCAGGAATCAAGAAAGCACTACAAGCAGTGCTAATCAGGAACAAGGAATAGCTGCAACACAGGAGCACAAAATAACTCTAGCTCAGGAATCAAAGAATATCAAAAGCTCAGGAAACAAGGATAGCAAAAGGTCAGGCAACAAGGATCAGTCTCACTGGAACACAGCTACGCTGACCAAACCTGGACTGAAGGGAGTTGGGGCTTAAAAGAGCTCACAGTAATCACATGCATCAGGTGTGAGCAGGCTAGCAGCAGCCAGCCACAGGTGAGTTGAATTCCTCCACCCATCATTGGCCTGCAGGATTGGAGACGAAGCAGTGAGCAGGGAACTCTAGGTAATGGAGTTTCAGGCATGAGCAGGCTGGCTTCTACAAAACCCAGCATTGATTGGGAATGGATGGCAATTTCCAAATAGCGTCCAAATGGCTGGAAGTCAGTATATGTATGAAGGGGAGTGTCCATATATGAAAGTGGAAAGTCCTACAATTCAGCCCCCTGGTGGTGGGCACGAGAGTATGGGGAATCGTGACAGCTAGTGCACAGGGATCATTGACAGCATATCAGAAATAAAAATAGAGTGTGGACAGAATATAATCTCCAAAATATTGAGGAACAAATTACCAAGAAGGTTAGTGCACATAGGTAAGTATAGATTTGCTACCCTTACCTCCACATCCACTTACCTTAAAGATATATATAGCGTCAAGGTGCATATATGTGAAGTTATGTATAGGAAAACTTTGCTTACCTATAGAAACTTAGCTTCATGATATTTTTGGCCTCGAAGTTCTTGACACAATATTTTGTCCAAAGATTTTTTTGTTTCCGATATTCTGTCTAACCACCGGTGCATAACTGAACCTGCTCTATGAGAACGATTGTAACTTGAACTGCAAAGAACCAAAGGAGATCTGTGCAAAAGCAGTAACTCACTGGTCTATCTTTATAAAATGCAAATCTATGATCTAAATGTTACATGTTGTGCTTTACAGCAGGCACATAAACCCTCTAAGCTACTTAATCACAAGTCAAAATTGACACGAGGCAAAACTCAGATCTCTTTGGCAAGTACATTAATCACCAGAGTTACCTTGCATTATTATTGTATGAAAATTGCTGGCCACATGAATAGCTTTGCGCAGGTGCTTTAACACCATAAGCAATTTTGAACTATCCTATTCTATTCAGTCATTCTTGTAAAGCGCATGGCTACCCAGAGGCCTCCCAACACAAGAACCAACACCAACCAGCAGAACCATCACAGGAAGGCGGGGGGGGTTTAATGAATTCTTAAATAGCCAAGTCTTTAGGGCCATACAGAAAGGAAGTTCACATTCCAGTCGGTGCAACTCCATCAGTTGGGTGTTCCACAGTTTGGGGGCCAAGTAGGCCATTGAGTGGCCCCCATCTAGATCTGAGAATCTTGGGACCATTCAGCAGGTGTGCTGAGGATGATCTGAGTGGCCGAACAGGAGTTTAAGGGGAGGCTAACAGTTGTAGCTGTGAAGGGCCTTTGTTGTGAAGTGCTCTGTGCAAGATACAAAGGGCCTCAAACTACACCCACTGCTCCACCGGGAGCCAGTGTATTTCTGCCAAAGCCTTCTTAGTGGACTGGTGCCTCAGGATGTTCACGAGGAGTCGAGCAGTGGCATTTTGGATGAGCTGTAACCTCTTTATCACATATCTGCGAGAGCCGAAGGTCAAGGCTCTGTCATAGTCGAGTCGTGAGATTTCCAGGGCCTGGACAATCAGATTTTTGGATGAGGGGGGAGGAGGTTGAGGACCTCCCACAGCAGTCTACGAATGGCATAGCAGCTATCTGCAAGCTTCTTTACTTGGTGGTCCATGGTGAGCTTGTCATCCAGCCACATCCCCAACACTTTAGCAGGCTTTTTGTGTTTGGCCAGTATCAGACAGTCAGGGCCTGGCTTCTGATGATGTTGCCCAACAATATGACCTCAGTCTTGTCTTCGTTCAACTTCAGCTGACAGTTAGCCATCCAGCCGGCCACTTCCTGAAGACAGGGGGCCAATTGGAGGTGATTCAAGTGGGAGTCAGGGGGTATTGACATGACTAACTGTGTGTAATCAGCATAGAAGACCAACAACATCCCATAGGAATGTACAATTTCAGCCAAGGGGCACCTATATAAGTTAAAGAGGGTGGGGCTCAGGGCTGAACCCTGCAGCACCCTACAGCTCAAAGGCAGACTGTCAGAATAGTAGAACTGATCTAGTACATGGAAGGTTCTATTCTCTCGAAAGAGATGAACCACTTCACTGCCCCACCTCTGATTCCTAGGATGCTTGTTTCCAGTCCAGGGAGGACCTGGCTTGGCAGTTCGGGCTGGACTGTTCCCATGGGACACAGGGTCAAGACTGATTTGCATATGGCTGTGTTCAAACTGGAATGGCATGGTGAGCAGAAAAATGTTGAATTTAGGCCCAGATCTCTGTACTGGGGTGAATGTATGACATTGTTCTGCATTCTGTCCATCAACTGTTGTTTTTGCATTTGTCACCCCGAGTGGGACAGGTATGCTCAGACGTGAGTCCCGTGCTCTCCATGCCACTGGAATCAAGCTATCCTGGCTGATGAGGGCTGAAAGCCCTAAACCGGTCCTAGGATGCTTGTTTCCAGTCCAGGGAGGACCTGGCTTGGCAGTTCAGGCTGGACTGTTCCCATGGGGCACAGGGTCAAGACTGATTTGCATATGGCTGGGTTCAAACTGGAATGGCATGGTGAGCAAAAAAACGATGGATTTAGGGCCAGATCTCTGTACTGGGGTGAATGTATGACATTGTTCTGCATTCTGTCCATCAACTGTTGTTTTTGCATTTGCCACCCCCAATTCCGGCATTATATATTCTCTGAATGAGTATGGTATGATTAACAGTGTTGAAGGGCGCACTGACATCTAAGAGTATGATAGCTACGAAGTCATCTTGGTCCAATAGCTGTCTCAATTCCTCCACCACAGCCAGCAGAGCAGTTTCTGTGCTGTGTTGTGGCCTCTACCCCATTTGGGATGGGGTGGGAGGAGTTCTTTGGATTCGAGGAAGGCTGAGAGATGTTTATTTACATGCTTCCCCAAGAGCTTGGATACTCCTGGCAGCAAGGAGATTGCTTAGTTACCCAAACTGAAAGGGGCCAAGGTTGTTTGTTTTTTAGAAGTGATTTTACCACTATGTGCATCCACTGAGAGGGGACCAGTCCACTGATAACCGAACTGAAGCCCCCGCCTCCACTCCTGAAGTTATTGCCTGTTGTGACAGTGCCGGCCATACCACCCTAAAGCTGGTACCAAAGAAATGCCTTGTGCTCTGTTTCAAACACATCTCACAAATAGCATACAGGGAAGAGGGTGGGATCTAATCAGCTTGTCTGTGTCTTGTTTCACATGGCTAGACTACCTGTGTGTGCGCACTTTTCACACCTTAGTCTCCTCATGTATTCATGCATCTCGCATGGCATGCTTTTCACATTTGTGTATATCACACATTGTAATGAGCATTTTGTATAACATAGCGTTCATTTTTGTGAGAATCCTACACATGAAGGTTTTGGGCTTTTGTGCATCCCACACTGTACTCATTTGCGATCTTCCACCTGCTGTATTCACTTGTAAGCTTCACTTTGTGTTTAAAAGTATCACACTCAGCCCCTCATATTTGTGTTCATCGCTAACACTCACTTTTGAGTTTCACCCACACACATCTTTTGCTGCATATGGCACTATATCTATTTTCAATGCAAGCAAATATCTTAAAACACTTCTTGCGTATGTGCCTCGCACAGCAGGCACTTTCCCATTTTTAAGCGTCTCTCTTCCACAAAAACACTGTTGATATCATTTTTGCAAACATTAGGCTTATTCTTATTGTAAATTTGCCTCATAGAGCTACTCATGTTTTGTGCAAGAAATGCATTTTGAGTGCACTCTACACTTATGTCATCCATTTGCAAACCTCTTCCCATAGATTAGACAACAAATGTTTGACGTTGTTGTATTGAAGGCCCTGCAAATGTGTTGAGAATAAAGCCATTGTGTCCAATGTGTTGGACTGTCTGTGTAAAAGCTGTACGAAAAGTAATTAATAGCTATGAACCTATTCTGGACACCCTCATATAAATACCAAATTCCAAGATAAGTAGCAATGTGTCTGCTTGTGTTCACGGTTTGCTGGCACAAGTTTAGAAAGAAACAAACTTCCTAGGTCTTCAGAAAGGTCTCCAAGTACTGCAACTTCTAGAATGTTTGAATATTGCCATGCAAGGAAATCAGCGAACTATATCAGAACTACTACTAGCTGATGTGAATGTACTAAAAAGTGCAATACTAAAGCTTTGCAATGATGAATTGTTTGAACAGCCTGCACAACTCAAAAAAGCAGTATAGTGTTTATGCTGCTAAATTTCATGTTAATGCCATTGAACTCCCATGACTGTGGTGATAGATGATGGAGCAGCAGACATCTTCATCCTGTAACTGTCAGTGATTTCTATCACCCTCAGTATTTTGAAAAAACTTGAGCAGCTGCTTTTAATAGGCAGTGGCATTGACACTATTGCTCAATACGGAGAAATTGACTCTTTGCTGCTTTCATCTCAATTAGCTACACTACTAAGTATATTGAAGTTCTATTTAGTCCTGGAACTGATGGACATACTCCAATAAATGCTTCCAACAGAGAGAACTTTCTTTACACAGGTTGATAAGCTACTAAAGATTTTGCTAGATATTTCAGTATCTTCTTGGTTGCTGAGAGAAGCTTCATTGGTTTCCGATGACTGAAAACTATGTCCCAGAAAAGACTCAATCATGTTGCCATGTGTTACATACATAAAGAGATGGTGGAATCATTTCACACACAGACGTTAGCAAAATAATGTGTCCTCTGCATTGAATGGCGCAAGAAAATATTTGATTTTTCAACTTAAAGTTCATGATTTTATTATAGATGCCTGCACCAAGAAAGAATGATTTCTACCTAGCTCAGTCACATTTTGAGGTTTAGGAATGTCACTAGGAACATTTTGTTTGCTTTTCTTCTTTTTTCTCTCTCACCTTTACTTGCTTGGTGCATGAAGATGCAAGGTTCTACAACATGTATTTTCATATTTGGTTTAATTACTTTGGAAATATAAATAACAATAAAAGATACCTTCAAACTGTAACAACATACTACCTTTCTCCCTATTTCACTTCAAAACTAAATGTTTTTGTACGTTATCGGAGCCTGCGGTTCACAAACAACTGAAATGGAAAGTCTCCAAGGCTGTTTCTGTCCCCCAGAAATGTATTGTCTCCTACACCTCCGCTAATGGGAAGTGCAGCTGGTTACTCTCGAGGGGCAGCAAGCATGCAGTGCCATAACAACTGCCAACAAAGTGTCATAAGCATTTATACAGACAAAACAACCATGATATACATTCAATAGCATGAAGGGCCACTGAAATGCCTCAAAAGGCCTAAAAGGGAAGGGCACACACAGGAAAAAACAGGAAGTTTGGAGGAAGGGGAGGGGTTTATACATCATAAAACTCTTTTTCATAAAAAGAGAAGACAGCTTTACAAAGGTGAGATAAAGGAGTGAATGGTCACACTCACTCTATTAGTAAGGAATGGGACAAGGATGGATAGAAGAGGCGGTAATCACCAATCTGTGCATCAAAAATTATTTTCCCTAGTTGTTTTTTTCGTACATCTACATTCTTCCATTATGGGAATTTATTTGTATTTGAGAGCTCCATAACTAAGATTGTAATAACCTTATTGATCTGTTGGTTTCAGAAGGGTGGTCAGAGATAGTGCAGATAGCTGGAGAGAAAAAGCAAGATGCTTTTATGAGTGCGCCCCTAGGGTTTTTCACGAAAGTGTCATTGACAAACACTATTGCCCTTATTTTTCTATATATTATGGTTACATATTTATTAGCAGCAATGGTCATGCCGATTAATACTGGTTTTGTTTTGTGTTAACATAAATCCCATCTATTAAACTGTTTTATAAATTGTTCAACTAATTGATTATAATCGTTCTGATGCCTGTATAGTTATTGCTGTTAACAACCACAATAAATACACCTTTAAAATGTTGAATCTCAATGTCATACACAACAATCACCATGTTGTACTTTCTAAAATATTAAGAAAATAGTAGCGCTGCCCAGAAAAGGCCTTTTTCATTTATTTCACTTCTAGCTCCTCCAGACAAGCAGTACACATTATGACTGTAAACAAGCTAGTCCTGTTAAAGTCATCTTCCTATACAACTAATATTATTACTTGGCTTTAGATATGAGTGACAACAAAACAGAAGAATGCACTGGTTAAAATATTTCATTATTTAGCTGATGAGAAGCACACGGGTTATTGATTGGGAAGCAAGGTTAATGGGTTGTGTCTCCCAATTCTCAGGTGGGAGGTTATTTGTGTGCATCGTATTATTAAAGAGTAAAACATGTCTCGCTTACAAACTAGAATGCAATTAAAGCATTGATTTTAAGCAGGCAAAACAAATAGTAGCATTAATTTGGTCGTTAGTAGGGTAGGTTTCGGACAGAAAAATACTGCTGTGACTTTGCTGATGCCTTGGTTTCCGGCAAAGGCCCTTTCTGTATTATATTTCCATAACAAAGGGCCTGATTTACTGAAGTAGTCTTAAATTAATACATTCATAAATTACATCTGCGCATGTTCATAGCTTATGCCTGTGTGGAATGTTTAATAATCTTCCCTTCCTAAATTTTATTGATTGACAATTGTTGTAAAAAACAATACTGAGTTTAAGGGATTTTTCCACAGAGCTGTTTTAATTGCACAAGGCTTTCATATTCCTTGCTTTCACTAAAATATTACAATTTATATTAAAAAATGTGACACATTTAGTCTCTTTCCACAATGTCCAAACTCTTCTGAAATCACAGGGGATTTGTGCTCTGTCCGACACATTCTACAGCAGTTATGCCTGGTACGTTGTTGTTTGCAGACTTTAAATGAAAACACTATTCACTTAAAGACATCGAATTTATAGTAAGTTTTTTCTTCTTTTCTTGCATACTAGGAGCCCATCCTCTGACGACCTCCACCTCTCCGATCAGGCAACTGACTGGTGAAAGAAACCAACCAATCAGTGCATGGAACTGTATACCATCGAACCTCCTTCAGAAGATGCATTATTACATTTGAATGCAGATAGACAAAGCAGCATGGCACAAGCGTGTGCACAGTAAGTCAATACAACACATCTCCCCCCCCCCCAAAATATATATTACAATTTTTATAGAGGAGAAAACACACAATGTCTAATAGAAATATCTTGCAAAACACAGGTTTTTTTTAAAATTCTGCCACTCTTGGTTGTAACTAGTTCGATGTTACGAGTACCAACAACATCACTGTCCACCAAGGGGTTTCCCTGATTGACAACTGAATTCCTTCCTAACGACGGATGACTACTAGATTCCGCAATCAGGGATGAATTATTGTCTTGAATGGCAATATAATCTTTACTCATATTCACTGTAGTAGAAGCCAAAGGCAGAAGAAATAAGTCATTGGCCTTCTGTTGTTGTAATTTGTTTCTTACTAGAGTACTTTGAAACTCGCTTAATAACACCAAATTTCTTCTCACCCACCAATGCCCATCTTCCAAGAGAACAGAGGAGCGCGCAACTTTAACAACTTTGATAGTTCCATAAAAATTGAACTCTACTTTGGACCTCCTAGGTCTCATGTCCTTTAACATGACCCAAGATCATTCATTCATAATACCCAAACCGACAGTTTTTTTTGTCATGATTGTTGTCATTCTCCTTTGCGTATTCTGAACCTTTGCTTCTAGTTTCTTTAAATCTACACCTTCCCAAGTTTACCAGGTGACATATCTTTCAACCAAGTGGGACACAACCTCATATGTTTTTGATATCCTGGAAAATGCTTTGCTCCATTGGACCCCAAAAATATGTTTCTTTTTTCCACAACTTTCTTTTAAGAGGTTCCATAAGGGTAGCATACCCACAAACAAATCTGGAATAATAATCACTTAGGCCCAGGAAAGATCTCCACTCATCCTTGTTGCTGGGGGCAAGTGCCTCGTTTGGGCTCCGATAAGATCTTCCTTAGGTTTAATTACTTGTGCAGTGATTCAATGTCCTAAATATTCAACATTATCTATTAAAAATTTGCACTTGTCCTTTGAAACCGTCATATCATGCTTAGACTAAATTCCTGGAACTTTGTCTAATAAGTAGTTGCGCTCTAATTCATCTTTAGCAAACTTCAGGATGTCGTCCAGCCAAAACTCAAGATACATCCTTGAATAACGTGAACATCAATTTCTGAAATACGCTTGCTGCCGATGCAAGTCCGAACGGCAACGATAAGTATTTTAAAGCTCCAAAAGGAGGGATGAAGGTTACAACAAGACTGAGACTCATTTTTAAGTAATATTTGACGATATGCCGTCTTTAAATCAATGTTACTAAAGACATTTGCCCCTTCCAAGGTAGGAATTAATTCATTAGGGTGACAATCAACTATAATGTTTTTGTTTAAGGAGCATAAATCCACACACAAGCGGATTTTTCCAGACTTTTTCTTGGCGATTAAATACAATATTTATAGAGGAGAAAACACACAATGTCTAATAGAAAAATCTTGCAAAAACACAGTTTTTTAAAAAATTCTGCCACTCTTGGTTGTAACTAGTTCAATGTTACGAGTAACAATAATATCACTGTCCACCAAGGGGTTTCCCTGATTGACAACTGAATTCCTTCCTAACGACGGATGACTGCTAGATTCCACAATTAGGGATGAATTATTGTCTTGAATGGCAGTATAATCTTTACTCATACCCACTGTAGTAGAAGCCAAAGGCAGAAGAAATAAGTCATTAGCCTTCTGTTGTTTTAATTTGTTTCTTACTAGAGTACTTTGAAACTCGCTTTATAACACCAAATTTCTTCTCTCCCACCAATGCCCTTCTTCCAAGAGAACAGAGGAGCGTGCAATGTTAACAACTTTGATAGTTCCATAAAAATTGAACTCTACTTTGGACCTCCTAGGTCTCATGTCCTTCAACATGACCCAAGATCATTCATTCATAATACCCATACCGACAGTTTTTTTTTCATAATTGTTGTCATTCTCCTTTGTGTATTCTGAACCTTTGTTTCTAGTTTCTTTAAATCTACACCTTCCCAAGTTTACCAGGTGACATATCTTTCAACCAAGTGGGACACAACCCTGTATGTTTTTGATATCATGGAAAATGATTTGCTCCATTGGACCCCAAAAATATGTTTCTTTTTTCCACAACTTTCTTTTAAGAGGTTCCATAAGGGTAGCATACCCACAATCAAATCTGGAGTAATAATCACTTAGGCCCAGGAAAGATCTCAAATCATCCTTGTTGCTGTGGTCAGGTGCCTCTTTTGGGGCTCCGATAAGATCTTCCTTAGGTTTAATTCCTTGTGCAGTGATTCAATGTCCTAAATATTCAACATTATCCATTAAAAATTTGCACTTGTCCTTTGAAACCGTCATATCATGCTTAGACTAAATTCCTGGAACTTTGTCTAATATGCAGTTGCGCTCTAATTCATCTTTAGCAAA
Source organism: Lissotriton helveticus (assembly GCF_964261635.1). Taxonomy (NCBI): domain Eukaryota; kingdom Metazoa; phylum Chordata; class Amphibia; order Caudata; family Salamandridae; genus Lissotriton; species Lissotriton helveticus. Next base: position 434,264,814 of record NC_136072.1, on the reverse strand, counting down.
ATTCAGGATGTCGTCCAGCCAAAACTCAAGATACATCCTTGACTAACGTGAACATCAATTTCTGAAATACGCTTGCCGCCGATGCAAGATCGAACGGCAACAATAAGTATTTTAAAGCTCCAAAGGGAGGGATGAAGGTTACAGGACTGAGACTCATTTTTAAGTAATACCTGATGAAATGCCGTCTTTAAATCAATGTTGCTAAAGACTTTTGCCCCTTCCAAGGTAGAAATTAATTCATTAGGGCGACAATCAACTATAATGTTTTTGTTTAAGGAGCGTAAATCCACACACAAGCGGATTTTTCCGGACTTTTTCTTGGCGATTACAATTGTTCTGACCCATTCAGCAGCATTAACCAGTTCAATAATCTTCTCAGCACATAACTGATCTAAATGTTGGCTCTAATCCTTCCTGACAGAAAGTGGAACACCATAACTTTGTGCTTAACTGGCATGGCACCTGGTTTCAAAATTATCTCATGTTCAAAGTCCTTGACAGTTGCCATGGATTCAGAAAAAACAGTAGAATATTTCTGCAAAATGTTGTCAACACTACCAACATTTTTCTCCACTAACATAACTGGAATAGTGGTCCTGGGTCTTAGTACAATGCCAAGTCTACCTTGATGAATCCAACCCATTATGTCACAACCATTAATAGCAACACATATCTTGGTAAAGATAGATCTCGTGTAAAATTCCAAGGTGTCTTCAAAATACCCTCTGGTGACAATCTCAGACTCACCATATGCTACAGCTTTACTGTAAGGTGTTTTGAGCAAACAAGAACTCCAATGTAACATAAATGTTTCTTCAGACAACATAGTTACAGGTGATCCAGAATCCACCATTATCTGTAAATTCACAAACCCAATTTGAACCATGAAAAACAGTCTATTTTTCTTAGCGAGACTACTAGCAACGCAGTTAACAGAATGTAAAGCATTTTCAGGATGATTCACTTCTAAGGTTAAAATGGTCACTGTATCAACGCCATCCTTCTCCTCAAGTAAATACTGTGGATGTTTTCAGGCACACAATTTACTTTAACCGCACTGGTACTCTTGCACACTTTCATAAAATTACTGTTTTTTCTGCACTTATTACACTTCATACCCAGTGCAGGACAGTTGAGACTATTGCCAATGTGATTGTATGACCCACATCGATAATATGTATTAGATTTGCTGAACTTACCACTCGTAATACTTTTTACTGCGCTCACATTGGTACTGCTTACGATGCCCGTCCTAGGGGATTCACCAGCTAGCTTTTACAGAAAGGACTGATCGCTCAATACCTTTGGTGATTTTAAAAGTTTCTTCTGAGGTAGGATTAGTACAACACAGCAAATACTCTGGCACTTTTTTTATAACAATTAAACACAATATGGTCCCTCCGATATTGATCTTTAGCATTCTCAAAGCAGCATTAGCTAGCTAAAATATGTAGAGCAGCCACATACTGATCTACACTCTCATCACAATTTTGTTTCCTGGAGTAAAAATTAAATAGTTCTAAAACTATGCTAGGTTTTTCAGTAAATTGTTTCTCCACTCTTTTCTCAATTTCAATACATATATTCCACGCATCTCCACCCTCGCCCCCTGGAGCAGGAATATCAGGTAAATTATCAGGATCACTGACATAATATCGAGGGACATAATATTGACTATCAAAAACATCGGCGACAAAATATCGACAGACAAAATATCGACTTTGTATCTACAAACAGGTAAGTACAAAAATATCGAGTAAAAAATATCGTTTACAAAAATATGGTTTATAAAAATATCGACTTTATTAAAAACAATGGTAAATTAAATTAATATAAAAAATTAATTACTAAAATATACTTAAAAATACTTAAATTACCTTATAATAATTAAATAATGAATGAACGCTATAAAACTTTTTTTTTACAATCATATTTGTTAAAACATATATATATAGTAACATAATATAATTAAATAATATCCAATATTATTACCGTAGGATGGCGGAAGTGTAAAAATTACTATTCCCACTCCAGAGAGTGCAACAGTAGGGAAAGCGTTGGATAGCGTAGAGGTAAAAACGTACTATTCCCACTCCAAAGAGTGCAACAGTAGGGAAAGCGTTGGATAGCGTAGGGGTAAAAATTACTATTCCCACTCCAAACAGTGCAACAGTAGGGAAAGCGTTGGATAGCGTAGAGGTAACAATTACTATTCCCACTCCAAAGAGTGCAACAGTAGGGAAAGCGTTGGATAGCGTAGGGGTAAAAATGACTATTCCCACTCCAGTGAGTGCAACAGTAGGGAAAGCGTTGGATAGCGTAGGGGTACAAATTACTATTCCCACTCCAGTGGGTGCAACAGTAGGGAAAGCGTTGGATAGCGTAGAGGTAAAAATTACTATTCCCACTCCAAAGAGTGAAACAGTAGGGAAAGCGTTGGCTAGCGTAGGGGTAAAAATGACTATTCCCACTCCAGAGAGTGCAACAGTAGCGAAAGTAAATACTTCTTATATTATTTAAAAAAATATAAATTAATATCTATAAAAAATTAATTAAAAGTAATTACCAATTTAATATAATATAATAATTAATCAATTAAAATTACAAATTACAATTAATTAATAATATTAGTTACATATTCATATTAATTACAAATTAACAATTAATTAATTAACAATTAAATATTAATTAACAATTAATTCAAATTAAATACAATTAATTAATTTGAATTATTTAATTATTTATGAATAAATTACTTCACACCCTATTCCCCTATAAACTCACAACCCGCTACAGAAAATAAATTAGTAAAATTAACATAATTAGCAATTAATCAATTAAATTAAATTAATTGCCAATTAAAATGTAATTAATTACCCATAAAAATGAATTAACAATTAATTCTAAAAAATATACCAATAAATATTTTTACGTATTTAATTAATTATAAATAAATTACTTCCCACCCAATCCCCCTATAAACCCAGAACCCGCTACAGAAAATAAATTAGTAAAATTAACATAGTTAGCAATTAATCAATTAATTAAAATTAATTGCTAATTAAAATTTAATTAATTACCAAATATAAATTAATTAACAATTAATTAAAAATGAATACCAATATATAAATTTACATATTTAATTAATTATAATTAAATTACTTCCCACCCTATTCCCCTATAAACCCACAACCCGCTACAGAATTAAATTACGCAAAAAATAAAAAATAAAAATTCATTAATTAAAATTAATTATAACATAAATACACACTTTTCACACATATAATAACATAACAAACACTATAAAAAATTCGATATTATTAAAAATTCGATAATTTTAATTACCTATATTATATACTTCGATATTTTAACTTTCTATATTTTTAACATTCGATATTACATTACTTACCTTCAAAACGATATTTTTGATGTCTATATTCTGTCCATTGGATATTTTGTTCAGCCTATATTTTGTAGTCGATATTATGTCCATTTTATATTTTGTAGTCGATATTATGTCTGTTTACCAAATTATCAAACACTTTTTGCCCTTCGGTACCTAGACAATTGTACAAAATGGCTACAACCTACACCATCTATAGCCACAAAATTAGTTTTGCCTGGGGTATCCAGAAAATGTGTAGGTGGTTGTTGTACATTACTTCCTCCCAACAGCAGGAGTAATTACAATTTTACTATTTAAACAAATACAATAATGAGTGAAAGACAAATATTTCAGAAAGTTAAAAAAAATTCTTTAAATCACACCGTAAATTTGAGCAACAAACATAGTCACTTTGTTACGATAAGAAAGTTTAAAAAATATGTAAAATTTAAACAAGTAGAACTTGAAGAATGTAGTCTCACCGCATTGAAATATATATCTGCCCAACTGGTGATGAATAACAAAATACTTGTGAGCAGAATAATCGGTGCGCAAGTTTAACCAGCTGTACACGTTCCTCCGTGTTCAGCGTGACAGCCGGCAAGTCTTAACTAGCTGTACACATTCCTCTGTGTTCAGCGTGATGACCTGCAAGTCTGCAACCAAGACAAAAGTGAATGCGTGTCCTGCCGACTGATTGTTAAGGCCGTTTCCAACAAGGGGATTGGTGTAGCTACTTCCTACTCGTAGCAGCTTCCCACTTCTGTACCTTTGCCAGTGCAAACACGATGATTGGTACAGCTGCTTTCTGTATATCCAGCATACGTGACTCCGCCCTGACGATTTCTGGATACACTTCCAATACAATGCAGCCGACGAGCTCCGTATACACTCCGCAGTTGAAGGTGGGCTCCAGGGTTTACACGAACAGATACAGTAGATTAAATGAACCATGTAGAAAACCAATCTATGTCGCCATAATAACGTTGTATGCATACTATGAATGAAGACAACATCCGCCTGTAGACATCCAATTTATTGTATATTTCTTCTTCTTTTGTTGCATACAAGGAGCCCATCCTCTGATGGACTCAACCTCTGTGATCTGGCAACTGACTGGTGAAAGAAACTGACCGTTCAGTACACGAAACCGCAGAACGTGGAACGTCATTCAGAAGATGCATAATTACATTTGAATGCACATAGGCAAAGCAGCACGGCAACAAGCGTGTGCAACGTAACTCAATACAACACACTTTCTGCCATATGTAAGTGTGCATGTAAGTGTGGGAAATGCATTTACAAATGCCCGTAAAAAGCAGTGCTTAATTTGTAAAAGAATAAGTGCCAGACAACAAAGTTTTGCTCAAAAGCTCGCTGACAGCGAAATCGCAGCGAGGCGAATAGAACGGTTGCATACCGCCTGATTCATCAAGCTAAATTGCGCTCGCAATAGCTGCGAAAATGCTATTGCGGGCGCAATTTCCCCAATCGGCATTCATCACGACAATAGCGAAGTCGCAAACACATAATAAATAGCGAATCCGCAAATAGATTCGCAGAATCCCGGCAGGAGAGCAATAGCGAATCGGAAAATGCGACAAACCACGGATACTGCGAAAATAATAGCGAATTCGCTATACAATCGCAATTGGTATTCATGAAAAATCGCAAATAGCGAAAAAGCCCAAAATCGCTGTTTGCGAGGCGCAAACTAAGGACAACCCAAAGCAGGTGGTAACCATAAAAGCCATTGAAATTTTTTTTTGAAAAACCGTTGGCCAATCAGTAACAGGTGCAGGCCTGACCAAACACACATAAGGAGAATCAGCAGCAGCATTTGGCGTCTCACAATGCCAGGAATGTACATGGTGGTTAGGCGGCGAAGGCTGCAGCGAGCAGCACGGAGGAGACGCAGAATCCAGGACAGGATATTCCGCCAGCGGGTCACCCTGCTGGGCCAAACCAGAGAGCAAATTTATGCAAAGTACCGCTTGAATGGAGAAATGATTATCCAGCTAACACAGGACCGTGACCCCCTGATGCAGCACCCAACAAGGCGGACCAATGCCGTGCCTACACATGTCCAGGTATTGTGTAGCCTGCACCTCCTGGCCTCTGGGAGCTTCCAGGGGATAGTAGCGGTTGCTGGGGGGATATCCCAGCCCACCATGTCCCGTTGCCTAAGGAGTTTCCTTGACGCAATGCTGACCCAGCTACACCAACACATCAAATTTCCCACCAGCCAACAGGAATTGGATTTGACCAAGCTACAATTCTACAATGTTGCCCATTTCCCACATGTGATAGGATGCATTGACTGTACCCACATCGCCATCTGCCCACCAGCTGCAACGGAGTACATGTACCGCAATCCCAAGTCCTACCACTCCCTCAACATCCAGATGGTCTGCAATGCTAAGACATACATCACGGACATAGTGGCACAGTACCCAGGGAGTACCCATGACTCATTCATATTCCGGCACAGCGGCCTCCACACACGACTGGCCAGGGGAGACTTTGGGGAAGGACACCTACTTTGTAAGTACACTTTGTCCACAATGTCACATTGCGATGACTTAGCTGCGCTGCACAGGCACTCACCCTCTGCTCCTCTCATTCAGGTGACAGTGGCTACGCCCTCCGTGAATACCTCCTCACCCCATACCTCAACCCTGCTACACCACAGCAACAGCGTTACAATGTTGCGCACATACGGACAAGGAATTGCATTGAAAGGACTTTTGGGCTGCTGAAGAGCAGATTCCGCATACTGCACAAGACAGGTGGGGCCATGTACTACAGCCCTGATGTGTGCTGCCGCATTGTGGCTGTCTGCACAATACTACACAACATTGCTACCAAGCGCAGGATACCTGTAGACATCTCTGGCAGTGAGTCGGAAGGGGACGACCGGCCACCTGCACATGGGCGTCATGCACGCGGGGAGAACCCAGCTGAAGGCCACAGACGCCGCAACCACATCACAATGAACAGTTTCTAGTCCACCCACTCCCCTCACCCAACAAATCACAATTGCATGCAAATGGAAATAATGACATGACGCCAATGTATGATGCAAGATTAAATATTATTGTTTGATTCACAATAATAGTGCAAGTTGCCATCCGTCCTATGCAATCAGTATTGCCCCATACTGCTGCGTCCAAAACACAGGGCAAGCTTATAGTGTCAGCCTGTGCCTGTAAAAGTACATGTTAGTCAGTTGCGCCTCCGGCGCGAATCACCCAAGCACCTCTCCGGCTCCTCCTCTGCCACCGCACGTGACCCTGCAGTGGGCCTGGTGCTATGTCGTAACACCGCTACCTGTGAGGCAGACTGGCTGCTCACACTTGAGGTGCCCTCGCTGGCATCGTCCCCCCCGACAGTGCCAGGTACAGGGGGGTGGAGTGCAATAACGGCAGTGGTGAGGTGTTCTAATACTCTGGCCACATCCTCGCAGCATTGGATTAGCTGCTGCTGCTGCGCCAGGGACCGACGCGATAGCTGGGATGTAGCATTGCCGATCACATAGTTAGACCTGGTGTATGACGCCAGCCGCGTCAGTAGCTGCCGGTGGTGGCGGCGTCCGGTGTTGCGCTGTGATATTAGCGCAGCAGTGTTGGCCTCCATGGCTGCCGTCATGCGGTCCATCCTCTCCCCCACACCTGCCATGGCTGCCGTCATGCGGTCCATCCTCTCCCCCACACCTGCCACATTGCGGCCAATATTATGCAGCTGCATCTGTATGGTCCCTTGCCGGCGTGCCTGCATCTGGTGAATGCGTAGCATTCTATGCTCTATGCTCATGCTAGGCAATCGCACTTCCATCCCCCTCCTGCCGCTGCGTGCATTGTTCTGCAGGCGAGCCCTGCCATGCCTGCTCTGCTGGCTGCCCACAGTGGGTGGGCGCTGTGTCACCGCTGTCGCTGGAGCAGATGTGGAGGCTCCAGCTGCTGCGGGCCTGGCTGCAGGGGTTGGTGCAGTGCCTGTTGGTGCTGGCGCTGATGCTGTGGGCCTGGCTGCAGGGGTTGGTGCAGCGCCTGTTGGTGCTGGCGCTGATGCTGTGGGCCTGGTTGCAGGGGTAGGTGCAGCGCCTGTTGGTGCTGGATGTGTTTGTGACGGCACCTCCTCCGCATCCTGTGGTTTCTCATCGATGAACAGCCTGTCACTGTCGCTGCTGTCTGCGCCACCTGTGAGGGGAAGTGGACGTCCATTCGTTGCATGTATCTGTCATACGTGCAGTTGCTACATGCATGCTGGATGACATTCCCTGACTGGCTGTGGCATTGCGTACTTTGGAACCTGTCTGGCTGCATTGGGGTACTTGTACATTGTGGCCACACTACATGTCCCACAATGCTTTAGGGCATTACCTAATGTGCACCGATGGCATGACTTTGGAACATTATGGGAGGCTATACGGTAATGGCCATTCATAGAGGACAGTTTCGCAGTCGCATGCCACTTACCTTGGCTCTCTTGGGTGGGGCGGGATGAGTCCAATCTGATGACCCCAATGCACGTCTCGGACTCCAACGTGTCCTCGACGCGGTCCTCCATGGCGGTGTTTGGAGGGACTGTAGGTCCTCCCCTTCCAGTGGCTAGGGACTCTCCCAGCCTCTCGGCAACCCTCTCCTTGGCACGACCTCGGAGGTCGTACCACCTCTTCTTTAGTTCATCCAGTGACCTGTCTGCCACGCCCACGGAGTTCACTGTGGCCGCTATCCCGACCCATATTCTCTGCTTCTCCTGCTCTGGCACCCTCCTTGACTCTTTTCCAAACAGTTTGGAGTGGTTCTCTACCACCCCTTCGATGAGGTGCTCCAACTCCTGTTCGGAGAACTTCAGTTTTCTCTTGCGCCCGGTGTTGCTGGGCCCTGGCACAGCCTCCTCTGCCATTGCTGCAGTGAGATTGGGTGTGGTATTCCAAGTTGGCAGGTGTCCTTGCAGGAGCTCACTCAGTTGCTGCCTCGAGGTCTGCCTCACTGTGGTGAATGGGGGTGGGAACTGGCTGCTTCCTGGTTGTGATGTCATCACTGTGCTCGAAAAGCGACTTCCCGTTTTCCCGATCACGTGTATTAGCGATTTCGCAATTAGCGATATCGCTAATCCTACACGGATGTTGCCGAAAATAGCGAATAATCAGCGATTTTCGACACTCGCTAACGCTTTTTGCGGCCGCGTGCGAATCGCTTTTTTTAATCGCAAACAATCAAGAATGCCGATCTGCGATTTCTAAAATGAGATTCGCAATTAATCGCAATTGGGAAATCGCAGATTCCGGTTTTCATGAATCAGGCAGCATGTCTTTATTCCAGTTGTAGCTTCTTTAACTCACCACAAGACACTGCCTGCTACTTTAGTTAACTTATGCCTTTCCATTGTCATCTCCACTTTCTCCCTTTGTCACTATTTTTCGTTATCTTCCTCCTACTTATACCTTTATGTGTTTATGTTTGTCTTCCTCTGGATCAAAGTCTAAAGAGGAAAAATAAGTCCTGGTCCCTGAAAATGAGAGCTGGTGGACCCCACCTGCGACCAAGGCTCAAATTAAGCACAGGTACAAAGCAAAAAAAGTATGTACTGATAAGATTTACATGACCCTTTCCACGAGCACTCCTCTGGCATACTTCTAGAAACGCCTACAATTGAAAACTAAGAATAAACTTATGAATGTACACATCTGCATAGTGCACAATGTAGATTTTCCACAGCCTGATGGGCAGAAAATGGGAATTTTATTAAAGACAGGGAGGCTAAGATTATAGGCTATAAGGTCCAGCAACACGCAGCTATCTTCCTTCTTCAAATGCTGTGAACAAGATAAATCCCAAAACTCAAGATCAGAATTCCAAATACAAAAGGTCTTATTCTGTCAATACCTCAAATTTTCTTATCTGAAGTTTTCTTACTCTGAAAGAAACCAGACAGAGTGTATTCTGTCAGACTGTGGAAAATCTACATGTTTATGCCAGGACATGAAGGCTAATATTTTGCATGTTTAAAATGCAGTTAAAACATTGTCACTTGCATTCACCACAGGTTTAAAGTAGCAACTTCTAAACATGTTCTCATTGGCTAGTCTGCAGCTCTTGAAATGTTTTGCAGTCCACCATCCAAAACAAATGCTTTTGATGCTGATGCACCCCTAAGCGAATGTGCTCCACATCTACTCACATCCACACCTGCTTCATTCATCACCTCTGTCATCCATCTTGCCAAAGTTGGTGGCAAAATGCCCTATAAGGCCAGCTGTAGGCAAGTAATAACTGTGCAACATTATTCCTCAAACTCCCAGTACTTCTTTCATAGCCTTTTAAATATTTTACTAAGCACAGTCATTTTACTCAAAATATGGGTAGAATATTGTCTTTGATAATGTTTTAGGAGGGTTCATCACCCATATACAACTCGTTTTTTTCTTAGTTACTACATTTTGACCGACAAACACACCATTTACTATACAATGACCTGTTGCAACAGCCAACCTATAAACATTCACTGTTCTGTACCATAGTCCAGTTCCAAATATTGCAGTTGAATAATTAACCCCATGAACTATATCTGTGTATACTGGACCATAATCCCTGTGTATACACAAACAAAACCATTTTTGCCAAGCCAATCTATATGCCTTCCTGGTTCCTGATGACCAGGACTCTGATATGAGTCTGAAAGCCTCTGCCGAAAGTCCAAGCCTCTCCCACTGTCTTCTGAAGTCCTCCATGCCATCAAATCTAGAAGTGTCATGGAGGATTTCAAGTGATACTTTCAGCATGGTCATAGAATTACTTCTCTGAAACTCTGTATCAACCAGGAGTGGCTCAGGGGCATGGTCTGGCGCCGATGGAGTGAGCAGCATTGCTCAAGAGTACTGACTGGCCAGCCGCCATCAAGCTCCATCCAGCCCCCTACCCCATCCCCCCCCCCCCAACCGGGCGAAAATCGGATTCTGGTGGTCCCCCAAACATGCCCAGAGCAGAGGAGTTTGTCAGAGGCTGCAGCGCATCAGAGTAGACGGCGCTTGAAAGTAACCCGCGTAGCTCGGCAGCTGCTTGTGGCTCTCCTAAGATGGCGGCGCCCAGCGGAGCCGAATGAGTGACGAGCCATGGAGCAGACCCCTGGGACGGGCGAGATAGCCAGAAACCCGGAAGAGTGAGGTGACCCTGCGTCTGTTCCAAGCCACGAGCGATGACCAGGTCGGCCAACACACAGTTGCGGGGTGTTACTGATGCGCCTGTACACAGTGGTCAGTGGTGGGCAGAGGTGAGAGTGCCAGCAGCAAGAACGCCTACCGGAGTAGAGCCTGATAGCACACGGCAAGCTCAGAGAGCGGGGCAACTCAGCAGGGCAGCTGCAAGTTGGAGTTGAAAGGAGAGAGCCAAGTCTAAACAAGGGGGAGTGAGCCAGATGTTGGACAAAGACGGAATGGTGATCCCCTTGCAGACAGCATTCCATCCCACAGTTGCGATTTACAGTACTAGAAAAAGTGGATGAAACATCACATGTTGACGTCAACCGACAGTTGTTGCAAAGAGAAACGTATTGGATCAAGCATTTGAACACGCTTGAACCCTGGGATCTTAATGACAAATTGGAATTATCTTGTTTTTTGTAGGTTCACATTTCTTAGGATGTGGCATATTGTATATAATGTTTTATATTGCTTGAAATAGTCTGTTATCTGACCATGTTAAGAATACATCAGGGCATATTAAAAATGAATCAAGCTGGTTTCAGTACACATGGGGTTCCAGTAGGGTAGTTTATTACACATGGTGCATATCTATTTATTAACTTTTGAGGAGTAAAATATATATTTTTTGCATTGAGCAACATTGATTATTTAGTTTTCTCATCGAGTTATACCGATAATTTTTAGTCAATATATAACATGATTAGAGCTCAATAATCTGTCACATGAACACGCAAACAGTATTTTTCACTAGTCTAAGATGGCGGCGTTTTAGTAAGGTTCGATTTGTGGTAGTCCGCTTTTTATGTTGTCTACACCAGTGCTCACTTATCGGGTAGTAGCGAGCAATGGTGAACGAGTGGCGTTCGAGGACGCAGGTGGGAACCACACGATTAGCACTAGCAGGAGTTGCTAGCAGGTACGTTTTGCGCCAACGGGACGAGGTTTTAAGAGGGACAACAGATGAGAAGAGAGATTAAAGCGTTTTTGTGTTGTGTTCAGGTACAGTTTGGTTTGAAGATTGGTGAAACACAGTTGTCGTGGGACATAGGTGAAAAATCACACTGGGATTTACCAGACAACTTGAGTGCAGGTAGGACTGTCTTTGTCTAGTAGTTGGTAAAGAAGCTATTTTACGGGTCTTATCATGTTCATTTTCAGTTGTTCGATAATACACAGGTCCGCTTGAACGACATGAGGTTTTGTTCAGGTACACTTTTATTACACTGGTGGGCTTAGAGTGGATCACGAGTTCATGTTGTGTCACAGGGTTATCAACTACACATTTTTTTACACACTGGGCAGGGATTAAGGTTATAGAAGCACTATTCAGTTGCTTTCAATAAACAGTTTGATTAATTTCAAATAAGCACCATAGTATAATTTGATCACAGGTGGTGGTCTCATGAAACCCTATTGAAGAAAATGAGTTGTGTACATAAGAGTTTTTTTGTTAATTTGTTATAGCATTCCCCTGACGAAGGTATCTTGTATACCGAAATGCATTGGGAAACAAGAAGGAATGTGTTGTACATAAGTGAATTCATGGAGTGAATGCACTCAGGAATTGATGCAAAAGAAGAAGAATAAAAGAAAAGAAGCAACATTTGGAGTCTGTTTCTTGGAAAAGAGAACTGTTGTTTTTTGAAGATGCTGTATTGAATATGTTTTTTTATGACATTTCTTTATATATTGATGTTTACTCATTTATGAATGTTGGAATCTGGATGTATGACGGTACGACGCGTACCGTCACAACGCATCCCTTTACACCGCGTCCCTTACAACGCAAGTCGTTACCACGACTTGCGTTGGGGGCGCGGATTTCGAATAGTATAATTTACTATTCTAACACCAGTCCCCGTGGACACTAGGGAAGGTGTTGGGATAGTAAATTTACTATTTTTAATCCTTTAGTGCCCTCCAGCGCAAGTCGTGGTAACGACTTGCGTTGTAAGGGACGCGTTGTAAAGGCCACGCGGAGTAAAATCCGCGTGGTAAAGGTTGTTTCTCTTGGAATCTATATGGTTGATTATAGTAGATATATGCCAAAGTGCAAGAACCGTAGTAGGGTTAGTGGAAAGTGCGCCTCTCTCAAACAGATTCTGTTTGTTGAGATAGTTTCCATTCTGACAGGAGCCAGTCAGTTCGAGAGGCAGCACCATTGGAAACGTGATTTAAAAATTGATAATTGAGGTATAAGACAAGATCACACATTTGAAGTGCAGGGCATCATATCTATACACGTTATTGATCCCCTTGCAGAGCCAGAATAGGGAGATTGGAACACTGAATACAGCGGGAAGGTTCAAAGAGCCTGAACAGCTGAGGGACGGGGAAGGGCTCCTTGCAGGGCACTAACACAGACTCTGACCCAGCCTACATATTAGTAGAGGGCTGAAGGATCACTGAGGTCCGGGTGCTGTAGCCAGACGGCAAACCCCCCTCCGTGTGGGTAAGCAACCTTGAGGGATGCGGGGTAGTCAGGCCCCCATTATCAGGAGAACCTTTGGAAAAGAAGGGACACCTTAAGGAACAAAACACACCTTGAAAGTGAAACGAGGAGAAGAGCACACAGCTCCGACGTAGACCGTGGTGCGGTCCCTCTGCAAGCAATGGGGAAGGTGACAAGAAAGCATGGCCAAGATGGGTCTCCAACTGAGAGCACACAGGAGGGGGGGGTGAGGCCCTCCCCTCCCAGACAGCGCACCCACAAGCCCCAACACTACAAGACATCTTGCAAGCGATAACTACCTCCAGCGAGCGCCTAGAGGCGAAGATAGATTCAATAGGCACAGAGTTGGGCATCCTCCGAGACGACCATAAGCTGCTGGTGGAACGAGTCTCAGCGAACGAACGTCAGCTGTCGGAAACTTCCCAGGATATTTCAACAATGAAAAAACAGCTTGCTATACTAGAAACTAAAGTAAGCACCCTAGAACTGCAAGCAGAAGATGCTGTAAACATCCCACAGGAACGACATTAGGATAGTGACTCCCTAAAAAGGTGGAAGGCAAACATGGTGGACTACCTCGAGCACTGACTTTGTACGGAGGGGGCACCAAAAGGACTGTGTGTTCTACGTGCTTGAAAGAGCCCATAGAGTACTGGCGAGCCCGCCCGCCCCTGGAGCACCACCCCTGGTGGTGGTGGTGAGGCTTCTCCACTGCCGGGATAGAGACCATATTCTGGCGCAAATTCGACGAAAGGGAGCTCTCCATGTGAACAATGTAGTGGTGAGAATCTTCCCGGACTTTTCCAGAGAAGTGCAGAAGCAGAGAGGATCGTTCCACAGTGTGAAACTGAAACTCATCGAGCTTGACTATAAATACACTATGCTCTATCCTGCCAGACTGCGGGTGTCTACATCAGAGGAAACGGAGTTCTTCCATACTCTCCGAGAGGCCTGGGACTGGCTGGAACGTTGCCATGGCGAAGCCCTACCATGGGAGATGAGGAGACAACGGAAGCACAATGGCAGATCTTGCAGCAGAATGGCTAACAGACATGTGCTAATACCCACGTATTGCAAGGTGCAAAGGGAGTGATAGAATACAATAAAAGTGGTAGCATTAATAAGCGGAAAGGAGACGGAACAGCTTGCACTGGAGAGCAGCAAAACAATGATAGAGTCAGATTCTGAACAGGGATCAAGTGTATATGAGACACTGAGCACTGAACTCCCGCGGGTGACACCACAAACAGCTGATGACATCATCTAAGAAACCATTGGGAGCAGTGAAAGAACGGGTAGATTGAGAGATGCTCAGAGTTAGCGGCCATTTATTTATTTATTTTATTTGCGGGTTTATAGAGCGCTTGAATCAACTCCCATTGGAGTATCTCTGCGCTTTGGAGCCAAAAAACAAAGACAGAGCAAAAATGACATCAGCAGGATCTAGATCTGATTTCTGAACAGCAGGGTTTTAAGCTGCTTTCTAAATTTTAGATGCTCTGAGCATTGTCTGAGGGACAAAGGGAGTTTGTTCCACAGTGAAGGTCCAGTTACAGATAGAGCTTTGCTACCGTGCCTGGCCTTTCTAGCATGGGGTACCACCAAGAGAAGGTGGTCACTGGATCTGAGAGATCGGGTCGGAACATATGGAGTAAATTTATTTTCCAAGTAGGCGGGCCCTTGTCCGTTTAGACTTTTATGTATTAAACAGCAAATTTTAAACTTCGTTCTCTGTCGGATTGAGAGCCAATGTAGTTGTTCCAGAAGAGGTTTAGAAAGGCTGTTCTCGGGGGAACATTCAGGACTAAGCGGGCCGCCGTGTTCTGGATTACTTGGAGCTTAGCCAGCACACCCTTATTTGCAGAAAGTAATAGGCCGTTACAATAGTCGATCCGACTTAACACAAGAGCCTGTACCAGAGTTCTCCTGATGGAGTCTGGGAGCAGGGGGGAAAACTTTGCGCAACAGGCTGATAGTGTGGAAGCAGGAGCCTATGACATAGTTGATGTGCTGTTTCAGTGATAGTTCTTGATCTAGACGTATCCCTAGATTTTTGACGACCTGTTTAGGTTCGGGAACTGCTCCCAGGTCTTGCGGCCACCAGTCAGGAGTCCACAGCATATTGGCCTCTCCGAACAACATGACTTCTGTTTTGCTGACATTGCACTTGAGGCAGTTGGAGGACATCCATTGCGCTACAGCCTTCATGCCTGATGAGAAGGAGCTTTTTACTTCAGTGGAGAGAGTTTTGAAAGGGAAGAGGAGCTGTGTGTCATCCGCATATGACACTGGGATGAAACCATACGTGCGCATCACTCTTGCCAGGGGTGCCACGTAGATGTTGAAAAGAGCTGGGCTCAAACAAGAGCCCTGTGGCACCCCTTTTGAAATCTCCTCTGAGCGATATGCACCCATGATGACACTCTGGGTGCGATTGGATAGAAAGCTCCTTAGCCAGGCGAGGGCTTTGGTCTTTAGTCCAATGTTAGCCAACCGGTCAGTTAAGATGGTATGTGACACGGTGTCGAACGCTGCAGACAGATCTAGTAGTACCAGGATCACGGCGTAGCCTTTGTCCTGATACATATGCAGGTCGTCCGTGACTGAAAAAAGGGTGCACTCCGTGCTGTGCTTTGGCCTGAACCCTGATTGAGAATAGTCCAGGCCGCCAGCAAGTTCAATGTAGTTAGACAGATGATGGTTAACATGTTTTTCGGTCAGTTTCCCTAAGAATGGTAGCAGGGAAATGGGCCTTAGATTGGCTAGTTCGGTCCAAGGTATGGCAGTGTTTTTCCTGATTGGTCTTACCAGGGCCCGCTTCCATTCCCTGGGGACGTCACCTGCGCTTAGAGAGAGATTCACGAGCCTCTGAATCACAGGGCATAATTTTTCAGTGAGAGTGGGCATTATTCTGGCTGGAATCGTGTCATCCGGGCTTCCACTCTTAATCTGTGTGGATAGCGATGATACCTCCTCTGAAGTGATGGGAGGGAAAGAGTCCAGGGTGTGTGTGTGATCTGATTCAGTTCATCATTAATCTGAGGGAGTGATGAGTCTATACTAGTTGCCATGTTAGAGTTAGTTATTTTCTCATAAATAGTGTCTATTTTCTTTATGAAGAACTGGGAGATTTCATCGCATAAGTGTTGCGATGCCGATTCAGAGCTTTCACACGCTACTGGTTTGACGAATGACTGTAGGATTTGGTACAGAACCTTAGGGGAATTTCCTGCAGCTGTAATTTGGGACGTGATGTGCGTTTTGCGTGCTGTACGGATGGCTTTATGATAAGTGGACAGAGAGTCCCAGTAGCGGTTCTTATCATCCGCCTGGTGGGATGATCTCCACCTCTTTTCCAGTTTTCTGGCGGCTTGTTTTAGCATTCTTAGATGTTCTGAGAACCACACTTCTTGTTTGTGTGCTGGCCGGGGTTTAAACAGTTTCAGGGGGGCTATGTCATCTATAGCTGCCTTAGTTGCCCTTTCGAATTTCTTTAGAGCAGTTTCGATGTTCTCTGAGGAAGTGATAAAGGGTTCGACAAACCTCTCTTTAAATGAGATTTTATTAATTTTGTGCCACTGTCTTTGTTTACTGGGCAGAGAGATCGGGCCTGAGGGGGTAGGTTTAGAATGGGGTGTATAGAATTCAATAATAAAGTGGTCTGTCCAATTAACTTGCGTTGGAGGCAGACAGGAGACCAAAGGAGAGTTGGATAGGAGCAGATCCAGGGTGTGACCTGCCTGATGAGTGGGCCCGCAATTACGTTGTATTAGTCCCAGTAGGGACAAGTCAGTCAGTAGAGATTGTGCCATGGAGCAGAGATGCTGTGATCGCTGAGGGGGCCGACCTGATTAGAGAATCTGTTTCCTCTGAGCTGGATGGTGGCCCCAAGAGCCAGAGGGGCAAAGGCCCACCCCCCCTGACTGAATGAGCAGCGAGGGAGCTGCTGATAGAATTGACCTAATAGTTTGGATGGGAGGCAAACACCTACTTATCCAAGGGAATGGGAGTTGGGGATCTTGCTTGTTGTTGCACATACTTGGGGACACTGATTTGCACCGCTTCTTATATTTGAGACAGGATAACAGGGAGTTTAGTATACACCAAATGGGGTCTGGGGAGGGAAGCTGGAGCACACTTCTTAGGGAGACGCAAGGTGGCAGGCCCACAGACATATAAATGAATGACATGGAACATAAGGGGAATGCATACCATGGCGAAGAGATATAAAGTAGTATCCTACCTTAGAAGAAGAGGAGTGCAAATAGCCCTCCTACAAGAAACGCACCTCATGCAGAAAGAGGGACTAGCGCTACAGAGACGATGGAGGGGCCAGGCCTTCTATACCACATACTACTCCTACGTGCGAGGGACCCTGATATGGATACAAGCAGGGGTCCCATTTCAAGTGATAGACTCCCTAGTGTACCCAGAGGGCTGATATGTGGTAGTAAGAGGTTGATTAGAAGACGCAAATTAAATATAATAAGTATCTACGCCCCTTCACACACTTGTCCCCATATTTGACTAGCCCTACGCTGCTAGGGGGAGACTTTGACAGTGTAACTGACATGCACCTAGACAGATCCCACCCCGCTGCGAGATTCATTGACATCGGGCATTACGCGAGCATTCTGCGACTGGCAACGCCACTGGGGGGTTACTATATTCCTGGAGAATGTTGCATCCCACGACCGATATTACTCTTACTTTTCAGCCATGTCTGACCTTCATGTGCGGTTAGACACTTTTTTATGCACTGCTGATGTACAGCTCTTAGTGCGCACGACCGAGTATCTAGCCCGAACAATTACAGACCATAACCCAGTCATACTCTGCTTGCAATCGGTGCACCCTAGACCCGCAATTCCTACGTGGAGGCTCTGCCCATATGCGCTAGAAGATCAGATACTTAGAGAGGGGATCCCAGAGAAGATCGCTGAATACTTTAGCGACAACACAGGGACAGCCTCCTCTCTAAAGGCATAGTGGGATGTCTTTAAGCTGATCCTGAGGGGCCATTGCATTGCAGAGAACACCGGAATCAGGTGCACAATCCTCCTAGAGGTTGCGGGTGCGGAAAAGGCCCTTGGAGAGCTAGAGTAGAGGTGTCCAGAAAACCCAGAGTTACAACAGGAAGTGCAAGAAGCTACGGAGGAAGTAGCGTGACAGACTGAAAGAAAGACTTCGGTGCATCAACTACAAACAATATCTAGACCGCACACATGCGGAGAGGGACAAATCTGGATTCCTCTTAGCGTGCTTAGCTAACCCTGCCAACAAAAGCTCCCCTGTAGTAGAGTTGGCTGATAGCGATGGCAATAGACACTTCGCGCATTTTTGCACAAATACTATGCCAGACTGTACAGAGGCCCAGCACTTGTGATATGACTGCTGGCTGGGGATACTTGGAGGGACTGCAGGTGCCATGCCTAGAGCTGGATGAGACGGAAGCACTGGGGTTGGATATTACTTTGCAGGAAATACAGGCAACCATCAAGCATATGGCGCACTACAAGACCCCTGGCACTAATGGTCTGCCGGCTGAGTTTTATGCAACATATGTGGGAGAACTGGCCCCTAGACTGGTCTCAGTGTACAGTGCAGCTCGAGAGGCAGGGACTCTGCCGAAAGCACCAGAGAGGCCCTTATTGTTCTGGTTCTGAAGCCCAGAAAGCCGGCACATAATCACACGGCCTACAGGCCACTTTCCATGTTGAATATGGATTACAAAGTACTAAGCAAGATCTTGGTGACCCGACTGTTGCCTCATATGACAAAGCTGGCCCACCCAGATCAGGCGGGTTTATTCCAAGGTGAAATACAGCAATTAACATACGACGGCTCCCGGCCATTATGGATGCAGAGTACTATGATAGAACCACAGCTGCTGTGTTCATAGTGGATACTGAGAAGGCCTTTGACAGCCTGGAGTGGCCCTTCCTCTATGTAGTGCTGGACGCGCTAGGGTTAGGAGGTGGCTTCTCAGCGTGAGTACAATTGTTAAACACAAACCCGATGGCAAGAGTGCACACGGGAAAGGTCGTGTCCTGGGGTCAGGCTGTGGATCGGGGCACAAAATAGGGGTTCCCCCTAGCCCGCTACTGTTTGCCCTGGCTATGGAGCCGCTGGCTTGCCAGGCGAGAAGAGGACGGGACTACAGGGGTCTGCTGACGAGAGGAAAGCCAAACCATTTAGCCTTGAACCCGGATGATCTCTTGATATTCTTCTGCGACACAGCGGAGGGACACCAAACCATTTAGCCTTGAACGCGGATGATCTCTCCTGATATTCCTCTGCGACACAGCGGAGGATTGGAAAGGAGCTCAGAACATGCTATCGCAAATGGGCCGGTTTCCTGTTTGCGACCACTAAAAAGGCTGACAAAGTTCTTGGTAGTTCTGGGAGAATGAGGGGCAGTCCCCTAGCCGAGGACAATCCGGATTAAGACCCTATTTGGGCCATGGTGCAAAATACACCCAGACAGGGTGCGGATCCCATCAGGGATGTTATCCCCAAAAACAGGTTTTGAGGTAGATCATCCAGAGGAGATAGGAGACTAGAAGCAATGCCAGCAGGTAAGAATTTCGAAAGACCGTTCAGATATGCTAATAAAGGTGGGTGATATGTTGGCCCAGTTTTGTGGGAACCTTAAAGTTTGTGACCCTGGACCCCTGGGTTCTACAGAAGGAAGCCATTGACACAGCGGAGGGACACCAAACCATTTAGCCTTGAACGCGGATGATCTCTCCTGATATTCCTCTGCGACACAGCGGAGGATTGGAAAGGAGCTCAGAACATGCTATCGCAAATGGGCCGATTTCCTGTTTGCGACCACTAAAAAGGCTGACAAAGTTCTTGGTAGTTCTGGGAGAATGAGGGGCAGTCCCCTAGCCGAGGACAATCCGGATTAAGACCCTATTTGGGCCATGGTGCAAAATACACCCAGACAGGGTGCGGATCCCATCAGGGATGTTATCCCCAAAAACAGGTTTTGAGGTAGATCATCCAGAGGAGATAGGAGACTAGAAGCAATGCCAGCAGGTAAGAATTTCGAAAGACCGTTCAGATATGCTAATAAAGGTGGGTGATATGTTGGCCCAGTTTTGTGGGAACCTTAAAGTTTGTGACCCTGGACCCCTGGGTTCTACAGAAGGAAGCCATTGAAGAGGTCACAGATGGCGTTCTAGGATTCATCGCAAACACAACAGTGATGGACAGAATGTGGATCAATGTCACACATTCACCCCAGTCCAAAGATCTGGGTCCAAATCCATTGTTTTTTCACTCCACACCACCCTGGGTTAGACAATGGCGATATGCCAATCAGCGCTGACCCTGTGCCCCATGGGAACAGTCCAGTCCGAACTACAAAAGCCATGTCCTTCCCAGAACGGAAACAAGCATCCGAGGACCGGCCCGGTTTCGAGGTAACACCTCTCATCAGCCCGGCTAGCTTGAATCCAGTGGTGTGGAGTGCCTGGGACTCACGTCTGAGCATCCCCAGTACACTTAGAGCGGTAATTGCAAACACAACAGTGATGGACAGAATGTGGATCAATGTCACACATTCACCCCAGTCCAAGGATGCATCAGCAAAATAATTTTGGTCAAGAAATAAAACAGAGGTATGCGGCTGGTGATAAACTTAAAGGGGTCGAATGAATGGGTTGTATATAACCACTACAAGATAGAGGGGATTAATCTGTTAAGAGATGTGTTAAGGAAAGGAGGCATGCTAACAAGTCGTGAGACCTGGCATCTATTGGTGTGTCTTCCCTGTCTTTTTGCTTTCTGACCTCCTGGTTTTAACTCTGTTTTTGGTTATTTAGTGTTCTGCGCATTTTCTCACTGCTGTTCAGTGTTAAAGCGCAAGTGCTCCTACTGTAAATTATTTTATGGATTGATGTTTCCATAATTGGCTTGTTTGATATACTGGCAAGTCCCTAGTAAATTGCACTGAGAGTGCCATTGCCTGTGAATCAAATGCCACTAGTGGGCATGCAACACTGATGGTGCCACCCACCGAAGTAACCTTGTAAAGGTATCTCAGTTCTGCCACTGCAGTGTCTATGCACAGTTGGGACTGCCATGTTGACTTGGCAAGTGCCACCACTTGCCAAGCCTTAACCATCCCTTTTATTACTTGTAAGTAACCCCTACGGTAGGCCTAAGGTAACCCTATGGGAAGGGTGTAGTGTATGTAAAAGGTAAAGCATTTACTGGTGTGTGTGTGTGACATGTTCACTATGGAAAGTCTATATGCCCCATAGGATAGTATGGGAGATACTTTGTAATATCTTACAAGTATAACTTCTTATTGGGACAAAATGGAGAAATGGAATTTAGTATGCCAGAACTCAGAATGTAAAATGCATCTTTTGGTAAAGATTATTTTTATGTTGTGTGTTTGAAAATACCACTTTTAGAAAGTGGGTATTTTCTTGCTTAGCCATCATGTGTGCCTCTGCTGGTTTGTGGATTGACTGGCTTTTGAGGGACAGGGACTGCACATTAACCCCTTCGACGCTCATGACGAGCTGGGCTCGTCATGGCGTAGCCTCCTCGCACGCTCATGACGAGCCCAGCTCGTCACGTAAAGTGCGATTTTTAAAAACCCAGCGTACGGGCGGAATTCCCCCCGCACGCATGCGGTTAAATGTAGATAGCCACGGGGTTTGAGGTGTGTCCAACCATTCCTGGCTGAGTCCGGGATGAGCTTAATAGACCTGAGCTGCACTTAGTGTAGTGGGAGGGGAGGAGATTACCTTACACCTGAAGAGGCCTGGTCTGCCTTGGACAATGCTGTCTCTTCCTCCCGAAGCAGGGCCAGAGACGACAGAACTGGTGTGGGCTGAGCACAGACACTCTCTGCCACAAGAGAACAAAGGAAAATGTGGTATAAATATTGGGGCCCAGACCCCAGAACTTTAGAACTCTTTTTGACCAAGCAGACCATGTAGTGTAGTTCCTATATTCCCAATAGGCTCTGCGCATTGGAATAGTGTATCCTGTAGCTTAGACGTAGGACTGAAGTCAACTAGGTCTCTACCGAATATACTAAACTTAATTGTGTGTGTGCCAGCTAGCTCAGAGGTCACTAGAAACTTTCTTGAATGAACAAGAAGGGATTAGTTTCTGACAACCGCTTAAAACATAACAACTTTGTTCCCCAAGAATAAGAAATATATCTCTAGAGTCACAGAAACAATAGATAGTTATTTCACTCAGTCAATCGTGCATGCTTTGTTTCACCAGAGGTGCAGAGAAATAGAGACGGGCGTTTTCAATAAAAAGGGTATTTATTGAGCAGTCTTCTTTCTCAAGCATAAGAAATGAACTGCTGCAATCGTAATACTTGCTGTAAAGTACAGAGCATATAATACGAAGAGTATTATAAAATAGTACTGTAAAAGCATGATATGGTTTCTAAGCCATAAGATACCTAAAATGCATAAAATACATACAGTGATAAATAATGACTAAAAGTACTCAACTGGTGCTTCTAAAATACACCTACCCCGGTGTACCTAACCTAGGTCTAGTACAAGGGAATAAGTAAGTGAGGTGTAGCCTAGTTTTAGTATTAGTTGCCAAGAATCTATTCCAAGAATTCTCTTAGGGTCTAATCAGCTCCGTACCTTGGTTTAGAATGTAGGAGGTCTTGTATCTCTCTCTCAGGACTCGATTTCCCAGCAACCCGCAAGGGTAGCTTGGAAACACTGGAGCTGGATTTCTCGGCAGGAGAAAGTACAGCGTCTCTCAGTGCGTCGGCTGGAGGGTCGGCTTCCTTCGGTACTTGCTGCAGCAGGGCGCGTCGGGCAAGTAGATAGTCGAACTGCTCCAAACCACCGTGTGTTTGTTTGGACAAGTGTGGGCATATTTATACCTTGAAGGTGCCGAGTTTGACATAAGATTAGACATAATAACGTCATCAGCGACTTAATTCTCTGAAAACTCCATGATTTCTTGGATAACTTAATATTCATGCAGGGGGAAGTCCCTGTCTGCTGAAGGCGGATTTTTCCAAGAAATCGTTGTAGATTTTCGGAACTGGTGGAAGTAGCCAAGCCGTATTAGGACTACTTGAGCTATATCTTAATATGGTTATGATTTATATGCCTATATAAGGATACAGTATTTTATATCTATATAAGGGCACTAGCAGCCCGTCCCGACGTTGTCTGGGTATGAACAGTTGAGTTGGTGACAGCTCGCGCTAGAGACGCTGCGCATGTGGGAAAGTGCAGTCAGTTTCAAGGTTAGTGTGCCAGCAGGGCCACTTAGTCGCGTCAGCCGCCGCTTGAGGCCGGCTCCAGCCCTGGTTGATGTTGGGCGCCGTGTGTAAATTCGTTTATGCAGAGATTTGAATGACAGCGCGCAGGAGACGCTGCAGTTATTGTCCTCGCAGGCACGCTCACTGGCATGTGCCCCCTCTTGAGGCCCGGCTCCAGCGGCGACCGTATTACAATGCAAATTATGGGACCCTTGAAAGTTATTTCCCGGTATTATTATTTTTTTAGGACCCACATGGCGTGAAGGCAGGAACGTAACGACATTTTAGTAAAGCACCGACGGCATTCGGCCCCAGTCTGTTTGACATGCACCCAGCACAAGGCACACACGGCATTCGGCCCCAGTATGTGTGACACGCCCCCAGCCCAACGTGCAGGCCCACAAGTGAGTATAGCGAACGGTTACTTACCATGCCTCCAGCTGAACGCAGACGGCCATTGAACGCATAGGCCCAGGTGCGCAATTGGCATCATAATTTAGGAATGTGGTGCGATTGTTGGCGGCCGATTGGCCACGGCCCTTGCTCCCGTGCAATTCCGCAATTTCCGCGGCCATTGTCATTTGTCACATCCCTTGCTCCCGCGCAATTGCGCAATTGGCGCGCCTCCAGCTGAACTCAGACGCCCATTGAACGCTCTTGCTCCCGTGCATTTCTGCGCCCATTGGCCACGCCCCTTGCTCCCGTGCAATTCCGCAATTGCCGCGCCCATTGTAGTTTGTCACGCCCCCAGCACACACCCCCAGCCTTTGTCATGCCCCCAGCACAACACACACGTTTAAGGAATGCTTTTTTTTGTCGTCATGCTGCGCCCCGCCCACGCACACGCCCACAAGGGACTACTTTGCTGGCACGGTTCTTTTACCTTTCAAATGTATATGGTGGCCATCTGTATAGCCTATGTCCTTCTGCTGCAACTGCCCTTTCCACTGCTGTACTGGGTGTTGTGATTGGTGCTGTGGTTACTGAGATTACCCGCCTCAAAGATTAGGGCTCTGTCTTTATAATATTAGTATGGATGAATCGGGAAAATTACACAAGGGTCCTAAAACGCTATACAACAACCATAAGAAGAAGAGCTGGAGAAGCTGTGAGGAGAAACTACCACTTTGTTGTGTGCTTTGCTGTGTTTACCTGCAGCGGCTGCTTCTGTCTTGGGCAAAGAAAGGACTAGACTAAACTTTCTGCAACTTGTGTGAGTTTCTCCAAGGGCTTGAGGAAGAACTTTCCCCCTGTTCAAGCAGTCCCAGGAACACCAAAGATTTCAAGTTCATCTGCTACCAGTTCGGAGGTTGCTAAAAAAGAGTTGTGGTATGTTCAAATCCTATTTTGCGTGTTGGTAACCTAATACCGACTTGCAAAATAGGGTTTGAGACTCGGGGAAATAGGGAGAACTACCCAATCTCCTTGGAGTTCTCTTCATTAAGGTGGAAGAACCTGGACAAACCATCAGTGTTGGCGTTTTCTGTGCCAGAGTGGTGTTCCACTGTAAAGTCCTTTCCCTTTAGGGAAATGGACCACCTCAACAGTTTTGAGTTCTCACCCCTCATCTTCATTAACCATCTGAGGGGCCTTGGTCTGTCTGAACTAGGAAGTGAGTCCCAAACAGGGAGGGTCTTAGCTTCTTCAGTGCCCAGACCACAGCAAAAGCTTCTCACTCTGTGGCACTCCACCTCTGTTCTCGGGAGTAGTCTCCTACTAAGGAAGACTACAGGCTGGTCTAGGCCCTCGTCATTCAGTTGTGAGAGCACCGCTCCCACACTATGCTCTGAAGCGTCAGTCTGCACTGAGAATTCCTTGGAGAAGTCGGGTTCCTTGAGCACGGGCGCTGTGCACATGGCTGCCTTCAGGGCATCAAAAGCTGTCTGGCAGGCATCAGTCCAGATCACCTTCTTGGGCTGCTTCCTGGAAGTCAGCTTAGTGAAGGGGGCAACAATGGTGCCATAGCCCTTGACAAATATCCTATAATAACCTGTGAGACCTAAAAAGGCTTACACCTCTGTCTGGGTCTTTGGGGTCTCCCAAGCCAGGATAGTGTCAATCTTACTCTGTTGGGGCGGCACCTGACCGCTTCTTACCTGGTGCCCTAAGTACACCACAGAGCTCTGTCCGATCTGGGACTTACTTGCCTTGATCATGAGGCCTGATTCTGCAGAGCCTTTAACACTTCCCAGAGAGGTTGCTAAATGATCTTTCCAGCTGGAACTGAACACTGCAATGTCGTCCAGGTAGGCGGCACTAAAATCCTCCAGTCCAGCCAACACATGATTGACAAATCTCTGAAAGGTTGCAGGAGCATTCTTACATCTAAAGGGCATCACCTGGAAATGGTAGTGAGCCTCTGGGGTTGAAAATGCTGCCCTCTCCTTTGCCCCATCAGTTAAGACAACCTGCCAGTACCAAGACATTAAATCAAACGTACTGAGGAACTTGGCAGCTCCCAACCGATCTATGAGCTTATCGGCTCTGAGGATGGGGTACGCGTCAGTCCTGGTGACAGCATTGAGCCCACGTTAGTCCACACAGAACCGCAGTTCAGAAGTGGCACTGGGTGCAGCATGCTTTGGAACCAAGACCACTGGGCTGCCCCAAGGACTGTTGGACAGCTCTATCACCCCTAACACCAGTATTTTGGAGACCTCCTCTTTGATGCTATCTCTGACCCTGTAAGCCAACCTGTATATCCTGGGCTTCAAAGGAGGACTATCCCCAGTGCAACTATACATCTTCCTGGGCAATTGTCTCAGTAAAAAAATAGCTAATTTTGCAATGGCAACGCATGAAACAAGGGACCATGCAGTTCTTCAATTGGAAATAAGCATCCATACCAAACAACGGAAACAGGTCATGACTCTAGCACACTCCAGAGGTATAGAGGAATACTCATTAATCAGGAGGCTAAGATGGAATGAGCAGAAGGCCGCCTTACTAACATCATGGAAACACGAACAGGGATGTATAAGCAACCATCCTAGCGTCGAATACACTATTGAAAACTAGGGCGCATGGACCTCTGCCCTGAAAACAGTCCTTTGGGGTGGAGCAAAGAGCAACTATCGAGCTAATAGCCATGTTCAACGCAAACTTGGCAAGATAATAAAAAACTATGTGAACTAACCCTGTATTTAAAACAAGCAAAAGGGAGCCACCGGAACTCCAGAAGACAGGCCACCAAGCACAGTTGCAGAGAACTCCATTTTGAGCGCAAACAGCTGAAATGGAATCTAAAACAAAAGAATCTTGAGGAAGAATGGATTAAAATCCATGTGCTAGCCAAGAACTATAAACACCAGCAGTTCTGGCAATACATTGCCCAGCTGGAAAATGACAAAGTGGATCGACGGAACTC
Organism: Lissotriton helveticus; assembly: GCF_964261635.1. NCBI lineage: Eukaryota > Metazoa > Chordata > Amphibia > Caudata > Salamandridae > Lissotriton > Lissotriton helveticus. Next base: position 434,238,130 of record NC_136072.1, on the reverse strand, counting down.
TGCCCCCGCCGAGGCATGGCTAAGTCGTATAGCTACTATCTACACAGAAAGTAAAGGGTGCGTCTACCATATGTCTAGTGGAGAATGCAAATAGTGATGATGAGCCTAGGTCAGAAACTGGAGGCAATGATCAAGATGACCCCACTGTTAAGAAGCTAAGAAAAAAGATAAGAAAAGACGGGGCCCCGGGTCCCAATGAGTTCCCGGGAGGAATGTTCAGAGAAGATCCGGTATACCGGGGAGGAGTTCTATCCCACCTATTCCCTGAATTTCGCCTGCCAGCTAATGTCCCAGATTCATGGCACGGCTCACTGTTACAACAAATATTTAAGAAAGGAGACAATATAGAACCCAAAAACTACAGATTGATTGCCCTACTGGACATCAAAGGGAAAGCCTATGCCAGCACCTTATTGGCAGAGTTGAACCGGTGGATCGAAGACAGAAACGCTCCCCCCCCATATCAAACAGGATTCCGCAAAGGAGGGTTGACAATTGCCAACATAGTGGCTGTTTCCTATCTGGGCCAGCAAGCTAACCCCAAAAATAATAAAAACCAGTTTTTGCCTGTTTTGTTGACTTTTCTGTGGAATTCGATGGGGTTTCTCGACATAAGCTTTGGAGCAAGCTATGAAAATGGGACATCTGAGCGAGCCTCTTGAATGCTATTATTTCCCTATATAGTAAAACCTGGATAAAAATTAAATTAGAAGATAGCAAAATAACAAAAAAGTGTATTACAGACCGGAGTCTAAAATAGGGCTGTGTCCTTGCCCCGACCCTATATAACTTATACACAGCTGGTCTAGGGAAGACGCTCCAAAATGCCTACCTCGCCAGTCCCAAACTAGGCCCCAAGAAGTTCCAAATATTGCAATAAGCAGACGACCTGGTTGTGATGGATCACGCCAGAATTGGCCTACAAAGGTGTTTATACGCTCTGAACATCCATAATGAGACTAATAAATTGGTGATAAATCCATACAAAACCAAAGTGATGATATTTGGACGGTCTGCAAAAAAAGCACTACTTAAATGGAAAGTGAGTAGTGAGATAATCGCTACCACAAATTCATACAATTATCTTGGGGCATAGCTCAGTGAAATTGGGAAATCAGCCTTATACCTTCAAAAAATGAACTCAAAAGCTCAGTCGACAATTTATGCTTTGTGCAAACTCCACGACAAATTGCTTAGTCCAATGACAGTCCCAATAAGAAGAGTCATACAGTCCAAAATAAGGGCAATAGCAGACTACGCACAGCAGGCATTCCCAGGCAAGCTGGATATCACACTAGAGAAATCACAATGCCAGGTGTACAAACGCATATTTAAGCTACCAAAACACACCCGGAACAGCCTCATCCGCTAGGAGTTCGGTTTGGTGCATACAGGCAAAATACTATTGCTAGGTGTTGAATGCACCAATTGGAAGCCTAAAGAGCATTTGAAACATTGGGCACATTTTCCCTCATTTGGGATTTCCACACAAGGTCCAAGCTACCATCTCCCTTGTTCTATCCAAACTCAATAACGCCAATAGCCTCTACCACGGATCACCTTTAACGACCATGAAAAGACTACAACGGATTCAGAACTCGGCTGCCAGACTACTCTTGCATATCAAACCACGAGACCACATCTCCCCTGCCTTGAAAGCCCTGCATTGGTTACCGGTTGCCAGAAGATCCACGTTCAAGCTGCTTTGTATCACCCACAAAGCAATACATGGAATAGGACCACTCTTCATCAGAAATAAAATCTCCAAACACATTCAACAAAGGAACCTCCGCTCTAAAGGAGCATCTCGCCTCAAAATCCCACCATACAAGAAAAAAACCATGGGTGGCACATCCTTCTCTGTTCAAGCAGCCAAACTATGGAACTCTTTACCCCCCAACATAAAATCCACCGACAACCACCTTATCTTCAGAAAACTACTCAAGATCTGGCTCTTCCCCACATAAGCACCATACGGAAACAGAAATTTACAACATATCCCTCTGTATATAAGCATTTGTTTTCACTATAGTTATGTACCTATCTTTGTGTATTACTTTATAAAACATGTAAAATAATTATGTTGTTAAGAGAAAATAAAAAATAATAATAATAATAATAACATTCATCAATAAATAAAAATCATCTTTGGTCTAAATGTACATACTTCCATTGTGCATCTATGTACCTTCCATGTACTTGGATCTGTGTGTCTGTTACTTTTCTCCTGAAAAAGCATATCCAATGCACTACCCTATTTCTCATCCTGTGCCTCTATCAATATATTTAATCTAAATATACTTACTTCCTTTATGTATCTATGTACTTTCAATGTACTTATGGATCTATATATGTATCACTTTCTTCTAATTTAGCATTTCCAATGCACTAGCCTATTTCTCAGCCTATACTTTGCTCAATATATCTTCTAGCCCAACCTTCTGACTCATCTCAAACTTCTTTCTACTACTCCTTCTAATCTACCCCTTCTATCTCTCATCCTATACATCAATATGTCCTCTACGTCCACTCTCTCATTTATCCCAAACCCCATACCACTACTATGATGGCCAAAATAACCCTTTCTAGACTCTCTCCTGCTCTACCCCTCCTTGCATCATCTGACACCTCTTTTTACTACACCGATCCCCTAAAACAAACCTTTCTAAACTCTCCCTACTGACTCCTTCCGTCCAAAACTCCTTTTTACTCATCCAAAAGCCTCTTACTACTGCTAAGACCTAAAAAAAAAATCCTTCACTCTTTTATCCCTCCACTATCCTTTTCAATCAAAATTAACAGACTAACATGTTCACTTCTCAAATTCATATTCCATATTCAACTATACTAATATACTGCCCAAATAACTGAATAGCATATCTACTTCTCAAATTATTTCATATTTATACTATATTCATTTTCAACACTAATCCTTTATGGGTTCCGGAGTGACGTGCTACTCGCCAGAAAAGTGCTTCAACACTCATCAAGGGTAACAAGTGCTATATGAATGCAAATCTTTCTTCCCCTTTTATCCCTCCGCTATCCTTCTCACTCCAAGTAACAGACTAACATCCACCACTGAAATTACCTCATATTTCACCATATTAATTCACCACTAATCCTTTATAGGCTTCCTGAATAGCGTGCGTCAACAAGCAAGCGATAAATAAATACAAACCTTTTTCCTCCTCTATCCTTCTGCTATCATTCCAAATCCAAATAACTGTCTAACCTATCCACCACTTAAAATGTACTTGGATGTTTCACTATACTAATTCAACACTAATCCTCTATGGGTCCCGGAGTAGCATGCTACCTGCCGAAAAAGCGCTTCGACGCCTCGTCAGGGGTAGTAAGCCCTATATAAATGCAATTACAATACAATGCAATACAATATAAGGAGCATAAATTACAGCCTTACCTGAAGCAAGCAGTGGGGAGGAAACCTTTAAAAAACATCCACTGGGCCAGGCTAGTGCCCCTTCCAACCAAAGAATTAAACCCTGGATGGAAATCCCTGGCCTCTATAATCAGATGCAGCATATGTAATTACAAAAAGGAGTCTCTGCTACATTTAGTCTTCTGCTGCTCCGGGTTGCTACAACAACGTCAGAAGCTCCTAAAACCGATGTGTCTATCTAAAGGGTTGCAGACATGTAAAGAAGCGGTACCAGTCCTGTTCGCCTGCACCGCACCAATAGACCTGGGTAGATTTGGGAAATATATGGCTGAGTTGCTTGTTCGGTTATCCGAGAAAGAAGGTTTGGTCAACATCTGAAGAGCTTGTATAGCAACATCTTAAATAAACAGGAAATCAACTTGCTTTTCAATTTTAATATCAAACTTTTGCATGACACTAGGCTCTCAGTCTTCTTAAATCTAGCGGTGCTTAGACACACAGTGGTTGACACAGATGTCACGTCTGTTTCACACTTCCGCCTCCCTATGGCTTTAAGACATTAAATTTGACATTTATATTATAATTGCTGCTAAAATAATTCCCTTTGCTTTTTTAAGAGTAACACGTATTTTTAAACAGTTTTATCCTGGCATTTGGCTGAATTTTACTCATGTTTTCTATTTACAAATGTAAGAAGTATTGCAACTGGTTTTAAGTAATTGTGCAATAAAAATGTTTTTCATTCATGACTATCCCCAGTGTCCACGTCATGGGTAGGCCAATGAGTGGCACTTGGGGTCAGGGAGAACAGGGCTGCAAACAGCCCCAACAACTGGCGACAGTCACTCTGCTGTTCTGGGGTCAGTGTAGGGGAGAGGATCACACCTTTCACTGACCCATCATGCTCCTTGGTTGACAGGAAGTCTGGAAGAGACTCACTGTCCTCCTCGACCCCTTCGTCTGTCACCAAGAGCGTGCTCACTTAGGACATCTTACAGTGCAGTTCACATGGAGTACCCTCAAAGGGTTCCTCGGAGTCTGCAAATTCACCATGTAAGTGACATTACTTCTGCGCTCCACTACCTCAAAAGGCCCAGTCCTCCTGCCCTGCCGAACACAAGGCGTAAGTAAGGCCATAACACACATTTTCTGGCCAGGTTGAAACTTTACCAGAGGGGCATTCTGGTCATACTAGTGTTTGATCTCCTCTTGGCTTGCTTCTAGGTTCGACTGAGCAAGTTTCCTGAATCTAGCAGTTTGGTTTTTGAAGACCAGCATGTAGCTATATACATCCTGGGGAGTTTTCCTGTGAGCTGTCTCCCAGCCTATCTTTACCAAACTGAGAGGACCTCTCACATGGTGCCCATACAGAAGCTTAAAGGGACTGACCCTAAGGACTTCTGTGGTACCTCCCTGTATGCAAAGAAAAGGCATGGTAAGAGGACGTCCCACTTATGCCTCATGGGTTCTGTTAGACCCGTAATCATGCCTTTTAGGGTTTGGTTGAACCTCTCTACCAACCCATTACCTTGGGGGTGGTAAGGAGTGGTAAACTTGTAAGTTACGCCACACTCCTCCCACAGGGATGTCATATACTTCGATATAAAATTGATAGCCCGACCAGATACCACCTCTCTGGGGGACCCCATGCGGCAAAAGATTCCCATTAATGCCTGGCTCACCACCAGCGCCGCAGTTGTTCTGAGAGGGAAAGCATCTGGGTACCGGGTGGCATGGTCCACCAAGACCAGGATGCCTGTTGCCCATTGCTGTCTTGGGAACCAATGGCCCCACAGTGTCCATCCCAACTCTTTTAAAGGGGTTCCTACAACTGGAAAAGTTTGGAGAGGAGCTTTACACTTCCTCCCACTCTTACCACTTGCCTGGCAAGTTTGGCAAGACCTGCAAGGTGCACCTGACTGCCTTCGCATTTGAGGCCAATATAAGTGGATGAAAAGCCTGCCAAAGGTCTTGTTCTGCCCCAAATGTCTTGCCAAAGGTGCATCATGAGCCAGACCCAATAGGAAGGGTCTGAAGTGCTGGGGTACCACCAGCACATGGGCTTACCAAGGCTCAGCAACCTTAAGCTGACTGTATAGGAGACCATTCTCCCAGTAGATCCAGTGTGATCCAGACTAAACACCAACGGTCTGGTCTGGCAACCCAAGCATCTTAGAGTGAGACCTGAGCTCCACTGTCATGCCTGCCAGCCTTGTCAGCTTGGCCGATCCCGCTATGATTAACGTGCAGGGCTCGGCAGAGGATGGGTATAAAGCCTACTTGCTCCAGTACTAGAGAGTTTTGCGTTCTAGTGTTTTGAGAGTACAAGAGTGTCCGATTACGGGTTAATCACTATTGCATTTCTGGGTTGCAGTGGGCTTCAGGGCATCTTCTCCTCCATTCTTCAGGGGTCCAACGGTGATCTCCCTAGATTTCTGCCTCCAAGTCTTTCCCTGTTGCCTGCTGCTTAACGCGGCCCCTGCTCTGGTTCCAGGTATGCCTCCTCCTCCAGTTTCGGTTAGGGCTCCTGCTCCGGTCCTCTGCTCCAGTCCTTGACGCGGCTCCTGCCCCTATCCTCATTCTAGTACACAATTACCTAGAAAAGAGAAAAGAAAGAACACAGTTAACCAGCACTTCGGCCTACTCAGTGGTGATGCTTACCAGCATCTAAACAAAGGCATACTTATGTTATGTTATGTTATGTTGTTATGTTAAATGAGTTTTGTAGAGCGCTCAGCTACTCAAAAGAGTGTCCTGGCGCTATAGACCCAAAGGAGGCACAATGCAGAAGAAAATGGCAAATTTACTGAACAAAAAGCCATGTATTGAGGTCTTTCCTGAAGGCTAAAAGATTATCATTCTTCCGCAAAGACAGAGGCAGGGAATTCCACAGTTGAGGTGCCAAACGTTTGAAGGAGCGACCTCCAATACGGGCTTGTCTAATTGCCGGGACAGTGGCCAAGGCCAGAGAAGAAGACCTTAGTGATCGAGAAGGTAGATAGAAGTTCAATCTTTTCCTGATATATTTGGCACCGATGCCATGAAGGGCCTTAAAAGCCAGAGTAAGCGCTTTAAAAGTGATGCGTTTCCGAACTGGAAGCCAGTGGAGGGCCTTGAGAAGGTCTCTCGCGCTTGATCTCTGGTAAAGACCAAAAATTGCTCGCGTAGCAGAATTTTGCACAGTTTGCAAACGCGACAAAAGAGTTTCAGGAAGGCCTAGATATAACACATTAGCATAGTCCAGGCGCGAACCTATCAATGCCTGGACGATAGTTCTTCTGTGGGCTAGAGATAGTAGTGGCAAGAACTTCCTGAGCATTTTTAGGAGATCAAAACACTGTCCCACTAAGCCAAGGATCTGTGGCTTTAAAGTAAGACCGTTCTCTACCTTCACTCCCAGATTCTTGGCCATAGAGGTGGCGGCAGAAGGAGGAAACATAGCCGCCGGCCACCAGGACTTCCAGCCCGGATCGGGGGGGGGGCAGCCGAAAAAAGCACCTCTGATTTATCTGAGTTGCACTTGAGGTTATTTAGTTGAAACCAGCCGAAAACGGCTTCCAGACATCTCCTAATACTCTCTCCATCAAAAACTGTGTTCTTATCATAGGAGAAGAGAAGCTGAGTGTCGTCCGCATATGAAACGATCCGGGCACCGTGAGACTCAGCCAACGCCGCCAGAGGGGCCATATAGATATTAAAGAGAGTAGGGCTCAGGATTGAGCCCTGAGGAACTCCTGCCTCCAAAGGCGGCACTAAGGCTGAGTATGGGGGGCCCAGACCGTTTGTTGGCGATCAGCCAAAAAGGACTCAAACCAGCTAAAAGCCGTCCCCCTCAGACCAATCTCAAAGAGTCTTAAAAGAAGACGGCTGTGGGGGACGGTATCAAAAGCCGCCGAGAGATCTAACATCACCAGCTTCGCTTTTCCACCAGAATCCAAAACCTCCTTGATTGCTTCCGTCACTTCCAACAGTGCTGTTTCCGTGCTCATGTTTGCACGGAACCCAGACTGGGTCTGATGCAGAATGTCATTAGTCTCCAAAAAATTGGAGAGAGAAGAATGGACATGCTTCTCTGCGACCTTTGCATAAGCAGGAAGGAGAGAGATAGGTCTATAGTTGGCCTGGACAATAGGATCAAGGTTGGGTTTTTTCAAAAGAGGGAGGATGAGGGCCTGCTTCCAAACTTGAGGGACTACTCCCGTGCTAAGAGATAGATTTAGCACTGGGTTGATTAAGGGATTAATCACTTGCGCTGTTTTGGCGAGAAGTTTGGCCGGGCAAGGATCCAGAGGGGAGCCTGTTTTCAATTTGATAAGAAGGTCCAAAGAGGCCGTGATGGAAAGGACAGGGAAGTTCGAAAGAGTGGGCCCTTCAGTGGCGGTGTTCTTTTTCCTTGGAGATCTGTCTCTTCATATTTTCTTTTTTTGATAATTGTCCCTGTAAAGATAAAATGCAAGAGTACCCCATCACTTGCCCTGAAGTTAAGGATTAATAGGGTATTCTAGCTAGCTCCTTAATACATTCCTTTGTTTACCTGACCTCAGAAGGTATCTCCCAGATTTGCATAGGTGGGTAATATTCCATGACCTATATGTTTTTCCTTTATAATCTCAGGGTATAGTTTTGACTAGTATTTTTTCCTTTCTTCATAGCCAGCATAATTGAACCTATCCCAGACACCTTAAGTTGTTGCATAAGGAAGAGGGGAACCAATCAGGTAGTAAGAGAATCAAAACACTGTTGGAACATTATATTTTCTTTTCCTTATCATACACTTATATACACCTTTTTCCTTTACCTCTAGGAAATATCCCTGATTGACTGGCCTTATAGTTACGAAGAGACAGTGTGGGAAAATTATTTTCTTTTCCCTTTTTTTTCTCCTCTTCCCCTGGTTGCCATTACTGTTTGACATTGTTGGGCATGACTGGCGAGTAGGGGGAGGTTGGGTGTGATGCGGACGGAGGGTCAGCCAGGAACGACAACCGTAAGTGGGATATGTCGGGAAGAGACACCAGCGCCCACTCGGAAGCGGTTGACGGTCTAGCTGTTGTTCGTGACAGGCGGTGACGGAAAGAGAGGTGGGACCATAAAAGCCTTCTCCCAACAGAGGACGGGCGGCGTGTGCAGGAAGTGGTATCCTGGAGCCCGGAGGAAGACGGAGAAACTGAAGGAGCTGTCCCGGCGGTGGAGGAGAGGAGCCCAGCTGTCTCAGCGGTGGAACGGAACCCAGCAGTCTCGGCAGTGGAGCGGAGCCCAGCTGTCTCGACGGTGGAGGAGAGGAGCCCAGCTGTCCCGGCGGGGGAAGAGAGGACCCCAGCAGTCCCAGCGGGGGAGGAGCGGAGCCCAGCTGTCCCAGCGGTGGAGGTGCGGAGCCTAGCAGTTCGTGAGGAGGAGCTGAGACAGGAGGGAGCAGGTTCGGCGGGGACTGGTACCCAAGGGAGAACCCTCCTCAGATCTACAAGGCGCACACATCCGGTGGCCCAAGGAAGGGAACAACCGCCCCGGGTCCGGACGCCACGGCCCTGTGGACGGGCCGTGGCCCGAGGCAAGTACTGCTGAGGGGTGCTTTCTGGTGGGGGTGGTGGGGAGGCGAGAATTAGCTCAAACCAAGGCACGTCGGCCCCCTTTCCTTCACGAACCCTTCTCCCCCCCCTCCCTTCACTACGTAAGGTGGCGGTAGCACCAGTATTGTTTATGAGAGCGGATGTGGCTAATCCCGGCCCTATCCTTTTCTTTCTGCCCTTTCGAGGAGTCCCGAGGAGTCACAACCGAAGAAGACCTACCTGAGGACAACGCAGAACACTTCCCCGGGGGAACATCCACTTATACATGTTATGTTTCATCCATTCTTTTGTAACCCTGATTCTTGACTAAAAACAGTCTACTCAAGCCCTTAGGACAGTTAATAAAGATACCTGAAACAAAGGTAACCCCAGACATCCCTCGACTCATTGTTAACCACCCGGACCAACCTTACATTGGGTATTTTTCGTCTTGCATGTCGCTCCTGCGGAAACAAAGGTAAGATCTTTACATCCATATCCTTACACAAGGACTGCTCCAGGTTGTTACCTATCAGACAATCTACAGGCATGGAAGGGGTCACAACCACCTTCAAGGGACCTGAGATCCCCCATTCAAAGGGAACCTGCGCCACCTTACACTGACGCTCTGAGTTGTCCACAGCAACTACTTAGTGGAAGGCCCCGGGTACTACTTGCTCCTCAGAGACCAGGTGACACCGGGCTGAGGTCACACTATCTACAGTATTATGAGAGACTCTACCCTTTTCCATTGATGGTTGCCCAGGCGCTGCACTTCTTAGTGTTTGCTGGCACCTGGTTTCCTAGGACCATCTCACTGTCCCCTAGTGAGACAAGGGTCATTTCTGTGGGATCCCCACCCTCCTCTTGGTACCCCTCCTCCCTAATTGCTACACTAGCCAACACCTTGGACTGCCCACTGGTGAGTATCTGTGCCTTTTTAGGGCACTTGGGATCCCCCTTCAAGTGACCCACCTGCTCACAGGCATGGCAATTGCGCGGACCAATCTTTGAAGGCTTCCCTAAAGAGACCCCTGGTTTCTTATCTCCTGGGGGGTGGGAACCTTTACTCTTGGTACTAGTTTGGGGCCCTTTAGAGAACTGTGCTTTACCCATGTCCACCCCACTCTTCTGATGGGGATCCTGTCCACCTTTGGCGGAATCTCCCCAATCACCTTCTTGTGGACCCTGGTACTCACACAGTGGTACGCTTCCATAGAAAGGTTCCTGGGGTCAGTCAGCTTACTATCAGTCAAGTGCTGGCTCAGCTCTGCCAAACATACACTTGAAAAGTGCTCCCACAGAATCAAATTGTAGAGCCCCTGAAAATGTGTCACATTACTGCCTTTCACCAAACCATCCAGTGACCTGCAAAAAGAATCTACACATTCCAACCAAGTGTGTACAGCAGTTTTCGAACTGGACCTATACTTATACTATACCTAGATTAATGATCCCTGTATTACTCAGGAGTGAGACCATACCTGGTGAGAAGGGCCTCCTTCATGTCAGCGTAGGCGAGGATGTACCCCTTACCCAAAGCCACTAGAGTGTCCTTCCCCTCTTCTGGGAAAAGAAGCCACAATCCTGCCCCCTAATTCTTCTCAGGGACCCCATTAATGTGGATAGATGCCTCATAACCCTGAAACCACCTTGTATATCAGCACCCTTCTTGTACTCCTTGCCTACCTTTTAAGTAAAGTGTGCAATCCTCTCTGAGTGCACTGAGGAATTGCTGCCACCATCTGCGCTGGATCTACTCCTCTGATCCAGCTCCTTCACTCCTGCACCGACCTCCGTAACCTAAGCCTACCCACGCTGGCTCTTTGGAGATCAACAATAGGGTGCCGACACCCTGTACTTCTAAAAGTGCAGTTTTGCGGGTTTCTCCGACACCGTAGCTGGCCCCCAATGTTGCGGTCAGCCAGAACTGTTCGGATTTGTTGTTCATGACACCGTGAAAGCCCCGGTCCGAGCTATTTACTTCAAGGAACTATCTTTTAAGCCTATCTTTGATTAGAGAGATTGCTGAGAACTGTATGCCCGATTTTTATCGTTTTTGGTCTTGTTTGCACAGATAAAATATTGGTTAATTTTCTAAAACTGGTGTGGTGTCCTTTTGTAGTGTTTTCGCAGTATTACTGTTGGGCATGTGCAAATGCTTTACACACTGCTTCTGAGATAAGCCTGACTACTCGCGCCACGCTACCAAGGGGATGATCAGGGCTTATTTCAGTAGTGTAACCCCCTTATCCTGACTAGGAAGAACGGTCCCTACTTGGACAGGGTAACTGGGTGTCGTTGACGGCATCGGGTTGCTTTTTCTCCTGTTGCCGCACAAAACACACATTTTCCAGTGCTGGTAGCAGATGAACTTGAAGTATTTGCTGTTCCTGAGACTTTTTGAACAGGGGGCAAGCTCTACCTCAAGCCCTTATAATAACTCACACAACGAATTTGCAGAAGGTTCAGTCGAGTCCTTTCTCTGCCCAAGACAGAAACAGCCACTGCAGGTCAACTCAGCAAAGCACACAGCAAAGTGGTAGTTCCTCCTCACAGCTTCTCCAGCTCTTCTTCTTGGCAGTATTTTTGGTCCCAAAAAATTCTAAAGATCTGGGGTCCGGGCCCCAATATTTATACCATATTTCCCTTTGTTCTCTTGTGGCAGAGAGTGTCTGTGCTCAGCCCAACCAGTTCTGTCCTCTCTGGCCCAGCTTCTTCACAGGAGGTGGACACAGCATTGTCCAAGGCAGACCAGGCCTATTCAGGTGCAAGGAAATCTCCTCCCACTACTCTAAATGCAGCTCAGGTTCATTCAGCCCAGCCCTGACTCATCCAGGAAAGGCAGGACACACCTCAACCCCCTAGTGGCTGTATACAGTGAATGTTCAGCCCCAGCCCCTGTCACTCCAAAGTCAGACAGTCAATCCACACACCAGCAGAGGCACCCAGGATGGCTAAGCAATAAAATACTCACTTTCAAACACACAACATAAAAATCATCTTTACTAAAAGATGCATTTTTGCATCCTGAGTTCAGGCATACTAAACTCAATTTCTTTATCTTGTCCCAATGGGAAGTTATACCTGTAAGATGTTACAAAGTATCTCCCATTTTATCCTATGGGACTGATAGCCGTTCCATAGTGAAAAATAAAATACACTGTGTTTCACTATAACGACATGTCACACACACCAGTACATGCCTTACCTTCCAGATACACTGCACCCTGCCCATAGGGGTACCTTGGATCTAACCTAGGGGTGACTTACATGTAATAAAAGGGAAGATTAGTGCTTATCAAGTGGTGGCATATGCCAAGCCGACATGGCAGTCACAACTGCGTGCAGACACCTTCTCCTTTCTTAACACATCTCTTAACACCCTCCATCTTGAAGTGGTGATATACAACCCATTCATTCAACCCCTTTAAGTTAATCACTGGCCGCATACCTCTGTCTTTTTTGTTGACCAAATTAATTTTGCTGATGAACCCTAGAACGCCATCTTTGGCCTCTTCTATGGCTTCCTTCTCTAGAACCCAGGGGTCATCTGTCACAAACTTTGAGGTTCCCACAAAACTGAGCCAACCTACCACCCACCTTTATTAGGGTATTCTAACGGTCTTTGAAATTCTTACCTGCTGACATTCCTCTTTGTCTCCTATTTCCTCTGGACGATCTAACTTGAAACCTCTGTTTTTGGGGATAACATCCCTGATGGGATCCGTACCCTGTCTGGGTGTATTTTGCACCACGCCCCAAATAGGCTCTTGATTCAGATTGTCCTCAGCTGAGGAACAGACCCCTTGATCTCCTGGCCTTAACAAAAACTCTCTGTGTTTCAAAAACACAAGCTAACCCTCAAGGTAATTAAGGACCTTGGGTAACAGTTATATATGCGAACAGTGGACTTTAACCAAGTAACATAACAACAAGATAAATATAGATTGAAATCAATGCTATATTCTGAATGTCCAGCCGGACAAACAATTTAATAATATAATAGATCCAATAAACAAGGTAGAGAACAAGAATCTAGTGGGACACAGTCCTGTATCCTTTAGAGCAGTGTTTTCCAAACTGTGGTCCGCGGACCCCCAGGGGTCCTTGACACATTCCCAGGGGGTCCACAGGCAGCAGTTTTAAAAGCACTGCAAAGTTTCCTGTATCATTAGCAGTTTTCGAACAATAATAAAAGTGTCAAGATAACACCAGTGATTAATGTACCTGCAGGAGAGAGATGTCAGTTTTGTTCAGTGGCAGCTTTAATTTATCTAATGTAGCACAGAGGGTTAATATGCCTACTGCAAAGAACGTGTACCATGCATTTACATTTTTTTTTTATTTCATGTGCATAGGTCAGTGAGTTACTTCTCTTGTAAGTAACTCATTTTGATTCCCAGATTGTCCTACCCTGGTGCATAGTAAGGTTTTCATTTACTATTCTTTAAAAACTAATCAAATTCAATACGTAATGATAAATGTGTTGTAGACTGAACCATTGCTTCCCAAAATCTTTTGGGGGAGAGCCTTACAAAGCCCCCTCTGTAGTGGCCAGGCTCACTCACTGCACTTGGTATGCACCGTATGGGGACTGGTCTGAAAATATTTTCTAGGGCTGCTTTTGGTTTCCAGTCTGGCCCTGGCAGGAGCAAGAGCCTCTTACTGCAAAATAAAACCAGCCATTTAAAAGTTAGTCACTGGGATGCAGCACCAATCTTCTGATTAAACTATTTTGTTTTTGCCAATTCTTTCAATATAAAATATTAAGAGGGATATTTACAACAGAAGTGGAGGAGCGTGTCGTTAGTGTCCTTGGCTTGACACGCTCCGCCACTACTGAAATGCAGGGCTGCACCATATTTACAAGAATATATTGCAGCCCTGCGTTTCCCCCTGCGCTGGTGCTACATTTAGCAGGGTAGCGTCAATGCATGCCCTTGCACCATAGTGCAAGGGCATCTGTGTGCAGGGGAAGATAGTTTATGTACAGGAAGGTCCTCCTTCCTGCACATAAACAATCTTGAATTGCTGTTTTGTCACTTCTATGTGTTCTGCTTAATGCAGCACACATGGAAGTTACAAAATGTAATTTTTTTAAAGATTATTTATGTGCAGGAAGGGTCGCCTTCTTGAACATTAAACAAACCAAGGTGTTTTGCTTTTTCCATGTGTACTACATAAGGCAGCACACGTGGAAAAAGGAAAATCGAGGAGAAATAAAGCATTTCTCCTCGTTTTGCCAAGTTAAGACCAGGTGTTTCCTGGTTTTAATTTTGGCGCAGTCTCCTATTTACGCTGCCCTTGTAAATAGGCGGCAGCATAAAAATCAATGGGTGTTGCAGTGGAACGGCCACCGCAACACCCACTGCCCACCTCTTTCACGCTATGTATTGCATGAAAGGGGGCGTTATTTGCAAGGCAGCGTTAAGCAGCGGTACCGTTAGGGAAAGTGATGGCTGCGCCATACAGTGAGGTTATCCTTGTAGGGGTTAGTGGTGTTATCGCCTCCAGTCACCGGCTCCTGGACCCCGATACTTCATGAGGGTAGGTTTACTGACAGAACATGCTTCGGCACTAGGTAAGTGCTTGTTTCTGCCACCAGGACCCGCCCTTGCTGGCTCCAACGGCGGACCGCCGCCCTGTGACGCCATCACTTTCCCTATCGGTACCCAGGCTTCCTTGAGTGGCGCTTCCTGGCTTTAGCTCTGGTTAATTGATGTCCTTCTCGGAGACCCCATGGTTGTGCGTGTTACTGGTGGCTGCACTCTTTGCTTCCCTGCAGCGGAGCCCCTGGGGGGGCCGCATGGCTCCCCCTTTTCCACCGCGACTCCACCCATGCTTTTGTCGGTTTCCACTGGTGCAGCTGCCTGCCTCAGGTGCTAATTGAGCGCCGGGTAATGGCATTGGTTGTACCCGGCTCCCTACGTACTGCTCGCACATTTACAATGGCGCTCCCCACTTCCAAGGGGGATGGTACTGTGGGGGATGCTGGCCTGTCCGTTGTGAGCCGGCGTTTCGTCCCACACCCACCGAGTTGGCCTCCTTAATCACACTTTCCCTCTTCTCCTTACTTGTTTTCCACCAGGGTACTTACTTTTGAAGTACTCAGCATACGGGAGGAGACTGCAGAAGCCACACATTGTATATACTAGGGTGAGGATGAGCGTATCTCTGTTTGTCTCTTTTAACTGAATTGCGTTATTGATATGTCCACAATGTTCCGTTGTTGCTTTTTATGTGTGCCATTGTTTTTAAATTGTATTTTATAAAACAGTGGTCCCTATTATTGGAAATAATGGTCTGTAAGATCAGACAAAACAATTATCATACACTTGATAGGTGAAATGACTTTTGTCCAGCCGGACAAGAATTTTATTTTCAATAGATTTAGAACAATAGTTAAGAAAATGGGAGAACCATTTAGTATCAAGCGGGCACAGCCGTGACCCTTACAATACAAGACAAGACAACAAAAAACTGGTGGCCAAGAGGGCAAAGCAAAAGTTGAATCTGTATACTTTTAGTCAGTTGTTACAGATTTTGAATTGCATTACAACACTCCACTGCAATTAATAATATTTCAGTCATATATTGCATTTGGGGGTTCAAAGGTCGACGACGTTTCGATGCCGTATTAAAATCTAGGGCATCATCATCAGGACACGAAATGACAGTTGTTGTCTTAACCATTAATTACACTAAGCCTTTAGTCACAATACTGTACAAAAACATTTACATTTATAATAGGAGGGAAAGGGAAAAAGAATAAAAATAATTTTTAGTTTTAGGCATGTTGAATTAAAAATTCATAACCATTGTGAAAATACTGTGAAGATAAAGAAGAAAGTGTGGACCGGCGAGTGCACTTTAAAACTGCTAACAGCATGCAGCATGGATTCGGGAAGTCTGCGAGCAATGACGATCCAGACGAACTTGCTTAACTAATTGTGAATTACATTTCTCTCATAGCGTGAGGGCAAGTGCCATTTAACGTGGTGCGGGCAAGTAAAACCGACAATTGCAGGCTTGTCGAGCAGAGTGGTTCTAGTCATGCCTCGGGGGTATAGAGCCTTCGTGTAAAAGAATGTGAACGATAAATCGGGCGGCGGGTGAAAAGCATGCTGCGAGTGGACGAGTAACCTACGTTGAGGCTTTCTTTAGTCGTATTATGTAGAGTAAAAACGTCTCGGTGGACTGCGGGGATAGCTGAAAGGAAACAGTTATTTGTGTTACCTCGGTGAGCGTAACGTTTTGCCCGAGTGAAAAAATACTGTTTCGAATATTTACCAGATCGCAGGGCACACACTTGTCCCTGCAGGGAAAGGGGAGAGAGCGCAATGGCTCGGATAAGGGTCTGCTCAATGGCTGTGTCTAAAAGGGAAAAATTAAGAACCGGATGATTAGGTATTAATGCATCTGGGTTCGTGTGGTTAGTGTGGGGTAATACACAAGGCTTAGGAGGATGAGAGACTTACTTGTTCACCTTTCAGACCGTAGCAGCAGTGGCGGCGGATGGGTGAGTGAGTAGGCTGCCCTGAAGGCTGATATGCCTCGTGATGTGTGGAAATAGTGAAGGGACTGCCTAGGATAAAACATGTACTAGAGTGCTGGTGAACATGGCGGCCATTTTACAGTGGTTACATTGTGAATTATAGTGCAGGTGCCAGTGATGATATTGCAAAGAACGGCGCAAGTGGTAAGAACGGAGCGCATTTTTTTCAGAACACAGATTAAAGCATTATTATTGGGCTGTAATTAATGGTTAAGACAACAACTGTCATTTCCTGTCCTGATGATGATGCCCTAGATTTTAATACGGTAATTGCAAACACAACAGTGATGGACAGAATGTGGATCAATGTCACACATTCACCCCAGTCCAAAGATCTGGGCCCAAATCCATCGTTTTTCCACTCCACACCACCCTGGGTTAGACAATGGCGATATGCAAATCACCGCTGACCCTGTGCCCCATGGGAACAGTCCAGTCCGAACTACAAAAGCCATGTCCTTCCCAGAACGGAAACAAGCATCCGAGGACCGGCCCGGTTTCGAGGTAACACCTCTCATCAGCCCGGCTAGCTTGATTCCAGTGGTGTGGAGTGCCTGGGACTCACGTCTGAGCATCCCCAGTACACTTAGAGCGGTAATTGCAAACACAACAGTGATGGACAGAATGTGGATCAATGTCACACATTGTAAGGGTCACGGCTGTGCACGCTTGATACTAAATGGTTCTCCCATTTTCTTAACTATTGTTCTAAATCTATTGAAAATAAAATTCTTGTCCGGCTGGACAAAAGTCATTTCACCTATCAAGTGTATGATAATTGTTTTGTCTGATCTCACAGACCATTATTTCCAATAATAGGGACCACTGTTTTATAAAATATGTTACTGCCCAAGGTCCCTATAGTATACCTTCTGGGTTCCCCTGTTTTTGTGTAAAAATAATTAGCGCATTCGCTGGATTGCAAGGGATTCAGGCAATCCTAGCCCCTTTTCTCAAGTGGGTTCGCCCCGTCCCCACCCTCCGTAGTGTTAATATAATTTTTTCCCTCATTGTGTCTTCCCTTCAGGCATGTCTGACCCTCACCCACCTTTATATAATTTGGAATAAATTAACAAATTCTTAGGAGGCCCTTCCCTCCTTTCAGACTCAACAGAAACACTAGCCGGGCCCAGTACCTCACTTACAACTGATTTAGAGAAACTAAAGAAAAAAGAAGTACGCCTAACCTTAATGATCAGATTACTTACAGACTACCTTAGATCTAATACTATCCCTTTAGGTTTACAGGTACGCAACGTACCAGGGGTCTTCACTAACAACCCTAAATACCTAAACGGCTTTAGTTATATCAGCACCACTTGCTCTAGGCATTGGATGGTGCTTGGTGTTGATATTGCCACCGAAGAACTTCAAAAACTAAATATTGAAATAACGGACCTTGAAAAACAAATAAAAGACGCCAATACCAGCTCTGAATCCAATAAACTTCTCGAGCAAATTAACAAAACCATTGAAGACTTCCACAAAATAGAACTAAACAAGAAAACAATTAAAGTTAGGAAAGACATAAAGAACTTCAGCGAAGAAAGGGCATACCCATATTTAGCTAAAGATTTCTATACTAATCGTCCATACAACGGTCCCCAAAACCAGAAACCGTGGGGCAGGTACAATAAAAGACAACAACACGTAGGATTCACTGATAGTTCAGCTGACTCCTCGGGACAGTCCGATCAAAGTGACAGTCCGGGACCTTCTAACCGGAATTTTTTAGAAGGCGGTCGTGGCCAACCGAGGGGCAGGCGCAAACAACAACAAACATGGTCCAAACCACCAAACCCTCACGGAGAACGATTCACACGCCGCCAGCACTACCGGTGGTAACGCTTCTTGATCAAACCACTAGTAACAATACTAGTATACTAGAGAGCGGTCTTCTCCCCTTTTTCAATCTCACAGATCATAATCTATCTAGTAATGAAATCTCACTGTTGAGTAAAGGACTTTCATTTGTCCCTACAGTACGTCCTAATTTTCAGGACATACAAACAGAACTCCTAAGATTTTTCAGAAAGATTAGTTTAAAAAGTTTTTTCATTCTCAACCCCGCCTTACCCAAATCTTCCAATACTCCTTTCAAGCCCCCATCTAAATTCAGTCCCTCAGCCGGTATAATTCCACCGGAGATACTAACTTTTGAAAGACTTGTCCTCAAAGACCTAACAACTCTAGAAACCAAAAGGTCTTTCACGCCCTACAACATCTCCCTTGAAGAGAAAAAAGCTATCACCACCCTCAAAACTAACCAGTCCTTGGTTATAAAACCCGCGGACAAAGGTGGCGGGATTGTAATCCAGGACATTGAACTCTACAAAGGCGAAATCCTACGTCAACTTAACAACAGGGAACACTATTGCAAACTGCCTCGCAACTCCACCAGTGAAATTCAGGATTTGATTAACAAAGTGACTACAGAAGCCTGTGAATTAGGCTTCCTGTCGAAAAAAGAGTACGAGTTTCTCAATACAAAATAACCTAGGACCCCTGTTATATACTGTCTACCCAAGATCCATAAGAATCCCCTCTCTCCCCCAGGTCGCCTCATCGTTTCGGGCTGTGGCTCTGTACTTGAGCCACTCGGGCACTATATAGATTTTTTTATTAAACCATTTGTCCCTGACACAATTTGTGATATCAGGGATAGTATGGCAATGATAAATCGAATAGAAGACTACCCGTTTGACCCCACATCCAGCACTATGTGCACGCTGGATGTGGAATCATTATACACTAATATCCCGCAATTTGAATCCCTGCGCATGATTGAAAAGGTTCTTTAAACACGTCCGCGCCCCCATAATGTTCCATCTATATTTATTCTCCAGCTATTGGAAATTTGTTTGACCAAAAACTTTTTTCTTTTTGACGGACAGTTCTATGGCCAGGTTAGGGGTACCTCCATGGGAGCTATTTTTGCCCCAAACCTGGCCATACTGTACATGGACCACCTTGAAACCAGCAACATTTTGGACACGTCGAACCCTTTTCTGAATGACATCTGCCTTTGGAAAAGGTATATCGACGACATTTTTTTAGTGTGGAACGAATCCTCCGACAATCTCGTTAGTTTTCAACATTGGCTGAACAACAACAGTGGGGGCTTGAAATATACCATGTCCTCCAGCAAAGAATCAATCCCCTTTCTGGACTTAGAAATTAAACATTCTGACGGTCGCCTTACCACCTCACTGCATCGCAAACTTACGGAGCGCAATACTTTGCTAGACTACAACAGCAACCACCCACGAGTGCTGCGGGATTCCCTTCCTTTCTCGCAGTTCTTACGTATTAGACGCAATTGTTACTTCAGGGAAGATTACTTTACTGAGGCAAAGATCCTCAGTAAGAAACTTAGAACCAGGGGCTACCCGCGCAAATTAGTGCGCAGATCCATGAAAAGGGCTTGGTACTGCCCTAGAGAAACCCTACTAGAGCCCAGACAAAAAACAGACCAAGAAAAATTAATTTGCGTCACCACATTCTCACCAGTGTCTAATTTAATCAGAAAGAGTGTGCTTAAACATTGGTCGGTGCTGAATGCCGGCACATTGACAATAGAGCGTCCTATGTTCGCCTTTAAAAGGGCAAAAAATATTAAAGATCATTTAGTGAGGGCAGCTCTTCCCCAACAACAATTGAAAACAACTCTAAATGATGCATGGGACCTTCCACCACTTACAGGACATAAAAAATGTGGGAACTGTGTCTGTTGTGACTTGACGATTGAAGGCCAGTATTTTGAATATAAGACCATAAAGTATGCTCACAAATGTTTTTCAAATTGTAATTCTACCAATCTGGTGTACGCTATCTTATGCCCCTGCATGCTTATCTATATAGGCCAAACAAGCCAAAAGGTGAAACTGAGAATAGGACAACACCGCAGCAGGATCAGATGTCAAACACCAAATGCACCCCTGGTCGAACATTTTGCCAGAATGGGCCACAGTGAAAAAGACATTCTTTGGACAGTGGTCACAATCATTAAACCACCCCCCAGAGGGGCAGACATTGCACACTTGCTCAACAAAGAGGAACTTCGTTGGATTTTGAAATGTGACAGCATTAGAAATGGTCTCAATCGTCAGGAAGACTGGACCTCTTTACTGTGATGCCCAATAATAATGCTCCATTCTGTGATCTGAAAAATGTGCTCCGTTCTCTCCACTTGCGCCGTTCTCAGCCCAATAATAATGCTTTAATCTGTGTTCTGAAAAAAATGCGCTCCGTTCTTACCACTTGCGCCGTTCTTTGCAGTATCATCACTGGCACCTGCACTATAATTCACAATGTAACCACTGTAAAATGGCCGCCATGTTCACCAGCACTCTAGTACATGTTTTATCCTAGGCAGTCCCTTCACTATTTCCACACATCACGAGGCATATCAGCCTTCAGGGCAGCCTACTCACTCACCCATCCGCCGCCACTGCTGCTACAGTCTGAAAGGTGAACAAGTAAGTCTCTCATCCTCCTAAGCCTTGTGTATTACCCCACGCTAACCACACGAACCCAGATGCATTAATACCTAATTATCCGGTTCTTAATTTTTCCCTTTTAGACACAGCCATTGAGCAGACCCTTATCCGAGCCATTGCGCTCTCTTCCCTTTCCCTACAGGGACAAGTGTGTGCCCTGCGATCTGGTAAATATTCGAAACTGTATTTCTTCTCTCGGGTAAAACGTTACGCTCACCGAGGTAACACAAATAACTGCTTCCTTTCAGATATCCCCGCAGTCCACCGAGACGTTTTTACTCTACATAATACGACTAAAGAAAGCCTCAACGTAGGTTACTCGTCCGCTCGCAGCATGCTTTTCACCCGCCGCCCGATTTATCGTTCAAATTCTTTTACACGAAGGCTCTATACCCCCGAGGCATGACTAGAACCACTCTGCTCGACAACCCTGCAATTGTCGGTTTTACTTGCCCGCACCACGTTAAATGGCACTTGCCCTCACGCCATGAGAGAAATGTAATTCACAATTAGTTAAGCAAGTTCGTCTGGATCGTCATTGCTCACAGACTTCCCGAATCCATGCTGCATGCTGTTAGCAGTTTTAAAGTGCACTCGCCGGTCCACACTTTCTTCTTTATCTTCACAGTATTTTCACAATGGTTATGAATTTTTAATTCAACATGCCTAAAACTAAAAATCCTTTTTATTCTTTTTCCCTTTCCCTCCTATTATAAATGTAAATGTTTTTTGTACAGTACTGTGACTAAAGGCTTAGTGTAATTAATGGTTAAGACAACAACTGTCATTTCCTGTCCTGATGATGATGCCCTAGATTTTAATATGGCATCGAAACGTCGTTGACCTTTGAACCCCCAAATGCAATATATGACTGAAATATTATTAATTGCAGTGGAGTGTTGTAATGCAATTCAAAATCTGTAACAACTGACTAAAAGTATACAGATGCAACTTTTGCTTTGCCCTTTTGGCCACCAGTTTTTTGTTGTCTTGTCTTGTCTTGTAAGGGTCACGTCTGTGCCCGCTTGATGCTAAATGGTTCTCCCAATTTCTTAACTATTGTTCTAAATCTATTGAAAATAAAATTCTTGTCCGGCTGGACAAAAGTCATTTCACCTATCAAGTGTATGATAATTGTTTTGTCTGATCTTACAGACCATTATTTCCAATAATGGGGACCACTGTTTTATAAAATATGTTACTGCCCAAGGTCCCTATAGTATACCTTCTGGGTTCCCTTGTTTTTGTGTAAAAATTGTTTTTAAATTGTGCATTTGCTCTGGCAGGGTTGATGATGCTCACCCAAATCCTTGCCTTTATACGCTTTGAGTAATTAGGGGTGAACATAGATTTTTTTTGTTTTTTTTTGTTTGTTTCCAAGACCTTTATTGATACAGTACGTCAATGTTACACGGCTTGGTGCCTACAACCCTACGTGGGCTGGCAGCGTGTCAATCCGTTAAAGAAATGTCACATATAGAAACTGCGACTCAAGAATATAAAATACACAGCAAGCCGCCTACAACCACCATGGGCCGGCTGCGTTGACAGTAACATTCGGTCTCAGATTTTGCTGTTTTCTACTGTAGAACAGTCATAAACCATAACTGGATCATTCCACAACAGCACTCCCCACCCAGCCGACATTAAAGTGTTAAGAAACAAGTGATGCCTTCGAATTTTAATAATTACGGGAGGTCAGATCAATTAACAGACAACCAAAACCACTCAATCATCAACATGTGCAATCAGGTAGGTGGTAAGGTACACCCAATAGTCCTTAGGTCTGGACCTAGACGGCAGTGATTCTTCATAAGTCCGGAGCGTGTCCTGGCAATGCGCCATGTCCTTCAGCCACTGCTTGACCAATGGTACCCTAGTACTCTCCCAGCATATGGAGATTCTTCGCTTAGCCAACAGCAAGGCCACTGCGCAGAACCTACGTTTCATGGCTTTCACACTTCCCAGTAACCCCAGTAGGCAACAGCGAATTATACATACAATAGTTACTCCCACCTTTTCGGACAATTTAGCCACCACCTCGATCCAGTAGTTCTGTATCCCCGCACAATTCCATGCTAAATGGATAAAATCTGCTTGGCCGTAACCACATCGCCTGCAACGTGCCTCATCCCGTAGACCATACCTATGCTTGGACTGGTGTGTAATATGCTTGGTGCAGGTATTTAAAATGTATTATATGCAAATTGCCATTGGGCGTGAGCAGTTTGGTTAGTGTGCAGGCTATCTCCCAATCTATTTTCTGTGAGGGGAGCCTCCAGTACCGCGTTCCATCTATCCTGAGCCCTGGACGCTCTACAGCCTATTTCAGCCTGCGCCATTTTGTAGAGCCGTGAAACCAAGTGCGTGGTGTTGGGAGTCGTTAGAAGGAATTGCAATGTATCCAAAGTTAACGGTTCATCAGGAAAGGTTGGGTAATGCTGTTTGATCGCCCCCTTTAGCCTGTGAAATGTAAAGCGAAATAATAGCGTTGGGTTTTGTATATAGGCCAGGTCTTGTTCCGTGATGAATACCCCGTCTTTATATAAGTCACCCATGGAGACTATCCCCACCTGTTTTAGGAGACCCATGCCGACAGCTTCAGCCATGACCGACAGATTCGGATGATGGTGTAGCGGCAATGCAGGAGCGTATAGGGGTAGTTTGTGCATCAGTTGACCTAATCGTCTCCATGCAGCGTTTGTGGTGTCAATCGTATTAATGTCATTGCTGTGGAGTGGGGGTCTGTTGTGTGTGATGATGGCATCTAGTGGGACAGGCTCGGCGTCACCCTCCTCAATAGCTACATGTGTCAAATGTGGGGTTTTGTGGTACCAGTGCGTAGCGTATTGGGCCTGGGCTCATAAGTAATATAGCAAGAAGTCTGGTACTCCCCACCCGCCTTTGTCATAAGGTAGCGTCAACATAGGTAAGGTAATACGCGCTTGCTTGCCCGCCCATATCAGCTTCAACACCAATGTGGTCAGCCGCTTGAAAACTTCCCTTTTGCGGTTGGATGGGGATATTATTGAAGAGGTAAAGGAGTTTAGGAAGCACGACCATCTTTACGATCGCTATTCTGTGAGCCAGTGATAATGGGAGCTGAATCCATTTCTTGACTTTGTCTTCTAGTGTATCTATGGCCCTGCCTTAGTTCGTCCGTATGACTAATTCCGGGTCCCTGTGGAACCATATACCCAAGTATCGTATTGGGTCCGTCTGCCACGCTAATGGGTATTCAATCGGGTGCGGCAGGGTAGTGTCAGTCAGTGGGAATACGGAGGACTTGTCCCAGTTTATCTGTAGTCCCGAATATCCCCCAAATTTGATGTATGCGCGTAAGAGGGAGTCCATATTTTGTGCGGGGTCGCGGACATAGAGCAGCATATCGTCCGCATATAGGGAGATATGTAGGGGCCGACCTGGGAATTGGAGTGCTAGGTGATGGTATTGCTGCCGCACTATACAGGCCAGGGGTTAGGGGTGAACATAGATTTTGACATCAATCTGACTGTTTCCTATGTTCACTGTTGTTTTTCCCCCCCAGGTTCCACTAAGAAGTGGTAGGACCACCGGCCTACCCCAGAATCCCCTGTGGAGTAGGTAATTTTCCCTTCCACAGTGTGTAGATAGTAGTTTAGTTTGTAGGTCCTGATGAATTGCGCTGTATCCCTCAGAACAATTGCATGAAACATTTTGACCAACCACTTGGTAGAGTATACTTCCCTGGATCTTAGTACCAGGGAGTCATCTCTTCTCACTGTTTTTAGCAAGGTAGATAGCCACACCATTAAACACAGGTAGTGGACTACCTAACCTTTTTTAATCACCATCACTCCTTTTACATCTACACCTCTCCCTAGGGACCTCACACCCACATGCACCAACTGGCAGGGACAGAAGATCTCCGGCAAAGAGCCCCGTCTGGGTGCCCGTCAGATATTGCACCGCCAGTTTGACGAGGAGCAAAACCCAGATGATGAAGCATGACACCTAGCTTGCTGGGTGTGTGAGGGTTTTTGTCCCGAAAGGTAGGATCCCACCCCTTTCCTGTATCTCATTCTCACGTGGGCCCCGGGCCCCCCTTGTTCACTCCATCGGTATATCATTTTTGGGGAACTGCGTACTTCTCTTTGTTCACATATTGACGTAATAATACCAAGGTGCCCTTCATGAGTAAGTTCCAAAATCGCATTATGTAACTTAGACAGAGGTCTACTTAATTGCCTCTCATAATAAATTCCAAATCAGAAACTGACAACTCCTCTTGTAACTCCCAAAATTTCTTACATTCCTCAGTAAGATCGAATATACTGGGCCATCCCCTCAAGATATATTCCTCTATTTCCATCAAATATACATCCTCAGCATACCCAGACTGCCAATCTCCTTCAAGAATAGGGGAATTATCTAAATTCTCACTAAAAACCTGTGCCACATTGTAGTCAGCCTATTCATCTCCACTCATAAGGGTGTCACCATCCAGAATGGGTGATCTTTTCAGGTAATCCGCTACATTGTTCTTTTTTCCAGGCGAGTATACAACTTCATATGCATAATCCAATAATTTGAGAGACATTCTACCAATGCGTGGTGTAGCTCTTTCTGTTCCCTTGATGGTTAGCACCTTAACCAAGGGTTTGTGATCAGTACAAATGGTCCCGCATAAGTATTGTCTAAATTTTTAGGTAGCCCACACACATGCCAACATTTCTCTCTCAATCACCGAATATTTGGTCTCAGGCAAAGTCAAGGACCATGAAGCAAATGACATAGTACTTTCTGTTCCATCTTCAGATACTTGGGACAACACAGCCCCTAACCCTTTACCGATAGCGCCAGTGGATAAAATAGTGCAGGATTTGATATTGAATCCTTGCAAAGGAACGGCATTACATATATCATTCTTGGTACAGAGAAATTCCTTCTGAAAATTTTCATTCCACCCGAAATCCTGACGACTTTTCAAAAGTTGTCTAATGCCAAATGTTTTCTCAGCAAAATCCTTCACAAACATCGAGTAGAAGACTGCCAACCCTAAAAATGGTCTCACCTCATCTTTTGTAGTAGGAGCTGGAGCATCTTTAATAGCTTTAATTACCTCCTGTTTAGGAAACACACCTTTATCACTCACTCCATACCCTAAATAGGAGACAGTGTCTGCAAACTTTCCATTTCTCTAGTTCAGCTGTGACTTCACAGTTCTTTAGTCTCACAAGAACGGAATTCAAGGTTAAATCATGCTCCTCCTTACAATTACCCATTATAAGAATGTCATCCTGAAAGTAAGTTACGTTGGGAACGTCCTTGAAGAGGCGATGCATTAACCCTTGGAAAACAGCCGCAGCTGATGCCAATCCGAAAGGCATTCCAACAAGTCTGAAACACCCCATGGGAGTAATAAAGGCAGTCACATTTTTGCTATCTAGGTGGAATTCCACTTGGTGGTAAGCAGAAGATAAACCGATGGTTGAAAACCATTTAACACCCGTGGTCATGCTTAGAAGCTCATTGATCTTGGGCAAGGGAAACATGCCTACTATTATGCTTTTATTGAGTTCCCTCAAATCAATGCAAAGGTTAACCTTGCCATTAGTTTTCCTGGAAACAACTAAGGGGGCCAGCCACTCAGCGCTCTCTACAGGCTCAATAAAACCTTTACTCAATAACTTCTCTAGCTCTTCATTAACTTCATTCTTAACACTGAAAGGTACATTACGTGCCTTGTGATTCACACGTCTCATGCCCTTCTTAAGTACAATACGATGCACAACGTCTTTAAGTTTCTCTACCGTACCTGAAACTATCTCAGGAAAGGTGTCCTTTAAATAATCAACACATTTTTGTTCACCCACAGCTAATAATAAAACTTGGTCAACACTGTTAGGATTTAGTACTATGTCTAGGGCTTTCGGGTTAACCAAACCAAGGACATAAAGCCCCACTTCAGCAACGTAAAGTTTGCTCCCTGTGCATCTGCCCTTGAACACAAAGTTCAATTCTCTATATCCCAACATAGGCATTTTCTCCCCAGTGAAAGTGTCTGGATGGATATCAGATTCAAATTAAATAACTTCCCTGAACAGGAACAAATATTTTCTACCATACATTTTAATTTATTAATAGTATATGGCGAACCAGAGTCTGCTACAATAGCTATTTCTACCCCTCCAATCATCATGTCACACATAGGTGTAGATCTGTAGCTCCCTTCAAGATTTAAAACAGGAGCATCAATGCAGAACACTCTTTCGGTCTCTAGATTGTCGTCCCCAGATTGTTCAGAATCTGTTTTGATAGAAACCAGTTCCACCATACGACATTGTGGGTTGGACAGATCTTACAAGACTAGGCATACTTTTGTGCCCTGTACAAGATCCTCCTATTGTCTTGGGAGAACCTCGTTTAGAGTTGTTGGTGGGCCTAAAGAATGACTTTGTTGACAGAATGATTGAGAACTATCCTGGGTGTTTAAAGACGTGGTTGGTACTGTGTTGGGTTTTGAACACAGCATCAGACTTAAGAAAAATGCCTTGGCGGTAGTGCACAAGGTCAGGCCTGTCCCTTTTAGTATTAGAGAGGATCTTAAGATACTATTAGCCAAACTAAGGGAGGAGGGAATAATTGCACTCATTGATGCCTCTGAATGGATCTCTCCCATTGTTTTAACCAAAAAAAGGACTGGAGATCTCAGGTTATGTGTGGACCTGAGATCACTCAATCAGAACATTGTGGTTGATTGTCATTCTCTTCGGCACATTCAGGCAAATTCTGGGTAATATTGGGTGCTCAAAGTTTTTTTTATCATTGACTTGCACTCGGCTTATCACCAAATCCAGCTCTCGGAAGAATCACAGTCACTCATCGCCTTTGTAACTCTGTTTGGTGCCTTCAAATTTTTTAGGCTGCCTTTTGGCCTTGCATAAGCGGTGAGTGTATTTAAAAAATTGATGGATGGTTTATTTAGTGTCATGCCACATGTGCAAGCCTTTCAAGACGATATACAGACACCAAGGAAGAACATGTACTGGTCCTGCATAAAGTGTTAAGCATTCTACAAACTAGAGGTATGGCTGTAAAACCAAGTTAATGCAAGCTTCTAGTACAAGAAGTTGAATATTTAGGACACCTCATTTCGGTTAAGGGGATCAAACTGATGTTTTGCAATGTGGAGGGTATTAAAAATGCTCCGGCTCCCACTGATAAGGATGGGTTGTGCTCCTTTCTGGGGCTTTGAGAGTATTATGCAAGATTTGTACCACGGTATGCCATGACCATGCAGCCCCTAAGATCTCTTCTCAAGAAATGTACAAAGTTTGAGTGGAATAGAAATGTCACTGCTGCGTTTGAAGAAGTTAAGCTTTTGATGGTGAATGTTCCTACTCTGCGACCATTTGTATCTACTGGAAAATCATTCATTACGGTTGATGCCAGCCTCAAGGGGCTTGGGGCCATTTTTGATCAGTGAGTGGATGGGAAGGAAGCATTTGCTTCTAGAGGTTTGTCAGGTGCTGAAAGCAATTATGTCACCATTGAAAGGGAAGCACTAGCTATAGTATGGGCTGTACAAAAGTTCAAAACATATATTTGGGGTAGATCTTGCAAAACGTTCACTGACCACTAGCTTTTGGTATTTTTATATTGGCTGGGAATGGCTTGGGTAGGGCATATGCATGTTTGGTTCACTTGCTATCCAAATTACAGGAGTTCAATTTGGTGGTCAAATATATTCAAAGAGGAAAAAAAACATTCGTGCAGATTGTTTATCACGTCTTCCTATTACGCATAACAGTGAGTCCTTGGATAGCTCTGACAGGGAATGTGTGGTGGGGTTCATTGATGCTGTGTTTGCTTATCAGGGTTCCGTCACCCAAGAAGAGTGAGGTGCAACTATGAATGGAGACGATACCTTGAAAAAAGTTGAATACTATATCAAGAACAAATGGCCATCTGAGAAAACTCTCACTGGTGAGATGAGGTGTTTTGCTCAGGTTGCTGAGGAATTATCATTTGAGGAAGGCTTTTGTATGAGAAATGGAGTTTTTGTAATTTCTGCTAGTCTCAGGAAAAAAAGTATTTGCATGGCACATGAGGTACACCTGGGAATCTCAGCTACTACCAAGAGGATTAAGCACGTTTACTGGTGGCCAGGTGTGGATAAACAAGTCTCTAACTTTGTTGAAGTACGCCCTCAGTGTGTTGTCTCTGACAAACATTGTAAGTTGCCTAAGATACCAGTATACACAGATCATTTTCCTGGAAGAGTGTGGGAGAAGATTGCATTAGACTTCTCTGGGCCTTTCAATCTGTTTCCTTCTGACAAAAGGTACTTGTTAGTAATAATAAACAATCTTTATTCAGCAGTAACTCTGCCATAAAAGAGATGGTACAATAAAAATCTGAATCGAGTTCATTAAAATACAAATTTCAGCATACAGTATTCATACAAAAGTGACTATCATTCTCCTGGGGGTCTAGACCATTCTAGTCTTTGAAATTGCTCTAAGGGGTACCTAAAATCAGCATGTAATAGTTGCCTACATTTCGTATGGCATAAATACAATCATCTTTCCTCTCAATTTAATTCTACTATACACCCAACATATGTCCATAATATCCCTCCCAATCTTAGTCATATCTAGATTTTCCTGATCTTACCATTGCACTTAAAAAATGTGTAACAACACACAGTGTACGTTCATTTTGTAAAAGTTGCAAGTGCAAAAGGGCAACACATGCTTGCCTGAAACCCATTTCTTTTAAATATGGTATCAGAAATTGTCGTCTGGGATGCGTAAAATATTTACAAAAAAAGATAAAATGTAGCATATCCAGTGGAGTCCTATTGTCGGAGCCACATGGCCCTCTATCCTCGGTATGTACTACAAAACCAGGAGGAGAGTCAACTAAATGATCAAACATATTTCATCTAAAACAAGTTATTAAAAAACGCTCATGAAGGTTATTTAAATTGGACAAGTAACGCCCCATACCTGGTATTGATTTGACTAGAGCAAGGGCTTTTGCCACGGGCTTATTAAGCTCCTTTCCTTCACACTCCGTGTTGATTGTTTTAAAGAATAAGTCTTTGATTAACTTTTTATCCTCCTTTTTTCACTATCTCGTGATTCATGAATATATCTGGTCTTCCAAGGGCATTAAATGTATCTTTAATGTATTTAAGCCAGGGATTTTCAAAGTGTGCTCCAAGGAAAGACTATCTAAAATTACCGCTTGGTTAAAAGATGCCTCTTCGTTGGACCATACATTCACCCAGCAGAGCAGGGGCTTGACTGCAACTATGTCTGTAATATATTTAACCCCTAGTTCCTCATGTACAACAAATACCGGTGTTCCATGTGGCACTTTTAGAATCCGTCTTAAAATGTATTTTGGATGACTTGTAATTTATCAACTGCATTAAAGCCCCAAATCTCACTCCCCTACATGTTAGTAGCCATTGACTACTTCTCAAAGTGGTTGTATTACTCCTTTGTAGATGTGGCCAACTCTTCAACTGTAACCAACTGTAACCAATTTTCTTCAAAATATATTTAAGGTGGAAGGTTCACCCAGTTGTATAGTTACAGACAATGACATGCATTTTAGTTCCAAACAAACGGAAGACTTTATGAAGATGTTTGATGTGAAGCTTGCTCAGGTAACTTTGTATAGTCCTTTCTCCAATGGACCTGTTGAGAGGGCAAATTGTTTTTTAAAAGAAGGTCTTCAAACAGCTCTCGTTGCTAACATCAATGTTGCTGAATTTTTACAAGAAAAGGTTTGGGCATACCTCACTTTATCACTGGGGTTACCCCGTTCAAGGCACTCAGAGGAAGGGAAGCTAGATCTAAACTTTTGCCAAACTGGTTTCTTAATTTCTCGGCTGGACTTAATCTAGATAAAGGAAGAGCTGAAGGGGAGGATGCTCAACTTATCAGGGACAGGGTGGCAGCCAAACAGCTGGTGCAGAAGATTTTGTATGATGGGAGGTCTAAAGTAAAGGTTTAACACTTTGCTCTTAACGATTGGGTGCTTATAAAGAAACCGGATACAGTCAGCAAGAGGCAGTTTAAATTTGCCATTCCTGTGCGCATTATCAGAGTCAGTAAACTCTCTGTTTTGTTGGATGGGAAGGGATGGTGGAGGAATAAGGACAATGCAGTCCTCTTAACAGATAGACAAGTTGATATCTTTAAGTGGGCTTATGCTAACCGAACCGGGGTTGATGAATCTGATCTAAGCTATGATGTTGAGGTTTTGTCTGAACATGTAACTCAAAGGCCACACACTTCTGTTATTGCTGATGGAGGTGGTTCTGTAACCAATTGTCAGGACAATTGAGTTAGCATGATACTTCGGTCACCCGAGGTTGGCAAAAGAGTTGTGGCCTCTGATCTCTCTATGTCAGGTGTTCAGGATAATTCAGTTCAATAGGGCACTTTCTCTTGTAGCCAGCGCTTAATCAAATTGCCTTCGAAATTGTGTGATTATGTTCTTTTGTGTATAAAGATGATGGGTGATGTGGTATTCAGGTGTTTCTATGTATATTCTTATGTTGTTTTAAATGTCTCATTGTTCTCTGCTTGCGCAGAGCTTTTGTTTGACATGCCTTGGATGTTCTATGCACCTTCTTTGGAACAATGGGCCTCGAGTCCTCATCTGGTTCTAAAGTGTACAGGAAATCAATTGCCTGCCACTCTGAGCTGGATGGGAGCTCATTGTTGTGGGTCCTTAGAATAAACTTACGAAAGCTACTTACATCTCGAGTCGGCTGTAGTATATGGCTTTGGTAAGTTAACTTTACTTATTACACATGCTAATGCCATCTTCTCTTTTAATAGAATGCATTGTACTTGGAGCGCTGTCAGCGCTATATATTCTGTATTCCTTGTATTTGTACCTTGGTTGTGGAATGCTTTGGCACTGGCTACTTTACCCGGTCCGCACTTCAGGCTCAGCCTCTGTTATACTTTACAATAAAGACCGTTTAACTTGAAGACGGATTGGTTTACTACTTCAATAATGCTATATCGATGATTTCTTTCTCAAGCTACGGAAATTGCCTGACCCCTACCACACATTCAAAAATACGTTTTCACCATTACCAGTTCTAACCTTTTCCATTTGATTGAAGTCTTTTAATCCTTCGGGACCCAAATTATGTAACAGGCAGAGGACAATATTTCCCCAACCGACTGCTACACTTGATTCCATACTGGAGCCCAGTTGTGTAGCCTCCTATGTCATAATATCTATGACACTAGGATATCACAGTGAGGTCTGGCACAAAGGCCGTATGGTATCCGGAAACCAGTAATGAGTAGCTAAGAGAGCATATAAGGCTTCAGAGTCCCATTTTGGAGGTACACACCATGGTATCAGAAGTGGAACAACAAATACCGCAGAAGCCCTCACTGTCCTAGTCACAAGGTGCAGCAGAATTATAGAGCACAGGATGTCAGAAAGACTGCAACATGCCAGTGGGCACACAGAGTCCGAAAACCACTACCTAGAGAAAGATGAAGATGCAAATTCCTCATGCGACAATTCATTCCCCTCTAAATATACAGTAAGGACAGGTGGAAGTAGGAAACATGTTTGTCCTTACATAAGCCAAAACGCACACTCAGGCACAGCAACATACTTGGCTTGTAGCACAATTTAATATCAAGGGCTCACAGACATAGTTGCACTTGAAAAATAGTCGCAAATGCAGAAGACCTATCTTATGCATGGGGACACTGGAATTATGTAATTCTGCAGCAGGCACTTTTCCCACATAATTATGGATTTTCCGCATTTGTCACATAATTCATCATTTGCTGCATAATCTGTAGATTGAAAAAAATATTTCTAGCTCAAATGGATCAAAAGGTACTAAAATTTCAGTAACGTGTGTTACTGTACAGTGTAAGGCCCTATGCAAAGGTTGAGTGTTGTGATGTTATTTCTTGTACTATTAAAGATGCGTGTTTATTGTGTATAGCTTTAAGGCTCGTGTTGGTGCGAGTTTTGGAATGAAGCTTGGTCATGGGGATTCTAGTGAGGCTTGTCAGTTAGAAGCCGAGCTGGGATCCAAGAGGTTGTGCTGCCTGGCGCTTGCCTGTTTCTTATGCTTCATCTTCTATTCCAAATAAAGGAATTCAAGTAATCCAGCGTATCTTGCTTATTTAACAAGTGGCGACGAGGGACGGAAACGGAACACTTTTTACTCCAAGTTAACTTAATTTGTACTTTGCGAGAGAACTTGTTAAAGAACGCAGACTAAAGACTGCATTTTAAAAGCAGTTGTTTATGAAGCAGTTGTTTATGCAGCGTACTATCTTTGAAAAGAATTCTGGAAGTGGTTCTTGTACTAGGTGAGAAAAGCTTTTTTTTTATTTACCTTATTAAGGCGGACAGCGCGACGGTTTGAGATCGCCTTCAGCTGCATTTTACGAGCAGCGGCAATGTTCCAGACGCGCGGCTGTGCTGACCTCGCGATGCGGATGCAGTCATTTCCCTACATCAGCGAGTATGCACAACATCTACCGCGCACCGGTGTTCTAACGAGCATTGTACCCTCATCGAGCGCTGTACCCCCTACATCACCCTACGTCACACGGGGTGCAGCGATTCTCAGAACCAAGCTATCGTCCGTCGTTCCCCCATCGAGCTTTGTACCCCCTACGTCACGGGGGAGGAGTTGTTCATTGTTCGTTGTGGCTTCTGGGAGACGGTCGCTGTGTTTATCGTCGCCCGCCATTATTTTCTAAAAGTGGAATTACGCGAGCAATTCTTTCAAATTGATGGAACTCATTTTTCTAACATGTTATTTGCATGGTTAAAGGAAGTTTTTTTCACATATTGTTTTAATCGTTCGTTTTAATTATCTAAATTTTGTCAAACTTCGTCACGGGGGAGGAGTTGTTCATAGTACGTTGTAGCTTGTGGGAGATGGTTGCTGTGCTAAACCACGCCTGCCATTCGTTTCTAAAAGTGGAATTACGCAAGCAATTATTTGAAATTGATGGAAATAATTTTGGTAACATGTTCTTTGCATGTTTAAAGGAAGTTATTTTTCACATATTGTTCTAATCGTTCTTTTTAATTCTGTAAAGTTTGACAAATATGTTTTTTTCGAAATTGATTTTTTAATATATAATTTATAATATTATATTTATCTTTTAATTTCTTATGCAATATATAATAATTCTTATAATATATCATGATATAATAATTATGAAGAATTATTTCTTTTTATTAATAGTAATTAATTCTTAATAATATAATATTTTTGATTTATAATTTTTTTTCAAAAGGGAGCTTACATCCACCGATTGTAGTTTGCCTGTGTGGGTTTACTAGGCTTTGCCTGGCGTTGATGGGGAGCAGGTAGTATTTGTGCTCCCTGTGCTTTTGTATACCCCTTTTGGTCAAAAGGGACCTTAAACAGTGCTGTTGATGGCGTTGGTGTTGGTGTTGGTGTTGGTGTTGATGGCGAGCCGGTAGTATTTATGCTCACCGTGGTTATTGTGTACCCCCTAAGTCATAAAGGGAGCTTATACTGGCCTTTTCTACTTTGCCAGTGTGCGTGGACTAGGGTTTGGCTGGTGTTGATGGGGAGCGGGTAGTATTTATGCTCACCGTGGTTATTGTGTACCCCTTAAGTCATAAAGGGAGCTTATACAGGCCTTTTCTACTTTGCCAGTGTGCGTGGACTAGGGTTTGGCTGGTGTTGATGGGGAGCGGGTAGTATTTATGCTCACCATGGTTATTGTGTACCCCCTAAGTCATAAAGGGAGCTTATACAGGCCTTTTCTACTTTGCCAGTGTGCGTGGACTAGGGTTTGGCTGGTGTTGATGGGGAGCGGGTAGTATTTATGCTCACCGTGGTTATTGTGTACCCCCTAAGTCATAAAGGGAGCTTATACTGGCCTTTTCTACTTTGCCAGTGTGCGTGGACTAGGGTTTGGCTGGTGTTGATGGGGAGCGGGTAGTATTTATGCTCACCGTGGTTATTGGGTACCCCTTAAGTCATAAAGGGAGCTTATACAGGCCTTTTCTACTTTGCCAGTGTGCGTGGACTAGGGTTTGGCTGGTGTTGATGGGGAGCAGGTAGTATTTATGCTCACCGTGGTTATTGTGTACCCCCTAAGTCATAAAGGGAGCTTATACTGGCCTTTTCTACTTTGCCAGTGTGCGTGGACTAGGGTTTGGCTGGTGTTGATGGGGAGCGGGTAGTATTTATGCTCACCGTGGTTATTGTGTACCCCCTAAGTCATAAAGGGAGCTTATACAGGCCTTTTCTACTTTGCCAGTGTGCGTGGACTAGGGTTTGGCTTGTGTTGATGGGGAGCGGGTAGTATTTATGCTCACCGTGGTTATTGTGTACCCCCTAAGTCATAAAGGGAGCTTATACAGGCCTTTTCTACTTTGCCAGTGTGCGGGGACTAGGGTTTGGCTGGTGTTGATGGGAAGCGGGTAGTATTTATGCTCACCGTGGTTATTGTGTACCCCCTAAGTCATAAAGGGAGCTTATACTGGCCTTTTCTACTTTGCCAGTGTGCGTGGACTAGGGTTTGGCTGGTGTTGATGGGGAGCGGGTAGTATTTATGCTCACCGTGGTTATTATGTACCCCCTAAGTCATAAAGGGAGCTTATACAGGCCTTTTCTACTTTGCCAGTGTGCGTGGACTAGGGTTTGGCTGGTGTTGATGGGGAGTCGGTAGTATTTATGCTCACCGTGTTTATTGTGTACCCCCTAAGTCATAAAGGGGGCTTATACTGGCCTTTTCTACTTTCCCAGTGTGCGTGGACTAGGGTTTGGCTGGTGTTGATGGGGAGCGGGTAGTATTTATGCTCACCGTGGTTATTGTGTACCCCCTACGTCATAAAGGGAGCTTATACTGGCCTTTTCTACTTTGCCAGTGTGCGTGGACTAGGGTTTGGCTGGTGTTGATGGGGAGCGGATAGTATTTATGCTCACCGTGGTTATTGTGTACCCCTTAAGTCATAAAGGGAGCTTATACAGGCCTTTTCTTCTTTGCCAGTGTGCGTGGACTAGGGTTTGGCTGGTGTTGATGGGGAGCGGGTAGTATTTATGCTCACCGTGGTTATTGTGTACCCCCTAAGTCATAAAGGGAGCTTATACAGGCCTCTTCTAGTTTGCCAGTGTGCGTTGACTAGTGTGCGTTGATATTGTTTGTGCACCTCCTTTGCTGCTTTTGAAACATTGGGACATATACTTTTTGCACTTTTCTGTGTTGTACAACAGTGTTACCCCCCCCCCCCAGTGTGCTTGGCATCATGTATGATGTTTTAACTTTCTTTTTTTTTTTTTTTTAACACCGCTTTTTCATACTTCCTTTGCACCTCTCATCGCAATCTGTTCCACATTGTGTGATCATTGTACTTTTGGAGACTTGTTCTCTTGCTGATTTTCCACTTTGTGTAGAAGATATGCTTTCCTTTTCATGCAGCGTTGCTTTGTCTTCTTTTTTATATATGACATTGGCTCTTCAGTGATCTATCCAGTGTTCTGACCGCATCAGTACATGTGTACACATGTATTTTACCCCTTTACATTCACTCCTTCCATCCTAATTTACAAATATTGTGTGTCACATAAAGTAACAGGCTTTGGTTGCTACTGTGTCTTAAGTTTGCAACATAGTAGGTAGGACACAGATTAACAGACTGAGCCTCCACCACCCATGGACCTTCCAGCCCGTTGTTTCCGCCTCTTTTGCAATGCCTTATGGACTATTTTCTTATCTGAAATTATAGTTCTGTACTAGGGATATCTCTGTTGTACTCGTAATTTAATGAATATTGCCGCCCATGTGTGTGGACCCCTGGCGTAAAGTAAATTGCTTTGTTAAGCTGTCTTAATTGCAGTCATACATAGAGGTAAGCGAATATTGAAGACAAATATTGTAGCCTATAAATACAAAGCAACACTGGCCATTACCTTCACTTCAAGTGAAAAGGATAGCTAAAGTAAAATCTCATTTTACACATATTTTAAAAGTTCACCCATACCGAAACTTCCCTTCACCAAAATCCTTAAATTTATAAAGAGAAAGGGTAGGACAGACAAGTTCCCTATATAGCTATCATGTGTCTTGAATAGTGATACGGTTCCTTTTAGCAACTCTCTAGAGATCCTTGGTATCCCAGGATGCACAGCCAAACTTGTTTAACTTTGTTCTTTTTGAAGGTGTATCAAGCATGGTCTGTAGCATACAGTACATTATCATTTTTTCTTTTGGGGTAGTGGGTTGCTGCATGACTATAACAGAGATACCCGCAGTACAGAACTTTAGTGACTGCTAAGAAAGTACCCCATCAAATCTGTTGACTTAACCTCTTACTCGTCCAGTGTTTTCTCCTCATAGTCCAAGCCTGTAAAATTCATCTTCTGTTGCCCTCTCAGTGCATGTTGGATCAACCACTTGATATTCATCATTAGACACAACCTTGTGCGTACCCACCCTGAAAATGGTTACACTGGCCATTGTACATGCAGACTTTCTTCCAGCCTTTTCATGGATTCTTGCAGTACCATATGTAACCTCCAACCTTCTCTGTTCAAATTTTGAAAGCCCTTATCAACCATTCAAGATAAAAACAACGAAGGCTGTGAAACAACTTTATATCCGAGCTCTGCATGCCATCTTAATACCCAAATCATTAAACTAAATGCTTTGTACCTTTCTGTAATGTGCTTCGGTTGCACAGTCTATTCTTGTGTGTTTGTGCACTTCACAACAATTGAAAGCACCATCTCCATGCATATTGTATAATAAAGCACTTGACACAATGCAGTGACACAATTTATTTTTTGTAATTCTTTATTTCATTTTTTTTTAATTAATTTCCACAAGTACAAACTAAGTTCCTTTTAATAGCATAATAAATATGAAATACATTTTACATTATACATCACAAATGCTGATATTACAGTAAAGAAATGTTAAGAATGTATCAAAAGTCACAATTGTTTTAATCTTTGCACTTCCAACATTAACATTTAAAAAAAAATTCTATATATCACTGTAAAATTTGTGGGCCCACAAATGCCAATATTACTATTTTTAAACAGTCTGTACTGATCCAGTGTAGCTCTAAATTCAAAACATGATGACCACAAACACTGATAGAACAGGACAGAACTTGTGAAAATAGTTTCAATGTTTCAGAATAACTCATTTCAATTTACAGACAACATGTTTCTTTACTACTGACATATCTTAGATACAAGTAAAGTCACTTACACAGTAAGTATTTGTTTGGCATGTTCTGCTGTACATTAACATGGTTGCCATACTCCTACCGTCTTGTTTTTACATGTTTTCAAATTGTTTTGAAGAACTCTATCTAGTCACGGGTAACGCTGTCTCCTTCTGACGATATTGTGCCAGGGCCTCGACTCTCTTGTTAGCATCATTGTATTAAGATGGTGACAATGGAATTATGAAGACTATAATATACTTCTATGTATATGTTAGTAAACGCAACAGGGAAACTTGCTAACTATAATAATCCACATTTGTAAAGCGCACAATCACCCATAAAGGGCGCTGGGGGCCGTTGGGAAGATTAAGCAAGCTAGTGCCCAGAGTCACATGGTGCTGGGCTAATCTGCTGGCGGTGCCAGGGATCGAACCGTGGTCCCTAGATTCCGGAGTCAGTCACCCTAGCCGTGGCGCCACACCTCTTCCCTAACTATACAGTGCAGGCCTGACATAGTAGTGACAGACGACATTACATATGACACTTATAAATTATTACGACATTGAAGCGTCTTTTTAATAAATATGTATGTGCACACTTTAATTACGTATATTTTTATCAATTACATTTTGTAATTAGCCATATTTAATCATCAATACGTGTAAATAAATCAATGACCTTTACTGTTAAGCAATATATGCAATATATGGGTTTCTTAGTGAATCCTGCAAGATGTTCAAGATGCAGAATGAAAATGACTTGGATTACAACAAAAGAGGGTGTCAACAACCCGTCTGCCCGCCGAGACTGGGCAGGTGCGCCACAGTGGTCTGAAACCTGTATTACAATACAAGATTATCAAAGGAAGATTAAGAATCTGCCTTCCAATGGGTCTACTCTCTTGAGTACGCTTAAAATGATGGAGCAGGTAGCATCAGACAATATCACAACAATCTCTGAACAAACAGGGAGGAACCAGGAGGTGGTTAGTGGCAAGATCAACATTAAAGAGATTGACATAGATGTCAAGGAGAAGACATTCGACGTCTAGTAGATTGACGTTGAGAAGTATAAATTAGAAGAGGTCGCCGTCAAGGAAAGAAAAATAGACGTGAAGGAGACAGTAACTCGTTACATGAGATAGGTCAAAATTCAAAAAATCAATATCTAATTGTACATTTTTCTTTTTCTTTCTACAAAAGATCACATTTAAATTTACTTCATGTAGCAGCTCTGATTCAAATATGTTAACATTAATGGAGTTAAATGTACGTTGTTTTTGGAAGTTCGATTGTAATGAATGTTTGAATTGTGAAGAAAAGTTATAGCCTGTATGTTTTTTAAAAATACTTGAACACAATGACTATCTTAAAAATCAAAAAGATACCCAAATGGTGAATGATGTAGCGTTCTAGTGTTCCACCTACACTCAGACGCCGAGGATGAAATCACTCCAGCACAAAGGGACATGCATACTTAACCACCGGCATGGTGGCAGCTCAGGAGCCTCAAGGAAGAGGGCACATGTTCCATCTGTTTTGAATATTACTGAGCTGCTCATTCCCTGAATCTTGTTGGTAGAGCAGCAGTTGACTGTTGTTTACATGCAGTCAACTTTTTGGGAATTGTTAAAAAAATATATAATTTCTTCACATCATCTACACATAGATGGGCAGTACTGTTGTCATTCTAAGGTGAACAAGAAACACCTGGTGGGCAAGAAGGCGGCCAAAAAGACAGTCGCCAAGAAAGTTGTCCCTGCCGCCAAGAAGCCCAAAAAGGTGCATACTTAACCACCGGCAAGGTGGCAGCTCAGGAGCCTCAAGGAAGAGGGCACGTGTTCCATCTGTTTGGAATATTACTGAGCTGCTCATTCCCTGAATCTTGTTGGTAGAGCAGCAGTTGACTGTTGTTTACATGCAGTAAACTTTTTGGGAATTGTTCAAAAAATATATAATTTCTTCACATCATCTACACATAGATGGGCAGTCCTGTTGTCATTCTAAGGTGAACAAGAAACACCTGGTGGGCAAGAAGGCGGCCAAAAAGACAGTCGCCAAGACCAATCAACCGTCGGCCAAGAAAGTTTTCCCCACCACCAAGAAGCCCAAAAAGGTGCATGCAGGGGTCAAGAGGAAGGCGCTGATCACCAGTGGCTACAATGCCGTCCAGTCTACAGTGGTCCCTTCAACACACACGGACGGGGATCCCGTCGACCTGTTTCACTTTTTTTGGCAAGTGGAATGGAAATTGTTAAAAGTCAGGATCGGCCAATAGCCGGTCATCCGCAAATGTTTCAATTACATGTTGAATGATTCGCTTGATGCACCTGATACATCAGGCATGTTCATTAATAGTACTGTATTTTTATGCAGGCATTAAGGCAGCTGCCAAGACCAAGAATCCAGTGGCCAAGAACGGTGCCCCCTCCGCCAAAAAGCGGAACGTGTGACAGGGATCATAAAATAAAATGCAGACAGACAGAAAGTACAAGAAAACATTTTAATATTTACCCAGAAAACTGGTACGATAAGTGTCCTTGTATATATAGAGCAAGCCAGTTTTGCAGAAAACCATAAACACTGAAGGTGCAAGTAAAACAAATTTGAAAAAACATGTCATACAGATCGAGTACTTTTGCCTATCGGATCCTTCAAGCGGAAGGGGAACATCTGACAGGCTGCCGCCAAGGATCACCAACCGATCAGCCTAGATAACTTTTAATTAGCCTGACAACAAACAATATCATTATGTTATGCACAGGTCAGTACTTGTGAGGAGTGTGGGTTAAGTGTTCAATGATTTTGGTCACTGGAAGTGAGATTCCCGTCGACGGCGAAGGATACGATACGGCCAAGAAGAAGGTCAGCAAATGCTCTTCAAATTACATTAATGACTATAATACCGTTTTTTCAAAAAGGTGCCATGGACACATGGGATCATTTTTTTAATGTTCATGGTAAAGGGAAGGAGGTAGTGTAAATTGTAAAAGTCTGGCACAGGGTCAGAGCCACATCCGACAAAACCAGATAGCCTGAGTGGATGGAGAGCACGCCTCATTAGACAATATCTTCAGCCCCTGTTTCCTCATGAAGTGTATTATGGGACTAATGGCTACATTGTGATATTCATTGGGTATCCTTTTGAGTTATCAATTAACACTGTTTTGGAAGTTACTTTAATCTGTGCAATACATTTGGAATCTGTACAATAAAGTAAAATTCTAGTCTTCACCCAATTAACATTCCCATTGTGGCTATGAAAAAAAGCTCCCTTTTGCTTGCATAAGCCGCTAAACGTATGACAAGGTCTATCTAGAGACCAAGGGGAACAAAAATGGACTTAGAAATGCGGCTGTTGGCCATTGCTCGCTCATTGACTGTCGCGCACGTTCCCCGGTGGCCCGGTTTGTAATGTTCTGATTAGCATCATGGGAGTGCAAGTGGATACTATTTGCCCTGGGGATGGACGGACCTTTATGAAGCACAGTGGAGACACTGCAGAGGCAAGAGCAGAGAGCAGACAGACGCAACCGAGGTGCTGCAATGGGAGACTGGTCAGACTCAGACTGGGGTCAACAAGGAGAGACCAATGAATGGAAAGACTCAGACTGTGGTCAAGAGGAGACCCCCAATTGGTGTTATTGTGGCGAGTGTGAATACATGGGAGCAGAAGAGGATAATATCTGCTGACATCAACACAACTGCATGTTGAAGAACATGAGTGACTACGATGTGCACTGCATTACTTGAGTCTGTGGTGTTTCATCCATTTCTCCTAAAAACGGCCTACTAAAGCTAGCGAATGACAAATTCTAACCACCCCTTCCGGCACTGAAATAAATCGAAGCCTAAGTACAAGAACTGTTTAAACCAGATCCTAAACAAAAAATGGTCTATATTAATCCAAAAACTGAACAGGTGGAAGCAAAACTAATAGTAATGTTAGGCTGTTATGGACAGGTCAGTAATGGTGAGGAGGATTGATTAAATGTTCAATGATTTGGATCACTGGGAGTGAGATCTAGTCAACGGCGATTGCTACGATGCGGCCAATAAGATCAGCAACTTACGTTATGGTTTACAATACAGTTATTTTAAAAAGGTTGCATGGAAACATGGTATCATTTTTATAATTTTCGAAAAAGGGGAGGAGACAGATGGATTGGAAAAAAATGGCCCAGGGTCAGAGTCACAAACGTCAAAAATCAGCAAGCCGGAATGGAGGGACAGCGCGCATCATTAAACAACACCACAAAAAACTCTGAACAAACACCCTGACCTCAAAGTTCATTGAAGGTGAACAAAAAAGTGCTGGAAGAACATTGACAAGACGGGAGAGACCAGTAACTCTTGACGGCAGAAGAAGGTGAACCAAAAAAAAGAGCTGGAAGCCAAGAAGGTGGCCAATTGGACATGCGCAAAAGTAGCTGCCCCCCCCGCCCAGAAGCCCAGAAAGGCTCCCAGGCAGGGTAACGGGACACACGCTCGAAGGCAAGCCCGTCGACCGTGATCCCGTTGACAAGTATAGTCATGTGATGTATAGCAGTATACAACAAACATCCATCTATTAACATAAAAAATAAGATGCGAGAGAACAGCAACTGTTGATGGCCTCGAAGGAAGAAGAAGATGAACAAAAAAGACCTGAAGCCAAGAAGGCGGACAATTGGACTTCTAGGCAAAATAGCTGCCCCCCGCCCAGGAGCCCAAAAAAGGGTCCCGGGTGAGGGAACGAGACACACCTCGACGGAGATCCCGTCGACAGTGATCCCGTTGGCACACACCGATGTCGAACAGTGTTCAATTGCAATTCTAAAACAACCTTGCAAACACAGCCCAAAGGGCCTGCACTTTAAATGTCAATTAGAAAAATGATAGGCAAACACAGCCCGAACAGGAGGCAGGTAGGATGTGCAGCATTCTTTGGATGCTGATTAAGGTTCAAAATAACAAAGGTAGCAGGTGCGCAAATTACCCACTGCCTGGACGGGGTACTAGTTACACAAAAGGCGCAATAAAGAAGAATATGATCCGTGTTAAGGCCTCCCTCAAGAACCTGGTCAGCAAAGGCGCCCTTGCGCAGCTGAAGGGCAGCGGTGTATCCGTATACTTCAAGGTGAAGAAGAAAGAACTGTAGGGCAAGGAAGCAGTGAAGACGACAGAAGAATGCCAAGAGTCCGGCGATCCCGTCAACAGCAATCCGGTCAACCCGCCTTACTTTAATTGACAAGATGAACGGGAACGAGCAGTAACCCTTCATTAAGGACAAAGTTCAAAATAAAAAAAATTGTAAACAAAAGAAAAATTTTAACATGAAAAACATCAGACTGAAAATCTTAGTCCATTACATAAAAATAGTAACCATCAATAACAAGGTAAAAATATGGATGAAGAAGATGCGGACAAGAAGATCCGTGTTAAAACGTCTAACCGTGCAATGATTTGTTGTATTATATTGGAAGAAGTGTAAATATGTGCGTACACTGACTGGAGTGCTATCAAGTCATGCATATTTAAGTATTTATTAGAAATGGTGTCTTGAAACGTGCAGATGGTACTTCAGCCTGCATCCCATAAGGTGGCCAGTGAGCCTCCTGCAATCGTGGCTTCCCTGGAGGAGAATCTCTTTTCTGAAGGGAGCAAGGTAGGTATTGTTGATAGAACTGTTACAAGATCATATTTGACCATTCCAGGATTAAAAGAAGCTGGTGGCATTCATGATGCAATTCAAAGTGGACAACAGCCCTCTGGCAAAGGACGGACGACATGCGCTGCTGGGACAATGGCAGGCAATCATTTCTCTTACATTTCCAGATGAAAATTAGGCTGGAAGGGAGTGCGTGGCCTATCTGGAATCTGTGGAAGCATCCAGTGCCATCCGTGTGGTCAAGATTCAGCCACAATCACAAATGCGTCTGTCCCAGAGGCGCAACTTTCCTTGGAGATATAACCTGTTTTTTTTTATGCGCAATGCAAAGATAAATAACAACAAAAATAGAAAACACAAGAATGTTGAGCCATTTCAGTGTCCGTGAAAAGA
Organism: Lissotriton helveticus; assembly: GCF_964261635.1. Taxonomy (NCBI): domain Eukaryota; kingdom Metazoa; phylum Chordata; class Amphibia; order Caudata; family Salamandridae; genus Lissotriton; species Lissotriton helveticus. The sequence goes on along the minus strand of NC_136072.1, from coordinate 434,193,862 downwards.
CAGGAGCAATGGTAAAGGCTGGATGTTTTGGATTCCCACCTCACTATACAGATATGCGTCTGGGTGGTGACAAAAAGCACTGGTCTGCAGCTCACACAGAGTCACATGTCCTGGATGCTCCCAAGAAGCCTTGAAATGCAGCTCACAACAGGTTTACATTTACAAAGCTGAGGAGCCTCAACGTGCTGCCACCACACTGCCCCTGCTGTGAGGCTGGCAAGTTGAAAGGTATATGGTGCGGGCAGAGGTATTTACCAATGAAGGGAGTCGTCTAGACCAGAGGGGCAAAGCTGGTCTTGGTGTGTCTTCTGAACAATGAAACCTTTGAGTTTTCTGCCAAGAACATGTTGTTTATGTGGCACTAGAATGAGTGGGACTGTTTAATATGCAGAAGAGCCTTCGATACTTTTTCGCAAAAGTAAATTGGCTGCTAAAATTTCATTTTTTACAGCAGTATTGTCTGTGGCTACAGTAAACTGGACTTAGTCTGTCTCGTGGATCGAATTGTTTGATCTCCTTCTATTGACTTTGACAAAATGGAATAGTACTGCAACGCTTGATGCCCTTGACGGAAGAAGATCAAGGTGAACAAAAAAGAGCTGGAAGCAAAGAAGGCGGGCAGTTGAAAATCCAAAGAAATAGCTGCCCCCCGCCCAGGAGCCCAAAAAAGGGTCCCGGGCGGGTGAACGGGACACACGTCGACGTCGAGCCAGTCGTCCGTGATCCCGTTGATACACACCAGTGTCGAAGCGTTTGGACTTTTCAATCTACATGTGTATAGTCAATGACAAGCAAGTGCAGCGTTATATCTCTGAATTGACGAGACAGAAGAAAACAAAGAAGAGGAGGATGAACAAAAAAAGAGCTGGAAGCCAAAAAGGTGGACAATTGGACATGTCGGCAAAGTAGCTGCCCCCGCCCAGGAGCCCAAAAAAGGGTCCCAGGCTAGGGAACGGGACACACCTCGATGGAGATCCCGTCGAGCGTGATCCCGTTGACACAGAACGATGTTGAAGCGTCTTCTGACCGTACCAAGCCATAAAAGAACACTGACTCTTGGCGGCAGAAGCAGCAGATGAAAAAAAAAAGCTGGAAGCCAAGAAGGAGGACAATTGAACATCCGCAAAACCAATACAAATTTTAGGCTGTTATGGACAGATCAATCATTGTGAAGGTTGAAGAAAATGAATTTATATAATGATGTTCAGCTTCCAAGTCCATTACACAGATACATGACTCTGTGCACTATGGCCCACTTTCAAATAAAAGCTATCATTAACAAGCCATTGCTTGAAATACAAGCCGGCGACCAATTGAGTATCAGCACATCGAGTACTGGCACCTGCGAAAAAAAATGAAGACATAGTGTGTCCTGTTTGGTCTTTAACCTCCATAAACAGATATGTGGCTTTGAGCAGTACAGCAAACTCCAACTAAGACTAAATACTTGCGCAAAACTGATAGGAGTGTTGGGTCCCAGTCAGGGGATCGTTTGAATGCACACGATCTGCCATGGAGTTGCCTCATACAGTCATTAATGGACCCGTAAACTCTGCCGTACAATGGCGTACAAATTGATTTGTTGCATTCTGTGGATGCTGAATAAGGTTATTGTCCAAAGTCAAAGATTTTATGCAGTTTTGAAAAGAAGATAACACACGAGCCACATCGAACGGAACCAGATAGCCAGGTGCGGCTGACTGGAGTGCAAGCGCGCAGCATTTAACAACAACACAACAATCTCTGAACAAAGAGGGAGGATGAGCACAGCTCGGTGAATAACCTTTCACACACAACTTATAAGGTAGGCTAAGGGCGGCCTGTCAGATCTGATCTTGAAAGTCATGACCTCCTCGGCCGAGATGAATGCAGTTTCACTGGCGGCCGCGAAGAAGTCACAGTCAAACCACTGTCACAAAATACTGTGATCTGCCTTGAAAACGAGGCTAAAATGCGGGCACGAGCCTGGTTGGGAAAGGCGTCCTAGTGTCCAAGACTATAGAGGAAATGACCGTTGCAGAAAACAATAAAGACTACGGTGAAAATGAATGAAACTAAAAAACAAAAATGTCATACACATGGCCCGGTTTATTCTGATAGCATCATGGGAGTGCAAGTGACACTATTTCCCCGGGGGACGGACGGACCTTTATGAAACACAGTGAAGACATTGCAGACGGAAGACCAGAGACCAGACAGATGCAACCGAGGTGCTGCGATGGGAGACTGGTCAAACTCAGACTGGGGTTAACAAGGAGAGTCCAAATGAACGCAAAGACTCACGCTCGGATCAAGAAGAGACCCCCAATTGGTGTTATTGTGTCCAGTGTGAATACATGGAAGCAGAAGAGGATAATATCTGCTGACATCAACACAAGTGCATGTGAAGGAACATGTGTAACTACAATCTGAACATGTGTAACTACAATCTGCACTGCATTACTTGAGTCTGTGGTGTTTGATCCATTTCTCCAAAAAATGGACTACTACAGCTAGCGAATGACCAATTATAACAACCCCTTCCGGCAGTCAAAGAAATCGACGCCCAAAAAAAATCAATGGAACAGCAGAAGAACATCAAGAATAAAAGTACAGGCCCAGAAGGGGCCAGTACTTTGTAATTTCAACACAGGCTCAATAAGTGGCCAGTACTTTAAGTTACAGTAACAATATACAAACAGAGCCCAGAAAGGGCCTGTACTTTGAATTACAAGAATAATAAACAAACACTGCACAGGAAGGGCCTGTAGTTTGAATTAAAAGAATAGACAAACACAACTCGGAAAGGCCCTGTACTTTTGAATGTAAAGAATTATAGTCACTGTACTTTGAAATTGGTGTGTTGCATTGTAATTGCGACAATAAAAGTACAGGCCCAGAAGGGGCCTGTACTTTAGACATTCGACAATAAAAGTACAGGCCCAGAAGGGGCCTGTACTTTGGAAATTCGACAATAAAAGTACAGGCCCAGAAGGGGCCTGTACTTTAGACATTCGACAATAAAAGTACAGGCCCAGGAGGGGCCTGTACTTTGGAAATTCGACAATAAAATTCGACAATAAAAGTACAGGCCCAGAAGGGGCCTGTACTTTGGAAATTCGACAATAAAAGTACAGGCCCAGAAGGGGCCTGTACTTTATAATTGCGACAATAAAAGTACAGGCCCAGAAGGGGCCTGTACTTTGGAAATTCGACCAAGTTTGCAAGGAGTTGGCCGTCTGAGAAGAGGTTTCAAATCTCACTTCCAGATAAAGTTAAAGTACCAGGCATTAACAAGCTGGATGACATTATCCAACTCCACAAAGAAGAGCAAAGTGACATATTGCCTGATTAAAAGACAATGGAACAGCAGAAGAACATCAAGCTGTATACGTTTGTGAATCAGGAAAACAAGTTTCGACAAAGTGTGCAAGGATTAGGCTGTATGAGAAGAGCTTTGAAATCTCATATTCGGGCTAGCTGTAGCTTGCAGCCAACATTTCGTTCTTTTTATTATTTCATATGTATTTTTTCTATCCTGCTCTCCAGGAACGGATAAAGTACCACCCATTAACAGGCTGGATGTCATTATACAACTCCACAAAGAAGAACAAAGTGACACATTGTATCAATGTGACAATATATGCATTTTATGCAAAGACTGTGTAATGGCATTCAAAGATATGTAACTAATGTTTCGCACATACATAGACATATATATATTTTGGTTCGTCCGAGTCGCAAGCCAAATTTGACATGAAAGCTTCCAGCACATTTAAATCTGCTTTAGTGTACCAGCAATTCTCAGAGTGTTTTGAGGTTCTGGTTCGCAAAATGCCAGTCCCAACGGGTACGATCTCATCTTGAAGGGAGCAAACATTGTCGGATCCTGCTACATCTCCTCCAACAGTCAATCCACGTTTCGTGAAACTCATGGAATAGATGAATGGACTCACAAAATACTGCGAACTGCCTTGAGAAGCAGTGTGCATTGAAAAAAGAACCAGCCAAAAAGACAGCCGGGAAGACCAAGAAAGCACCGGCTATGAAAAGGCTCTGGCTGGGCTCAAGAAGAAGCCGCAGATCGCAGAAAACGCCTGTATTTTGAATTACAATGAAAAGATAGCTGAGAAAGGGCATGTACTTTGGAATTGACAACAAAAAGGTAGTTTGAAATATCGACAATAAAGGTACAGGCCCAGAAGGGGCCTGTACTTTGGAATATCGACAATAAAAGTACAGGCCCAGAAGGGGCCTGTACTTTACAAGCCCAGAAGACTTATGCAAAGAATGTGTAATACCATTCAAAGATATGTATGTAATGTTTCATACATATATAGACATATATATCTTTTGGTTTCACATTAATGTTGGATAGGTATATCCAAAAAGGGGGGATTGTTCCAAAAATATACAAATATCCATATAAATTTGTTTTCATGTACTTCCAAAGAGTTCATGATTATGTAAGATCCCATTAACATGAGGCCTGGAGCTAAAAATGGCTTCCTATCTGACCTTGACAGCACAAGCTTCAACAAACTATTCTGTACACCCTTACAGGTCACCTTGCTTGCCTTGACTATATGATATGCAAATATTACACAGTGCAGAGCCTGCCTTTCTGGTCTGCCCATCTCTGGCGGTTTCGATTTGTACAGACATTGCACATCCATGTCAACCATGTATTACCAAGCTGGATGACGTTTTCCAACTCCACAAAGAAGAACAAAGTGACACATTGCCTGATTTAAAATCAATGGAACAGCAGAAGAACATCAAGCTGTATAAGTTTGGGAATCAGGAAAACAAGTTACAACCAAGTTTGCAAGGAGTTGGCTGTCTGAGAAGAGTTTTCAAATCTCAATTCCAGGAACGGATCAAACACAATGCAAGACTGGATGGTGTCCCTCGACTTGCAGGATGCGTACTTTCACATTCCAATCCTGAAGTCGCACAGGAAATATCTCCTTTTTACGGTCGGATCGCAACACTATCAGTTTGCGGTCCTTACATTTGGAATTACTACTGCGCCTCGAGTCTTTACCAAGGTGATGGCGGTGGTGGCAGCGCATCTCCGATGGTCGGGGATTCTTGTATTCCCCTATTTGGACGACTGGCTGATCAAAGCAGAATCGTTAGAGAGAGTGCTCCAACATCTGCAAGAGACAACCCAGTTGTTGTACAGGTTGGGTTTTTCGATAAATGTACCCAAGTCTACCCTGGTGCCCTCGCAGCGCATCCTGTTCATAGGTGCTGTACTGGAGACAACTGTATGTCGTGCAATCCCTCCTCCTCAAAGGATTCGCGACATACAGGAAATGATTCCTTTATTTTACAATGGAGCGGTTTTTCCAGTCCTGAAGAACCTTCGTCTGCTCGGTCTGATGGCTTCCTGCATTCTGTTGGTCAACCTGCACGCTGGCACATGAGGGCGCTCCAGTGGGGCCTCCGCAGTCAGTGGTATCAACACAACGGGGATTTCATGGAGTCAGTGAGGATCTCCAGAGAAGTTGGGGCGGATCTGTCTTGGGGCGTGGAAGGCAACCTGTCTCAGGGGAAGCCTTCTCAGCTTCCTCCTCCGGTGGCCACAGTAATAACGGATGCATCCACTCTAGGGTGGGGTGCTCATCTGGGGGACCTGGAGGTCAAGGGTCTTTGGTCTCCAGAGGAAAGGTTGCTTCATAACAACCTTCTAGAATTGCGGACGATACGTTTGGCGCTCAAGGCCTTCCTCCCTTCCCTTCGCGGTCGGTCGGTCCAAGTCTTGACGGACAACACGACTGCGATGTGGTACATCAACAAGCAGGTAGGAGTGGGGTCGCAGTGTCTCTGGAGAGAGGCTCTGTGTCTCTGGTCCGATTTGTCTGATGGCGAATCATCTAGTCGGAGTTCTGAAGGTGCGTGCAGACAGTCTCAGTCGGCAGTTTTCGGCCAACCACGAGTGGAGCCTTCATCCAGAGGTAGTTTGTCATGTCTTCCGGACGTGGGGGACTCCTCAGGTGGACCAGTTCGCTACTCACGTGAACGCTCACTGCCTGTTATTCTGCAGTGTCCAAAATCCGATGCAAGCAGCCTTGGGGGACGCGTTACAGTTGATTTTGGGAAGAAAACTCCTTTACGCGTTTCCTCCCTGGTGTGGAGAGAAATCTGTTGACCATTTGAAAGCCCACTTATCTGATGTTCTCCATTTTTCTCTATTTTTGGCGCAGCAAGGACTTGCTGTTGCCACAGTCAAGGGTTATCTCTCGGCTTTGTCTGCATTTCTATGTTTGCCGGACCAGCAGTCTCTTTTAAAATCACCTGTGGTTTTAAGATTCTTGAAGGGTATTGTTAATAAATTACCTCCTACTCCCTTTCTTGTGCCTCAATGGGACTTAAATCTTGTCTTAACATACTTGATGGGTGCTCCCTTTGAGCCCTTACACAAGTGTCCTATGAAGACAATGGAACTGCAGATGAACATCAACAATGAAAGTACAGGCCCAGAAGGGGCCTGTACTTTGTATTTTCAACAATAAAAGTACAGGCCCAGAAGGTTCCTGTACTTTGGAAATTCGACCACATTTGCAAGGAGTTGGCCGTCTGCGAAGAACATCAAGAATAAAAGTAATTTCCACACAGGCTCAATAAGTGGCGAGTACTTTAAGTGACAGAATTAATAGACAAACAGAGTCCAGAATGGGCCTGTAGATTGAATTAAAAGAAAAATGAGCAAACACTGTACAGGAAGGGTCTATAGTTTGAATTAAAAGAATAGACAAACACAGCTCTGAAAGGGCCTGTCCTTTGAATGTAAAGAATCATAGTGACTGTACTTTCAAATTGGTGTGCTACATTGTGTGGACGCTGAATAAGTCCAGAAGCCGACAGGACTCATGTGGTCCAAACTGATCTTGACGATGGTGACCGCTTCAGCTGTACGTGGGAATATCAACAATAAAAGTACAGGCCCAGAAGGGGTCTGTTCTTTGGAAATCCGACACTAAAAGTAAAGGCCCAAGAGGGGCCTGTACTTTAGACATTCGACAATAAAAGTACAGGCCCAGAAGGGGCCTGTACTTTAGACATTCGACAATAAAAGTACAGGCCCAGGAGGGGCCTGTACTTTGGAAATTCAACCAAGTTTGCAAGGAGTTGGCCGTCTGAAAAGAGGTTTCAAATCTCACTTCCAGATAAAGTTAAAGTACCAGGCATTAACAAGCTGGATGACATTATCCAACTCCACAAAGAAGAGCAAAGTGACACATTGCCTGATTTAAAGACAATGGAACAGCAGAAGAATATCAAGAATAAAAGTACAGGCCCAGAAGGGGCCTGTACTTTGTAATTTCGACAATAAAAGTACAGGCCCAGAAGGGGCCTGTACTTTATACATTCGACAATAAAAGTACAGGCCCAGGAGGGGCCTGTACTTTGAAAAATCGACCAAGTTTGCAAGGAGTTGGCCGTCTGAGAAGAGGTTTCAAATCTCACTTCCAGATAAAGTTAAAGTGCCAGGCATTAACAACCTGGATGACATTATCCAACTCCACAAAGAAGAGCAAAGTGACACATTGCCTGATTTAAGGACAATGGAACAACAGAAGAACATCGAGAATAAAAGTACAGGCCCAGAAGGGGCCTGTACTTTGTAATTTCGACAATAAAAGTACAGGCCCAGAAGGGGCCTGTACTTTAGACATTCGACAATAAAAGTACAGGATCAGGAGGGCCTGTACTTTGGAAATTCAACCAAGTTTGCAAGGAGTTGGCCGTCTGAAAAGAGGTTTCAAATCTCACTTCCAGATAAAGTTAAAGTACCATGGATTAACAAGCTGGATTACATTATCCAACTCTACAAAGAAGAGCGAAGTGACACATTGCCTGATTTAAAGACAATGGAACAGAAGAACATCAAGAATAAAAGTAATTTCAACACAGGCTCAATAAGTGGCCAGTACTTTAAGTGACAGAATTAATAGACAAACAGAGCCCAGAATGGGCCTGTAGTTTGAATTAAAAAAATAATGAGCAAACACTGTACAGGAAGGGTCTGTACTTTGATTTAAAAGAATAGACAAACACAGCTCTAAAAGGGCCTGGCCTTTGAATGTAAAGAGTCATAGTGACTGTACTTTCAAATTGGTGTGCTACTTTGTGTGGACGCTGAATAAGTCCAGAAGCCGACAGGACTCATGTGGTCCAAACCGATCTTGACGATGGTGACCGCTTCAGCTGTACTTGGGAATATCAACAATAAAAAAACAGGCCCAGAAGGCGCCTTTATTTTTTTAATTTCGACAATAAAAGTAGAGGCCGGGCAAGGTCCTTTACTTTGGAAATTCGTCAATAAAATTACTGTTAGGAAGGCTAATTTAGAATGATGCATTAGACGGTGAACCCGGGACATGGCAATTCAGTCAACAAAAAAACAAAAAGGATCACCAGAGACTAAAGAAGGCAGACAAGTTGGATATTTGAGGAATTAGCTGCCCCCACCCAGAAGCCCATAAAGGGTCACGGACAGGGGAACTGGACACACATGTAGACGTAGATGTAGATGTAGATCCGTGTTATTGACTTTAACTACATGGCAAAGTACAGCAACGCTTGATGCCCTCGAAGGCAGAAGAAGAAATTGAAAAACAATGTGTGGTGCACATTTACTGACTACAAAATCATATCTTATATTTGGCAAACACACCCCAAAAGGCAGCAGGTGTGCAAATTACCCACTGCATTCACAGGGTAGTACTTACCACAAATGGTCAATTACTGGCATGTACTTTGAATTTGACTAATAATTGGCAAACACAGCCCAGAAAGGGCCTGTACTTTGAAGTTCAACAATAACAGACAAACAGAGCCCAGAAAGGACCTGTAGTTTGAATTAAAAGAATAGAGAAACACGATAGGAAGAATATTTCTGAATTTCAATAAGGTTTAAAGCAAGCAAGGCAGCAAACGCCTAATCTAACCACTGCAGTGTCAGGGGAGTAGTTACTTTGGCTTCCCTGAGCAGTACACAGAATGGGGGTTTGGATTCCACAGTGGGAGCCTGAGAAATGGCTTCCACATGTAAAGAAGAAGAGGAAGGCAAGTGCACAACAATCCCACTTAGCAGAGTCGCAGACGCAGCAAGAGCTGAGAAAACAGCCCTGGCAGTACCAACAAAGAGGCCAGTCCGGTCTTGTGAGTGGAAATGGACGTGGACAGAACAGGAGAGGGGGCCTAATAGATGCCTACCTACACATCCCAATGAACGGCTACAGGGCTCAAGAACAAGCCACAGATTGCGAAGGATCCTTAACTTTGGAATTTCGACCATAAAAGTGTACTTTGGAATTTGGACAATGAAAATACAGGCCCAGAAGGGGCATGTATCTTGTAATTTCAACAATAAAAGTACAAGACCCAGAAGGGGCCTGGACTTTGTAATTTTATAACATGCTTAACAAATGGCCAGTACTTTAACTTACAGAAATAATACACAAACACAGCCCAGAAAGGGCCTGTACTTTGAATTAAAAGAATAGACAAACACACCTCTGAAAGGGCCTATACTTTGAATGTAAAGAATTATTGTCACTGTACTTTGAAATTGATGTGTTGCATTCTGTGGATGCTGAATAAGGTTAAGGTGATTCGCATGGACCCTCCTGCCTACCAAATCAAAACCTACAGTTGTTTGATGTTATTAGTAGTTGTGGAAAGGTGTGGCATCACGTCACGGGTGATTCAACGGTGCCTTGCTTGATGCCTTGTTTAATGTCCCCGAGGGCCCCCTGCACCTAGAGACCACTGTCAGAAGTGAATTGGACGCTTTTTGGCAGAGGGACTGAGAGCATACCACTTTTCTAAACGCACATGGCTGGCTTCTTTACGTGGATGCCATTTGCCAGACAGGGGTTATATCAAAGTGCGTAGCAAATGAAAAATAAAACATGGCTGGCTTTCACTGATATTACATTAGATTCGCACATACCATTGGTCACCTAGCGACCGTAACGGATGATGGTTGGTTTGCACTTGACAAACAAATATTATTATTAGATGATAATCCAGAGACATTTGTAGAAGGCAGGAAACTAGACACCATGTAAATCTACAGCCAAAATGCAGAAAAAGGTCAACCAAAATACATTGCATTTTTAAATACATTTCTGACAAGTAAAACCTTGAGAAGGTAACCAAGACGAGGGGTCACTTGGAATGCACTCCATGTGGATCCATCTACAGCATACTTGGCATTGTGCCTTAGAGGAATTCAGAACAAGCTGTACATTTTCTTGGTTGCAGACCCCGCAGAAGTGTTGAACTGATTCTAAATATGATAGAGGACAAGAGTAGCGCATCAGTAAAGGAGATTATGGACAGGTTTAAAACAATAATGAAACGAAGTACATAGGCCAGTCACTGATGTTCGAAAGTCGTTCAAAAAACCAATACAAAAACAAGCATTTAAAAAACTACAAGTTAATTTCCATCAATTACTATCTTGGATAAAATGAAATACTTGGCAGTGCTCGTTTGATCATTGAAGAAATGAAAAATTGCTACCACACACATAAACTTTGAAAGTAACCTAGGGCATTACAAATGTAGAAACATGTTTCGTACAATCTAAAATTCTTACCTGAATACTCCAGTAGCTTTATTGCAATAAACATTCTATAATCACTCAGAAACGTGATATTGATTTCATTTGCCCGAACTGGTCTTCTAGCTATGTACGATTCTGCAAACTGGACAGAGTTTAAAAACGAACATGTTACACTAATAACATAATGGAAATAAAAATGAACTGATAAATTCAAGCGCTTTTTACTTTTAAATTCTTGTGTCCAACGTCTCACACCTACCACATCAGTAACATCTTCTTTGCCAGACAAAATCACAGGCAAATAAAAATCACGACCGACAGGCAGTACCATCAGGATCACTTGGCGTTCAAGACAGTAATTTAAATATAAAGCAGTCTTTAATGTGTGCAACTACTACAAAGGCGTCAGCAATGTTTAACATAAACCTATCTACGACAAATTCCAACTTGTAATTAAAGTATGGAAAAATTACCAGCATGCAAAAAACACCACAATTGTAGCTATCCTGTTGCTTGGCCTTACATTCTACCACTAACTTCCAGAGCTCACTGTGTGGACAGTCGATTTCCTGTAGGAAAGCCCTTTAGAAACATTCGAACGGTCTGGTTAAATATTAGTTAGAAAAATGAAACACAAGTACGATTACAATATAATACATATTTCAACTTAGAAGAAAAAAATGTTGGCCAAAAAGTATCTGTGCACTTTTGACATAACATATGCAATAGAAAGTAAAAGTAAGTGCTACCTCCAATTCTGTAAAAAAATTATGGTAGGTCCCAAGATTGCCATCCAGCGAATCATACACTTTTATTTTTCTGGCAAAAGGTTTTAAAATCTGAAACGGTAAGCACAATAGGAAATAAAATATTAAAATATGGACATTTTTAAATGCATTTGTATGCTACAATCGTGAATACTAAATCAAGAAATGGAAATTAATATAGTGTTCAGCAAAACAGTTCAGCAGTTACTAGTAATACTAAGTCAAACTTAGGAAGAAGAATATGACAAAAGTGACAAAGGTGAAAAAAGATAAAAATTACCAAAAGTAGCCAATGAACGCCAGTATTGGTCGGACACAGGACTGTATCCTTCATCTCAAAAGGTATCTATACAGTACAAAATAAGCTTATGAAAAAATGCAAGTCAAATACAACATCCATACTCAATGTCTGCAGAAAAATGCTAACAAGTAATTAAGTATTAAAAGAGAACTGGAAGGGAACAATAATCACTTCCAAGACAATGACAAAAATAAATGACATACAGCATACACCTTTTTAGTACTCGGAAAAATGTTCCAATATTAATAAATGGCATGAAAATTAATTGGAACAATCAAATAATCATTAACAACTCAAAACAATATTGTAATCATGATACAGATTTCAATATTTACCCGGCAATGAGAGGAGCGATATGATCCAAGGAAAATGGACGAAGAGACTGTTGCAGAAATCAATAAGCACTGAAGTCAAGATAAAATAAAGTAGCTTAGAAACATTTCATACACATTTACTATTCTTGGTTGGTGCATTGATAATTAATGACAATATACGTACATTAGTGGTTAACAGGCATAATCGGCTGAGATACGCATTAATGACCTTTGAAAAAATGAAGAAAACACATGAACTCTACCACGGGACTCACCATGTACATCCTACATAATTAGATACTATAGTAAGAATACATTTCATGTAAACCAACCTCATCAACTATCCATTGGCCCTCTTTTAAGGAACAAAAAGAATCATCATATAATTTGAAACCCGTCACTACTGCTTCTAACCGTCCAATCGCCGGTTTCCGCCATACATCAAGAACTTTTTTAAACAATTTGGTAGTAGGACCTAAGGGGGATGCAGGCTTTGTGGGAGATGAAGCGGGCATTGCGGAAGATGCAGGCATGGCGGGAGATGATGCAGGCGTGGCGGGAGATGATGCAGGCGGTGCGGCAGATGATGGGAGCACAGATGGCCATCGGTCACTGGTCATGTTTCCTGAAAAAAGATTTTTTTGAAGTGGTTGTTAATAATACTGAAACAAGAGTACATAATCATAAATCCCAAATGTAAAGTAGTGTTCTTTACACAACAAAATGTTCATAACAAATATCTTTGCGCATATTAAAGAGACATTTACACAGGCACAGTGATCACCATAATAAAAAACATAAAATTAGGCCTTTACTTTAAAAAAGGTAGCCCTAACAAAATTACCTGTCGCACTCAACTGATAAGGCCTCAACATGTCCAGATTATAAGTTCTACGTAAGACCACGTTGCTACTATTGAGTAACTTTACACGCTTCCCTTTAATCTCATGTATATGGTAGGGTCCTGCGAAATTATGCTCCAAAATGCCGCCTTTCCTTGCCGATCGCCTACAATTTTTAGCAAGGCCTAACTCTCCTTCGCTGAACAAGTACGGCTTATATTTCTTACAAACTCTTTTCTTAAACTTTTCTTTTTGCTTTTCCTGAGCAACCTCTATATTCTGCTTTGTCTGCTTCTGCAACTCTGCTGCTCTAATTTTCTTTTCTGCAACAAGTGGTGCATACTCGCTTTCTGTTGGTAGTTTAAACAGAAGCTAATGAAGGAAACAAAAATAAAAAAATGCTTTTTACCGATTTTAAATGGAGCGATTTAATATACAGCTATTTTGCAAAAATATGATAAACAAACTTTGTTTCAAATGCAAAAAAAACACGGCAAGCATGTATGTCAAAGTCCATCAACTGCCAGTTTAAAATATACATTGGAATACTCTAAATATCATTCCGGTCCATCCATGACCTCACTAGGAAATCTTGCTTCTCGGCCATACATAAGTAGAAAAGGGGAAACTTTTGTGGTGGTATGCGGCTTCGATCATAAAGCAAACAATGCTTTGTCCAAATAAACATCCCAATCAGTCTGATGCTCATTGACGTACTTGGACAACGTGCTGTAATAATAAAAACAATTAACCGGAAGCATAAATAATACTGTCAGATCAATAGACACATTCCTTTCCAGTTACGATTTCACTGCAGCAAAGCAAACCTGTCAGAACACATTAGAGAAAGTAGTAAAATAGTAAAGTGCAAAAACATCACCATGACAGGTAACTCATAAGTAACTAACAAAGTCAATGACAAACTTGCATTACCTTTTAATGTTAGTATTTGTATGCTCATCTAACCCATTTGTCTGTGGATGATAGGCTGCACTTACAGAACGTTCTATTTGTAAGAGCCTACATAACTCCATATGAATCTGAAAACAAACATCAATATATTGGGACATGTGGGTGAAATAAACTTTAGAACTGTTAATCAATAAGAAAAAAACAGTACACAAAGATCACAATAGACATCAGAGCATTATAAGTTATGGCAAAATGGCTCACTCACTTCATTCACAAACTCACAACCTTGATCGGTTAGGATCATTTTTGGAGTACCATGGTGGAGGTACATTTGCATCAATCTTGAAGCAACCTCAACTCCAGTCTTTGATTGTAAAGGGAATGCCTCAACCCATTTCGAAAAATAATCTGTGGCTGTCAGAACATATCTGTATCCTGTAGGAGTGGTAGGTAAAGGTCCAATCAAATCCAATCCAATAAGTTCCCAAACTTCTTCCACCTGTTAATAAACACAATCACAGGTACAAAAGTCGAAGGCAGAAAAAACGCAATACTAAGATCAAAATCAGGTAATGGACAGAAAGTTTGTAACAGTAGAGTCAACAAAGTAAAAACGTGCTTTGATTGGTTTTAATTCTGGGCAAATCTTGAGGGCTGGTTGTTCCTTTTGACAAACGTCACAGTGTTTGATCTGCAAGTCAAAAAAATAGAAATCTGACAAGTACAATTAATAACCATGTCACAGAGTGCACAATCTAAAAAACTTGACGCCTTACATCTACAGTGCTAAGGGAGAACAAGAACAAAACATACCCTATAGGATACTTCATTGAAAAACTGTACATACCATAGTGGAGAGAGAGTGAAATAAAACATAAATATACGGGTTCAAATTTTTTGTATTAAAAAAACAATCGCTAATGAAAAAACATATATAATAAGTTTTTATAAAAACATGGCCAAATGGAAACTTACCCATTCATCAATTTGAACTGACATATTTGGCCAAAAATAATGGGAGGAAATGCATTTCAGAGTTTTATTGATACTGGAATGGCCACCAAGAGTAGAGGAATGAAATTCTTGATACATTTTATAAGCAGATTCAGCACCAATGACCACTTTTGTCTTCTTAGCTTTAGCAGTATAGAACAAACACCCAGCTATTATCAAAAAGAGAAAAAAATGAAGGACAGTTACACAAACTATGCAGGGCAAAAGTGAAAACATAAACAAAAAACATGCAATAACACATAAACCGTTAACACATGCCACTTACAAATAAATAATGAGATATACTACCATCAACGGTGTAACTTTTCGACATTCGGCGTAATCCATGCTTCTGAACTTTTGTAAAACCATCTGGATAAACATTACGGCTCACATAATCCACAAGCTCATTTTACTTAATGGCATCCATTACTATAAAAAGAGAAAGTTTGAAGAATAATATACAGTCATATATACCATTAAGCCATTTTACATGGTGTCATTCAAATAATTACAAAGACCAATAGTAAACAAAGGTGTAAATATACACCATTAGTATAGATATCGTCCCTGTCAAGAACACTACGTATTAGGAAGAAAGCTCAAGTTCGTAGAACATGGCAGGCCTGAGGGCGTAGCCACACGTGTCTGGCTTGCTAAGGCACAATGCTGGTTTTCAAAGAGATTAGGTTGGGACTTGGCACGGTAGCGTCGTCATAAGGGAACAGAATTTACAGCACATAAAAAAATAAGATATCATTCAACATACCATTGCCCAAACCTTATAAAGCCCAATGGACCTACGCATTTGGAAGAAGGCCCGAGTTCGTAGCTCATGGCAGGCCTGAGGGCGTAGCCGCACGTGTCTGGCTTGCTAACGCACAATGCTGGTTTTGAAAGAGATTAGGTTGGGACTTGGCACGGTAGCGTCGTCATAAGGGAACAGAATTTACAGCACATAAAAAAATAAGATATCATTCAACATACCATTGCCCAAACCTTGTAAAGCACAATGGACCTACGCATTTGGAAGAAGGCCCGAGTTCCTAGCACATGGCAGGCCTGAGGGCGTAGCCGCACGTGTCTGGCTTGCTAACACACAATGCTGGTTTTGAAAGAGATTAGGTTGGGACTTGGCACGGTAGCTTCATCATAAGGGAACAGAATTTACAGCACATAAAAATATAAGATATCATTCAACATACTATTGCCCAAACCTTATAAAGCACAATGGACCTACGCATTTGGAAGAAGGCCCGAGTTCGTAGCACATGGCAGGCCTGAGGGCGTAGCCGCACGTGTCTGGCTTGCTAATGCACAATGCTGGTTTTCAAAGAGATTAGGTTGGGACTTGGCACGGTAGCGTCGTCATAAGGGAACAGAATTTACAGCACATAAAAAAATAAGATATCATTCAACATACCATTGCCCAAACCTTATAAAGCACAATGGACCTACGCATTTGGAAGAAGGCCCGAGTTCGTAGCACATGGCAGGCCTGAGGGCGTAGCCGCACTTGTCTGGTTTGCTTACGCACAATGCTGGTTTTGAAAGAGATTAGGTTGGGACTTGGCACGGTAGCGTCGTCATAAGGGAACAGAATTTACAGCACATAAAAAAATAAGATATCTTTCAACATAGCATTGCCCAAACCTTATAAAGCCCAATGGACCTACGCATTTGGAAGAAGGCCCGAGTTCGTAGCACATGGCGGGCCTGGGGGCGTAGCCGCACGTGTTTGGCTTGCTAAAGCACAATGCTGGTTTTCAAAGAGATTAGGTTGGGACTTGGCATGGTAGCGTCGTCATAAGGGAACAGAATTTACAGCACATAAAAAAATACGATATCTTTCAACATAGCATTGCCCAAACCTTATAAAGCCCAATGGACCTACGCATTTGGAAGAAGGCCCGAGTTCGTAGCACATGGCGGGCCTGAGGGCGTAGCTGCACGTGTCTGGCTTGCTAACGCACAATGCTGGTTTTCAAAGAGATTAGGTTGGGACTTGGCACGGTAGCGTCGTCATAAGGGAACAGAATTTACAGCACATAAAAAAATAAGATATCATTCAACATACCATTGCCCAAACCTTATAAAGCCCAATGGACCTACGCATTTGGAAGAAGGCCCGAGTTCGTAGCACATGGCAGGCCTGAGGGCGTAGCCGCACGTGTCTGGCTTGCTAACGCACAATGCTGGTTTTCAAAGAGATTAGGTTGGGACTTGGCACGGTAGCGTCGACATAAGGGAACAGAATTTACAGCACATAAAAAAATAAGATATCATTCAACATACCATTGCCCAAATCTTATAAAGCCCAATGGACCTACGCATTTGGAAGAAGGCCCGAGTTCGTAGCACATGGCAGGCCTGAGGGCGTAGCCGCACGTGTCTGGCTTGCTAACGCACAATGCTGGTTTTCAAAGAGATTAGGTTAGGACTTGACACGGTAGCGTCGTCATAAGGGAACAGAATTTACAGCACATAAAAAAATAAGATATCATTAAACATACCATTGCCCAAACCTTATAAAGCCCAATGGACCTACGCATTTTGAAGAAGGCCCGAGTTCGTAGCACATGGCAGGCCTGAGGGCGTAGCTCATGGGCGTAGCCGTCTGGCTTTAAACGTCGAGGCAATTTGCTAACGCACATGTCTGGCTTTCAACGTCGAACAAAGGCATTAACAAAAAAAAAAGGCACATTGTTGTCTATCAGAAATATTAATTTACATACAACATAACATTGCCAAAGAAATATAACAAACGCACAAAGCGGGTATCAGAAATATTAATTTACATACGACATAACATTGCGAAAGAAATATAAAAAACGCACAAAGCGGGTTTGAAATTAAAAAAAAGCAAATAGCTACACTACTCACCGACTCAAAGCAACAGAGTGAAGCCCAAACGATGCAAGGGTTGCAAGTAGACGATGCAAAGGATGTAGTACACACTGCAACACACAACTGCAAGCGATGCAGGGATTGCACTACTAAACTCGAGCGGTAGCCAGGGGGTGGTAAAAGTTCAGCAGGGCTGTGGGAAAAGTTCCAGAAACTTGGCGAATAATAAATACATAGAAATGCGATGATTGGTTGAAGCTAACAGTTTGGAGGCGATCTATTGGATGAGAAAAAGAGTCTGACTTGTGATTGGATGAGAAAAAGAGTGAGACTTCTGATTGGTCAGAGTCGAGAAACGAAAGGAGGTACAGCAAATAATGATGCACGTCACGAAACGTCATACAACGTCATAGGGGCATAATATGCGCATGCGCAGGAATGTTGCGCATGCGCAAAACGAGGGGGGGTACAGCGCTCGATGGGGTACAGAGCTCGATAGTACACCGGCATCATTGCGCAAGGTCACGTTGCATGACCTTGCCTGGCGCCCATTTTCAGGAAATTATTATTTGGGCATATTTACACAAGCTTTCACCGGAGTTGAGGAGACAACAGTGCTGCTTATTCAGAACTGGATTATTTAAAACATTGGGAATTGTTTTGAACGGACAGCGGTAATTATTCGATTAAAAGAAGAAACAGGTGAGACAGTCGGGGGCACTTAAGGAGTCGGATTTTTAAATTGTTTTGGTTCAAGGGACTGAGAAGTTTTTCTTCATTTTCAAGGAAATGTACTTTTAAGCATTTTTTTTTGTTTTGTTCACAGGACCTGATACAGGACCAGTTGGCCATGCACAATAATAATTCACCTATACAAGACCGTTTATGGGTGAATGGGGACGCACCACTGGATGATGTTTTAGCGATAATGAGGAAATCAGAAATGTCTGGAAGATGTGCTATTGTAGTTAAAGATTCTGAGAAAGAATCTGGAAAGACACCAGGAGAAGTTTTCAGGATGCAGAATACAGCAAAGAACCAAGCAAAACAATTTCAAGGAAGATGGTCAAACCAACCATTAAGAAACCAGGGAAAGGACAAAAGTACTGAGGATAGGAGATGTTATTGATGTGATAGTAAAGAGCATTTAGCCTTCAATAAGATGTGTCCTGATGTAAGAAAAAAATGTGGTGTGTGTGGTTCAGTAGGACATTTTAGCAAAATGTGTCGCAGACGCAGCAATGTGAAGTGCATTTGGAGTGAAGAGTTAGGTATGGATTAAGATAGCAAGGATGATGAGAATTGTGTGAAAAATGTGAGAGGAAATTTGGTTTTAAATCTCAAAGATGATTCTATGGAAGGTGAACCAATATGTGAACTGTCCTTGGGTGGTGTAAGTGTAAACGTTTACGCTGACTCAGGATCATTGTACACTATTATGAATGAAGAAGTATGGAAGAAGAAATTTACAAACAAAATAGGAGATCATTTAAATGTCTTTGATGTGAATCCTGTAGGTTACACAGGGGAGAAGATTGACATGTTAGGGTTCAGATGGCTCACTTTTCTTTTTAAAGGGAGAATGACCAGAGGGAAGTTGTATGTTGCCAAAGTGGGACCATCTGTTTTGGGATGGTATAACCAGAAAAATGTACATATTATTTTAGACCCAAACAGTGATGAGAAAGTACTTGTATTGGACGAAAGCAGCAAAATAGAGGATGTATTGAAAAAGAAGTTTGTTAGTGTAGTTGGACAAGAGTTAGGAACACTAAAGGGATTTGAACATAGGATTGTTCTTTAAGGTAATGCTGAACCGAAAGTACAAAAGGTAAGACCTTTTCCAATGTTAATAAGAGAGGAAGTAAAAAAAGAGATACAAGGACTACTAGCTAAAAGAGTTATTGAGGAGATAGAAACGTCCGGATGGATTTCTCCGGTTGTGGTCGCAAGGAAACCCAACAGAAAAATGTGTCTATGCATCAACTTGCGCCATCTTAACAACAACATTGTGATCGAAAGATTTCCATTACCTAAAATAAATGAAATGGTTTCGTCTTTAAGAGGGGCAACATGGTTCTCTACCAACGACCTCTCTGCTGCTAGAAGTTTTTCGGAAGGAAGGAACTGGTAGTTCTGAGTCTTCCACAAGCAAAAACATATCTGATATGTCTCTTTCTTCTTTAAGGAGAGAGGAAGGGTTTGTTTAAAATTCTATTGTTGATAATTCTATTGATGTTGGGATGTCTAACAAAAATACAGACTCTAATGTTAGTGATATCGTTTGGTCTAGAGGAAAAGAGTGTTGCCCGCTTGGCTTAAAGAATATGTAATTTGGTTTTTGATTTTATGCTTGTTGAATGTGTTATCACATATTTTCCTTATTAATATTATTTTATTTATTTTTATTTTTTGTTTTCCTTTCCTAGTATTGTCTTCTCCTTCTTCTCGTACATGCGATACTGTTTTTTTTATTTATATGAAGGGGGGATGTGTTGTGTTGTTATTTCTTGTACTATTAAAGCTGTTTGTGTATAGCTTTAAGGCTCATGTGGGTGCGAGCTTTGGAATGAAGCTTGGTCATGGGGAGTCCAGTGAGGCTAGTCAGTTAGAAGCCGAGCTGGGATCCGAGAGGTTGTGCTGCCTGGCGCTTGCCCGTTTCTTATGCTTCATCTTCTATTCCAAATAAAGGAATTCAAGTAATCCAGCGTATTTTACTTATTTAACATTGAGTGATCACTTTTCCGCCCCTTACTGTTCTATTGGGGTGTTTAGACTGGCATCTATGAGGTGAAACGTTTGCCCTTAGAGTTTTAACATGGGTAATAATGACTAAACTATGAAGTAATAATGGATCAAAATGTGCTGCATTACGTTGCATAATTTCCTTTTCTGCCGCATAATTTAGTCAACCCTGCAAAATAATTCGGTCCTCTCCTGTCGAATAATTCCAGTGCCCTGCCTATACACTACCGCAACAGAGCATTGTCTGAATTGGAGCACGTGGTTGCTTCAGGCCTGATGAATGAACAGCTTTCAGTCCCTGAAGATGCTAGAACTAGGTAATACAAAGTCTCCTCTGCAAATCATTTGAATGTATCAGCAGCTATAGCCATGTTAAATTGGGATTGCAAGCATGGTTATACTGTAGAGGTAATCCAGGCAATGTACTAGTGTTAGGGCAGGCAAGTGCAGTCATTTAGGAGCTATAAGCATAATGTCAGAAACACAAATTGTTTGAGAAACAAGACCTTTTATTAGCATGTATAACTCAACAAATATGTTCACACATGTAACCCTATGGCAGGAGGTCAGTAATGTGAAAGCATTGTAAAACCATCTCATAGTGCTGTCTTCAACACAGGCATATATATCGGTGTGCAAATCAAATCACGTCACAAGCCGTAGAAGAATGCACAAGTGTCCGTAAAGGGTGTCACAGTGTTTAACATGCCGATGCTCTAACACCAACACCAACTGTCCTGACAGCTATACATTTTTAACCTTAATTACTCAAAAACTACTGGATGGATGTACACCAAATCACAAAAAACATGCTTTCTGGATCAAGATCTAGCTTCCTGCCAAATTCAGTGTAATTCAGTTCAGCAGTTTTTGCTGTAGTGGTTCTTTAAAAAGCATATGGAAAATGCATGGAGATTTTGCATTTTGGGGCCCACTCCCTTTTTTCTTGGCCTTTTCTTGATGGATCACCCCAAAACCTTCCACGCGCAAACTAGGCAAGAAGGAGCACTTTTTATGAAAGTTTAATAAAGATTCGTCAAATGGAGCAAAAGTTATTAGCAAAACAAAAAAGGCATTTCCAAAGGAAACGCTGACCGAACTATAACTACATAGTTGTGACTGCTACTGTGTAATATGTTTGTGTCTGTGTATTTTTTTCACTGAAAAAAAACAAAGGTTAAAATAATGTTATTGTTAAGTGTGATATTTAAAAGAGGGAAACGGTCTAAAAAACCTTTAATAATTCACTGAAAAAGTCAAAGGTTAAAGTGACATTGCAGTTAAGCAAATATGTCAATCACAATATTAACATTTTGATCTAAAAGGGGGGCGTGGCTTAGCCTGCTGCAAGATGGCCACACTTTAAGTGGGCTCTGCCGGCCAAGCCTACAATCCACAATCATCCTGCAGACACCTACAACGAATTGGCCCAACACCCCGCAATTTGAACTCACCTTGTCCCGGGGCACCAGTTGATGTTATTCTTGGTCTCCTGGGCCTCGGCAGAGCCGTGCTTTGCCGCCTGACCCTCACTTCTGGATCGCGCTGTGCGGCATTTGATTCCTGCATTTCCAGTTCATCTTGGCGGGCCTACCTCCTTCATCGCGACACCCGCCCTGCTGCCCTCAGTTTGAGCCCCTTGACTCGTTGGGCACCACCCACCCTCTGGCATTGTGAGCGGCACGACCTCTGAGGCTCTCTGCTGAAACTGCTGTGCCGGCCTCTGCTTTCCTGCCACCTAGTCAGTTCAGGGGACCTTCCGTGCATCAGGTCTTGCCACTTCCCCATTGGACTCCTGGGCCCAAAGATCACTTGTCTCTGATAGCCATCTCAGGGGGGTGCCATCTGTGGCTCCTCACTATCCCTGCATCTGGCCTGGCTGCCTCTCACTAGCTATCCGCCTACGACATTGCCTGCTGGCCCGGGCTCCCGCTTTAGCCTCTCCTGCTGCAGCGCGGCTTAGCCGCCCCTAGGCGCTGTCGCCTTCTCCTATCGCCGTTGCCTCCCCTCTGCTGCTTGGCCAAGCTACCCATCCGCTGCTGCCGGCCATGGGAAGAACTGACCAGAAGCAGCCAAAGATCGCCTTCTATCAGCGTCGTCCGACACGACAGGAGGGCGCAACTTCTGATGGGGGCGACTCTGCTGCCTTACTTGAGACAGCCCCAACACATGAGGATGATCTCAAGGCAATCATGTTGGATGTCAAATCTACGGTCTCCGGCATAGCGGTCCAGCTTGACCAGTTGTCAGCCCGTCTGGACACAGTCAAGGCCAGAGTTGATTCCTATGATGCCCGCCTTCTGCATGTTGAATCTAGGATCTCTGATGCCGAGGATGCTGCCACTCAGGATCGCAAGAAATTGCTACAGATTGACAAGGTGCTTGACCTCATTCGGAATAAAAATGAGGATTTGGAGGCGCACTCCCGCAGGAGCAACCTCGGCATCACTGGAGTGCCCGAATCCACCAAGATTTCTCGAATGGAGGACTTTGTAGAGCAGCTCATCAGAGAACTCTATGTTGACATCCTCTCTCCTGTCTTCATTGTCAACCGGGCTCACTGCTCCCTCTGCCCTCATCCTGGCCCTGGTCTGCTGGTTCGCCCCATCATTGCTAAAATCCTGAACTTCAGAGATCGCAATGCCATACTTCGGGCGGCCAGGGAGAAGGGCGAAATTCGTCACCAGGGCAGCTCCCTGTCATTCTACCCTGACTACACCGCCGCGGTCCAGGGGGCTCGTCGTGAGTTCCTTCCGGTGAAGCGGATCCTACAAAAACATGAGGTCTCCTACTCTTTGGCATATCCTGCCAAACTGTGTGTCCTACAGGGCTCCAAAACACTCATCTTTCCTGATCCCAAAGAAGCTCTGGCCTTTGCAAAGAAGCTGGACCGGTCACACCATTCCTCGCGGCCGACAACCTCAGTGACAATGACTGCAATGTTGCACACTCCTATTTGCCTGCTGATTGTATTCCACGTTGCTAAAGCTCTTGTTTTGAGCTAGCCCCTCTTGTTTCTGCAGCCTTCCGGGGCATATCATTCCATACCTATGTTCTGGGCTTGATGTCCTTTGTCATTTGGTACTTTTTTGGTGCTGTCTACTTTGTCCTATGGCTTGGCCACCCTGTCTCCACGGCAAGGGTGTATGCTGAGCGACACCATGACTCCACGGGATAATTCCCATTCTGGACATTGACTTTTCCCTTCCCAGTTGCGGGTCCCCGGGGTGAGAATGGGTGGTATCTCAGCCTGATTGGGGCGTTGGAGTGGGTGCGGGGTGGTGGGTTCTTTGGGGTTGTTTGACTGGGGGGTGGTGCGGTGACTGGGTGGGATTTTTTTGCCTCCCTCTGAGGCTATGGTGCTCTTTTTGTATTGTTCTGCACAACTGGCTTTTCTGTGACATGTCACTCTAAGTGTGCAAGTTTGTCCTTTGCACCCTGCAGGTTCAACGTCATGTCTCCTCAATGCACCTCTATTGTTTCAACATCCACTGTGGGGGCTACGCTGTTTGTATTGGTGCCCCTCTGTGGGCTTCTGCTGTAATTTCCCTCAAAGTGATTCCACGGTTATTGCACGGATCTTCTTCCCCCACCATTCATGGCACCTCCACACGCATATGCACAAAATGTTCTCCTACCTCACCACTAACCTTTTTACTGATTCCCTAGATACGGCATTATGTTTGACACTGTCCTATGGACCTGGAACGTCCGTGGTCTTAATGACCACCGAAAGGCGTGCCTAGTCCATGCACACCTCACTCGACATAAGGTGGACGTTTGTTTTCTACAGGAGACCCATCTGTTGCCAGCCACCTCCTCCAGACTTCTTGCTTGACACTGGGGTGAAATTCACTCCTCCTTCTATTCTAATTACTCTAGGGGGGTATCAATCCTGTTACGCAAAGGGCTCCCTTGGCAGACTTCACAGGTGGTTATCGACCCCGGGGGCGTTTTGTGCTCCTTTATGGCACCCTACAGGCCCAGCCCTTGACGCTCGCTGCACTGTACGGCCCCAATAGTGACGACCCTGATTTTTACGTGCAAGTCTGGCACCACATTTCGGCCCTCAGCCCTGCTGCGCCCCTCTGGGGGAGCGATTTTAATCTAACACTGTCCTCCACCTTAGACCGGTCTGGCTCCCGCGTCTTCCACCTGCACGCCACTGCACTCCTCAGCTCCATTCTCACTGATAACTTCTTATACGACACATGGCGCCACATTTGCGTCGATACTCGCGAGGGAACCTGCGTTACCGGTTCCCGCGGCTGCTGGTGCCTCTTGGACCTTTGGATCACCATCCCGGATGCCCTTGCATGGCTCACCTCTGTTGACCACATGGCGCGCACCCTCTCCGACCATGCTCCTGTTCGCCTTTCCCTGCGCCTCCAGCATTCCCCCTGCTGCGCTTTCTCCCGGCGGCTCCCTCCTAACGCGCAATGCGACTCGGTCTTCTGCAATAAGATACAGTCACGAATTACTTTGAGCTTAATGAGGGTTCCATCGATTCCCCGTCTACACTATGTGAGGGTTTTAAAGTCGTCATCCGTGGGGAATGTATTTCCAAACAGTTGGGTGTCCTGCGCTCAATCCGCGGTACTCCTGACAAATTGGAAATGGAGATTAAAGATCTTGACTCTTCTCATTCCCGGGAGCTCAACCCTGATAAGCTTGCCCCGATCCATGGGAAACTCACCGATTTCGCTGATGAGGCCAACAGGGAATTCACGTTCCTGGGCATGAGGTTCTGTGGTTTTCGGGACCGGACTCCATTTTGTTTGAGTTGTTCGTGACGCCATTTTTGTGTTGCCCTCACGTAGGCCGTAGAGGTAAAGGAACGAACATGGACCTCGTTGTTCATGAATGCATTAACAGGCCCTTTTTGACTTACGAGTGAATTGCAAGACGCTGACCCCGTCACCTGAAACTGACCTTTTGCGAGTCCAATTTCTCTAGCTGATCGTTGTCTAAGATTGCCAATCAATGTTCAGGAGATCATTAACTTTAGTTTCCTTGCACATATCTTATCCTATTCAGCATCTGAATTGTTCCTTTTCTTACGAATTTTCATTACATGGGTAGTGCTTTCAATTATGGGTTTGTCCGGCTTGTGGAAATTGAATTTGGGACATTCCTAATAATTAACTTGTGGGTTTGTACAATGTAAAGTGAGCTTTTTGGAATGTAATAATGTGTGTGAAAATGTATTTCATTGGTCAGAAATTGCCGTAGTGGGTGGGCATTCGTAATTATTCGAAAACAGCATAAAAAGTGATGTCTTGCTCTACGAAAATTGAGCAGTCTCCTGAGTTGTACACCGTGTTGTATCGCTTGGTTTACTGTTACGAGCTGCAGCTAATAAATTTGATCTCTGACGCCACCCAGAAGTATTCCGTGTCTCTGTATACCAAGACAGGTGAACTTGAAGACCTCGGGTGTGTCCCTGGCCCCGCTGGGTTCTAAGAAAACCCGGTTCTTCAGTTGGGGCCCAACGTGGGGCGACTTCAGCGGTACCGGTCCAAGCCCGAGGATCGTGAGGAGCCACATGAGGAAATTCTGGAGGAAGGCCGCCACTTCATTGACCCCTGCATGTCGACGTGGACCGAAGGTCTTTTCTGCGAGGCTTCCCGCTTTCCAACGGCTGAGAAGGACTACTGCCCTGACTGTCGCCCTGTCTTGGACCCTTGATTGATCCTTTGTAAAGCGAGACGATAGACGGTCTTCTGGTGGCATGACAGATACTTTGGTTAAGTATAAGTGGGTCGCTCCCATGATCTTTGTTTTGGTTCTTGGTTTTGATTCGGTTGTTGCAATAATCGAAGCCGAGGGGCTCGTATATTTACGAGTGTATCGATAGTTGATAACCCGTTGAAGTTTGAAGCTAGATTAGTGAGCTATAAGATGCCTGGTCTTAGCAAAATTAGGAAATTGTTTAGTTGTGGTTTCAACAAGGATTCCCGATTGGAGGATTCGTGTCCGATACCTCCGGTTGGAACTCCGACTTATAATAATAAAGAGGCTTATAGTGCGCCTGGTGACGCCATCCCGGCGTGTCCCCGCGCTGTGGAGATAAAGAAACTTGCGCTGACAATGTTCGGCTCCTCAGCCAGCTGTATGTTAGAGATTATACAGGTGTGTTTTTAGGAGTTTTCTGAATTTGATTTCAGAATCTTCCTGTCTGAGACTAACCGGGAGTTTATTCCAGCTGGTAGCCGCTACCAGTCTGAAGGAGCGACCTCCTAATCTTGCTCTTTTTACGCGGGGAATCTTCAATAGGCCTGCTCCTGCTGAGCGAAGCGCTCTGTTTGGCTCATAGATGTGTACCAGGTCTTGAAGATATGACGGTGCTTTGTGCCATAGAATCCTGTGGCATATTAGGAGCGCTTTATACAACACTCTCTTTCTGACTGGAAGCCAGTGTAGCGCCGCAAGAGCAGGTTTAGCGGCTGCTCTTTTAGGGAGTCTCAGCACCAGACGAGCAGCTGTATTTTGAAGGACTTGCAGACGCCCCATGCTTTTTTCTGTGGTGCCTAAGAATAGGACATTACCGTAATCCATACGGGAAGTTACCAGTGCTTGTGTCATAGTGCGTCTGGCCTCTAGCAGGAGTAGATCCAAGGTATGGTTGAGAGTTTTTAGTATCCCAAAACACTTTCCCACCAGTCGGTGCACATGGCCCTCGTACGATAGTTTGGGATCAACCCATATTCCCAGATTCTTTGCCTCCTTACAGGGCGTGGGCGTGGGGCCCAGGCATGGTGGCCACCAATCCGCCGTCCAGCTCGAGTTACTTCCTCCAATCACCATTACCTCTGTCTTGGAGCCGTTAAGCTTTAGACAGCAAGAGTTCATCCATCCTGCCAAGGCCTGCATGCAGGCCTTGAAGTTAGATGCTGCTGTCGAAGGCGCTTGGGACAGGGAAATCAGCCGTTGGGTGTCGTCGGTGTAGGAGACTAATTCCACTCCATATGCTTGCACCACTTCTGCCAAGGGGGCCATGTACAGATTAAACAGACTTGGGCTCAGGGCTGAGCCCTGAGGCACCCCTTGTTCTAATTCTATAGCTGCTGATTTAAAAGATCCCCGTTGGACCTGGAAGCTACGGTCAGTGAGAAATGCTTTCAGCCAACTTAGCGCGGACTCAGTGACACCTGCTTTGTTTAGACACTGTAGCAAGATTGAATGAGCTACAGTGTCAAACGCCGCACTGAGGTCCAGCATTATCATTGCCATAGTGTGTCCTGAATCCGCCCCTTGATGTAGGGTCTCTGTCGCTCTCAAAAGGGCCGTCTCCGTAGAGAAGCCCGATCGGAAGCCTGATTGAGAAGAATGTAAGATGTTATTCTTCTCTAAGTGTGCCATTAGTTGAACATTGGCCACTTTCTCAGCCACTTTGGCCAGGTACGGCAGTAGTGAGATCGGTCTTAGATTTTCGAGTACATCAAGATTATTATTGGGTTTCTTTTTAATGGGAAGAACAACCGCTTTTTTCCAGTCATCCGGGAGTGTACTGGAGGCAAATGAGACCTGAAGCACATGCCTAATATATGGTTCCAGCACCTTGAGGCTCTCCCCCAACACCCGCGGCGGTGCAGGGTCCCGGGGGGAGCCGGATTTGATACCCTGACAGATGCTACTTAGTGTCTCTGGAGGGGGCACCGAAAAGACCCTTAGACAGTTCTCCACCTCACTTGCCCCGGCTGTTTCCCTAAAATCTCGTCCACCTGGCATGTTGCCCGAGAAGGACATATAGATATCTTTAACCTTTCCTGCAAAGTAGTTGGCTATTCTATTACATTCCTCGACTGAGTCATTTCCCGGTGTGTTGGTGTTAGCTACCACTGAGATCTCTTTAAAAATTTTAACTAGTTCTCTCGAGGAATTTTCTGCCTCCTCAATGCGGTCTTTATAGTGCATGGCCTTAGTTCTACGTAATAGAGTTTGATATTTTCTCTGTGTTTCCTTATATATAGTTTTAGTTTGAGGGCAAAAGTCTGTTCGCCATTTCCGCTCTAGTTTTTTACATTCTGATTTAGCAGCCTGCAACTCCGGAGTAATCCAGGGAGCAGTCTTTTTGTTTCTGCTTTCTATCTTTGATAACATATCGGGGCTGACTCGTCCAGTGCCGTTAGAATACGACTCACCAGTTTCCTATTTGCGCTTTCACAGTCAGCACCTCCCGGTGGACCCCCTTGTTCTAATAGTTGGTTGAAGGTGTCTTGTGAAAAGTTCTTCCATTTGCGTCGTGGGTAGCTGTTTTTGTTCCCTCTATGGGTATCTGTATCTGGACAGTGGATTTTAAAAGGGATTAAAAAATGATCAGACCAGGGTACAGGTAAGGGCAGATTTACTTTCACTCCATTCCAACTACCGAAAACGGGATCCAGTAAGTGGCCATGTTTATGAGTAGGGACATTGTTTTTTAGTTCTAATTGTAGGGCCTGCAAGTTTTGCCATATGTCTAGCGCTTCCTTGGCTAGTTCATCTTCGAGATGGATATTAAAATCGCCTAATATCAGGAGTCTACTCTTCCTAATGGCTAAGTGAGTTGCAGCCTCCACTAGGTTTGAATTAAAGTTATTCAGCTTTCCTGGGGGTCTATAGACAAGGATTCCCGACACCGAGTGTTGGGGCCCAACTTTAAGAGTAAAAAGGCCAGCCTCGCAGCTTTCAACTTTCAAAGGCGCTAGAGTACATTCAAGCGAAGCCTTTATGGCAATGGCAATTCCTCCGCCCCTCCCCTCGCTCCTATCTAATCTGGTGAGTGAATAGCCTGGCGGGATACCTTCTATTATAGCTGGGTCAGAATGTTCCTCTAGCCATGTTTCCGTTAAGAAGAGCACATCCATCTTCTCCTCCAACAGGAGATCCCATATCTGATTGCTGTGTTTACTTAGCGATCTACAATTTAACAAACCTCCTAGGATCCTCCCCTTGTCTGTCTCACTAACCAGTTCTCTTTGATGTTTAAAGGGACACATCGAGCAGTTTCGAAGTGTTAGTACCTCCATTGTATGCCAGCATGGTCCTGCGATAGAGGGACATAAATCTAGCAGTTCTTGTCTCCCATAATGTATGAGGGTTGGCCTAGATTGCACAGGGGTTGTGGCCCCGGGCCCCGTCCGGCCGCGGACGTGCGCAGACGGGCTTAACTTTGGCGCAACTTCGTCGCGCCGTCGTCGCACCCGCTGCACGCGTCCGCTGCGCGGCCGCTGTCCCATACACATTTATGGGGGAGGGGGAGGGGCAGCTAGAGCGCTGACCTTACAACAATGAGCCCGGAAGTGCTGGGCTCCTCCTCACCCTCCGCAACAAACGCCCAGAATGGACGCGGCGGACCGGGGCAGGAGAAACAGTATGTGAGTGCCCCCCGAGCTATTAATCAGCCCAAAGTAAAGTGCACGCAGTATTAAAATTAGTTACAAGACACACAGTGATATTAAAAATAGCTGGATAATCACTATTGTGTTAAAAACGCTCTTTCTCAGCGCCCACAGTGCAGTACTTGCATTCACACAGCGCAAAGCAGATAGAGTCAGCCACTGCCACCGGCTTCCTCGTCTCCACGTCGCGACTGCGTTCCTTTCCACTTTTTATCCAGATCGTAAACAGCGCAACTAGAGCGCTGACCTTACAACAATGAGCCCGGAAGTGCTGGGCTCCTCCTCACCCTCCGCAACAAACGCCCAGAATGGACGTGGCGGACCGGGGCGGGAGAAACAGTAAGTGAGTGCCCCCTGAGCTATTAATCAGCCCAAAGTAAAGTGCACGCAGTATTAAAATTAGTTACAAGACACACAGTGATATTAAAAATAACTGGATAATCGCTATTGTGTTAAAAACGCTCTTTCTCAGCGCCCACAGTGCAGTACTTGCATTCACACAGCGCAAAGCAGATAGAGTCAGCCACTGCCACCGGCTTCCTCGCCCCCCAGCGCAATGCGTTGTAATGGTTTGCGTTGTAAAAGTTGTGTCATAAAGGCACTGCGTGGTAAAAGTTGCGTTGTAAAGGTTGTTTACCTATCCGGCCTTGCCGTCTTCTCCTCCGAAAGTAATTGAAGATCTTGAAAAAGATCCTATGAGCTCTATTCAAAACACGGAGTGGGTCCTATCACCTATAATGAAATATGGGTTTGCTATACGAAGAAAGATGGTGTTTTACGATGGCCCCAACATGGTAGTTTCAAATTAAATATTTTAGATAATTTAGAAGTTGCGCTATTTAGGAAGAATGCCCGGCCGGCAATGTTTGACTCTTTCCG
Source organism: Lissotriton helveticus (assembly GCF_964261635.1). NCBI lineage: Eukaryota > Metazoa > Chordata > Amphibia > Caudata > Salamandridae > Lissotriton > Lissotriton helveticus. Next base: position 434,163,315 of record NC_136072.1, on the reverse strand, counting down.
CCTCTGGCATAAAGAAGCCAAACAGCGAGAAATTAAGCAAGCAAAAAGAGATAGGAAAGATAAGAATATGTCAGTACTACAAGCTGCTAGGCAGTTTAGGGAAGATGGAGAAGAGCGTGCGAGTGAAGTTTCAGATAGACAACGTTGCATGGCCATCGATAAATGTTATCCGGCCGGATGTATGACATTACAACGCATGCTTTTACATCGCATGCCTTTACAACGCGGTATTTACAACAAATACCTTTACAGCGCATAGTGCTTTTGGGCGCTGGATAGTGAATAGTTTAATTTACTATTCCAACTCCAGTCCCCGTGGATAGTAGGGAAGGTGTTGGATAGTACATTAAACCTATTCCCTATCCTAGAGCGCCCCCCAGCACAATGCGTTGTAATGGTTTGCGTTGTAAAAGTTGCGTCGTAAAGGCACTGCGTGGTAAAAGTTGCGTTGTAAAGGTTGTTTACCTATCCGGCCTTGCCGTCTTCTCATCCGAAAGTAATTGAAGATCTTGAAAAAGATCCTTTGATCTCTCATTTACTGAGATTGCCACCCCCTTATGCGCAGGGTGCTACTGCGCCTCCATTACCCCCGATTGTTCCACCCTTTGTTGTTCAACCTCCTGCTGTTGTTCAGCCACCCGGTGCTCCACAGATGGTTTTGCCTCCTACTGCGCAACCCACTCTAGGGTCGAAAGCTTTGCTACCAGCTTTGCCTCAAACTCCTTTGCCTTCTACTTCTACATCTTTGACTCTTACTGTTCTTGTCCCTACACCTCTTTTGCCTCAAAATACATATTCTCCTGTTCTTATGTCTGCTTCTTCTCCTTCTGCTCGAAAATGAATGACTGAGACTGTTGTTAATCTGTTGTCTCTATTGTTTGGGTCACTGAATATGACCCCTGTTTCGGAACGAAAGCAGAGTCGTAGTCAGCTTCCTAGTTCCGAGGAACGGACAGTGTTGGATTTGTTGGCCCGTAGATGGATTTTAAATGCTTCTAAGTATGATTTGCAAGCGGTTATGGATGTTTTCTTTCAGTGGGATCCGCTTAAGCAAAGGTACGTTTTTGATGTAATGTGTACTTTTCTCCGTCAGGAATGGGAAGATAATGAGTTGGGTCCAATTCCGCAGGAAGTGCTTGATGTTCAGTCAGAATTTGCCAAAGGGACGATAGTGGAATCTGATGTTACAGATGCCATGGAGACGATACTTGTTTTCAGGTCTAGATTACCGCCTCAGACATTGTACGAACCTGATTCCTCTGTTAGGAGGAAAGTGAAGCAGTATCCTATGAGAGAGGTTCCCCCTATATGGAGAGAGGAAGTTGTTGCTAATGTTAACCAGGGTATTCAGGGTGTACCGGCTCATTTTCAGCGAGTATTGGTACATGTTCCTTGGAAGAGAGCAGAGGTCTTAGCTCTTAAGCAGACTTTACCTGATCCCCGTAAAAATCCTGCTGGTTATTACAAGGAGTTGTCCCAGACAGTTGATGCGTGTATTATGAATTTAGCTGACATAGATATGTTGATGGGTAATGTAGTTCCTCAACCTTTGTGGGCGAAGATTCGTCATGAGAATCATGCGGCAGAATTAGGAGATACGTGGGCTAATATTGTTGCTGCAGATGGTCGGCAGGTAGGAGGTGCCAAACCCGAGCCCTTAGTTGCAGAATTACCTGGTAGGATTATTAATTTAATGAAAACTAGGATGCCACCTTTACGAGTGAATTGGGACAAGTTAGCAGCATGCAAACAGAAGAAAGACGAGAGTGTGTCTGATTTCTTCACTAGGTTTGAGGAAACGTTCATTGATCATAGTGGTCAGGACATGAGTACTGAAGGTGGTCAAAGTTTGTTCGTGGACAAATTTGTCTTTAATTTACTTCCCAAACTTTCTAATAAGTTAAAGGACTCTGAGAGTTCATGGGCTGTTTCTTCGTCGGCCCAGATATTGGCTACTGCACAATATTATGAGAATAGGGATAAAGATGAGAAGGATAAAGCAGAGACGAAAACTAAAGATCTAAAGACGAAAGTTCTTTTGCAACGAGCTTATCCGCCTCGTCAGAATCAGCCTCAGTTTCAGCAACCTCCACAGTTTCAGAGATTGTTACAGAAGCCTGAGCCTTATGCTCCGCGATTCTTTCCTGGTCCTAATCAGTGTGCTTATTGCAGAGAGGAAGGTCATTTCAAGAATAGTTGCCCGGCTTTGTTACAGCGTGCGAATGGTGTATCTGGTCAGAGAGGTCGTGGTGGTTTCCAGCAAGCTCCTAGGGGTAGGGGACGTGGTGTGTTACCCCAGAATGAGCGTTCCTCTTCCCTTCAGAATTCTGCAAATTATTTTGACAGACAGAATGTTCCGAGCGGTCAGTCTGCCCAGTACTATGTTGAGGATTACTGTGTTGAAGGTGACAGTGTTGGTTATAATGATAGCTAGGACAGCCAAGGACAATGTAAGGGAGTAGTGTCAGTTCCAGTAGACCAGAGTGGACCTTATGTTGAAGTGATTACATCAGGTGTGGCAGAACCTTTTGTTTTGGATACTGGTGCGACGAAGAGTTCTATCATGCACTCTAAACTTCCTGGCGAACCTTTGTCTGGCTTGACCAATGTTTCCGTAGGATTTTCAGGCGCCCCAGTTCGTAATCCTGTTTCTAGTCCTATGTCCCTTTCTATTGGCCCTTGTGATTTGGAAGCTCCACTTATTCTAACGACTGGTTGTGGTGAGAATCTGTTGGGTTTGGACTTGCTAAAAAGATTGCATGCGACATTACATTGCTCTCCTTCGGGAGTACATCTTACAGTTGGTAAGAAAGTGATTTCCCCGATGTGTTTGTCTAAAGATTGTCTTCCACTGGAATTGCGTTCTCTCCCTGATACGCTTTGGGCTACAGGTCCCAATGATGTTGGTCTTTTGCAGATTCCACCCTATGTTGTTATCCTTAAGTCAAATGCTAGGCTACCTCGTATTCCACAATATAAGATATCTAGTGATGGTGAGAGAGCTCTTCTAGCGATTATTTATGATTTGGTTGAGAAGGGTGTAATTGAAGAAACGAGAGGTAACGTGTGTAACAGTCCTGTTTTGCCTGTCCTTAAGCGTACTGATGCTTCTCAGCCACCTGTGTATCGGTTTGTGATCGATCTTCGAGAAGTGAATAAGATTGTGGTGCCACAGTTTCCTGTTGTCCCGGATATCACTGCTTTGTTGACTCTGATCCCTGCTGCAGCTGCTTGGTTTTCTGTTATCGACTTGAAGAATGCTTTCTTCAGTATTCCAATTGCCGAGGAAAGTAGAGATATTTTCGGCTTCTCTTAAGGAGGCCGCAGCTTCCGGTTTAAGAGAGCTCCTCAAGGTTATTGTGAAAGTCCCTCCATCTATAGTCAGGCGTTGAAAACTCAGCTTGATGGTTTTGTGTTGCCTTCTGGTGCTATTCTTATCCAGTATGTTGATGATTTGCTGGTCGCTGCCGATGATGAAGAGATTTGTAAAGAAGCTACTCTTTCTTTGTTACGACTTTTGTCTGACCTTCATCATAAAGTGTCACCTTCAAAGTTACAGTATTGCCGACAAGAAGTAGCCTACTTAGGTCATCTCTTGTCGAAGGAGGGAAGAAGGTTGACCCCAGAACGAATTCAAGCAATTACGCAAATGAGTGTGCCATCCACACAGAGAGAAGTGCGTGCCTTTTGGGGTATCACCTCGTATTGTAGGCAATGAATCCCTAATTTTTCCCTGCTAGCAAAACCTCTATTGGCGCTGACTCTTAAAGATACTCCGTATCCTCTCCCTTGGTCTGATGAATGTCAGAAAAGTTTTTCTGAATTACGTGATGCATTGTGTTCGGCTCCGGTATTGGGTACTCTGGACTACAGTAAACCTTTCACATTGTATGTTCACGAGAGAGAAGGTTGTGCATTGTCAGTGTTGACGCAACAATTTGGAGACAAGCAGCGTCCATGTGCGTATTTTTCAGCGACGTTAGATCCGGTAGCTAAGCGTTGCCGAGCTGTTTGAGAGCTACAGCGGCAGCGGCTGTTTCTATCCGACAGTCTGCTGGTTTGGTATTGGATAATACGTTGATTGTGATGGTCCCACATGCAGTGGATACCTTATTGAATAGGACTAAGACTCAGCCCCTTACTAGTGCACAACCGTCAGGTTATGAGCTGACTCTTTTGGCTAGCCATGTTCACATTAAGGGATGCAATGTGACAGATGCTCAAGAACAGCATGATTGCTTTCTTCGGACAGAGGAAGAAACAAAGGCTAGAGTTGATTTGAAAGATATTCCTCTTACGAATGTTGATGGTACCCTATGGGTAGATGGTTCGTGTTTCAAGCTTCCGAATGGTAAAACGACTGCGGCATACAGTTGTTGAAACAGCACGCATAGCACAGAATTCTGTGCAAGCAGCAGAGTTAACTAGAGCGTGTGTATTGTCAGAAGGAAAGCGAGTGAATGTTTATACTGATAGCCAGTATGCGTTTGGTGTTTCCCATAGTTTCGGGCGTTTGTGGAGAGAGAGAGGATTTCTTACTTCCCATGGTACGAAAATTCAGCATGGGCAGTTAGTGAATGAACTTCTGGAATCACTTACTCTCCCAAAGCAGATTGCAAGTGTGAAGTGTAGTGCGCATAAGAAAGTTGTGGATGATGTAGGTCGAGGAAATGCGTTTGCGGATGAAGTTGCGAAGGAAACGGCGAAAGACATGATGAGTCGAATGTATGTTGCAGGCCCTGATAATTGGGTTATGGCTGGTGGAATGTGTGAAGACACAATAGAAAGTGTGAAGATGATTCAGGCTGAAGCTACGGAAAAAGAAGTGAGTGTGTGGAGAGAAACTACGGGTATGTTGGATCCGACGGGTTGTTGGGTTGAATTGTCAGAACACCAGCGATGGTTGTTGCCTGATGCGTATGTGCTCCCAGTGGTTACTATGGCTCATGGAATGGCTCACATTAGCTCGAAAGGGATATGCAAGTTGTTGGCCCCAGTATGGAAGAATGCAGGAATTCCGAAATGTGCTGAGAATGTGGTGAAGCATTGTATGATTTGTTTGAAGTACAATCCTGGAAAGGGAACTCCAACTCCAGCTGGTCATTTTGCTCCTCCAACTTATCCGTTTGAAGTGATACAGTTAGATTACATTCACATGGAGAGATGCAATAACTTGAAGTATGTCCTTGCGGTTGTCTGTGCCTTTTCTAGATGGATAGAGGCCTACCCCCTAAAGGATAATACTGCCTTGTCTACAGCCAAGGTTTTGCTCAAGGAGTATTTCACTAGGTATGGTTTGCCGAGAATTGTATGGAGCGACAATGGAAGTGAATTTGTGGGTCAGATCATGAAGAAAGTGTGTGCTGGTTTGGGTATTAATCAGAAATTCCATGCTGCGAATCACCCCCAGTCAGCAGGCCTGGTCGAATGCTATAACGGCACGTTGAAGCTGAAGTTAGCTAAGATACAAGCGAGCACTGGTCTTACATGGCCAGATGCCTTGCCATTGGCCCTTTTGTCAACAAGGACGACAGTGCATTCTCGTGTGGGACTTAGCCCATACGAAATCGTCTTTGGTCATCATGCCAATGTTTGGGGTGAGGCAAGGCCTAAGAAGTATAGTGACATCGAGTACCCCATGTTGGTGGATTACTTACATGACTTGACTGCTAAATTACGTGTTCTCCACCAACAGGTCTATGACAGTTTGCGGACAGCTACTGCAGATCCAGGCCATACGATTCAACCTGGTGATTTCATCTTGACGAAGAATTTTCAACGAACTAAGAACTTGGAACCGAGATGGACTGGACCACATTTGGTCCTTTTGGTCACTAGGACTGCAGTTAGGGTAGCTGGTAAAAAAAACTGGGTGCATGCCACCCGTTGTAAAAAAGTTCATTTGCCCCTACCGTATGATAAGTGGGTGAGGGATGGTATAGCCGACTCTGAGTGTGAAAGAATTCCTAGATTTGTACCTTTTAGTGATGCACATTTGACATGGACTCAGTCAGAACGCGAGGATGACATTCTGCAAGCTGCTGTGCCTTTGCCTTTGAAACTCGACACAACGAATCCGGAAATCCTTTTTCAAGAGCAAACTGTGCCTGGTAAAGAGCGCTGCAATCTAAGACCGAGAAGGAATGAATCAATGGACAAATAAAAATTTAATTTTTTTATGTAGTGAATTACACCTTGTCAGATCAAGAGACTTTTTAAAACTTTTTTTTCCTTTTTCGAGTCACCATCCGGACTCAGCTGCAGGGTCGCGGTACAGCCTTAAGGGGTGAGCCGCGTATTGACATAAGGTCTGTGGTTCATGGTTGTTAGTACGATCTTGACGCACACTTAAGTGAAGAAGGTAATAGCCGTGAGCAGCACGTTAGAGGATGGAGTCTTTTGAATCTGATAAGGGTGTTGAGAGAACTGATTCTAAAATGAAAATGTGTATATTGGGCCGTAGCAAATGTTTTTTGATATTGTGTTTTCTAATGCTTTTGAATATTACATTGGCTTGTGTGGGTTGGATTGTCTATGTTACACAACAGACGCTTGCATATACCCCCCAACCTATGCCACATACGACAGATAAGGGAATGCCATATTTGGTTTTGCCTTTTTCACCTAATGGGTCAGTGTGGGCACTCCAAGCAATGTTTATCTATTCGAATGAAGCATCTCCTGTACGTTCCGTTAAAGATAATGCGAGTAATAATGCCTTGATACAGGGAATAGTAGATATGATCAGAGATATTGATGCGTATAATGCTATCCCTAAGGATGAGATACGAGCATATATTGGTTGGAACAAGACTGGATATAGTATTAGTCTGACAGAGAAGGAGAGACGAAAAAGGTCTCCGCCTATTTTGATTGTACCCCACCGTGGTCATTTTTGTCTGCAAGGTAATGGTCAGAATCCGAGAGCTCAGCTTGGTAAGAGTGTGTGTGTTCACACCTATGTCTATACATCCCAGAAATCTCCACCGTTCGTGCCAGCTAAAGGCACGTATTTTGTTTGTTACGATAGAGCATATACATGGTTGCCTCCTGACTTTTCAGGCACATGTTATGTGGCATTTTTGCTTCCCCCTACATACACCGCTATTTTTAATTACCATAAGACAAGATATGGTAAGAGGTGTTATTGATGCGAAAGATACTGTCGCACAAGAAGCTGGAGACTTCTTTAAGGGTTTTCTGCCCTTTTGTGCTCCTATGGCTAATAGTAGAAATATTCGTCAGCTTACGAGAGTGGTCAAGGCCACTATAAATGAGACTGCTGGTGCCCTTAGCAATATTACAGCTGAGCTTCAAGCGGATCGCCTTATGACATTACAGAACCATTTTATTTTAGATATTATACTTGCAGATAGAGGTGGGGTATGCAAATTAATCGGGTCTAGTTGCTGTGTTTTCATTCCAGATAATGCCCCGAGGGTGTACCAAGCCATCTTGAGGTTACATAAGTCCGCTGAGTCTATACATGTAGACGAAGGGAACTGGTCATTGATAGAATGGTTTTGGGGTGTAGGGATCGAATTTTATATAAACATGTATTATTGGCCTAATGTGCCCAATATCAGTCTGAAAACCTATAATCAACTAATTAGCATAAAATGTATTCATTTAGCAACCTAGAATTCACTCTCTACAAGTTAGTAACCCTGGGCACGGCTGAAACCATCTTGTTTTGTTTCTCCGTGCATCAAAGCTGTTTCCCCAAAAGCACGTGATCATGCCTTTTTACCCGAAACCTAGACGTCAGCCAAATTGCGTACAGTGTCTGCTAACTGGTAGCTCAGGGGAAACTCAAGGTCGCACCTGCCTTCTTTGCGGGATGCGCACATTCTCACAAAGGCTGATCCTGTCCTCCCCGGCTCGAGATAGACTAGGAGGCACCCAGCTGACCTGCCCCCGGAATAGTTTAGGCTCAGGATACTAACAATCAATTGTGCCATATATGGGTATTCCTCTTGGCCCACTGACAAACTGTGTTTTTCCTTGTAAGGTGTCATCTTAAATGTATGAAACGTATATATGCTCTGTACTTTGAATATGCTGGCAGTCTCCTCTGCGCACCTCCGAGGTCGTGTAGACTGGGGCTCCCCTGTCAGGGTCTCTGTTTGTTGAATAAACGATTGAACCTTCTCCATTTGCGACTGAATTACTATTTGTCCTTAGTAATATATGGGTTACTGGTAAGTGTGGCCCGTTAAGATAATTTTGAACCCAACAGTTGGCGACTCCGCCAGGACTCCGCAATAGGGTCGTCCCCTCCTGTAAGCAGGAGTAGTGGAGCAAGGAGGAGTTCTGGCTGAGTGGGTGGACAGAAAGAGGATCCTGATTTGAGACACCCCTCTCGAGCCCAGTATCCCTCCCAGTCGTTGAAGACCCTACGCCGGAGTCCTACGGGCTTAACCCGAGAGAAGAACAGGCTGTGTCGGTCTGTTTAGATGTCGGCAGTGGAGAATTCACAATCGACCTGAGTGCACCAGGTGAGTGGTACTTGAGATTGGATTGGATAAAGAAACCGCTTTAGAGAAAGTGTCTCTTTTGAAGAACAGTTAACTGTAATTGTTTGAAGGTGGCCGGGGAAGCCGGACCACTTTGGAATCTGGGGATCTATCGTTGTGGCGAAGGGGCTGCACGAGTAGAGACCTCACGGACTTGTTTGGTGAATAATTGAGACCGCATCTGATGCCTTAGTCGAGTACGGTGTTGCTTGCTCGGACCGAATTCTCTCTGGGAAAACTCTGGGAACAACTGGGTAAGCTAGGGGTTTGGAGACGTGTCCAGATACACGGCCCAACCAGAACAGGACCATGGGATGGCCCATGAGAGAGTTTGTGGCTCGCCTATCAGAGGGTCTTGGAGCATACTAACGATTGTTCTCGTTTGGTGATATCTGTTGGTCTGGAATTCTTTTGAATCGATTCCCCGAACAGGAGTCGACGGGCTCTGTTCGTATTTGAAGACGTCGTTTGCATTTGAATAGGTTTCAAGAAGTAATTGCCTTGCACTGTTTTACAGCACTTTATGGTAACACTTGTATGTGTGTGTGTATGGGTTACGGAAGGACGCGTCCGATTGAGTGTATGTATTGTTATTGATTATATGAAAAAGGAATAAACTACAATGCCTTGTTTTAATAAAATATGTTTTGGTTGTTGCTGTCGGAGAGGTACACGGCCGAAGAAAGACAGCCTGGCCCTCCCGAGGGCAGCCCCAGTTTCGATATGTACACCAAACATGGTTTGCAGCCAATTTTGTTTAATACCCTGTGGAATAAGAATACCAGGGATAATTCGGACTTACAATGGCCCCTTACGGGGTCTTTTGATGAGAAAAAGATTAATTATATACAGAATAAACTATTTATGAAGAAAAGTCGTCAGTCAATGTTTGACTCCTGAACCTATGGTTGATGGAGGCAAAAAGAAGACGAATTAGGGAAGAGAAACTGGGGAAGATGAAGTCGGGTCAAACGGTCACACAGAAGGCAATAGCATATGATAAAAACAAAACAGAGAAGAATATTGAGCGAATGGATAGACAGTTTCGGTTGGAAACTGATAAAAGTTATGTGGCGAGGCCAGAGATAGGAGATGAATTAGATGAATTGTTGGATACCCGACCACCTCTCCCTTATGCCCCGCAAGGTTTGTATCCAGCAGTGCCTGTTGTACGAGCCGATCAGCCGGGTGCTGTTGCACCCGCCCGACCAACGTCGGGAATAATTGCATCAGCCCCCATTAGCAGATTGGGAGCCGATGTACCGGTTTCCCCTCCTTCTCTTCGATTAACTACCTCACCCTTATTGCCCCTCTGGCCGGACGCGGCCGTCCCTTTTCTCTTGCACCCTGTATTTCTCTCCCCTCCGACTCAGACCGCTGTGGATCTCCACAATATGGTCAGCCCTGGTGCCACACCCAAGCGACCGATGTCTGAGCCGAGTGATCAACGAGCTTTCACTCGATCGCTGTTGGGCCAGGAGGAGAGGAGAACTATTATAATTCAGGCATTCCAGTGGATGCGGAATCCTATTTATACTTTAGAAGACATATGGAGCACTATGAAGGATTTTGAACCCGTTGCCCAGCAATTAGCTCTAGAGAGTATGGCGATTAGATTGATCTCACTATGGGAACAACATTTTGAGGAAGGACTTCCGCCTCAAATATTACGTGATATACGGGATCACGCCCATAAATTCCATCTCAAAGTAGAGGACGTTTATCAGAATGTGACAACACTGTTGAATTATCGGGAACGGCTGCACCGAAAGAGTGCCGAATGGGGAGCTCAGAACCCCATGAGAGAGGTACATCCTCTCTTTTTCCCAGAAATACCCGAGGTAAGAGATAATGGGGGTAATGTCACTAGAGCACGGGAGGATGCCAGACTTCAGGAACAATGGGTTTATTCCCCTTGGAAACGAAGCGAGGTCCTTACATTAAAAGCACAGCTCCCTGACCCCCGTAAGAACTCTACAGCTTATTACAAAGAATTGTCTGAAGCTGCTAATTCTGCCATCATGACTATAGCGGATATTGAGCTATTTTTTGGACTTCTTATCCCAGTTGATATTTGGAGGCAGATACATGATACAGACCATGCCCCCGAATTAGGAGGAACATGGACCCAATTAAAAGATTGGGACAAGGAACGAAAACTGGGTGAAAACCTCGGGATGAAGTATTGGCAGTACCGGATAAAATTATTACGTACATGAAAACACTTTTGCCCCCTCGAAAAGTAGACTGGGATAAATTAACAGCGTGCAGACAGAAGAAGGATGAAAGTGTGTCAGATTTCTTTACCAGATTCGAAAAAGTGTTCATTGATTTTAGTGGCCAGGACCTCTCTACGGAAGGGAGAATTCGATTATTCGTGAATAGATTTGTTACCAATCTAATCCCGGAGATTATGTCCCGTCTTCAGTCATCTGAAAGTACGTGGACTACAGCCGCACCCTCTGTAATTCTCAGCATGGCCCAATATTATGAGCATCGCGAGAACGAGAGTAAGGATAGATCTGAAAAGAAGACTAAAGATTTGAAAACAAGAGTACTACTGGAACAAGTTAGTAGAGGACAAATGTCAGGAAGGGGAGTACGGGGTTCGTTTCATAGGGGCCAAACGGCGGGAAGAGGTAGAAGAGGCCCTCCAAATATTGGGATAAACCAGTGTTCTTATTGTAAGGAAGTAGGGCATTGGAGAGTTGATTGCCCTTTGTTGCAAGGACGAAACGGACCTAGTAGAGGTCGAGGACGAGGACGAGGAAATATAGATCGAAATAGTATGAGAAGAGAAGAATCACAGCACGAAGGTTCTCACAAGAATCACTTTGATGATCCTCAGACCAGACAGTATTATAATGAAAGCTATCAGAATGACATGTACGAAGACTGAGAGTATGCATGAGACAGCCAAGGACAGAGCGGGGGCCGTATTACAATACCAGTAGACCAAGAGGGACCTTATGTAAAAGGAGAACTATTGGGAACATCAGGTACGTTTTTGGTGGATACTGGGGCGATGAGTAGCTCAGTCGCCCAGGCACTGGTCCCAGGGGCAGCTCTGTCTGGCAAAAATAATATATCAGTCGGATTCTCTGGAATACCGGTAGTCAGCCCCGTTTCAAAACCTCTGCCTTTTACAATTGGCCCCATTTCCATGCATGCCCCTTTTCTCCTCACATCGAATTGTGGAGAGAATTTGCTAGGTTTGGATGTTTTAAAGAGATTACATGCACGTATTTACTGTTCCCCCGATGGTGTGTACCTTACAATGCAGAAACCACCTGTTGAGATGGCTCAGTATTTTGCTAAAAACGAGCGTTTGCCTCCTGAATTTGCTACCATTCCTTCGACTTTATGGGCGACAGGGGACACCGATGTTGGTCTGTTAAAAATAGACCCGGTGTCAATCACCATAAAACCAAATGCACAGATGCCCTGCATTCCACAGTATAAAATTTCGCCAGAAGGTGAACAAGCCTTGCTCCATATTATTCGTGACCTCATTGATAAAGGGGTAGTGGAAGAAACAGCTGCAAATATCTGTAACAGCCCGATTTTGCCGATTTTGAAAAAGACTCCGATTGATGGTGCTCCGGATTATAAATCCGCATATCGTTTTGTGATTGACCTTAGAGCAGTTAATAAAATAGTGGTCCCACAATACCCAGTGGTACCAGACATCACGGCAATTCTTACTATGATCCCTCCTACCGCTCGATATTTTTCTGTTATCGATCTAAAAAATGCTTTCTTTAGCATTCCCATCCATCCTGACAGCAGACATCTCTTCGGATTCTCATTAGGAGGACGAAGCTTTAGATTTACGCGCGCACCTCAGGGCTATACAGAAAATCCTAGTATATATAGTCAGGCCTTAAAGGCAGTATTGGACGAATTAATTTTGCCCACGGGAAATACCATCATTCAGTATGTGGATGACATTCTGGTGGCTTCCGATACAGAGGAGGGTTGTAAAGATGCTACTGTGAAATTGTTACACCATTTGGCTAACAAAGGAAATAAGGTCTCCCTTTCTAAATTCCAATATTGTCAACAGGAAGTGACCTACCTCGGCCACTTACTGTCGAAAGCGGGGAGACGACTAACGTCAGAATGAATTTCTGTGATTACCAACATGTCTGTGCCATGTACTCAACGTGATGTCCGTGCTTTTCTTGGCATAACCTCTTACTGTCGCCAATGGATCCCTAACTATTCACTCCTCTCTAAACCCTTGTTGTATTTGACTACCAAAGATGTGCATGAACCCCTACCCTGGACGGATGAATGCCAAGAAGCCTTTGACTCTTTGAAATCTGCTTTATGTTCTGCACCAGTCCTGGGTACCACCGATTACCAGAAGCCTTTTTCACTTTATGTGCATGAGGTGGACGGTTGTTCCCTCTCAGTATTAACTCAGGATTTTGGTGGGAAACAAAGACCCTGTGCCTTCTTTTCATCAGTATTGGACATGGTAGCACAGGCCCTTCCCAGTTGTCTGAGGCCCACTGCAGCGGTAGCGGTGGCCATCCGACAATCAGAGGGAATAGTACTAAACACTGACCTCACAGTACTGGTACCGCATGCTGTGGATGTCTTGCTAAATAAAACCAAAACCCAGCACCTTACGAGTGCTCGTCTGACAGGATATGAGCTGACACTGTTTGCACCCCATATTACGATTAAGAGATGTGCCACCCTGAATCCAGCAACACTTTTACCCCTCCCTTCTAATGGTACAAAGGATGACATCCATGATTGTATATTTAGAACCGAAGAAGAGACAAAAGGCTGTGTAGATCTTACAGACATTCCTTTACCAGACCCCCAAGGAGAATTATATGTTGATGGTTCCTGTTTTAAATTACCTGATGGAACTGCCACAGCTGCGTATGCAATTACGACTTTGAAAACGGTGGTGGAAACTGCTAGAATTTCACACCATTCAGCCCAGGCAGCTGAATTGATAGCTTTGTTACGAGCATGTGAAATTAGCAAAGGACTGAGAGTTAACATTCACACGGATAGCCAGTACACCTTTGGCGTAGCCCATAGTTTTGGGAGACTGTGGAGGGAGCAGGGTTTCTTCACTACGCATGGCCAAAAGATTCAACATGGTCCTTTAATTGATCGTTTGTTGTCAGCTTTAACATTACCAGATAAAGTGGGCATCATCAAATGTAGCGCTCATCAGAAAATAGTTGATTCCATAGGAAAGGGAAATGCCTATGCTGACTCAGTAGCGAAGGAAACGGCCCAGACTAAAATGACTCCCATGTTCCCTAGTGCCTCAGCTCGGTGGGTGGCGGAAACATCGGTATTTGATAATACCATAGAAAGTGTAAAAGAATTGCAGAAGGAGACCACCATAGATGAGGTCCAGAAGTGGGAGAAAGAAATAGGGAAACTAGACAAAGATGAATGTTGGATAGATCGAACAGAAAGACAGCGCTGGTTGCTCCCTAATGCCCTGGTATATGCTGTAGTGACTATGGCCCATGGCCCAGCACATATAGGAGCAAAGGGTATTTGTGCTGTATTAGACCCTGTTTGGAATAACCCAAATATTCCTAAAACAGCTGTGCATGTGGTGAAATATTGCCCGGTGTTTTTGCGCTATAATTCAGGAAGAAGAGAGCCCGCCTTAAGTGGCAATTTTGCCCCACCATCTTTACCATTTGAAGTTATTCAGATTGATTACATTCAGATGGAGAGAGTGAACACCTTAAAAAATGTTTTAGTGGTGGTTTGTGCCTTCAGTAAATGGGTTGAGGCCTACCCAACTAAAGAAGCCACTGCGATGGCAACGGCTAAAGCCTTAATTAAAGAATATTTCCCTAGATTTTGCTTACCTCGAATTATCTGGTCAGACAACGGCACACATTTCAACTCTGCACTAGTACAGAGTGTATGTGATGGCCTGCAGATTCAGCAGAAATTTCATGCAGCGAGACACCCCCAGTCTGCAGGATTGGTGGAGAAATATAACGGGATCTTGAAATTGAAAATGGCTAAGATATGTGCTAGCACAGGGATAAAATGGCCGGATGCACTCCCTTTGGCATTATTATCTTTAAGAACTACCCCACACACCAGAACCGGGTTATCTCCATACGAGGTCATTTTTGGCCGACCCACGAATGTGTGGGGAGTCCCTAGACCTAGGTCCTTCCGAGACATTGATTATCCTCTGATGACAGACTATTTGTATGCTTTAACTAAAGATCTGCGTTCTATTCATCAACAGGTATCCGAGACATTGCAGCCGCTACCAGAGGGTCCTGGACATCGGCTGGAACCCGGCCAGTGGGTTCTGGTGAAGAATTTTCAAAGGAAATCAAGTTTGGAGCCGAGATGGTCTGAGCCCTACCAGATCATTCTCGTTACCAGGTCGGCTGTGAAGGTGCACGGGCGGAAACATTGGATACATGCGGCACATCTGAAGAGGCTCCCTCTTCCTTGGCCCTTTGATTTGAAAAATAGCGAAGGAATTCCAAACCAAGAAGGAGAATCGCCACTGAGCTTTGTGCCTTTTTCGGAATCCCAGGAAAGAGGGCAGCCAAGTGAAATTGTGCCCCCAGTTGACAAAGTGGTGACCCAAACAACGGAGACCAGTGTTGAGGGTACATCACAGAGTTCGGATGTATTTGATGCCCGTGCCACAGAATTGTTCTCTGATCAAGAGCGACCTGGTCGCTCCAAATACGACCTGCGGCCCCGAAAACAGCGCGGTACCCCAGATCCTCATGGTAGGAGATAGGGAAAGACTTGAGTTTAGAAACATCAGATAGAGTTCCTGGGGTACTGAGCGAGACACTGGACTGAACGCGTTGAGAGCTTGGAACACTGTGCTAAATAGCTCTGTTCAGCAAGAAAGACTGAGTTGGGGGCTGCGGTCGTTCTACAACATAAAAATTTTTGCTGTTTTGTTCATAAAGAAAACCAACAAGAGTCTGCCTGTGAGACTCGGAACGGACACAGGGAGAATAACTCCTCTGAAGGTGTGCGTGCTTTGCGGATACAGATAGTTTTGGACTTATAGAAAGGAACCGAGTTATATTTGGACTTTTAGAGAGTATGTTTCCCTTTGCTCAATTCGCAATGGAGGATGAGAGACCACTAGCCCCTCGGCGAAATATAGATAATATGCATTTATTTTCTGGATGGTCCACCAGAGTGAAGGTGGCATTCATTGTGTTTATTATTGTTATTACAATTATTATGATGAGTGTATTTGTATATTTAGAATTTCAGCATCCAGTACAAAAATTACTAAGTACTACTGTTGCCCCGGAAGAACACCTCTTTTACTCTTTGCCCCCTCATAAGGCTAGACATAGAGAGACTTATATGAAAAATGCTTTTATAGAAATGTTACATCAGACCCATTCTACTATGAATAAGACGAATTGTTGGGTATGCGGATTACTCCCTTCGGTTATGCACCAACATGAACTGTTTATTTCCCTGCCAATGTCTTATTTAGCCAGTTGCGAAGCATGGTTTCAATTACTATCTTTGATGTACTCACATTACGTAGCTGAACCAAAGATGTATACTGAAAAAGATTATGAAGCTATTTTGAAATACATAGAGACACATCAGGGATTTGATGCAACTGGTAATGAAGGGGAGGGTTCATTGGATCCTAATGCCTGTATGAATCTCTACACTGATTATAAGAATATTACGTGGCTAATGGAGGAAATGCAGGATTTTGAACTTTTCAATGATACAATGTATTTTCGGCATTTCAAAGATAGAAATGTCACAAATGACAAAGCATTACCAATCCCCATCATTAATACTACCTCCCCCTTTTGTATACAGGGCAGAGGCCATGTTAAGGTAGGCAGGAGTAGATGTAATTACACCTACACTCTACAAGTATACAGTACCCCACCTATGATCACCCCGCCAGATGTTTATTTTGTATGCGGTGAAAATGCCTACACATGGCTTCCCGGGGATGGGCAGAAAGTTGTTACCTTTCGTTCCTCTATCCCCCTGTGTATATTGCCCCTCCCGATTACCATAGAACTCACCAACTAATGTCAAAGGAGGTAGTAGTGAGCCGGAATGTTAGGAGCTATGATCTTGAGGGCACCGACCAAACAGATACTTCCTTACAACAGTTTGAGGACTTCGCAAAGGGACTTACTCCCTTCTGGGGACCCATATTCAACAGTCGTAGTATAAGACGCTTGTCCAGAATAGTTGAAAATGTGGTCCAGACGACTACTGGAATTTTACCTAATATTACAGTTGAGCTTGCTGCGACAAGGCTTGTTTCGCTCCAGAACCGGATGGTTCTTGACGTCATCTTGGCAGATAGGGGAGGAGCCTGTCGTGTGATTGGCAGCTCTTGCTGCGTGTTTATTCTAGATTCAGCCCCTACTATTCACCTGGCCATACAGAAACTACATCGATTAGCTAGCGAGGCTCACGTGGAAAATGGTACCTGGTCCCTCAGTAATTGGTTTTGGGGTCTTTTAGCTACTTGGGGTTAGAAGATATTTTTGGTACTGGCAGGAGCCTTTGGGGTGATATTTACTTGCTGTTTGTGTCTCCAATGTGGCCCTGCCTGCTGTTCCTTTTGTACTGCTAGGATCACGTCTGCGTTGCAATTTTCTCGACAAAATAAGGTAGAGACTCAGATGATCCACAAAGAGGTGTCTGACCTCATGCAAATAGATGAGGGGATTTTTGTAGAATAAGAGTATGTGTATTGGCCATATTAGGCCAAAAGGGCCGTCTGTAGGGATCGAATTTTATATAAACATGTATTATTGGCCTAATGTGCCCAATATCAGTCTGAAAACCTATAATCGACTAATTAGCATAAAATGTATTCATTTAGCAACCTAGAATTCACTCTCTACAAGTTAGTAATCCTGGGCACGGCTGAAACCATCTTGTTTCGTTTCTCCGTGCATCAAAGCTGTTTCCCCAAAAGCACGTGATCATGCCTTTTTACCCGAAACCTAGACGTCAGCCAAATTGCGTACAGTGTCTGCTAACTGGTAGCTCAGGGGAAACTCAAGGTCGCACCTGCCTTCTTTGCGGGATGTGCACATTCTCACAAAGGCTGTTCCTGTCCTCCCTGGCTCGAGATAGACTAGGAGGCACCCGGCTGACCTGCTCCCGGAATAGTTTAGGCTCAGGATACTAACAATCAATTGTGCCATATATGGGTATTCCTCTTGGCCCACTGACAAACTGTGTTTTTCCTTGTAAGGTGTCATCTTAAATGTATGAAACGTATATATGCTCTGTACTTTGAATATGATGGCAGTCTCCTCTGCGCACCTCCGAGGTCGTGTAGACTGGGGCTCCCCTGTCAGGGTCTCTGTTTGTTGAATAAACGATTGAACCTTCTCCGTTGCCGACTGAATTACTATTTGTCCTTAGTAATATATGGGTTACTTGTAAGTGTGGCCCGTTAAGATAATTTTGATCCCAACAGGGGACTGTTGTTCAAATGGGGATGGAAGATTTTGATGTTTCTTGGTATGGCTTTAGCGATCCTTTTCTCGTGTTGCCAGTGTGGTCTCGCCATTTGTGGCCTTTGTGCTAAAATCTGTGTGAGAAGACCAGTCCTGAGAGAAGTAAAGGATAATAAGATGATGTTACAGCAACACCTTGATGACCTGATGAGAATAGATATAGACCTGGATTCAGATTGACGTGGGTTTAGGTCATTGCCTACGTAATGGCAAAAGGAGGGTCTGAGGTTCCGTGGTTTTCGGGACCGGACTCCATTTTGTTTGAGTTGTTCGTGACGCCATGTTTGGGTTGCCCTCACGTAGGCCGTAGAGGTAAACGAACGAACAAAGTTGCATGGACCTCGTTGTTCATGTATGCATTAACAGGCCCTTTTTGACTTACGAGTGAATTGCAAGACGCTGACCCCGTCACCTGAAACTGTCCGTTTGCTCTAGCTGATCGTTGTCTGAGCCTGCCAATCAAAGTTCAGGAGATCGTTAACTTTAGTTTCCTTGCACATATCTTATCCTATTCAGCATCTGAATTGTTCCTTTTCTTACGACTTTTCATTACATGGGTAGTGCTTTCAATTATGGGTTTGTCCGACTTGTGGAAATTGAATTTGTGACATTCCTAATAATTAACTTGTGGGTTGGTACGATGTAAAGTGAGCTTTTTTGAATGTAATATTGTGTGTGAAAATGTATTTCGTTGGTCAGAATTTGCCGCAGTGGATGTGCATTCGTAATTAATTGTAAACAGCATAAAAAGTGATGTCTTGCTCTACGAAAATTGAGCAGTCTCCTGAGTTGTACACCGTGTTGTATCGCTTGGTTTACTGTTACTAGCTGCAGCTAATAAATTTGATCTCTGACGCCACCCAGAAGTATTCCGTGTCTCTGTATACCAAGACAGGTGAACTCGAAGACTTCGGGTGTGTCCCTGGCACCGCTGGGTTCTAAGAAAACCCGGTTCTTCAGGCAGAGAGGCAGGGGCGTGACGCTTTGGTGAGGGCGACCGCCCTGGGAAAACCCTCGCCAATCTCCTTCGCCCGCCTCGGGCTACATCCTTCATCACCGCCCTCCAGGATGGCGGCCCTGATCGAACCATCTCCCCTGAAGAAATGAAGGGGCACTTTACTGCATTCTACACACACCTCTTCACAGCCGGATCTGTACCCACGTGTGAGATCCTTGACCAATATTTTGACACCGTCCAGCTTCTATGGCTCGGCAATTCCCGTCGAGAATTCCTTGACTAGCCCTTCTCCAAAAAGGAAATTCTAGCTGCGATTAATGGCATGCCAGGTGACAAGGCTCCTGGCTCGGACGGCCTACCGGCTTCCTTTTACAAGGCCTTCGCCCCTATTTTGGTCCCTCAATTAGCCGCCAGGTCAGTTTCCCCATCGCTTCCAAAGGCCTTACTCACTTTACTCCTTAAGCCTATTGTCCCTTGTCGCTCATTAATACGGACAATAACATTTTTGCCATACTATTCTCATTCTTCCCCTCATTCCGCTAATTGCTCGCCCGGACCAGTCCGGTTTCATCCCTGGCCGCGCGACTTCCCACAATCTCCGGACCATCTTCTATGTCCTCCATCAAATAAAGCCAGCGCTCCCGGCAGTGGCCGCCCTGCTCGACGCCACCTAAGCCTTCCATACCTTAGAGTGGTAGTTCCAGTTTTATCTCCTCCCCCGCTTAGGCTTTAGACCGGTCTTTATACGTAAAGTGTTACTCTTTTATACCCTTCCCACCGCCCGTCTCCGGATTAACGGCCAGATTTCCATCGGGCGTGGTACTCGGCAGTGGTGTCCACTGTCACCCATGCTATTTGCCTTCGCAATGGAATCCCTTGCGGCTCGACTCCACCAACATCATACCCAAAGGAGCATTGCCTTTGTGGCTTGCGCTCTACTTGTCTCAATGTATGCGGACGATGTTACTCTGTACGTCCGCAACCCTCAGGAAAACTTCAGCCCGCTGGTTCGTGAGGTGATACGCTTTGGCGGTTACTCCGGCATCCAGATAAACTGGAACAAGTCTGTGCTATTCCCCCTCACCGATGCCATGGTACCCTTTGACCCAGACTATCCCTTTGTGTGGGTGTCCGACCCCACTAGATACATAGGTATCTGGCTGAGCACGGACATTAATGAACTTTGGAGGGCTAACTTTGGTCGCATGGTGGACTGGTTTGAGTCCAAGATCGCCCTTTGGAGCAAGTTGCCACTATCTCTCGCCGGACGCATTGCCATTGCCAAAATGGGGGTGCTCCTGAAGTTATGATATTTGTTTGTCAATATCCCCATACCTCTTTCCGCCCACTTTTCCCGTAAAGTTCTCTCTTTTCTAATCACTCTGATCTGGGCCGGTCGCCAACCTAGGATTGCATACAATATTCTTACCCTCCCAATATCGCGCGGCGGGCTTGGCGCTCCCTCTCTACGCCTTAAGTGCCCTGGCCAGTTTTCTTCACTTCTGGCTCCACCCCACTCTATTCCAACCTCACAACATGGTGGAAGCTGACTTAGCCGCCCCCTGACCGCTCATGCTGAGATCGATACTCTTGAGACTTTACGCTGGGTCTGGGAAGGGCTCCGTAAAATTTCAGGTTCTGACACGCTTTCCGTGGATACGATGCCAATCACTCATCACCCGGCCTTCCCTCCTCTCCAATCTTCTGGGATGGTTAAACCTCTCACCTGTCTGGGGCTCTCTACAATGTCTGATCTCCACCCTGGTGGCACATTCTTCGCACCTGCTCCTAATTCCGGCCCCATGGATACCCTGCTTTACTATCACCTCAGGGCAGTCTGCAGGAAACTTTACCCCTCGTTTCCCCACCCTCCCCCTATGTTGGCCACTCTCGACCTCCTCAACACGTTCCCCTCCCCAAAGTAGCTGGTCACTAAAATCTACGCTCTTACTCTTGCGGCGTCTTCCATCTCCACTGACTGGGCGCGCGTGGCGTGGGGCGAGGACCTAGGCGTTGAAATGCCCAAGCCGACTGGCTGTATTGTTGTACTCAGATGAAACGTCTATCCCCTAACTATCGCCTGCACCGTATTCACCTTTAAGTATTTACATAGGCTCTTTCTGACTCCCGTCCAACTGCACAAGATGGGAATCATTGCCAACAATAGATGCCTGCGCTGATCCGCACCTGCTGCTGACTTCTCCCACCTTGCCTGGCTGTGCCCCCTGGTCTCTGCATACTGGCGTGAGGTCTGCGCTGCTATTTCTGAGATCACCTCATCGCTGGTCCAACCCGATCCTCTGCTTTGCCTCTTAGGCTTTGTTAAATTTTGCCCAGATGTCTCACGCAGATTGATTGCCATGCTGCTGGTCCTCTCGTGGCGTAGGGTTTCCATGTGTTGGGTTTGCAAGCCTGCACCAACGGTGGCCCTTTGGCTGGAGGGTGCATCACGTTGCTAGACCCTCCTGTCTGAATTGTGGGACCATATGCCAGCCAGATCCCGCCCACTCGATATATGGGGTCCGCTCGTGTCCTACCTTCTGAGTCACGATTCCCAGCACCCTGCGACCGCTCCTGCGCTCCCCGCCGGCTCTCCGCCAGCGGCAGGCGCTGGTGAAGGTCAATGAGCTGCTTCCTTCCGACTTTCACCCCCCCTCTGCTCCTCCAGCCTCCCCCTCTCCACACATTGTGCCTTTTTTATTTTGCGATTCCCTCCACTGTTTTAGTGCTCACAAGATGTTTTTGCCTCTGTTTTGATTTTAATGATACATGTCTGAGGTAACCTTCGCTATATTTTATTGCATAAATGTGCATGTTGATTTGACATGGTGTAATTTTGTAACTTTGTTGTGCTAACTTCTCAATAAAGGTTTTTGGGAAAAAATTGGAAAAAAAATTTTGATCTCGAAAAAACACAGAAAGTCAATAGTTATGTTTCGCAGAACTAACTATAACATGTGCCCCCACCATGCACTGCTTATGACCTCACATATTACATTACTTATGACATGTTCTAGGACATCATTTATGACATAACTGATGACATCTCAAATGACATCATTAATGACATCATCCAAGCTTCTTCGATACACATTGCTCTATAAATGGGCATGACATTAGAGCTACAAAAGTAAGTGCAAAATAGCTCAGAATAATGAAGTATTATTACTGCTATCATACTTACAACCCTCATAGGTGAAGCAAGCTTGTGTTATATGCAACACTGACCCAATACCATACACTTCATGGGCAGCCGAGTTCATGTTAAATATCAAACACAGATAAAAGGGTGACCTGTACTGCACATGATGTACAATCCGTATACAGGTGTTCATGAAAAACATAAGGTCCTCCAGATACTCAAGCCATGTCAGATAACTATTACCTACTATGGACGGTCTTTACCTGTATCAAACCCCTATCATTCCATGAACCTACATTGAGAAATGAAGTGCCTATGAGTAGAAAAGTGGATACTGTATTAAAAGTGTTTACTCTATGGAGAGAGTTTACTCTGTACCACACTGTTTGCAGACAGTGAAACTCTCATGAGAAATACAGCACGGATTATTTAAAAGTATATACTAAGACCAGGCTACACTCTGCAAAACTTGTCCAAAGAAAGACTATTCACTTAAAACAACCCTGGTTTGAAGGTGCTAAAGATCATAATTCAAGTAGCCTTCATTCTGTATAGAAAACTTTACAGCTAACCCATCTTCTAAATTAAACCTAGCACATTTACATAGGTTAGTACCAGGTATACACAGTCTTCTATGTTATTGAGAAATAGTCATGCTGAGACGATTCTATATAATAACGCAAGGCTGCTCTCTATATTTAGTATCTAGTATGTAAAATATTTTCCATGCTGGAAACGTTTCTGCAGAGCCAAAAAACGTGTGTAGAACATGCTTAACACAAGTTGTCAACTATCACCCACACACAGGGATACTCTTCAATACAAAAATGTATAATGTCCTATTACTTACCGGTAATCTTCATTACTCCTGGTCCCGTTGTCCTCGTCCCCTTCATAACAAATGAGATAGTCCCATCTCCTGCACAGAAAAAAGAAAGAAGGAATGCTGGACCTACCCCTCCCCCTCCCTCTGGGGTACATAGGCGTACAGGTACCAGCATTCCCCCTGACAATACCAAGCACAGATGAAGGCCAGCAAGTCAGGGAGGGAGGGAGGGAAGCCATGAAGGGGACGAGGACAACGGGACCAGGAGTAATGAAGATTACCGGTAAGTAATAGGACATTACCCCCAGGTCCCTCTAGTACTCGTCCCCTTCATAACAAATGAGAATATCCAAGCAGAAGCCGGCCATTATCAACATCATCAACAATAAACCACCAAAACCAACCGAAAAGCAAAAAGGTCAGGGATTTATTGAACAGAAAACACAATAAATTTAGGAGCACACAGCATTTAGTATACCCAAACTAAAATTAACGTCATCCCCCAACAAATTCTGAAGGTGATAATGCCGAATAAAGGTATTAGAGGACATCCAAGTGGCCGCCCGACAGATCTCAGAAAGAGGGACACCACCAACCTCTGCCAGGAAGCCGCCATCCCACGGGTAGACCTCCCCTGAACCCCCAAAGGAGGAGGAGACCCAGAAAGAGAGTAAGCAAAAGCAATGACCTGCTTCAGCCAGCGACCATTAGAGGCAGAAGAAGCTTTCCCCCCCACAAGAGGAAACACCAAAAGAAACAAAAAGGGAATCATATTTCCGAAAACCTGCAGTGCGGTCCAAGTAAACACGCAACGCCCTGCAAACATCCAACAAAGACCAAGGAGATTCCCCAGGAGAGTCCAGAGCAGAACCCAATGCAGGCAACACCAACTCCTGAGACCGATGAAACTGGGAGGAAACTTTCGGAACAAAAGCAGAATCCAAAGGGAGAACCACCCCATTCTCGGAAAAGGACAGAAAAGGCTCCCGGGCCATCAAGGCCCCCAACTCCCCCAGGCGACGGGCAGAAGTAATAGCCACAAGAAATTCCACCTTGAGAGTCACAAACTTAACGTCCACCTCCGACAGAGGTTCAAACGGAGGGGACACCAAAGCCCTAAGAACTAAGGGCAGATCCCACGAAGGAAAAGAAGGATGCACCACCGGACGAGATAGAGAAAAACTCCGAAGGAGACGTGAAACCAAATCCTCAGCATCAGACAAATTCCCCCAAGGGGAATGAAAAGCCCGAACAGCAGCCCACTGAGCTCTCTAAGTGGAAACCGCCAAACCCTTCTCAAAACCTTCCCAAAGGAACTGCAGCACCACCTGCAAAGAGCACTCCAGAGGGGACAAATCCAGAGCCACACACCAACGACGAAAATTACCCCAATGGCGGTCATAGGATTTGAGTATAGATGGGTGACAGGAACCCTGAAGAGCCACAGCTAAATGCTCAGGGAAACCCCTCCGACGCCACCCTTCAGACGCAACCTCAGAAGAGTCAGCGATGGAGCTGACCGCAGGGAGGAAGGAGACAGAGGAAGAAACCAGGGACCCTGCACAGCCAACAACCGAAGAGTCGGAAACCAAGGACTCCGAGGCCAAAACGGAACCACAAAGACCACTTCCCGATCCTCCCGACACAGGTGGGCCAAAAACCGGGAATCAGTGCCAGAGGAGGGAAGGCATAGAGAAGCCTGGACAGCCAGGGAATCGACAGGGTATCCACCCCCCAGCAACCCTCCTGATGACCCCGAGAACAGAACCGGGGCAGCTGGGCATTGAAGCAAAGAGGTCGAGAAAGGGAAGACCAAACCTCCTGCACACAAGACGAAAAGCCACAGGAGTCAGAGACAACTCCGGGGAGGTGGGGAAACAACGGCTGAGGGCATCCGCCACCCCATTGTCCACACCCCGAATATGAACAGCAGACAGAGACAACAGACAGCCCTCCGCCTAACAGAAAAGAGGAATCACCACCCCGTTCAGGGAGGTGGAGCGAACCCCCCCCCATGACGATTCAAGTAGGCAACCGTCACCGTGTTGTCCGACCGCACCACAACACGGTGACCGAGCAACTGAACCCGAAAACCCATCACAGCCTGGAACACAGCCGACAGTTCCCTCCAATTGGACGAACGACGACTCTCCGGAAGGGACCAACGACCCTGAAGGGACAGGGCACCCAGGATCGCACCCCACCCAAAAGAACTGGCATCCGTGGTCAGAACGACCGGGGGAGACGGTTGCAGAGGCAGACCCTATAAAAGACGATCCGACACAGTCCACCAAAGAAGGGCAGGGAGGACCAAAGGGGACACAGGAAGAAGACAATCCAGCTCCCGAGACACAGGATCCCAACGAGACAGAAGGTACAACCAGAGAGGATGGAAGTGAATACGAGTCCAAGCCACAGTAAACACTGTCGCCGCCCTGAGACCCAGAATGCGCAACCAGAGGCGAACTGGAAAGGAACCACCCCGCAAGACCTACTGAGCCAGGGACACCAACGTTAAGACCCGAGGCACGGGCAGAAACACCCTGCAGAGATCGGTCCGAAACCTGGCCCAAAGAAAACCAAGTCCTGGGAGGGTGACAGCTGACACTTGGGAAGATTCAGAAGGAACCTGTGATCCCTCAACACAGAACACACCACCTCCTGAGCCTCCAACAACAGAGAACGAGTCAGAGCATGGATCAACCAGTCGTCGAGGTAAGGGTACACCATGAGCCCCCGAAGATGTAACCGCCACCACTGGAGCCACAACTTTGGTAAACACTCATGAAGCAGACCTCAGGCGGAAAGGCAGGACCTGAAACTGAAAATGACGCCCCTGAACACAAAACCTCAGGAAGCGACGCGAGCGGGGATGAATCGGGACATGGTAGTAAGCATCCTGAAGGTCGAGGGTACACATGAAATGGCCTGGAAGCACCAATGGAATCACCCTCTGAAGAGTCTCCATGCGAAAAGGCAGACGAAGCGCCCACTTGTTCAGGGACTTCAAATCCAGGACCATGCGAAACCCCCCTGTCACCTTGGCAACCAGGAAAATCCGAGCGTAATACCCCAGCCCGACTTCCAGAGGAGGGACCACCTGAATCGCACCCTTCCGAAGAAGAGCATCGATCCCCAGAGACAGCTCGGACCTTTTGGACACACATGACGGCCAAGGAGTTGGACGAACCCCTGAGTCCGGAGGAGGACAGGAGAACTCTATCACATGACCCATGCGAATGATGTCCAACACTCAAGCGTCTGGACAAGACCTCACCCAGGCCGGAAGGAAGAACCGCAGCCGACCTCCTACCAATGATCCTTGAACTCCAGCCATATAGTCAGGTATGAGACTTTTGAGGGGGGGGATTTAGCCTTCCTATCCCGGCCACGACCGGAAGAAAACCTTCCCTGACCTCCAGAAAACTGCCTACGAGAAGAAGGATGGAAAAAAGACTTGGGTTTAGAGGAAACAGAAACAGAAAAGGCCTGCTTAAAAGAAGAAGAATGCTTCTTCTCCTTAAACAACTTATGCAATTTATCCTCTAATTCCTCCCCAAACATCATTGTGCCCTTGAAAGGCAGACGCAAAGCGCAAGCCTTCTGAGCAGAGTCCGTCTTCCAGTCCAGCAACACAAGATTGCGACGGGCAGCCACACATGCCCCACTGGAATGGGCAGAGGCCCGCACCACATCGAGAGACACATCCAAGAGGAACTCCACTTGCCGCTCAATATGCTCTAGAAGACTGGAACAGTAAGTAGCATCATCCATAGACTGGTAAAGGGACTTCAGATCCGAAAGCAATGACTGCGAAACATAAGCCCCGTAAATGCCTGCCCTCAAAGCCAAATGGGAACCAGAATACACCTTCTTGAGGGAGGAATCAACCTTTTTATCTACAGGATCCTTCAGCACCGCATCCTCTGCCAAGGAAGTGCGACGCACCAGACTGGCCACAAAGGAATCAATAGGAATGGAATCCTGCAAATCAGCAGCCATTTCCTGCAAAGGGTACAGTTAGCCATAAAACGGGGCAGCAAGATCCGATCGGGATCCACTTACTCCCTCTGCAGCACATCTTTAATGAAAGGATGAATAGGCACATCAACAGTGGCAGAGCTCTGAAACTGGCGCAATAAGAGACCACCAGACGTACTTGGAGACTCATCATCTGGAAACCCCATGTTAGATTTGACGTGCTTCAGCAGCCCAGCCAACATGTCCTTGTTGATGTACTTTCCCTTATGTTCTGAGTCTCCCAACCCCTCAGCCTCGCCATCAGAAGAACCAGAAGACACCGGACCGGTGCCCTTAGACCAAGCACCATCACCACCCATCTCGACAAGAGTCTCTCTAATTAGACGCTTAAGCCTGGCATCACTGGACTCCCTGCGCCGCCGAGACCTGGCAGGAGAAGGGGAGGAGGAATCAGAGGAAGAGGAGCGCTCCCGATGGCGGCTCTTCCTCGTATGCTTTCCTATGATGGCAGGACACAAGCCACACAGCCAACAAGGAACCGAAAGGGGAAAAAAAAGCACCAGTGTCCCTCGAAGTAGTAGCTGTAAAAAATGACAGATGTAGCAGAAGACACTGAACACAGCAAAAAAACGATATGCGGTACTCAACCGAGCGGGCTCCTAAATCTCAAAGTGAAGGAGCCCGCCTCGGAACGCCTTATTTCCGCTTCGCCAACCCAGGAAGACAGGCAACACCACCCGGAAGGCAGAACCAAGCAACCCGCCTTCCGATGGCCAACACCGGCGTGCCCTCCCCTGGCAAAGCCCGGCAGAACCAGGAGGGACATCCAGAAGACCCCAACCATATTCGGCAGCAAAACGGGGCCTGAACCACACCCCCCCAAGCCCGGCAGGGAGGGTGAGGAACCGGAATACATGAGGACACTCCCCAGCAGCACCCACATGAGTGAAATCCACAACAGGAGTAGGAAGCTCCAGCAAAGTTCTCTCTCCGTATAGGCAGAGACAGAAAAAAGAACAGGAGGAATGCTGGGACCTGTACGCTTATGCACTCCCAGAGGGAGGGGGAGGGGTAGGTCCAGCATTCCTTCTTTCTTTTTTCTGTGCAGGAGATGGGACTATCTCATTTGTTATGAAGGGGACAAGGACTAGAGGGACCTGGGGGTAATGTGTTCCATACCTCTACACACTTATGATGCTTTAGGAGCACATACGTTTTGTAAACACTTACACCCATTAGCTGGACACAGGCTATACAATATTAGGTAGAAAAGTAATATGGTAGTTACCCACCAGTATTTAAACTATAAAATAAACCCACACCATCTTTGGATGATGCCATCAGTGATGCCATCAATTATGTAATTTGAGATGTCATCAGTCATGTCATAAATGATGTTAAAGAACGTGTCATAGTTGATGTATTAGGTGAGACCATAAGCAGTGCATGGCGGAGGCGCAAGTTATAGTTAGCTCTACTAACTATAGCTGGTGAATGTTTGTGTTTATTTCAGTTTAAAAAGTTAATGTTGTAACTGAGATATTCACCTAACTATAACGTCACTTTAACCTTTGATTTGTTCAGTGAATTTTTATGTTTTTTTTTAAGCAAAGTAATATTTTATTACCATAAAGTCAACCCCTCACTTTGCATGGCCTCCAGTCATGCGCAGTGGGGGGTTGGTAGCAGGGCCAGGCTTATAGCAAAACCCTGCCACAAAGTCCCCACAGACAGCCAACCCCATGCCGCACACAGCCTTTGGCATGCACAGCATAGGGTTGACCTTCTGGCCCCAGGGACCCCATCCCAAAGTAAAAATATTTTAGGGGAGAGGGTATACAGCCCCCCTCCCCAACCCTTTACTGGCACCAGAGACTACATTCCTTGGGGCTGGTTCCAATACAAACAGGAGTTGGGCAGCGTGGCCCCCTTCCCCAAGCCTTAACAGGCCCAAGGCACCCCATCCTAGGAGGCCAAATACAACTAAAGGGGGGGCGTGCAGAACCCCTCCCCGTGCCTTCTTTGGAACCCCATACTCTGGGGTCAACTTCTATGGGGAAGGGGGCGTGTAGCCCCCCCCCATCCCCTGAGCCCAAACCAATAAAAAAGAGGAGGGAGCCTTATGCCCCCCCTTCTTTCCAAGACTTTATATGCCCTGGGGACCCCACTCCGAGCCCTTTTTTGTTTAAAAGAAGAAGGGGACGGCACAGCCCATGTTCCAAAGCCTTATCAGGCATCAGGGACACACCCCCCAATTCTCTTAGACAGAGTAATTAATAAAGGGAAGGGGCACGTGGCCCCGCTCACTGAGCCTACTTAGGCCCCAGGGACCTCATTACCCGGGGCCAAAATGTAACTAAAAGAGGAGAGGGACATCATTTTAATTGAAGCACATTGCCAGGACGCGCTTACCTTTGGTCGGCCACTTCGTGCATTGAAACCGGACCTCGCCGCACCCGCTCCGTGGGTGCCGCATCGTCGGAGTTCGAGAGGGGCACCTGACTGGCTCATCTACCGGGGGCAGAACAAACCTAGGCTGAGGGCTGCAGGGCTGCGAGCGTGGCAGGGACTCCATTACCCAAGAGTCCCTGCGAGACCGTTAACAACTTCCGGTCCGCTCTCCCTGTTGGCCCGCCCATCGGAGGGCTTTTTAAACCCCTTCCTGCACTTCCATCATTGGGACATCATTTTAATTGCTGAAGCGCATTGCCAGGATGCGTTTACCTTTGGTCGGCCACTTCGTGCATTGAAACCGGACCTCGCCGCACCCGCTCCGCGGGTGCCGCATCGTCGGAGTTCAAGAGGGGCAGCTGACTGGCTCATCTACCGGGGGCAGAACAAACCTAGGCTGAGGGCTGCAGGGCTGCGAGCGTGGCAGGGACTCCATTACCCAGGAGTCCCTGCGAGACCGTTAACAACTTCCGGTCCGCTCTCCCTGTTGGCCCGCCCACCGCCCTCAACGTTTACTATAACTGGGTTTACTTCTCCCGCAGCGCGGGACGCAGCCCGGGGCAAAGACCGGGCTAAGAGCGAGCCGTTTGAGGCCGTTCGAGTACGGCAGAATCCGGCACGGGCCCACCCCCCCTGGCCGTTAGGAAGCATCTAAGGTAGGCGGTCCACCTTACCTTACAATCTTTTGCTTCTTGGTATTGTGGGGACGGACTAAAAAGTAACTGTGTGGACTTCCACTTACATCCCACAATGCCTTTAAGGTCAGGTAAAGAACGCACAGTTCAAATCCAAACTACAAAGGGAGTCGTATCAGGCCCACTTGACGCTTTCATCACACGGGCCTCGGGGATATTGGAGAAGGAAATTGCCATGGTTGAAAAAAGACTCTCGCTTGACCTTATTAGTGGTAAGCGTTCATCGCTGGGTGGATTAGCCACCATCACCAGCCCCGTAGCACATGCCGCTTTTAATTGTGTCCAAACTTCTTCCACGGATACCATCGTCCATTTGGAAAGTGTGGGGGAGAGCCCAACTGTTCGTATCTTGGAGGAAGATGCGTACAGCATGGATGACTCAGAAACTAGCCAGGGGGATGACCTACAGACTAGCGGAGGACTTGACCCTAGTCAGATATCTGGTTACTTACCCCTTAACGCCTCTAACATCGTTGCAACCATAGATTCCCTAAGTATAGACGGTACTTCTAGAAAGAGAAAACAAGATTCAAGACTTTCGGGGGGTAGAGAACGTAAGATCCCAAAAACAAAAGATATTACAGACAAAGTGAGCCTGGGACCTGAGCATCTTTTAGACACACAAATTCCCCCTGTATTTTCTAATGTGTTGTGCCCCTCCCTCACCGCCTTGGGCTCTTCGAACCCCTGCCCTATGTGCCTTAACAGTGATGAAATCCTGTTAGTAAAAATGGAGGCCATGTTTAAAACCTTATTACTACCCGTCCTGGAGCGGACAAGGTTAATGACCTCGAAAATAGACAGCATGGAGGCAGTAGTTAACTCAAACCAGGCCATGTTACAAAAACTAACTGGCACTAGTCGTATAGGAGTTAGCAAAACACTAACAGCCCCGAAGATCTCAGGCACAAGTAATATCCCTGTGGCCATCCTTGCCCATAACAAAACACCAGGGTTAGACACCAATATGACCATAGGGGGTGGGAAGCCAAAAGCTATATCCTCTAAGTCATCCGCGAGTACCCTAACACAGGCATCTAATATGAAGGTTACTGATGAACACAACTCTTCTAGGCCTCAAAGTACTAGGCCACCCCTACAAGTAAAACCCAATCCTGCTCCCCCCCGTCTCCCACTACACGGAGATATAACTGGCCAGCGCAGGAACACTAACCAAAGGGAGGGGAGGCATAGAAGGTTTACCACTCCCCGTGCCGATCTTCCGGTCGAAGCAACACGACATACAATAGTTTTAACAGGTGTTGCTCCATTAAAACCTGGCAGTAAGGAGTCGTATGGGGACCTCCGTAATAAAGTAATTTTCTGGTTAAATAAAAACCGACCCCTACCCCCCTCCTCACCCACTGAAATTTTACTTGTAAGGAGAGTGGACTGGGTGGGCCATGGCACTAAGGATCTGGAGGGAGATTGTATCTTGACCCATGGGTGGTAGATACCATTCGAAGAGAAGCTAGGTTTGCTAGACAGGGGGATGTCCAAACACTGGGCCTATCGTATTTTTATCCTCATCGTATTTTTATCCTCATAGGCATAGACCCCTTCAACCATATTCCAACTTTGGCCAGCCCCCAGTTACAAGATACCCTTTGGAAATAACTCCCCTTGACTGCCAACGCCCATTCCTTTTCAACCACTTTGGCCCCCTCTCCGACCTTGAGGCCATAGATTGACTTCATACAACACCCTATGAGTCTTCCCCTGCTGAAGTAGTTGGTCATGAGCCGATAAGGTGGAGTAGGGAGACTCCGCACCTAATCGATAACTTAGATGCAGTTAGGGGAGGTCTAGCCACAAGGGAGTCTATTTTACCAGCAACCAAACCCGATTCAGAGGCTATGACGAGTGGGGATTCTATGGATAATCTTAGGCTCATGGAGAATAGGAGGGTTAGAGGGTACAATCAGGTACTTACTGCAGTCTCTACTTTACAACACTCCCCTGCGGTTTCTGTCTTAGACAACTTGAAAATACTATCCTGGAATATCGCAGGGATTAAGGCCCGCATGCTTTCTGAAGATTGGATGGAGTTTGTGGACAAATTTGACACTATACTACTCCAAGAAACCTGGGCATCTGAGCCAGTTTTCAAGCTGGGCTATGTTAATTTCTTTAAACCCGCGATTAAAGGGGGCAAAGGGCGTGCCTCAGGTGGCTTATTGATATGGGTGAAGCAGTCAATGGGTCTTTATCCAACAGAGCTACCTGTCCAGAACCCGGCTCTCCTTATAATTATACTGAGCAAGGCTACCCAACGGGATTTGCTTATTTTCAACATATATGCTAGGGGTATGCCCGGTGGTCGTAGCCCCCCGTTGTTGAATGTCATAGATCACAAGCTTGCTGAAATGGGTAGTGGGAATGTTACCCTCTTAGCAGGAGATTTAAACTGCACCATTGAGCCATTGTATGATATAGGGGACAGTTGGGGTTCGGCCGAGGATGCTGCTTGGGACATTCCTGATTTGATGGTCGATAAACCGGTCAAAGCGACCGAGGCGGCAGTGAACTGGATGGGTCTTTGTCTAAATAGGGGACTCCGGGCTTGCAATGGCCGCACAAGATCGGACAAAGGAGCCAACTGTACTTTTGATAATGGCCTAAGGCGTAGCCGCATTGACTATGTTCTGTTAAAATTAGATTACTGGCCCCTATTAGTGGACATGGTAGTAATTCAGCGCCCAGAAAGTGACCATAACCCCCTGTCGATCCTGTTGAAATTGCCAGATATAAAGAGACTAGTGGAGTCCACCATTTCACAAACAGGGGATGTTTTGTTAACTAATGATAGGAGGAGGTTGAAATGGTCCAGGGTTGTGGAGGACGAAACCTTATGGGTCAATGTTAACACAGTGGCTAATAATGTGTGCAATGAAATGTTAAAGATTGACCTGTTGGGAGGAAGTCCGGAATTGGCAAATAATGTTATTAATCTCCACACTAGCTGTTTCGACCATCTAAAGTCCCTACTCTCTCTCCCTTGTCGGAGTGCTCCCACCAAAGCCAACTCCCACCACCAGAAATGGTATAACAAAAAATGCAGGGAGGCCCATTCAGATCTCATTAAAACTATCAAATCTCGTGACATGGGCGCAGTTAAAGTGGCTAGGTTACGTTATAGAAAAACCCAGTGGGAATCTAAACGGGAGTGGGAGGACAGGTTCTGGTCGGATCTTTTGGATGCCTCCACTTCGAACAATCCGAAAAAGTTCTGGGATTTAGTCAAGTGGGGGAAGGATCATGTCTCGTGCACCCCGGCAAATCATGTACCCCCGGAAGAGTGGGCAACTTTCTATTCTGCCCGATTCAGAGCTGAAAATCCCAAACCTTTACAAATGTTAATGTTAATGTTAGGCACACTTTTAGAGCGCACGGCTACCCCAGAGGGTGTCCCGGCGCTTTAGCAAAGATGCCCCTAAAAACAGAAAACCAAAAGGTAAACAAACTGCAGAAACGCGGATTACTCGGTGAAGAACAGAGTCTTCAGCTCCTTCCTGAAGGCCAAGAGATTATTTGCTTTCCGGAGGGAAAGAGGGAGTGCATTCCACAGGCAAGCTGTTACGTGTTGGAAAGAGCGACCTCCCATCCGCACACGTTTGACCACAGGCACCTCCATTTTGGCCAGGTCCGCCGACCGCAAAGACCTCCGTGGCACATAGAAAGCAGTGCGCTTCCTAAGGTAGAAAGGGCCGGTCGCATGGAGAGCTTTAAACGCCAATGTGAGGAGTTTAAATTTAATTCTCTCCGCGATTGGTAGCCAGTGAAGCCTGGCTAGGAGCACTGAGGCTCTTGCTCTCCTCGGCAGGCCATAGATGGCTCTGGCCGCCGAATTCTGTATGACCTGCAACCTAGATATCAGATATTTAGGTAGGCCCGCGAAGAGCGCATTTGCATAGTCCAGGCGTGAACCCACCAACGCCTGAACTATATTCCTGCGATACTGCAAAGAGAGCAGGGGCAAAAATTTTCTAAGCATCTTGAGGATGCTAAAGCATTTCCCTGCAAGACCCAGGATGTGGGGACGAAAAGACAGATCAACGTCGAACACCACTCCAAGATTTTTTACCTGAGCTGAAGGAGCCTCAGGGGGGAACATGTCCTGGGGCCACCACGACTTCCAGTCCGAGTCTGGGGCACAGCCAAAGAAGAGCAGCTCAGACTTGTCTGAGTTGCACTTCAGGCTGTGCCGCTGGAACCACGCAAAGACTGCGCTCAAACAGTCCTTAATTCTGCCGCCGTTGAAGACCTCACCCTTCCTGCAAGTGAACAAAAGCTGGGTGTCATCAGCGTATGAGATGACCCGGGCCCCGAACGCTTCCGCTACCTCCGCTAGAGGGGCCATGTAAATGTTGAAAATGGTGGGGCTCAAGATAGATCCTTGAGGCACCCCCACCTCCAGCGCAGGCATTTCCGCCGAGAACGGCGGAGCCCAGATCACCTGTCGGCGGTCGGCAAGAAAGGATTGAAACCAGTCCAACACCGTCCCTCGCAGACCAATCTCCCTGAGTCTTGAGAGAAGGCCTGCGTGTGGGACGGTGTCGAAACGCCGCCGAAAGGTCCAACATGACCAACATCGCCCGTCCCCCCTGATCGAGTGTCTCCCTGATGGTGTCCGTGACCTCTACCAGAGCGGTCTCCGTGCTATAATTTGCACGAAAGCCGGACTGGGAGTCATGCAACAAATTGTTGCTTTCAATAAAGGTGGAAAGAGTGAGCTGAACATGTTTTTCCAACACCTTTGCCAGAGCAGGGAGGAGGGAGATCGGACGATAGTTAGCCCATTGCAGGGGGTCTAACAGAGGCTTCTTGATCAACGGCAGGATAAGTGCATGTTTCCACTGTCGTGGGACAACCCCCGAGCTCAATGAAAGATTAAACAGGGGGTTCAGCAAGCTGTTCAACGCTGGAGCCACCCTGCCCAGACATTGCGCCGGACAGGCGTCCAGTGGCGAGCCAGATTTCAGTCGTGATAGCAACTCCAGCGACGTTTCGCAGGGCAACTGAGGGAAAACAGATAATGTGGGCCCAGAGTCATCCCTACAGAGGTCTGAAGAGGCATCAGCCATACGGGAGTCCACCGATGGAAAGGTGGCCTGAATCTTTAGGATTTTGGTCACAAAAAAGTCGGCCAACTGTTTAATCCATTCCTCCGTATGTGTGTGAACAGGAGTGGCTACCACTGGGTTCACAAACTCCTTCACAACTCTAAAGAGTTCTCGGCTGACATTATCAGCCTTGTCGATTCTCTGTTCAAGATAACTCTTTTTTTCTGAGGCAATCTGTTTATAGTACGCTTTTGTCGCGTTTCTGTATTTCGTTTTCTCCACCGACTCATAATTGCGCCGCCAGCGCCTTTCCAGCTCGTGGGAAAGGCACCCCCGTTACACACCCTCGGGGAGAAACTTATTTTTTCAGAATCAGAGGCCGAGCTGGCTCTGGGCTTGACCTTGCGAGGGAAAGCTCCTGGCATGGATCTCATCCCAGCGGACCTGTTTAAATCAAATTTAGCCGTGTGGCTCCCCTATATAACCATGATCGCTAACTCATTAGCTAAAGGAGCTAGTATCCCAAAATCATGGAAGGGAGCCGAGATAATTCCAATATTTAAAAAAGGCGACAGGTCCAATCCAGGGAATTACCGCCCGATCAGTCTCATTGATTCCATACAAAAAATCATCGCCCGTATGGTCTTGGGACGGGTTCAGGGCTGGATTGAGTCTGAGGACATATTATCTCCTATGCAGGCGGGCTTCAGATCAGGTACAAGTACCATTGACCAGGTGTTCAGACTTTGTCTGATCTACTGGAAAGTGGTCTTGCTCGGTGGCGGTACCATCTTTGCTGCATTCATTGACCTGAAGTCCGCCTTCGACTTAGTGCCAAGGGACAAACTGTGGGGAGTTATGAGAAACCTGGGTTGTCCATCAGAACTACTTGACCTCATAATCAAACTCCATGAGGATAATTATGCGAGGGTGAGGTGGGGAGGCCAGGGACAAGTGACGGAAACATTTCCCGTAACTAGAGGTGTCCGTCAGGGGTGCGTCCTGGCACCAACACTCTTCCTCATATTCATTGATCAAGTGGTGAAATTTTTTATGGATACCCCCACTGATGCCCCAATGTTGGCTGGGATGAGATTTCCAATGCTCATCTTCGCCGATGACACCCTACTCCTCTCTAGAACACGTAGCGGCCTGCAGCGGGCACTGGACCGCTTCGAGTTTTGCGCCATTAACAACCTTGCGGTGAACGTGGGCAAAACAAAGTTCATGGTTTTCTCAAGAAACAATCCTGTTCGGAGCTCTGTGAGCTTGAATGGAGTTAACCTTGAGCAAGTCGAGACCATGACTTACCTGGGGGTCACCCTCGACAGCCGCTTGAGATGGAAAGATCAAATTGGCGTACAACATCTTAAGCTAGCACGGTTAACTGGCTGTCTAATAAAAGAGCAAAAGAGATCCATCACTAAGCGGGTTACCCCTGCCCTCAAGATCTATGATGCCAAAATCAGTACTGCAATCTTATATGGCGCAGATCTTTGGGGCTATATGGATCTTCTAAATCTCTTTAAAACCCAATGCAAGTTTCTACGGAACCTGGTAGGTTTACCACAGTCGTCTCCATCAATTCCCCTTTGTTTGGATCTGGGGTGCCTCCCGCTCAATGAGATGGCTAGATTTAGATTGGTGGCCCTGTGGAGGCGAATATGGACTTCTCCTGACCTGTCCCTATTCGCGAAAGAACTAGCAGAAGTCAGGTCAATTGGTGGTTCTGGAAAAATACCATGGCTCCAGGCTGTAAAAAACATCCTGGTAGATATGGGATTAGAACAACTCTGGACAGCTCCCTCCTCCAATGCCTTTCCCTCCAAACAAGAGTTTAAAGCTTTGTATTGGGCGGCTCTTCGTCAAAATCGAGTTTCGATTTCCAGCCGTACGAGCCTCACGGGCCGGTTTCTTACTTTCAAGCTAGACCTGTCCCGTGAATCTTACTGGGATGTCATTAACAAACCGCTGGACAAGAAACTCTACCACCAGTTTAGGGTAGGTGCTTTGCCTTTGAATACTTTTGTAAATAAATGGTCCACTGGTGCATCAGATCTCTGTAAAGGCTGCCCGGGTCAGAAGGAATCAGAGGGTCACTTTCTTTTTGCCTGCCCCAGTTATTTGGCGCCGCGAAACAAATGGTTAAAACCACTGTTTCAGCGTCCACCATTTAGAAAATCTGCAGATGCCATTTGGGCACTAAAGACTAACACCTCTGAGGTCTTTGTAGTTAGCCTAGCCAAATATCTGGGGTGGGCTTGGATTATCAGGTCAAAATACATGTCAAAGTTATAAGAGCCCCCCAATATTACCTCATAAGATGAAATATTTAGTTTACTGCATAAACATCCTATTGTACTGTCTGCACTTTTGCACCTAATGTATGAAATGGTGTCCTATTGATTGTCATGGTTCGCTATGAAATTATTAACTTTTTTGTTAATCAGGTTTCTCACCTTAGATGTTTAATATTCTTTTTTTTTTTTAACTTCCTTATAATCAACTCTTTTAAGGATTATTACCGTTTGGTTTACTTGGCTTGCTTTATTTGTATGTAGTCCTTGTTTACTAATGTTTTGTATTCTTCCCCTTGTACTTACTGATTTTATAAATGTATTATAATGTGTCTTTTATGATTTATCTAAATCGAAATAAAGACTTGAAACCTGAACCTGAACTAAAAGAGGAGAGGGCCATGCAGCACCTCCTCCCTGAGACTTTATAGGCCATTGGGGAACCCATACCCCAGGACCATACCTTTGTTAAGTGGATGGGCTCCACTCCCTGAGCCATTTTTGGCCCCATGGTCCCATGTCCCAGAGCCAATACATTTATTAAGGGGAGGAAGGGCACATCTCCACCCTCCCCGAGGTGGTTTTTGCCACATTAACCCCATGCCCCAGGGCCCAATGCATTTATTAAAGGAAGGGGGGCCGCAGGAGTGTGGGCAGCGACACAGAACACAAGTCTGCTCCCAGCTAGCGGGAGCATTTTTAAAGTTCCTGCTTGGCAGGAGGTTTGGAAATGTTCCCACCAGACAGAAGTAAACACTTTTCCCTGTATGCGGTTGTGTGGGCAGGGAAACTACTGTGTCCTGAGGTGGACTTCCTGGGACACAGTCAGTGATAAGGCCCTGGATATGGCATCCCAGGGGCCATTAAAGGCTCAGACAAGGGGCCACCCCTCTCTCTTTCATTTAAAGTCACCGCCCTTGGGGTTGTGTTCCCAGGCCTTTCTAAGGCTCGGAGGAGAGGGGCATGCATCCCCCCTCCCCTAAAAACATTGGGCTCTGGGGAATTGGTGCCACTGGGGCTGAAACCAGCTCAGGGAGTGGGGCTGGGTGCCTCCCTCCCCTTATTAAATACATTAGACCACAGGGGATGCATCCCTGGGCCCAAAAACAGCTTGCCCGCCTTATTAAATACATTGGGCTCCCGGGGATGGGATCCCCAAGGCCAAAAATGACTTGGGGAGAGGGGCTTCATGCTCCTCTTCGCTTAAATGTATGCCCGGTCTATTGGGACAGGGTCCGTGGGCCGTAAATAAGCTGGGGAGTGGTACCCTACTTTTGCCCCTCCCCCCCCCCCACTATATTTGAAAAATGGCAGCTGTAATTTTGTAAGCTTTTGTTTTTGACACAATCCTGCCGGACTCCCATGGGATTGCGTCCAAATTTGCTGACTTCTTTTTATTTTGGCCCCAGGGGCGTCCCCCCCCCCACCCCCATGGGGGCTAAGGGGGCAAAGTATCTATATCCTGCCCCCTTATATAATTTTTGTTTTTACTTCAGGGCAGGGGACTGAGTCCTGATGTCCTGTAATGGCTGCCAGCATCATTTTCCCTCATGTTGCTGAAAGAGAATCAGAGCGCTTGCTCCTGTGGGAGTTTGACTCCCTTGTGCGCGAGATGGCCCAAGGAGAAAAAAGCTCCCTGTACAAATCACAATGCTCTATTTTTAAACTGGCGCTTCCACTAAACATTTGCGAGACTCTTGCGGGCCCAACCCTGCAGATAGACAAATATTTTTAAACCTTAACTTCTCAAAACCTACTGAGCAGATTTACACCAAATCACAAAAAGCCCAATCTGCGGAACAAGATCTAGCTTCCTGACAAATTTGGTGCAATTGCGTTCCGCAGTTTTTGGAGTAGTGCTTTGTGAAGAAGTCAATGGAAAATGCATAGGGATTTTGCATTTTAGGACTCCCCATTTTTCTTGGCCCCCGCTTGATGGATCACCCCGAAACTTTCCATGGATATACTAGGCAAATAGGAACACTTTTTAAAGCATTTTTGTGAAGAGTTGTCAAACGGTGCGAAAGTTATTAGCAACACAAAAAACACATTTTTTTATGGAAACGTTGATCTCACTATAACAACCCAGTGGCGACCGCCACTAGGTGATATATATAGCACTACATTTTCAAATGTATAGAATATTTTTCATGATGTAAATTCATGGGTGCTGCACACTCCTACTCTTGAACTTCTCCACTGTCAGTTATCTAAATGAGCACGTGTGGAAAAATTCTATATTTTCCATAAAGCACATCTGTTAAACATAAGTTCTTGCATGTGCCAGTGGGTCCCTTACACTGAATGCTTGGAGTACTCTAAGATGGTGTACTGGTCTAACCTTCTTCCCACATAGTCTAGATCTTCTAGGTAGTTCATAAGGGCAGGGCAATTTCGTTAAAGGAAACTAGAGGAATGCAAAATTTATAATATTGTCCAAAAATCATGAGTCCTTTTTGTGTTCAGATGAACAAATGAATTTATTATTTTGTATGTACTGATCTAGTATGAAATTACACTGAGATCAAATCAGTAAAACATATATAAAACATATATGAAACGCAATTCTTTGTGGTTTAAGAGTTTTTTATATGATCCTGCTTTATTTATGATGCATATGATATAGAGATCCACTGTGGATTGCAACAGTGCGCAGAGGGCAAGCGGTTCGCTTGTTTCCATTTAGTTCATAAGGTTTGCCATCTGATTCATTAGTGCATGTCTAGACTCAGACCGTTCATCTGATCTCAAGCCTGACACCCTTTCAACCTCCATCTACCCCTGCACTTCTACAGTACACAGGTGCTATTTAGACATGGATGTTTCCGTACTAGTGGTATGAGAACTTCTGGGTGATCATAACCATGCAGCTTATCAAAGTTCCAATCAGACTAACCAGAATGAGTTCTCATTGTCTTTCTAATTCTCATTAAATTTCTCACCTACATGTTGTTGACATTAAGGCATTTTGGTTTCATTTTAGACCATTTTCCTCTTCTAACCTTCTCCTTCCTCTGAGTCTTGACTTAATTGAGTTACAACATATTTGTATTGTATTTTATTGCATTTATATAGCGCTTACTACCCCTGATGAGGCGTCAAAGCGCTTTTTTGGCGAGTAGCACGCTTCTCCGGAACCTATAAAGGATTAGTGTTGAATTAATATAGTGAAATATGAAAGTAATTTGAGTG
This sequence comes from Lissotriton helveticus, assembly GCF_964261635.1. Taxonomy (NCBI): domain Eukaryota; kingdom Metazoa; phylum Chordata; class Amphibia; order Caudata; family Salamandridae; genus Lissotriton; species Lissotriton helveticus. Next base: position 434,122,679 of record NC_136072.1, on the reverse strand, counting down.
GTGGATAGGTTAGTCAGTTACTTGGATTCAGAAGGCTAGCGGAGGGATGGAAGAGGGAAAAGGTTTGCATTTATATAGCACTTGTTAACCCGATAGGGTGTTGAAGCGCTTTTTTGGCGAGTAGCATGCTACTCCAGAACCCATAGAGGATTAGAGGTGAATTAGTATAGTGAAATATGAAAGTAATTTGAGTGGTGGATATTAGTCATTTATTTGGATTGAGAAGGGTATGGGAGGTAAGAAGAGGGGAAAAGGTTTCAATTTATATAGTGCTTGTTAGCCCTGATTGTGTGTTGAAGTGCTTTTTTGGCCCGTAGCACGCTACTCCGGAACCCATACATCAGAGAGGAACAGGAAGAATCACATGTGACAGTAGTGTGCAGAGGGAAAGATAACTCACTAAGGAGACGGCAAAATAAACCAACAGAAAAACACCACCATGAACTTTTTGAGAAGTCTTAAACAAAAGGAACAAAAAAAGCAGCTTCTGAAAGTGAAAATGAAGCCTCCCAATGTTAAGCAACTATAAGCTAACAATAAATATAGCAACAAACATGGCAGGCGATGTCTAGTAGGCGAGACCTAAAAATGCAGCAGACACCCTCTAGGTGTTTTTAGATTTAGGAATAAGCACCAAGGCAGAAAAGTGTTCCTTGGTATGAAAATGAACAATGTAATTCAGGAATTTCCAGGGTGCTCTCGGCTTCCTCCGATAGTGCTAGTGCGAACTTGTTGGTAAGTTAGGCAATTGCACGTCTTTGTCCAGTGACCATTGGAGATTTCTTTGCAGGATTTTGTACTGTCTGGTGTTGTCTACCTAGAGTACGTTGTAGACAGGCATGCCACGCTTTACTTTTAACCACTTTCGGTTCAGATGAAAACTTATTTCCTAATGAGTTTTTTGGTGCTCCCAGCAAAGGAAAAACATGAATGGGTTGATCTAGTTGCCGTTTCAGTTTGTGTATGTCCTTTGGGTGTGTGACAGGGCGGTCTTCACTTTGATCTGATCAAAAACACTGGTTAACAGGTGGATGAGCTTCTTTTCCAAACATAAGATGATGTTGTCGTCTTCTAGTGATAGCAGCGGGCACACCAAACACAGGACACAGGTTGGTGAATGCAATCTTCTTTTATTATTTGTACAAGAGCTATCATCTGCACGTCCGTCCTCTGGTCAGTCCGGGTTCTGTCTGTCCTTCCTGACCTGGTCACCTCCCTCATGACCCACAGGGTCCTAGTGTCCTCCTGTCCTGTCGCCCTATCTGTCGGGTCACGACATCTTCCCCTTTGTTGCAAACAAATGTTCATGGTACAATTCTATTGATCAATTCTGCCCCATCACCCTTTACGAGAGAGAGAGAGAGAGAGAGAGAGAGAGAGAGAGAGAGAGAGAGAGAGAGAGAGAGAGAAAGAGGAGAGAGAGAGAGAGTGTGTGTGTGTCCAGGTGTCGTGATCAACCCGTCTCTCTACTTTCTGACTCCTATGTTTTATCGCTTAGTCTCTTTGTCCCCTTGCATTCCTTTTCGGTCCCTGTTCTCTGCCATCGTCTTGTTCTTTTGTTTGTCTATTGTCCTCCTTCTGCTCTCCGCGTGCCAGCCTCTATTCTTCCACTTCTAGGTCCTTGCCGTGTGTCCAATGTCCTGGGCCAGCTGGCGCTTTCTCTGTTGGCTCCTCTCTTTCTACGGCCGCCCTTTGTTTTGTTTGTTCTTTCAGTTATTCTTTTTCATGCTCTTCCTCTTTCTCTGGCCCCTGCTTCTTCTCTTTGCTTGCTTTCAGTGCGTCTTTCATTTTCCTTTTTGTCATATGTCATAGTTATGAGACCCATTGTTTGGGCGGTGTTGTTGCTCAGCAGGCATGGTCCTGGGACGTCGCCTTTCAGCACATGGATATCTTCTTTGTTCTTTTTGTCTTTATACCTCAGTTCCTCTGTGAACTTTCCCAAGTTTGTTACCTCTTTCTCGGAGCCCCAGGTGAAGATCTTCACCTTGGACGCTCTCAGTGTCGGCTTTGATTCCATCTTCTCGTATTCTGATGCACACATGACATTGCGTGTTGCACCACTGTCCAGTACAAATTCCGCTCCATGTTCTCCTACTCCTATCTTTGCCAAATCCATCTTTTCCTGGGTGCTTCTGCCTGTACGGTGTGTTCTTTCTCCTTTTTCGTTTTCCCCACTCAATTCTGTGTGAACCTCCGACATGTGGTATAGTCTTTCCACTTTCTCTTATTCCTCATCGTCACCTGACCCTCGCGATGAACTTCTCCTTTCTCTGTCGACATACCTGACGTGTCTTGTTGTCGACTCTTGTTGTCTTCCTGTTTTCCTCTGTGTGGAAATTCCATTCCACACCTGTAGCACATTCCTTCAGGTTGTCTCCTCTCTGTTTGTTCTCTCCAGTCGTTCCTCCACCGGCCTTTGCGATATTTGTTCGTCACGTAGTGTGCGTTTTCGATTGCAACGTTCTTCCCTCTTTCAATTTCCTTGGCATGTGCCGTTGCTCTCGCCTCTGCTCTTGCCAGAGACAGGATGCTCTCCAATGAGGTTGGTTCTTTGAGGATCCTTGCCCTGAATCCTGTGTCGCAACAGCCTTCAATGATCCATAGCCTTATTGCTTGCTCGTTGTCAAACTTGTCGAACTCACAATGTGTCAGCAATTTTCTCAGCCTTGTCGCAAAGTCATCCAGCGTCTCATCCACTTGTTGACACACAATAGTAAATGTATATCGTTCGAAGTCAATGTTCTGTTGTGGGTCGAATTTGGCCGTTAGGCATTTCTTTAATTTCTCATATGTCTTTGTTTCTTCGGTTGGCAGTGTCACTAGAAGTTCTTCGATGTCATCCCCTGCTAAGTTCAGCAGCAACCCTAGTCTCTTTCCTTCTGTTACATCTGTTGCTTCCATATATCTTTCGAACCGTCTGATCCACTTCTCCCACCTTATTCCTGTTTGTGGCTCCGATAAGTTGAACGGCAGAGGCCTCCTGTATTGTGCGCTGGGCTTTGGGTCTGCCATTCTTGCCTTCTTGCTTTTGTATGCTCTTCCCTTTTTTTTTTTTTTTGCTTTGTTCTATATTTCCTTTGCTCTTTGTCTTTCTTCTTTTTTTCTACTTCTATTGTCTGTTTTGCTTCTTTTCTTTCTGTTTGCCTTTTTGTGTCCTATTTGTTCTTTTTTTTTTTTTTTTGCCTTTGTTTCTTCCTTTTGTTGTTGTTTGGTGGGGATCTTCTTGCCTCTTTCCGATTTTTTGGGGGATTTTTTTTAGTTGTACTGATTGCTATTTTGTTGTGGGGATCTTCCTGTCCCTTTCCTCTTTATTTTCTTCTACCAGCCTGCCTTTCCGTTTTTATTTAATTGTCTTTTTGATTTATATACTTTTTCTATATGTTTTTCCTCATTGCCTGTCCTTGAAATGGCTTCTCTGCTTTTCCTATGCCTTTTTCCTTTGTTGTCCCTCTTAAAATGGCCGCTTGCTGCTCTCGCGAGATATTGCGCTCGAAATCTCGCGTTTCCTGATGCTAAAATGGCCTCCTTAGCGCTCCTCTTCTGTGATTGGCCCCAGCCGCCTGACTTGCAAATGGCCGCCGAGAGTTTGCTGCTCTCGCGAGAGCACGCGCCTCTGTTTGAACGCGCGCGCGTCTCTCGTTTCACTCGCGCTTTACTTTTGCGCTTACCGCGATCGGCCTCACTTTCAGCAGGCGCTGTCGGGGTGGGCTCCCGCGCTGATATCTCCGCTTCTTTGTCCTTCCAGCTTATCCAGGGTGGCACCTGGTTCTTCTGTTCTTCACGATGGTGGTCGTCACGCGTCGATCCGCTTTCTTCCCTCGTCGCCAGTTGTCGTGTTCTAGTGATAGCAGCGGGCACACCAAACACAGGACACAGGTTGGTGAATGCAATCTTCTTTTATTATTTGTACAAGAGCTATCATCTGCACGTCCGTCCTCTGGTCAGTCCCGGTTCTGTCTGTCCTTCCTGTCCCTAACCGGATGTGGTGTCCGGTGACCTGGTCACCTCCCTCATGACCCACAGGGTCCTAGCGTCCCCCTGTCCTGTCGCCCTATCTGTCGGGTCACGACAATATGATGAATATTTTGTTCAATCATTCTGTGTGAAATTATATGCATGTACTAGTACCACAACACAGTAGTCACCATTGACCGATAATAATCAAGACTATTATGGGGTTTGTTGAGCTGCCCACACCAAAAAAAGAGTGGAACAGTTCCAATTAGGCACAAAAAACAGAACAGCATTTGTGCATAGACTTGACAAAAAATGAGATGCCTTTGAATTGGAATCCAATAGACGGAAATCAGCTGGGCGCCCTGGCAGCAACCTGAAGTTTCAGTGCCAGCCGGGTAGCCCTCCCCGAGCCTCTGAGCTTGGGACTGCTTGGACCAATGACACCCACCCATCTGAGCAATGACTGGATTCAATGGCATCCCTCAAGGATCCACCCCTCGGTTTTGACAAATTATGGATTAGGCTGAACTTTTCTTAGCTACAATATACCTAAAGGAGGAAGACAAAACAAAAACGGATGGTCTGCCTAGGGGGCTGCTTTCTTGGCAAACCCCATTTCGTTGTCTTTTTTTTCTGCCCACATCCAAGTATGCCATCAATAAGTGCTGGGTGTGATGCAGCACCCTCTGTGAAACTTATAATAGTCCGTGGATGGGTGGGGATTTGTTTGCATATAACAGAAATGTAGATTTATTATTATTTTTAATATTGTTGATGTTATTATTATGATTGTAATTTGTACTGTATGAAAGGTGGATTTATTATTATCATTCGTATTATTATAATATTAATAATGTCTTTCTAAGGTATAAAAGACAGATGTATTATTATTAGTAATGGAATTGTTAAGGTATGGCAACATGCTTTAGTAAATTGGATGTATTCAAGACAGCTTTCAGCAGTGGTAGGTTGATTTGGTTGGTTTCCTTACACTAACTAGCCAGTAGTTCGGTTTCATTTACATATTTTCTCTTATAATACATCTTATAAAAAACAATTTTTACTCAAAGACAGGGGTTCGTGTTTTTACACATATAACGAGCGTGTCTGTTTTTGGGAAATATTGATAATACTTCGCTCATCTCAGCCGAGTTTATTGATGTAAACAAAACCTTCTAGACCTAGGCTGCAGTCTTTATGACGAGTACCGCCAATGCCCTTTAGATGGCACCATTGAGCAAGCTATTTATTTCAAGTAAATTGGATTCAAAACACAGTTGCCCTTTGCCCTGTTTTCCTGTTCAAGATACATGAACAGTTGAGCGTTTTGTATCGCACTGCCATGCCATGGACTACCATTGAATGTTCATGGAAAACGGGATATAGCCGCGGCGTAGGGCTACGTACAGTATACAGTATACAGTACAGTACGGCATTCAGTCATCAAGTAACCAACCCCCTTTCTATTTTAAAATAATGAGCCACGCGGCATTCTCTATTGGCAGTGGAAAGAGTGAATGCGGGGAAACATTACAGACAAAAAAAGTGATGCTGTTTTCGTCAAAACACTATTGACGCTTCTGTGACCGATGTAAGTAGACGTCTGTGTGCTTAGGGAATCCTGCTTTGTTTAATCATAACGCGATATAACAAAGCCTGTCAAAATTGCATAGAGGACCCTGCTCTTACTGGCTCGACCTTAACTTTCCCTAAAAATGCATCGGACCCGGTGAACATAAACCGCCTATCATTAAACAGACTTTGACAACGAAGTACTAGGTCGAGACTTTGCATCTGGTGCGATTTAAAAAAAAACAATTCATGCAACCATGGGCCTCAAAAATAATAGGCACACAATAAAAAAAACATGCCTCCGCCTAAAAGTGGGGGGCTATCAGCTTGTCGTGAAAGTCTAACACTCAAAAATAAATTAAACATTGCATATCATTTTAATAGAAAACTATGGATGTTGTCTAGGAGGCAGGTATGCTTTGAATAGGTATAGAAACACATCTTAGTTTCAAGCACATCACAGAAAATTTTGATCCCTAAAGGGTTCCATTGCCTTTCAATTACTGTAATCTGAAGATATAGTTCAAACACACAAGGATGACGAAAAGAAAAAAAAAACAAGAATGGAAAAAGAAAAGAAGTACAAAGTATTGCCCAACGAGTCCTAATTTTTAGGTGCTGGGGATCAGGGAAGATTCCACCACTTAAAGTACAAAATAGCTAATGGCTAATGTAGGCTAACCCATTGCCCTATGGTGCATGCTTTGGTGGTGGAATCAAAATGTAAATGACAGTTGAATAGCCCTATAGATGAAGCGAGCTCTACCACGTCCACCTATGCATATTTATATGTATGTATTTTTTGACAAGGGCCACTAGGTCTAGCCTTAGCAAGCCTGCAGTTTATTTGTATGTATTTCTTTTGTTTTCAACCCTGTAGAACACATTAGAAGTGTAAAAGTAATATAAGAACAATGCGAAGGAAAATTTAAAAATGTCTAAAGGTGACACGCATATCTCGTAAAAAAAAAGTTTATAAACAATCCCATCTTTAAATGAAAGCAGCAATTAAAACAGAGCTTAGCTATGAGCCTTGACGCTGAAGCGGACTACATTCTAGGTGAATGTGCACACGTGTAAAGAGCACAATATGGTCCCTCATAGTAAATAAAGCCAATGACTGTAGTAGGCTGACCCCTTTCACCGTGCTGTGTCCTGTGGTGGTTGTAAGCAGAATGTGAATGACACTTGAATCAATCCAATGGATGAAGTCGGATGACCGAAGTCCTCTCTATGTATTTCTATTGGTAAATATTATTTCTGATGTTCAAGGGGAGGGGACGACAGACTGATGAGACTGCTAAAACTGAATCTGGGACAGATCTACAAATTAGTTGTTTTTTTGTTTCCGTCCTGTTAAATACTGAATAACAACATTACACGAAACAGATTTAAAAAGCAATGATAACATACTGGCAAAAAATAAGGAACAATAGCCAAATCAGGAAAAATTAGTGACACTGAGACCTGCCATCGTCCTACTTCTACTCACTCAAATATTGTGCTAACAGCCACACATAGGCAGGAGCATGCACACACAAACACCCAGGCATATGAATAGACAATCAGACTAACACAGGTACACACACAGATAAGGCAGACACACACACACATACGTGGACACACAAGCAGGCACACACTGAAGCAAGCAGGCACTCGCACGAAGGCAGGGGTTGAAGGAGGTAAGTACTTTGGACCTATAGGGTTGCTTTGTTGTCTGCATTTATGTAGTGCATATTCTGCTACTAGTATGGCCGCTATACCCACCGGAGGTCCAGAGGCTTTCCAAGTGGTTCTAGTCTGATCTGCACAGGCTGGACTCTGAGTTCACTTGTGATGATGGCTACATCTTTTTCAATAAGCTGAGGTTGCATGCTTTTAACATTTAAATGGGAAGTTTAACTCATCACTCTTCTGGAATCAGGTTCAATTGCAACTTCAGTCACATGTTTCCAACATTAACAACTGATAACTCAGGCTTGACAGCTGCCATCATTTTCACCCTTTGCTACTCTATGACATCTTCCTTGTGAAAGAGAAGGACATAGTACCATGCAACTGTGTGGGGAACGCTAAAATTAGAATACCAAAACAAACATACACAAGTACATGCACACACTGAAGACAAGCATCATCTCAACTCACCATCATTTGAAAGGTGGCATCTGGTCTCAAATCATCTTCACCCTACCAACAAGCCAAATGTTCCCTATAGAATTTAACAAGTCATTGTCCCTGCTGGTACGGGAAAGGAGGCAGAAATTGCCAATGCAGTCTAATCTTTCCTCCTAAAGTTCATTTACCCACATACTGGTCGCCGAGTCTGATAATACACCAGTAATTTATGGAGACACAAGAGACACCGTACTCACAAGGAACCAGGATACTTTAACAATTATTAAAAAAACAGAGGTTCCTGTGGACCCTCAATAATTGATATTCCAATACACATCAGCACAATCGCAATTAAATAGAGGCAGGCGCGGTGCGTCCATTGGGGCGTAGGGGCGAAGCCCCACTAAGCCCCATGGACCCACCACGTCGTCACTAGAAGCCAAACACAATTATTTTTAAAAATCGCGCTATCTGCCGGACGGGAAACCGGGAGACACCCGACCTTCCCGGAGTGCGCAAGGGGGGGGGGGTGAAGGATCGGGCTGCTGCAGCTGCGCAAGTGTATTTTTGGGCACAAACATGCCCGCGCATGCGCAGATCGTTTTCTTGTGAATTCCCCCTTAGAGAGAGGACCAGGGGGCGGGCCGCAGCCCCCGGGGTTACACAGGGCGACTGGGCGAGGAGTCATGGTGCCCCCCCAGCCAATCCTGGCGCAGGATTGGCTGGTCCCTACATAGCCCGGTTACATAACCCCTGACGGATAGCAAGGCCGACTTTGGTGCTGGGAAACCAGGTTCGAGCCTCTTATCGAACCATAAAAATGTATACATGACTTACTTTGGTGTTAAATAAATAGATATTTTAAAAAACAAATAAAAATGATGTTCTGACTAAGGTGTGAAATTGGTGACGAATAAATACATGTTTTTAAAAACAATTAATATTAATCATGTATCATTGGTGCTGGAGTACAAGGTTGGAGACTGGTATTAAACACTGACAAGCTGTGTGCAAGTTATATGGTCATAAAAATACATGAATGATGGATGCAGGATGGGTGGATGCATGAATGGATGCAGGATGAATGATGGGTGGATGAATGGATGGGTGGATGCATGAATGGATGGGTGGATGCATGAAGGAATGATGGATGGATGCAGGATGGATGCAGGATGGGTGGATGGGTAGATGAATTAATGATGGATGCAGGATGGATGCAGGGTGGATGGATCGGTGCATGAATGAATGATGGATGCACGATGGGTGGATGGATGGATGATGGATGATGGATGAATGATGGGTGGATGAATGGATGGGTGGATGCATGAATGATGGATGCAGGATGGATGGGTGCATGAATGAATGATGGATGCAGGATGGGTGGATGGATGGGTGGATACATGAATGGATGCAGGATGAATGCTGGGTGGATGAATGGATGGGTGGATGAATGGATGGGTGGGTGGATGAATGAATGAATGAATGGATGCAGGATGGGTGAATGAATGATGGATGCAGGATGGGTGGATGAATGAATGATGGATGCAGGATGGATGCAGGGTGGATGGGTGCATGAATGATGGATGCAGGATGGATGGGTGGATGCAGGAATGGATGCAGGAATGAATGATGGATGGATGCAGGATGGATGGGTGGATGCATGAATGAATGATGGATGCAGGATGGATGGGTGGATGGATGGGCGGATGCATGAATGAATGATGGATGCAGGGTGGATGGATGGGTGCATGAATGAATGATGGATGCTGGATGGATGGGTGGATGCATGAATGAATGATGGATGCAGGATGGATGCAGAATTGGTGGATGGATGGGTGGGTGGGTGGATGGATGGATGGGTGGATGCATGAATGATGTATGGATGGATGCAAGGTGGTTCGGGCTCGCTCGCTGCGGTGCAATATGCAAATTAGTTTACGCCCCACCACTTTCAAATGTCACCAGCCGCCCCTGAATAGAGGTAAAAAAGGTCTCTCCGACACCTTTTTTTTACCTGCGTTTCATTGCGATTGTGCTGATATGTTTCGAAATATCAATCATTGAGTGTCCACAGGAAACTCTGTTTCTTTGTCTAATTATAATACACCAGAGCATCAGGGCGTGTTTTGCCTGATTCACTTTTGCCCTCTGTGGAAAAAATGTCTGTGGTGTGAGCTTGAGGAGCACCATCCCATGGCACTTACCAAAACAATTACAAGGTTTAACTCTCAAGTGTCTTTTCACCTAGCCAGTAGTGCCTTGAGCTAGAAGATGACATATTTGGATGCTGTTGTAAAACCAGCACTTATGAGTGTCTCGTCCTCAGTAAGGCATAAACATGACACATTTAACTTCGTCATGAACCCTAAATCTGTTTTCTCTTTCAAAATGCACTCCTGGTTGACTGATGCCTTTATAACAATTGTCTTAGACCAGGCACTTTCCAGATACAAAATAATTTAAAAAAAAGAACTGATTGGCATTGCAGAGGTCTTACAGTTGTACATAGGGACTCCTTTCTTCATTTCACTTTGAATGGAAATTGTAAAGGACTGTTAATGTAGTGCCCAATAGCTGCTTTACAAATAGAGCATTTTTAACCACTTGAACTACCTGCATCCTGTACCTCATTTTCAAACTTTGACTGTCATTTTAGCAAGTGTTCAATGAATGTAGAATACATGGTACCTCGATATTCATGTACAACAGTCTATGTCTAATTTTCTTATTACACATCTCTAGTCACCTGCAATAATGAAATAAGGTAGCTGCTCATTTCTAGTTGTTGTATAGCTTTATTTCGAAATATTTATCATTTCATAAAAGCATTACAATGTAAAAACGGATACAAAAATGAGAACAGTTGTGCAGTTTGACCATCAAAACCGACAAATCGATAAAAGACAATATAAAATATACAACAATTATGGGAATCAGCCATCTAAAATACATTTATACACACACATAATGAATCCTCCTTAAAGGGAGAAAAGGGACACAGAAATGAATAGCTGGGGTCAGTAGAGTCTGGATAAGTGCCCTTACTGGAGGATCATTTTCCTCGCAGATCTAATCCTCCAAGCCCATCCCAAGAATTTTGCCAGGCCACAAGCAAACAAGGGGTGAGGGTCTGATCTTAGCATCTGTAGGGCCTCCAAGTATGACCGAGTGCCCAGCCTCAAACAGAGCGGTTTCAGCCACCTGCGGCGAGGAGCAGCATATGCTGGACACTCAAACATTAGATGGGAAATGGATTCGTCCCTGTTAGTACAGAAAGGGCAAGTTGCTATGGTTTGCCAGGGAGGTTTCCATTTAGCTGTCCATGTGCCAAGAGGCAGAACTCCAACCCTGAATTTAAAATACAATGCCCTATCTGTTGGATTGGAGATTACATCCAGGTAGGGTTCTCTAGAGGGGAGGTTTTTAATAACCAAAAACTCAGCAGCAGATCTACATAGATTAGAGCGGCTCACTCTCTCGTTTTCCACCCACAACCAGAATATTTTCTTTAGCAACTGTTTAGGTGGTGAAGATCTATTGGCCCATGCGTCTCCCAGACCCAGTTCGCAAAGGAGGCGCTTTACTTCCGAGAGCCAACCGATCTTCCGCCATCCCGGGGTTGAGAGGAGTTCACGTAGTGCATCCGCATAGCTTGAAAGTTCAGGGACATTCCATATACGAGCCCATAAAAGAAGGGGGCGTAGCTTGGCCTGCTCGGCTATGGATCGTGTGCCTGTGTCAAGTAGGAGAGGAAGAGTGGGAGAGCTATGAGGGAGCCTCATTAGGTCTTTGTGAAACTTGTTCTCAAGGTGGGACAGAGTGTCAATTTTCTGAGTACCCCACAACTCTGCCCCGTACAGTGCCGCACTCACAGCTTTTGCTCTATAAATATCTAGTATCACCCCAATAGGTTTAAGGGGAGAGGCACGATGTTCTTTTAATAAAGCGCCCGTGACCCTTCTGTGAGTCAGGATGATTTTTTGGTGGTGCGCCTTCCAACTCATAGAGTCACAGAGTCGGATGCCTAAATAATCGAATTCCCTTACCCTTTCTAATGGAACTGAGTCAAGGGATGGGGGGTGAACTGTCTTCCTAGGGGGATTCAGCACCAGGAACTTGGTTTTACTGATGTTAATAGCCAAGCCCCTGGAGTCACAAAAGCCCTGGAACCTTGATAGCAGCATTTGGAGGCCCATCGGGGATTTCGAGATCAACAGGGTATCATCTGCAAACAGGAGAGTTGGTATCTTCCTGCCCGCCAGGGAGGGTGCGTCTGCTGGTAATTGGAGAAGATGCTCCACCACTCCATTTAGATATAATGAAAACAGAGTGGGGGCTAGCACACACCCCTGGCGGACACCCCTGTCTACAGAGATACGGGGTGTTTTTTGGCCCTGCGCTCCCCATCTGATTTGGGCGAAATTGCTTTCATGGAATTTAGTGATCAGTGCCAACAAATATGAGGGCATGCCCAATCCCTCGAGGACAGCCCACAATTGGTTGCGTGGGACTAGGTCAAAGGCAGTCCGCAGATCTATAAAGGCGAGGTACAGACTGCCTTTGCCCAGTTTGACCACTTTCCAATAGAGCATTAGGAAACGAAATGTCTGCTCAATCGTGCCAGTTCCTGTTCTGAAACCGGCCTGAAAGTCAGACAAGACCTGCATTTCCTCAGCCCACTGCAAAATCCTCCCTAGCACTACCTTCCCTGCTACCTTCTGAGTGGAGTCAAGGAGACTTATAGGTCGGTAGTTAGCAGGGTCGTCCCTACACCCTTTTTTAAAAATAGGGACGACTTCCGCACCCCTCCATGAATCTGGAAAGCCTCCGCCCTTCATGGCCTCATTCAGGAGTTTGGCAATGAATAAGCTCCACACCTCCATGTTAATCTGGAGCAAATCGCCAGGGACGCCATCTGGGCCTGCCGCCTTATTGGGCACAATGCACCTAATCGCTACTTCAACCTCCTTAGGTGTAAAAATGGGGTCTAGATGTGGGCTAATGTCCGGTGTTCTGAAGCTGGGACCCCTAATCTGGCCCAAAGCTCCCGGTGGGTTAGAATAGAGTTTCGAAAAATGAGCCAACCAGGCATCCCCTGTGATGTTACATGTCAGCATTGAGTCGACCGGCCTGTCCCTACCTCTAAGCAAGGCCCAGAAACCCCTTGAGTCCTTACTGGAGCAAGCATCCATTAGGTCTCTCCAGAAGTTTGTTTCATGGGTGTCCTTTGCCACAGCTTGGGCTTTTTTATAGTTTTTCCTAGCGAGTGAAATCAGAGCGGGGTCTTTCTTGCCAACCGCCCGGATAAGTTCGCTTTTAGCTATGCGACAGGCGGGGGAGTACCATTGGTCTCTACCCCTGGTCACAGCTCTCCGCTTGGCCCTGGCCCTACCCTGGGGAACTAAGAACAGATTACTAAGTGATGCGATGGTCTCCGTAAATGTCGTGAAAACTGCATTATCGGAATCCAACGCACACAAGAGACGCTTAGCTTCAGACATTATAGTCCCAGCTTGGGTCATTCTTGATTCGTCCGAGGCGACTTTCGCCCATTTTAAACGCCTCCCACAATTAGATGGGACAACTTCGTGGGATGATTTCCAATTGGACCAAGGCGATGCTAAATCCCCTGTCTCCCACGGGAGGGCAAGTGATAGGACCAGAGGATTATGGTCGCTATCCGATGTTTGTTGGACATCCATGTCTTGGAAGTACTCCCAAAGGTTATGGTTTAACAGTATATAATCTATTCTCGAGGTGTAGCCCACCCTATTAAAGGTGTGCGCACCCCTGGTATCTGATTTGGAACGGCCATTTGTGGCTCTAAGGGCATATTCCAAACAGAGAGAATTAATATCAATAGCATTCTGTGTCCATTTTTTGATGGGGTCAAGAGTGAGCAAAGGGATGCCTCTCTTAGCATCGTCCTCCCAGGTGTCCAAAATGTCTTCACTGGCCAGCGGTTCGAAACAGCAATTAAAATCCCCAGCCAGGACAATAAGGGAGTCAATATTGCAACCACTAAGCTCCTCTTCGACTCCAGTTGAAGATAGGGAGGAGGAGTTCCCCCCCTGGCCCCCCTGAGATACAGATTGAACACTTCTAAGATCCTACCCCCTGGACATTGAATAGTAAGTCTCATAAGATCTGGGGATTGGGTATTTATATGTCTTATGGTGAGCCCCAGTGAGATACTGACCCAGATAAGGAGGCCACCAGAAGGGCGGCCTTTACTGCCCTTGGACCTAAAAGCTGGTACAGAGTATGTCGTAAAACCCACCCTATGCAGGGGCTCCAAGCACCAGGTTTCTTGTAGGAGGCAAATCCCGAAAGGCTCCACAAAGGAGTTCCAGTCTGGCTTATCGAAATTTCGAGCAAGCCCTGCCACATTCCAGCTTAGGATCTTAAGCTGGGAATTGCCTTCAGTTCTTTTACAGGGCTGGGGGGCAGGAGCTGGGGGAGCAGCGTGGAGGCCGCCAAGCCGGGAGGACTGGGGAGGAACTATAGATGGCGACGGATCAAGGGTTATCTTGCTCACAACTGCGGAAGTACTGGTGGTGCAGTCAAAATTGGGAGGGTGCAGCAGACCCTGTACAGGGGAAACCTGGGTCATAGATTGAATCAAAGAGGCAGTACTAGTCATACCCAGGGTAGTCAGCAGGGGGCAGATCTCAGCTTCCAACAGAGAGACATTGGGTTGGCTTGGTGGTACCGGAGCTGGAGACATTGGGAGTCAATCAACGTCCTCAAGGCTGCCAAACCTGTTGGAAGTTGTGATACCGAGCCAGCCTCTAGTTAGATTATGCTCCCTGGAGGAGTACCCCCAGCTGGGCTGTTGGGGAACCATGGACCAATTGCCCCCCTGTAGATATGCAGCGCGAGGTGGGTAGAAAAATGACAAGGGCCTCGGGGCAATGGAGGAGCCCCCGTCTTGACTCACCCAGGAGCAGATATGATTAGCCGTGAAAAGATCGTCAAACGTTACGACTATGCAGTCGCCGGGGATGAGTTTCCTTGTTGTTCCCACCCACGGTACTCTGCGTACCATTGTAACTCTACTCCTCCTACCATTAGAGATCGGTCTATAGGTGTTGAGCCAATGCATGACCTTGTTGTGTGAGGAGTGCTGATGTTCGTAATGGCCATTCTCTATTTCCGGGACACCCGTCAAGACCACCACATAATCATTGGCTTCAGGAGGGAGATCAATATATCCCCCTCGGAAATTGCTCTTAGTATGAGGACCCCCAGGAGGGCGATTAGAGATTTTATTCTGGGAGACCTGAGTGGAACGGAGACTAGAGCTAATGGGATTCTGTAACCTCGGGGCAGCCAAGTTAGTGCGAATGTGTGGTTGTAAAGTGGGAGCGCTTGGGGCGTTAACCATGGGCTGGGGTACCGGGTTTGTGGTGACGACTCTCTTAGTGCGTGGTTTAGGGATGGGCTGAGTGGGACAAGGCGCAATAGGGTTAAGAGACGGGCCAGGCAAAGCTGTGGAGGAAGGGGTAGGGACCTGGGGAGCCATACTATTCTCTATCAAGCCCTGGTGTTCAAGACCTCTCAGGCCAAGGGTGGCCAAAGCAATAATGCTTTTCTCCATCTCTAGGAGGTTGTTCTCAATTCGAGAGAGCCTTAAATCCAGGGGAGATAAGAGACTTTTTAGGGTGTCCCAAACCACTCCTATAAATTCCCTTTCCCTCCCCTCCTGGTCATTTAGAACAAGGTCTGCTCTCTCAGTTAATAAAGTACTTTCAGCTGCCACTGGAGCCAGCCCCACATTGTTGTTACACCAAGGAGCCTGCGAGGAAGTGTAGGGCGTTCCGGTGCTACCATCAGCTGTTGTGTTACCAGCAGTAGACAAGTTAACCCCCTGGTTTTTGATCTTTTTATGTGGAGAAGTTGTACTGGGGGAACGTTTTCTCTTGTTCAGATTGGCCGGGATGCTATCTAGTCCACCATAGGAAGTGGATGCAGCAGAAATATCTGAGGAATATGAGGTAGAAATGAGGGGATGGAGAGGGCTACCCACAGTGGTGGGCCAACCCTCGGGCAGAACTAATGAACACGGAGGTGTGGAGGGAATAAGCAAAACTGGCGTGTCGTGAACATCAACCAACGTTGATACTCCCTGTGAATTGTGTGCGCGATTTGGGGTGGTGGCAGATGCTATGTGCCCTAGGGAGGATTTCTTGCGAGTAGCAAATTCGAGTGACAGCTTCCTGGCAGCTTCCAGGTCAAGGGACACTCTAGTTTGGAGTTTGGTAATTTCATGGTCTATGGCGATATTCGTACGTGTGATGAAATCATCCATAGGCCCATTGTGGGCCAGCCCCCCCTTGGCCGCCCTATTGCGAGTTACACGAGTACACATACAGGCAAACAGGAACTACCAGCCAGGACAACAATAATGAGCAGTCACAAATACCAAAGAGCGAGGGAAGGGCGAAAGAGAGAGGGCCCAGACCAGACCGCTCAGACCTCGAACGGCCTCAAACGGCCCGCTCTTAGCCCGGTCTTCGCCCCGGGCTGCGTCCCGCGCTGCGGGAGAGCTGGGACAATAAATAGGGAAGCGTGAGGGACGGGGGGCGTGGCAGCAGGGAGAGCGGACCGGAAGGTCAAAGATGGTCTTGCAGGGACTCCTGGGTACTGGAGTCCCCTGCACGCTCGCAGCCCCGCTGACCACACTCACCCGGTGCCCTGGTTGCAGCCCTTCAACAAATGCCCCGGAGCCTGGTAGGTCGATGCGGCACCCGCGGAGCGGGTGCGGCGAGGTGTGGGCTAAAGTCTAGAAGATGCTGCTGCAGTTAAAACGAACAAAGTGCCTCCGTGCTTAGAACCGCGTCCCACAGTTGGAGAGGTCAGGAAAGTTTATAAGGCCACACGGGGACGGGGGGCGTGGCAGCAGGGAGAGCGGGCCGGAAGGTCAAAGATGGTCTTGCAGGGACTCCTGGGTACTGGAGTCCCCTGCACGCTCGCAGCCCCGCTGACCACACTCACCCGGTGCCCTGGTTGCAGCCCTTCAACAAATGCCCCGGAGCCTGGTAGGTCGATGCGGCACCCGCGGAGCGGGTGCGGCGAGGTGTGGGCTAAAGTCCAGAAGATGCTGCTGCAGTTAAAACGAACAAAGTGCCTCCGTGCTTAGAACTGCGTCATTTCTAATAAGTTACTACAGTTGGAATGTGATGTAATAATGCTTCCCGGTATGCCAAAACCAGCAGCAGTGATGAAAGGTAGAGCACAGAGCATAACCTGCAGTTTAAACAACGAAAACAACATTTGGTCTCGCCTTTGGGACCTTATATGTATTTAGCTATTCAGCACATTAGCCTGGGTGCTGAAACATCTACTGTTCTTTAACATGGAGGGAAAGTAAGCACCAAACTGCATGACACACCAGGTATGGGAGCATGTGGAGAGAAATATTGCCTTTCAGCAAGAAATGGTATAGTCCAAAGCTCTGTTTTTAATATAAAAGCAGGGCCTTCGTTGGTCATATCACTGAAAATACAAGATTTGAAAAAATATGATTGTCTACTTGTTCTTGTGGAAGACAATTTCTATGGACTGGAATCTAGAGAATGCCAAAGTGATTCTGGTATTTTACTGACCTCTGCTGGTCGGTTTCTATCAAAAAAGTTAAATAGAGGCAGTTGCCAGAAAAATTTTAAAAAATAAAGTCCCTCAGCAGAAAGCAATTCTGGTATTTTACTGGCCTCTGCTGGTCGTTTTCTATCAAAACAGTTAAATAGAGGCAGTTGAACAGGAAAAAAGTCCCTAAGCGGAAGCAGACAAGTCCTAGGGCTGATCTCCAGAGCCCACAATGTACAGACACATATAATTATATACTAAAGTATATACTAAAGTATATATACAAAAGTATATACTAAAGTATATACAAGAGGTCTCAAGTGCTCAACCTAAAAAGCGGCGTTCTGTTCAACTGATCTGTTTTTCCAAAGTGTACAATGATCAGCAGAAGGAAGGAATGTATGGCAACATGTTTCTTTTTTGTATGCTGTGGGTCATTATAGGAAAGATAGAAATTCTTCATGTTTCTACACATTCTGAGACACAGCCTTTTTAATCCGCCTTACATTAAATTGATTCTGATGTATTTTTGCAATAAATTACTAACTGCTTTTTCATGTGCCTAATTTCACACAGCATATAGTGCTTTTATGATGCCTGCAACCTTTTCATCTCTTTCTTATGTAAGAGCAAAACACCAAGGATTTAAGTAGTTTGTGGGAAGGGTAGTGGTATGACCGTGTTTTATAAGGTATAAAATACCCCCTACTTTTGAAAGGATATTGCAAGTCATCTTAGAGTTCTAGGACCTTTTAAAGGAACTCTGATTCTGGCCGGGTTTTTAAATGAGGTCACAGAAATCCTTGATGTCTTGCAATTCCTCATCATTTACTCTGGGGGTATTTTATACCATATATAATAAGCTCATTATTCTCTGAGGCCTAAATACCTGAAAATATACTACAGCAACAGACTGCTGCAAAAAATCGTATATCCAATCTTCAGGATTTTAATCTGACCCAGGAGGGCAGAAGACTTGTGCATATAACTAGTGATTTTTAGTACCACTGCTTTATTGAATCAGACAAGATATTAGTTCAACCCTCTCTGAATGTCTTGATCTAATCATTATACCATTGTCTTTGATCTTGTCCATTTGTAGCCCCCATGACTCCAGCACTAAAGAATCTGAAGTAAAGAGTATTATGCATATCTGGGAAAACGTTGCCACTGACATTTTTATCTGCACATTGCATCATCTAGCGACATGATTGTGTCCTTAATCGCCCTAACAAAGTCATCTTACTCTGTTTCTTTGCATTAATCTGTTCAGCACTTGTCCAAGAAATTCCATTTACAAAGGACTCAGTCTCAAGATACTCAACCAGTCAAAAATGATTGCTCCTCTACAGTAGCTGAATTAAAAAGAGCCAGAATGTGAGGAAAGGGTTAGGAACACTGGCACACGCAAATATGAGTCAACAGACAAGAAAATATCAATTTTACCAGCAAAAAAGCCATATAAGGCTAAATGCATTAGTGAGTCTAATACTCCACAAATGTAGCAATATAGCACATAAGAGGGATTTAGAAAACTTGCAGGCCACCACAATTGAGGCAGTATACAGAGAAATTCTGTGATGCTCTAGCATATTATTCTGACAGTAAGATTTTGCATATACACCGGGATATCGTTGATACTACAGATGAGCTTTAATATCACTTGAACCCAGGGCCCAAAGTTTGGCTCAGAAAACCCGTACTGGTGCTTCTGAATGTTGCATAGTCTCGATTCCAGTCATGTCTCTTTAATCAACTACCCAACACTCTGTGCCCCTTGTTATCACTCTTGCAGGTACTTTTTCATTCCTGCTTTCTCCTTTTGTCATGGTTTTCCCATCATTCTCTTCCTCCTTCCTTCTACGATGGGTGTTTCTCTCTTTCGTGCTCAGTGTCAAAATATGATGATAAAAAATAAGCGCAATCCCCAAATATGAGTACGGGTGGGCAGGGCTGGCGCTAGGCATGGGCAGTGTTGGCAGCTGCCCAGGGCCTTGCACCCAGCCCATCGGCATGGGACCCGCACTTGTGAAACACATAACAGGTCCACTTGTACCCCTGCCGATCTAACTGAAAGAAAGGTGTCTCCTTGTAATTGGGCCCATGGTAGGGGGCCCCCTCCCTGGGCCTCTCAGGAATGGTGGGGGAGGACTAGGGGAGGGAGACACTTCCTCTTATCCCAGTTGCAATGAGACACATTTTACCCATTCAGAGACTCTGCGGGACGCCCATTGCCCAGCATTTTAGCTCCCCCATGGTTTTAACTTTCAGCCCACAAACAATTCTCACACCTTCAGCTAGATACGAGCTGTAAAAGGGGTCCCTGTAGGTGGCTGAGAGGAGGAGCTGCAGCCAGGGAGGAGTCTTCACAAATCAGGTTCTGGAGCCCGGAATGTGTCATTTATGTAAATTACATGGGCCTTGCATATTACCTTTCTGTCCGGTGCCCCCGAAAATCCTAGAACCTGTCCTGTGGGTGCGCCCAGGGCAGGTGCTAGGCATGGGCATTGGGAGGGATGAAGGGGGCAATCAAGACCGACTACCATTTTGTGTGTAAAAGGCCGCTTTATTTGAAACAGGTGCACATCACATGTATTAACCCCTGGCAACCGCCTCACAAAACTAAACCTCTCTAGACATCTAGTTACCTGACCCCTTAGGTTTGTGTCTCCCTCCACCCCTACGATCCCCACATGATACAATCCCCCCACCCTGCATATCCAGATATACAAATTCCATAACATCGTCATGTATCATTTTCTCCCCTACATCTTAACTCCAAACCTTGTAAAACCTGCAGACCTATCTGCCTTATTGCAACTGTAACTAACCCCTCTAATGTAACTCCACAACTGTTTTCCCTTTCCCCGCTCCCGCTCCCCAAATCCCCAAACATCAATATAAAGACCCGAACTCCAGCCAAACTTGGCCAACATCAACCCAAACTCCGCCTGCACCTGCTCCAAGCGACAAAACCATACAGCAAGATTTTTCCCTGTGCACCTGTCCCAAACACAGCCACCTGCCCGATAATTAACCGCCGCAACTCCAACCCCCCCCAAAACCCTCACTTAAGGGTGGGCGGGTGGGACAAGCTACAGCACTACACACCCAGCCACCAGGTTACAATACCTAAAATGGTGGCTGGGCGGAAGCGGCGCACCGATAAGAAGCCGTTAATTGGGCTTTTTAGGAGGATTTGGGCTGCCTTTGGGCTCTCCCAGGCAGCCCATCCGGCGGCAAAATGGCCGCGCCCATGAAACCCCTTCCCCCTCCCAAACCTGCCCGGGGGGCAGACCTCGAGGCTCGGCTGCCCCCCAAATCCCCCTTGGGAGGGATGAAGGGGGCAATCAAGACCGACTACCATTTTGTGTGTAAAAGGCCGCTTTATTTGAAACAGGTGCACATCACATGTATTAACCCCTGGCAACCGCCTCACAAAACTAAACCTCTCTAGACATCTAGTTACCTGACCCCTTAGGTTTGTGTCTCCCTCCACCCCTACGATCCCCACATGATACAATCCCCCCACCCTGCATATCCAGATATACAAATTCCATAACATCGTCATGTATCATTTTCTCCCCTACATCTTAACTCCAAACCTTGTAAAACCTGCAGACCTATCTGCCTTATTGCAACTGTAACTAACCCCTCTAATGTAACTCCACAACTGTTTTCCCTTTCCCCGCTCCCGCTCCCCAAATCCCCAAACATCAATATAAAGACCCGAACTCCAGCCAAACTTGGCCAACATCAACCCAAACTCCGCCACCCAGGGAAAGTGGGGTAGGTGGATACACCTCATCCCCCCTTTCCCTGCCCCCCCACCCCCGCCCCTTCACTTCGCTGTCCGTCACCAACACCTTACTCCCGTCGTACCCCCAACAACTTCGCCAACACCTCCCGAAGCTCCAACAGGTATAGATCCATTCCCATCCGGGACAAATGTACTCCATCACCTCTAAACATCTCCGGCGCATCATATTTAATGTCTCTGTGCCATATGCGCGTGAAACCCACATGACGACAAAAGCGAACCATCTCCACGTTGACCTTCCGCCTCGCCTTGTCCACCGCCTGCGGCTTCACCGCTCCTCGCCACACTCTGCGCGGGACCAACTCGGTCCACACCACCGTACACCCCGACCAACGCCTGCGCAGCTCTGCCAGATCCCGCCGCATCGCCCTCATCAGCACCAAACCTGTCTCCCGCACCAAATCGTTCTCCCCCAAATGGAGGACCAACACGTCGGGGCACCGCCCCCCGCACACCAAACCATTCAGGGTGGTAACCAACTCTTTCCATCTCATCCCCCCCCTCCCTAACCAAAACACCTTGAACAAATCAGGATTGAACCCCAAACCATCCCCAAAATAGCTGTCCTGCGCTTGCATCATCGCCCTCTTCACAAATGAGTGACCCACAATCCAGATCAACATCTCTCGGGACGAGGGCCCCGCCACCGAACCTGGAATGAGAAACATATGTCAATCAACACTGTCCCCCCAATGCCAAAACGCGCGCACGCGCCGGGACAGCTCCGCGCACGTAGCGTTGATAACAATCTGACGTCCACCTACCCAAGCGCATGATGGCCCCCCTCCCCTGTCCCTGACGGTGCGCCTCGGATGCCGCCCCAATTCGAAAAGAATGCGTGCCAAATTTTCGCCCATCCACTCCCAATCTCGCCAATGCCTTCCGCAACACTCCCAACAGCTGACGCCCCGTCGCCCCCTTCCCATTCGCGTGCCGAAACACCAGACCATTCGCATCCCCCACCGCCATCCATCTCCTGCCCCAAAGCACCGGGCACTCACCGCCCTCCCCCCTTTTCTCCATGGTCACCCAGGCCCCCACACTCCTCTGGTCCGTTTTGGACTTTCGTAACCACAATCGCACTTCCGACTGCGACACTCGGACCTCAGCCCAATCCACGCCCCGCTCCGCCTTGGAGCCCAAAAGCTCCGACACCCGAAAGGCCCCCGCAAACATCCACACCATTAGTGTCCCAAACAAGCATGCCTCCCAGTCATCCTTGCACACACGCGGCAGCATCAGCACCACTCTGCCTAACATTTCCACTGACACCGGCCGCCGCACTTCCCCCCCCCGCCCGCATTCCCGCGCCCAACCTTCCAACATCCTGGACCCCAATTCACCTGCGGACGGGGCGTATCCCCATAGAAGCTTACCCATGAAACCGATCCCAGCCAGCTTACCCGCTATCGTCACACTCGACAACCCCCTTCCAATCAGTTCCAGCAAATATTGCACCACCTCTTCCTGCCTGTCCCTGCCGGGCGGCCGCCACCGCGCCCCATTCGCCACAAACTCCCCCCAGGCTGCCACATACGCTGTTCTGGTTGACTCTGCCAAGGATCCTAGAACCAGCTGCAACATCCGGTGTTGCCTATGTCCCACATCTGCGCCGGCAGCGGAGTCGGGTCCCGTTCCGCGTCCTTGGCTAACCCACGGAATCTCCCCCACTGCGAACGAGATAGAGCGTCCGCAATGTCATTGTCAACTCCTGGGACATGTACCGCGCGAAAAGCAATATCATGCCGCAAACAGCCCAGCACAAACACCCGCAGCAGCTTCAGCACTTGCTCATCCCTGGCGGACTGGCGATTTACCACCTGCACCACTGCCATATTGTCCACATTGAACGTCACTCGCCGATGCGCCAGCACTTCTCCCCACAGCCAGATCGCCACAATCAAAGGGAAGAGCTCCAGAAACGCAATGCTCCTCCCGCCTCCCGACCACTCCGGGGGCCACCTCTCTGCGCACCACTTCCCGTTCCAGTAGAGCCCGAAACCTTCGCTACCCGCAGCATCCGAGAAGATCTGCACATCCCACACCAAGTCCACGTCCCGCTGTAAGGGCACTCCGTTGAACTGGTGCAGGAAAAAACGCCACATCCGCAAATCCTCCCGCACCCCCGCCGACACGCGCACGCGATGATGTGGAGGCCTCCTCCCCGCCAAAGCCCGGCCGAGGCGCCTGCAAAACGTCCTACCGACCCGCACCACCCTGCACGCGAAGTTGAGGTGCCCCAGCAGCACTTGGACATCCAACACCGTCACCTTATTCCTGGCCACCATCATCTGCAGCAGCCCCAGCATCTGTTGCTTCTTGTCCGCCGGCAGCCGTGCCTCCATCCTCTGTGAGTCTATCTCAATGCCCAGGAAGGACAGCGCCGTGCCTGGCCCCACTGTCTTCTCCGGTGCCAACGGCACCCCCAGGTCCACCATGATCTCCTGAAACCTGTCCAGAGCTACCTGGCAGTTCGTGGAGTCCGGCGCCCCGACCAAGAAAAAGTCATCCAGGTAGTGTGTGACTCCTTGGTGACCCGTGCATTCCGTAAAGAACCACTGCAGGAACGTGCTGAAACATTCAAAGAGCGCGCAGGACATCGAGCACCCCATCGGTAACGCCTTGTCCACATACCAGCGGCCGTGAAACTGGATCCCCAGTAGGCCCCAGTCGTCTGGGTGAACAGGCAGTAGCCGGAAAGCCGACTTGATGTCACATTTAGCCATCACTGCGCCTCTACCCGCCTTCACCACCAAAGCCATTGCCGCCTCCACCGAGGAATACACCACTGTGGCCTCGCTCTCGCTGATAAAATCATTAACAGACCCTCCGTCTGGCCACGACAAATGTTGTATGAGCCGGAACTGACCTGCCTCTTTCTTGGGCACCACACCTATAGGGGACACTATCAAGTCCGTCAGTGGCCAATCCTCAAAAGGCCCCGCCATGCGCCCCTCTTGGACTTCCTTGTCTAGTTTAGCCTGTATCACTTCCGGGTGCTCCCTCGCTGACCTCAAATTGTCCGCCCACCGACGCACCCGCGGACCCTCGTAACCCAGCCGAAAACCGTCTCGAAACCCGCTCCGTAGACGTTCTGCAGCCCCCGCGTCTGGGTAATTGCGTAGGGCTGCCGTCAACTTATCCACTCTAACCGGCGTATGAGCCCTTCGGCCCAGGACCCTTTCCACCCCGACCGCCCCCAGACTGCTGCCCGCCCCCAGGCCGTGTTGCTCCCGCCACCGTGTGTGTGCCTCCATATTGCTGCCCGGTCGGGCCCCAGCATCGCGTCGCCGGGTGCCCATACTTCCCGCACGCTGAGCATTCGTGTCGAAAACGGCAGTGCTCCCTGGCACACGCCCCTCTATTAAAATCCCAGCAGGGCCCTGCGGTCCCGGGCTGGCTCTTGGCTCCCGCCCCCACCCCTCCACGGGTGGGGCGCCCTTGAAAGGGCTGATATATGATCGGGAGCCCGCTGGCAGTGAAGATAGTTTTGCCCGATCCCGCCAGACCCATCGTGTGCTGCCACAAATCGGAATCCAGTTCGCCCCACTGTGCCTCCGTGTCCCACGCCATTCTCGCTCTGAACTCCTCGTCGTACTGCGCCCACGCATACCCCCCCCCAGTAATCTGAGCCTTCCTGATAACGTCCATGTACTTAAACAGGGACACCGACCTCTCTGGGAATTTCTCGCAATACACACTTGCGAAAATCAGAAATGCCGCCGTCCAGTTTTCGATTGTAAGCGGCACCCTCGGGCGCTTCTGTAGCTCGTACTCCTCCTCTTTTGACCCTTCCTTCGACCGCACCTCCCTATGTAAGAGCTTTAACATTTCCACATACTCTCCCTTCCATATCTTTTCTTTAGTAACTGCCATCAAATGCGCCCCTAGCGGCTTCGTGACTCCCATATACGGAAGTCGTTTAAACTTTAACTCTTTGCTGTCAGGTTTCTTTGCGCCCTCCCCTGCTGCTGGCGCGCCGCCCGCTGCTGCGCTGTCCGCTGCCACGCTGTCTGCTTTGCCCCCCACCTCCGGTTTCTCCACCTTCCCCTCCGGCAACCCCGAAGTGCCCCCGCCCAAACCCCCCAGCGCAGCCACATCCGTCCCCACACCCCGGTCCGCCACATACCTCCCTTTGCATAGTCTACCACCCGTCCCCACCTCCCCTTCTCCCCCCACCCCCACCGACACCATCCGCGGCGCCATCCCGCGTTTACCTGCAAGCAACGTATCTTCTCGTCGCTCCTCGACTCTCCTGTCCACCGATCTACCTCTCGACTGTGTCCGGGCCGCCGCAGCACCCAGGCCCCGTGACACCTGTAACAAAGAACCAACACCATTACCGGGCCCCCGTCCGCCCGGCCCCCCTCTCACTTCACCTTCCTCTGCACTATCCTCTCCTTCCACCAACTCCACACCACCCCATCTATAAGTCCGGCGCGCCACCGGCGGCGCCGACCTAAACCTGCCAGAGGCCCTCTCTTCGCCTCTGCCCTCGCCCAAAGTAACATAGTCCTCTTTGTCGTTGCTCCAGGTATGCTGCTGTTCCCCAAGCCGCTTGGGCCCTGTGGGTGCTGGGACCGGCGAGCCCGCCTGGGGCCTTCTTGAGCCAGTCGCGCCGCGATCCCGCGTGGTCTCCAGGCTCGCCGCCGGAGGCTCCGCCTTCCCTTCTCCTTGGCGTCGCTGGGCCGCCCCAAGCCGTGCCAAGTCTGGTTCCCCGCGTCGACTACTACCCTGTAATAAAAAAGGTATTGCTGGTGTGCTGGTCCCCTGCCACTGCTCCGCCTCGTCTGCCCAACGCCACTTCCCCCAGCTCTCCCTTGCCCCCCCCTCCTCCTCGTCTTCACTCCAACATAGCCCCCCTACACCTGCCCCCGCGTCGCCCACGGCGTCCTCCCCTGCCCGCTCCCCGCTGCCAACCCGCCCATAAACCACCTCTGCCTGCCTTGAAGGCCCTGCCTCCTCCACCACCGTCTCCCTCCCTTCCTCCGCCATGCGGGCCTCCCTAATCCCTTCCTCCCATGACGAAAACACATCTAGCCCCTCCCACTCCCTTTCGCTCTCCTCAGAATCGAAAAGAATCGGGGACCCCCCCCCCCTATGCCCCTGGTCAATCCCCAGTCCCCCCACAGCCGTCCCCACCTGGCCCCCCCCCTTGCCAGCGGCCCCCGCCCCTCCCCCTTTCCCTCCTCTCTTGGCCTCGCTCCTACCCCTCCCCCCCGCCCCCAGCCGGGCCGGCGAGGGGCTCTCCACACGCCTCCTCAAAGCCTGGTCTTCCCCCAAGCATCGACCCCGTCCTTGCCTTTCCCCCCTTCCCTCCCGCCCCGCCCCCGCTCCTACGTCCTTGTCCCCCACCCCTCCCTCGCTCTCTACTGAGGGCCCGCTCCGCCTCACAGCCCCCCCGCCAACACCCGGGCGGCTGCTCGACTCCCCGCGCGCCCGCCCGACATCCATACCCCGCCGCCCGCCCGCTTCCCCGCCCCCTTCCGCCCCTTGTAAACGCGGCGAGGCGCCCCTGGCAACGCGCCTCGCACGCGACCCTCCGTCAACCAGGGCCGCGCTCCTGACATCGGCGCGGCCCCGGAGACTCACCTGCAATTTCTGGGATTTCCTCGGTGGCGAACAGGCCAGAACGGCCGCTGCCACCCCGAACGACGCCTGCCTCACCGGCCGCGCCTCCGGCGGCCCCACCAAGAGGTCCATCCGCCCTGCTTCACTCAGCAGGCGGATGGCCTCGAGTACACGAATATCATCCGTTCTCGACATCCTAGCACCAACCTCAATAAACCGACACAGCTAGCTAAATCACCTCACACGACAAGCTACAGCACTACACACCCAGCCACCAGGTTACAATACCTAAAATGGTGGCTGGGCGGAAGCGGCGCACCGATAAGAAGCCGTTAATTGGGCTTTTTAGGAGGATTTGGGCTGCCTTTGGGCTCTCCCAGGCAGCCCATCCGGCGGCAAAATGGCCGCGCCCATGAAACCCCTTCCCCCTCCCAAACCTGCCCGGGGGGCAGACCTCGAGGCTCGGCTGCCCCCCAAATCCCCCTTGTGGGCAAATACGCAGGGCCCCACAGCCAGCCCTCCAACTTGGGGCACCCGTACCAATGCGACACAGCCAGGCTACAGCATGAAAGGGGCCACCTTGCAAGTGAGCCACTTAAGGTGTAGCGAGACGAACACGAGGGGAGGGGGCCCTCGGTCCCAGGTGCAGGAAGACACATTCCTCAGGTTTGTCCTGCAATACGGCTTCTACCCCGCCCACTCAGAGGCACAGTGGGATGACTAATGCTCTGCTGTTTAGCTCCCTGGCAGTATTAACTCTCTCTGGTGATAAGCAACCATCACACCTTCAGCCCTTCATGAGCTGTTAGGAGGTGCTTGTAGGCGGCTGAGAGGGAAGGGCTGCATCTTCAGGAGCAGGGGCATCTATTGAGATGCAATCAGCCCTGCATGTCTCAAGCCTAGCACATTCCCTTTCTGTCCAGGGCCCCAAAAATCCTAGAACCGCCCCTGGTAGAGCCCCACCTGAGGTCACCAGCTCAAATTAACCACTGGTTGATTCATTCTTCTTTAGCGGATTGTGAAGATCAAGCAGGTTTATACTGGTCCGTCACTATTAAAACAGCCTGAATTAGGCTAATTGGATACAGTGCTAATTGAAGAACGCGGATAGCTATTTTAATGCGATGCTTTGAGTGCACTCTTTGCATTTATCGTCAACAAAATGAAGAAAAAAAATTGGGACGGACGTACTGTTTTTCCGAGAAGAACGTTTGTAATTGTGCAAGTACCTGTCTTGGTTGGCTTTAGGAAGATATGCAGAGACAATCCCAGAGGCATTTCCCAGTCTGACAGTATTTCAAATGCATGGTGGGAGAGTAAAATACGGAGACCAGGGTACACATAACAAGTAAAGATTCAGTAGGCACTAGGCACCCCCGAGCACACGGAGGCCGGAACACCTCCCTTACTACAGGGTTCCTCACAGCAGAGACTCCGAGCCTTCCCTTTATAAATAACACGCCGCTGAATGGCGTCTGTGTTTTTTTTTATCTATTTTTTTTTTTTTACTACACCGCTTCCACCCTTCAACCTAGCCTGTCAAAAACCTGGAGTAGGAAAAAAACGATGGCTTCAAAGGAGGGTGTGGCGAAAGTAACGGGGCTGGCCTGCCTCAGCCTATGGCAGGCCGTGGCAGCAGGAGGCGAGCAGAGTGCGTAGGTGGATTGGAACGCCGCGGCTGGCAGCAGCATGTTAGGGTGCCTCCCCCTGGCGGCCGCACGCGCTGCTTCAGTCGCCCAGTCACGTGTTGTTGCCGTGGAGCGGCCGAGGCGGTCGCTGCTGCTGGCAGCGGCGGCGGCTGGAGACGGGCCGGACGAGCGTGCGCCCTGCACCGCCGTTTGTTTTGGCGCTGCACGGCGGAGAAGAAACCACTGCAGCTGATATTTACGCCAGGCGCCGCTTCTCCTTGCTTGCACCTTTATTTATTCCTCTATTTATACCCTTCACCTGAGGAGCAGTGCAGGGGCCGCCCCCTTTGGTGCGGGGCAGGAAGAGCGCCCCTGTGGCGGGATGAGGCTCCCTCTGGAGCAGTAGCACGGCCTCCCTCCCGAGCACCGCTTCCAGCAGCATGGCTAGCCCCCCGGAGCCAGTACCGCCCTCGGACCTCGGCGGCGGCGGCGGCTTCTCGGACGTGCGGAGGGTGGGCTACCTGCGCAAGCCGAAGAGCATGCACAAGCGCTTCTTCGTGCTGCGGGGCTCCAGCGCCGCCGGGCCCGCCCGCCTGGAGTACTACGAGAGCGAGAAGAAGTGGAGGCACAAGGCGGCCGCCCCGAAGCGCTGCATCCGCCTGGACGGCTGTCTCAACATCCACAAGCGCGCCGACGCCAAGCACAAGCACCTCTTGGCGCTCTACACCCGCGAGGAGTGCTTCTCTCTGGTCGCCGAGAGCCCGCAGGAGCAGGAGGGCTGGTACCGCAGCCTGCTGCAGGAGCTGCGGGCCGACAGCCCCGAGCCCGAGCACCGCTCGGCCTTCTCCACGGGCGGCCCGGCCTTCCGCGAGGTGTGGCAGGTGATCCTGAAGCCCAAGGGGCTGGGGCAGAGCCGCAACCTGACGGGCGTGTACCGGCTGTGCCTGGGCCCGCGCACCCTCAGCCTGGTGAAGCTGCACGCCGAGGCGGCGGCGCTGGTGCTGCAGCTCATGAACATCCGCCGCTGCGGCCACTCGGAGGGCTTCTTCTTCGTGGAGCTGGGGCGCTCTGCGGCCACGGGCCCCGGCGAGCTCTGGATGCAGGTGGACGACGCGGTGGTGGCGCAGAGCATGCACGAGACCATCCTGGAGGCCATGCGCGCGCTGAGCGAGGAGTTCCGGCCGCGCAGCAAGAGCCAGAGCGCCAAGCTCTGCTCCAACCCCATCTCGGTGCCCGTGCGGCGCCCGCAGCCGCCCCCCAGCCAGGCCGGCCTGAGCCGCCAGGTGAAGCCCGGCCCGTTCCGCGTGCGCGCCTCCAGCGACGGCGAGGGCAGCCGGCCGCCCTCGGGGGACGGCAGCCCGGCCAGCCCCGGCAGGGCGCACTCGTCGGCCTCGTGCTGCCCACGGCCGCAGCGCCTGCACCCGCCGCTCAGCCACAGCCGCTCCATCCCGGCCTCGGCCTGCCGCTGCTCGCCCTCGGCCGCCGCCAGCCCCGCCAGCCTGTCCTCCAGCAGCACCAGCGGCCACGGCTCCACCTCGGACGGGCTCTGCCCCCGGCGCTCCAGCGCCTCGGTGTCCGGCTCCCCCAGCGACGGCGGCTTCATCTCGTCGGACGAGTACGGATCCAGCCCCAGCGACTTCAGGGGCTCCTTCCGCAGCGTGACCCCGGACTCCCCCGGCCACACGCCGCCCGCCGACGGGCTGGCCTACATCTGCATGGGCCGCGGGGCCCCGCCGCTGCGCCGGCCCCCGCCAGCCCAGGATCCGAGCTTCAGGAAGCGGACACACTCGACCGGCACCTCCCCGCCGCCCCCCGCCGGCCAGCAGCGGCCCCCGTGCCCGGCCTGCACCGAGGACTACACTGCCATGGCCCAGCTCTGCCGGCTGCCCGCCTTCCTGCCCCCGCACTGCTACCCCGCGGAGCAGCCGCAGGACGACGGCTACATGCCCATGAGCCCGGGGGTGGCGCCCGCCCGGCCCGGCGATTACATGCCCATGAGCCCCACCAGCGTGTCTGCCCCGCAACAGATCCTGCGACCTCGCCGGCCCCGCACCGACCCCAGCGGCTACATGATGATGTCTCCGAGTGACAGCTGCTCCCCCGAGGGCTGCGGGGCCCGGCTGTCCTTGGAGAGCGGCGATGGCAAGCTACCCTGCGGGGACTACATGAACATGAGTCCGGCCAGCGGCTCCAGCACCAGCACGCCGCCAGACGGCTACCTGCCAGCAGAGGTGGCCCCTCAGCCCGCCTGCGCCTACTACTCCCTGCCGCGCTCCTTCAAGCATCTGCACCACCCCGGCGGCGAGGACTCGTCGTCCTCAGCCAGCAGCGACAGCCTGGGTGGCCAGGACCAAACAAGCAAGCCAGACCCTCCAGCGCAGACGGCCACCCGCCTGCCCAGGCCCACCCGCCTCTCCTTGGACAAAGCCAGCACCCTGCCCCGTGTCCGCGAGCCTCCTGAACCCAAGAGCCCCGGCGAATATGTCAACATAGACTTCAGCAGCTCCAACTCCCTCTGCTCGCCCCCCTACATTGAAGGACGCATCATTCCTCAGCGAGAGAACTTATCCGAGTACATGAATATGGACCTGGGGGCCCGGCTGGGCAGGGACTACATGTGCATGCAGCCTGGGACCGTCACTTCGGACAGTGCTCGAGTGCTTACTACCTCTGGGGTGCACACTGTTGACATCTATGGGGCACTATCTGCTGAATCAAGAAGTGAGACTGGGAACTGTGTGCAGATGCCACCTACCTCCAGGGTACAAAGTATTAACTGTGGGGCTCTCTCCTCGCAAGCGAGGACTGTGAGTGACAGCTGCGGGGAGATGCTCCCTACCTCACGGACGCAGACTAATAGCAACTTTTGGGCTAACTCGTCAGAGTCTAGGACTGAGAACGACAACTACGTGGAGATGCCTCCTACCTCAAAGTCACATATTTCCAGTAAATGTGGGATTTCCGTAGATTTAGCACTTAAGAACTATGTGCAGAGGTCTCCTGCTTCTAGAGTCCAAGTTATTGGCAACTATGTGGAAAGCCCTGATTCAAGGACAGAGAGTGATGGAGACTATGTGGAGATGCCTGCTACCTCCAAGACACAAAGTATTATCTCTTCTGAATCGAGGACACGGAATGACGTCAAATTTGTGGAGGTATCTGCTTCCTCCAGGGTGCAAATTAATGGAAGATCTAGCAGAATTTTTGAGCAGTTAAGAAGTAATAACTGTGGGAAAAGCGCTCCTGTTTCAAGAAATGAAAGCATCAACAACTATGTTGAGATGCCTTCTGCTTCCAGAGTGGAAAGTATTAGGAAGCATGCCGGGGTCTCTGCAGAATCGAGGATTAACAGTATTCACCTGGAAACGTCTCCTGCGTCCAGGGTACAAGTCACTGGCAATCGCGTGGAGAGTTCAACTGAATCCAGGACTGAGAACGAGTGCAACTATGGAAAGGAGCAAAGTATTAGCAAATTCAGTGGCATTCCATCCGATTCAAGGATGCCGAGCAACAAGACCACTCGTGAGGTCCCCCTTTCCTGCATGATTAATTTCAGTTCCTATGCTGAGGTATCTCCTGAATCCAGGCAGCAAGCTAATGGAAACTACGCAGAGATTCCTTCCGCTCCCAAGAGTCCGAGTGCTGGAGCAGCCGAAGCCAGATCAAAGAGAGCGAGCTGCAGCACTTACATGGGGAGACCGCCTGTAGCTAGGGTGCAGAAGATGGCCCCGCTGGTCTCTGTGCTACACAATGACAACTATGCGGAGATTCCGGCGAGCCTTGGCAGCGCACGCAGCAACTATGCAGAGCCAGCAAGGGTCCACTCCACCTGCTGCACCGAGGCGCTGTCAGGCCGCACAAACAGGAGCTTTGTGGAGCCTTCCAGAGTACCGAGTTGCAACGATGGGCTATCCGCAGGCCGGGCGCACAGCACTTATGCCGATGTGGCTTTCGGAAGATGTTCAGAGAACCTGCTCTTTCCCAAGCCTGCAGCCCTCCAGGACCATCCAGGTCTCGCCGCTCCTGCCCCGCTGCCAGGCCAGGGCTCTGGCCTCAGCGCTTTCACCAGGGTCAGCCTGAGCCCCGGCAACGCCAGGGTGGTCCGGGTGGACCCGCAGGGTCGGCGGCGGCACAGCTCTGAAACGTTCTCCAGCACCCCCAGTACTGCCCGCGCACCAGCCCCACTGCCCTGCACCGAGGATGGCAAGCGCCACAGCTCATCCTCCTTCGAGAACGTGAGCATACCCAAGGATCCTCCTGGGGACACCCCCCTGAATTACATAGACTTGGACCTGGGCAGGGAGTCCCCTCTGCACCACAAGACCTCTGGGCCGTCCTGCGCGGTCAGCTCCACCGAAGACCTGAGTCCATATGCAAGGATCACTTTCCAGAAGTCTGGAGACCTTCGAAGCACTTCAGCGAAAGAAGGTGAGTCACTGGTGCCACTCTTGTCTCAGTACCTGGTCCTCGTAGTGTGATCGCTGCTGTTGTACCGTAGGCAAACTAAATGCTTTATGGAAACGACCGCTACCTCTTACTTAAGATTAATGCTAACTAGAGTGATTTACAGCAACAAAAAAAACCTGACCCCCAAAGGCGAAGAGCATGTCATTGAGTAGCAGAAACGGCAAACGTTTATGTAGGAAAAATATGTAAGACAATTAGGGGTAATTTCATTTATGCACGAAACATTTTCTGAAATTGTATCGGTGGTTTGGCTAATGTTTTTAAATAGATAGTGCCATCATCTACGGACGTTTTCAAAGTGAATATATTTTTACATTTAGCTTTGTATGGAAAAACACGTGTATGATCACGTGGGTTCATTAAGTTTAAAAAAAGCATTTTGATTTGGAAAGCTGCTTTTGTTTCTTAGACTTCACGTGAGCTTGCGATCTTTTTAAACGTCTGGTATAATTGTTTTTCTTTTATCGGGGAGTAGAACAAACATTCGATGCTTAAGAATGAACTGACTCTGTTGTAAGGAGGAGGGATTATGTTTACCTTGACAGTGATCACTGGTGCTCTCTACAAGCGTGTTGTTTATACAGACGTCGAGTCATGTGGCCATCGTGCGCTTGAGTAATCGATCCCACGTGGCTCTGTGTTGTAAATCCCAGAACCAGAGAAGCCGCCACAAACGTTTCCCCTTTCTCATTTGTTTTGTCTAGTTATAGTAAAACAGAAATCCTAACTTGAATATGAACTTGATGTATTCAAGTGTACGTTATTTGCCCCCCCTACCTTCCCTGCAAAAGTAGACTAGAACAAGGCAACAAACACTACAGTGTGGATATTCAATATGAACCATACTCTTTATTTCCTGCTGCCAGTTTATGGTAATTTCAAACCCAGGTACTGTGCACATTTCTATTTAATGTGTTTCTATTGGCTGTAACACGTCATTGGGCCTTCCAGACGTGCTTTTTATCACATGCCTGGTCTTATGTGTACATTGACTTCCTAGTCGACTTCTGTTTGTGTTTAGAGGTTCATTTCTCTGGAAAATTTGTGGAAATCTTCTAAAACTTTTGTGAAAGAAAAGTGAAATTTGAGGGGTGTTAAGCACACCCCGTGCAGCAGCTACATTCCAAAAACGTAGTATTCCTTTATGAGTAACAGAGCAAAAGCAGTATTACCTCAATCTGAGACCGCAAGTTGTAAGGTTAATGTTTATTGGATAATGCATAAGTGCCAACTAAATAAATATCCATATTTGCGGCTCCAACTCATTCCTAAACCATTCCCCCGCACGACCATTCATATAAAACCAAGACGTCCAACAAAACGCAATACTTTTCCCTCATTACAAAACTATGTTCGCATAGATGGATAGAAAAACACTGCATACAGATACCACAAATTATACTTTATATGCCGAACAAATTTAAAAAAACATTCAGGCGCTCTAACCACTATTTCTCCTATTACCTGAAGCAACTCGAACATCAAGAACGTGAGCATCATTAGTAGAGTGCATCAGAGAAATAACTGTAACACTGGAAGTACCTTATTTTTGTGACATTCTTTGTTACCAGGATATTGACTTTCCACATATGAACTAAAACTGCTTGCTTCTGAACTTCCAGATCGACTCCATTTGGAACAGATTCAACCTCACTTTGAATATTGTACCCATTGCTGCTTAAAGAAATGGCTCTCACATTTTCATAGCTGCACCCATTTCCTTATGGAAGTAGACATGCACCACTTTTTTTTTTACTCCATTGACCTTAACTCGATTTGAAAGGCATATTGTTCCTAATTTGCATTTCACCACTATTCTTTCAACTACACTTTTCTCCTCTCCATGCTCCACCAAGAATCATTCTGCAGTTGCACTGATCCCTTACTGTAACCACAATAGCAACATTAAAAAATGTGGACTCCGTTTTGCTCCCTCTATATGGCTTAAGAATCTTAACCACATCACCCACTTTAAAGTCAAGGTCCTTAGTGTGATAAGATTTATCTTGCATTACTCTTCCCTTCAGGCTCGGCAACCCTGTCCTCGACAACTTGCAAATCTATTAGGCTCTCCTATCTTTCCAATCCTGATGGTATTTAAGGACTAATTTGAAAACTGGACCATTGAAATGTTGAAATGCACACAACACACCAGTGGTTGAATGTGGGGTAATCTTTATTCCATGATCATTCGCCAAAACCCGTGGCTGTTTTTCCACAGTAAACACTTTCCAAAAAAGCCAATAACCACTCATGTTTTGACATTTTTCACACAGTAAAAATGCACCCATTTTGAATGATCGAGAACTAACCCAAGAAAAAACTTATTGCCATGTGGTAAATGTAGAACAAGACCCACCAAATAACACCTACCAGTTGTGAATTCCTAGAAACCAATTCTTAGTTGGTACTCTGACAAATGTGTTCAGGTGGTGTTTGTAACTCTACAGCATTATGTATAGCTGCCCACCTATAATATTCACACAGCTTTCTTTTAGTTGCTGTAATTCCCTGAAGGCCTTTGAGTCAAATGTAACAATTTATCATGCAAGTCAATGGAACATTATTCTTCCTCTTAATACATGGCTACCCTCCAGGCTCAACTCCTCTTGAATCTACGAACATCTTTCAGTTATCCCTCAAACTACCCATCTAAATTGATGCAAAGGCCAACCCATCACATCATTTTTTTTTATCTGGGCTGAGACCATGTCAGAGGATGCATTCCAGTCTTGGGTGGCTAGATAGTGTTCTTTTCTCACAACACCCACTAACTCTCAGTACACATATAATTGCACCTTCCAAAATATCCCCTTTATTCTCATTATCAATAAGAAATCAGAACAAAATATCAGCCCTCACCCAGTCTTTTCCCCACAACACACACCACCTCAAAATGAAACTCCTGTTGTTGAGTCAGTAATCTCACTAATCTCCGAGATGCCTTCCCCAAGCCCCTCTTTCAGTAGATACTGAAGTGGTTTATAATCGGAACATAACAAGAATCTTGTTCCCCAGATATATGTTCCAAAATGTTCTGCTGCCCAAACAAAAGCCAGTGCTTCACGCTCTGTGTTGTTGCAGTGCAGTTTAGTATTACATCGACTCCTTGAGGCCATTATGACTTATTTCTACTCTTTGGCTCAAAACTGCCCCAATTTCATTAGTCTTGGAACTTACTGTAACTAAGCTTTCTCCCCCCTTCTTTTATATGTATTTTAAAGCTGCAGCAGAATCTGCTAACTTCTTATTTTTGTCAAATGCTCCACGTTCATTCAATCCCCAAGGAAAAAAGCTGCTTCTTTTTGTAGTAATCTTTTTAAAGGTTCAGTAACAGCTGCACACCCGTCCACAAATTTAGATTATTATTCACTTAATCCAAGAAACGCCCCAACTTTATCTACATTAAAAGGTGGCGGCACATCTGTAATGGCCATTGCCAGGTCTCTTTTGCGCTTGATACGCCATAAAAGTTAAGGGTTCCCAATACTCAACTTGTTCATTCAGGAATTTGCACTTTTCCAGCATGAGTCATTCCATGCTTTCCCAGTACTCCAAACACTTGACATGTGACATGTTTTTTTCTAACCTTCATGGATCAATAGATCATCCAGGAAGGCATGTACCCCACTCACACCTTGAAAAAGATTAATCGTCAACTTTTGGAATACAGAAGCTGCTGGTGGTAACCCAAACGTATATTTAGATATCTTTATACTCCAAAATGTGTATATATAGTAGTTAAAGATCTTGATTATTTTCAAAACTCGGTCTGGTGATATGCTGAGCTCAGGTCTATGGTGGAAAAGAATTGAGCATTTCCCAATTGTAAAAATAATTATAAGATTTTGGGTAAAGGACTGCGGTCAACCAGAATGTTTTTAACAATTGATGACGACACAACCAAATCTCTCCAGGTTTTGTTGTTGTTGATGCTTCAACTGTGGGGAAAACCCATGCTGAGGAATTGACTTGCTCAATGACTCCTTCCATTTTTTACTGTTGAAGATGCGCTTACAACTGTGAGCTGATAGTTAATTGTACGTTTATATCCAATTGGTATTGCTGAATCGTTAACCATGGTCTATTGTATGAATTTCTCAACCCAATTCATTGTTTTCAGATATATTCTCATATACATCAATTATCTCATGCACTCCACTGCCACCCAAAGATACAAGTGATATTGGATATGCTATGCCTAGTTTTAAAACCATTCCAAAGGTACCATTGTCCTCCCAACCAAGACTGTCAAACCCTTTCTTAGCCACATACGTTGGCATGAATTATACAGTCCTTGTAGTGAACATCCTCCCAAGAGTATCCCAAATATCAATTATGCTACACCCCAAAAGCCTAATGGGTCAACATCAGATGGAATTAAACTTGTGGTTGACCATCTGTCCTAAAATTACATGACCAAAATAATAGTAATTAGTGAAGATAAGCCTTCTTTTAACAAGTAAGGGCGTACTATCAATTGCGATCTCATGAGGATCACCACTTGTTTTGACATTGAGTTTCAGTTGTCTGGACAAGTTTACATCTCGCATAAATGGTTCTGACTGGTTCACTAGAACGATCAATTTAAATGGTTTGCATATCTCTAAAAAAATGATGTCTTCCTGCTTAGGTTACAGCTTGTTCCTTGCTAGACAGTTTAGAAGATTTAGCCCAGGCTTCTCAAACGGCCAGCTCGGGAGCTACTGGTAGCTCTCCAGCCACCAGTCAGTAGCTTCGTGTGTGCCTCACCGCCTTCCAAACTGTAGCTTTTCACTAGGTTAAGTTAACGTATGTATGGCAAAACTGTGTAGTCCATGACCAATATGTGTATTTTCAGAACTCATGTTTGGAGAAAAGTAGCATGAATTTACAAAATATATTTAATGGTGATTGTTTAGTGATAAATCATGTCAAGAGACTAATTCCTAATAGGATTACTTTTGTGCCAGGTGCACTGCAGCTGTTGCTTGCACCTATTACCTGAGTATAGGCATTCCAAATGAACAAATCCTTTTTTACATTACTTCTGGCTCCTTACTGATGCACTGAGGTGATCACCCATGGTAATCTTTGACGTAGTGGTCAGTAATGTAATCTTGCCTGATGTGGTCACTATTACACCACTAGTAATAGTAGCTTGTGTTGATTTTTGTTTAACATAAGTAGCTATTATTACTCAAAAGATTGGAGACCCCTGATTTAGCCCTATGGAATCGCTTACTGCATCAGAAATTATAACTTTGTTTCGGGCTGGACTTTTATTTTTTTTGAAGCTCTTCATTTCTCAGTTGCTTTGATTAATAACCATGCCAGTGGAGTTTGTGGAAATTGATGTCTTCAGTTTAATAAGTCCTCTTGTTGAAATGGCTCAACTCTCAATGCCTTTGGTAATCTAAAACGCTAAAGTAGGATTTTTACTACTCAACAATTGCTCTTGCACATTTTAATTGAAACAACCAACCATGATCTGACACGAGGAAGTTGTTCAACTGATCATTCAAAGTCACAAGATGAAACCAAAATATCTAACACTACAACATAATTGTCAATTGTTTCATGCATAAGGTATATTCTTGTGAAACCACAATGTCTTTTAAAGACCACGCTAGCTTGTCAACAATGTTTTACTTAATATTTCATCCACCTTTTTGTATTCATTCAACTGAAAAAAAGCATTGCTGTCTGTGTCAACTTCGGGAAGATGGTCAAAAATGTGTTGCCCATCAATTCCTAAACAACTGTGTAATAAAAAAATTGTGTATCAGATTTCCGACCATGTATTGCAATACAGTAAATTTCAAAACTTTTGTAGCAGTGTTTCCAAACAATATGTGCTCCTCCTAGTCCTTTAAACTAGTGATGTTATACACCTTGACACACATTTTAAGACTAAATGCTTAGCTGGCGCATACAAAACAACATTGGATTAATAGTAATATACTTTGACCCCCAATAGTAGCGTTAAAGTAATCAATAGAATCTTTTTAAAAATGTATTAATAGAATTGTTCAAAACTTTGATTACCGTAATTTCCTGCAAATTAATTGTATCCAAGTTCTGTAGAATTATATTGAGCTCAAGATTAACTACTTTCAGTGAGCGTGGACTCTCTTCAAACACTAAGGTTTACTACTCTTCAACATTGAACACTGTTGAACACGTGGCACTGGATAAAACAATAAAAATGTCTCCACGTTCCAAGACGTTACATTCGAAAAGTAGGCCTCGGCCTGACTTGTCTGACCCTGACTTGGTGCAATTAGTGTAGCGTCTGTATTGGGTCAGGCCACTGCCCCTCTTGCCTCCTATGTCGTCAGGAGAAATCTTCGCCTAAAAGAGGTACACCACTTTAAAAATGCAGTAGTGCATTGAACGGACTGTCTTGCAGTCAGCCAACGGAAAACACAATCGATCTGCAGTGATAGTAAAGTACGTATCTCCGTCTGCTTACAGTGTTCTCTAGGTTATGGCAGTGAGTTTGGATCATCGCCATTGTTAAATGGAATTTGGAGCCTGTAAAGTTAAGATCATCTTTGTTGGACGAGTCACAAGCATAAACGTCACCTAAACATCCTCTGTTACCACTCACAAAACTTGAGCCCCATTTTAAAACGAACATTCTTAAATGAGTGTCCACAGAACATCGGTGTAAAAAAGAACGCAACATGGGGGTAGCATCTGGCGGAGCCAGCAGTCACCTTTGTAGCTACCGCCACTACAAACACTCAACATTTCCAGCTCCCAGTCTGCATTCTAAACTCACTGTCCTGTTCATCACATGGGAGAGGGACAGCTAAAATGTACAGCATTGTTTCTATTCTCAGTGGCCTGAATATCAAGCTTCTGCACAGCTAATAAGTCTTGCCGTTTGGACTTATTGACTTTCCCAATAATATTAGGTGATGCTGTACAGCATCTCCTTAATCTATGCGACCTGGCTAAAGAGGAATAAAATCAAGTTAATTACCCAGCCTCCTGTCACTTTTCTAGTTGTGCACCCACAAAATGACGTGGGTTCTTTAATTTTTTTATTTATTACCTAGCTGAAATTTGGTGAGGGGTATCGTAGGCAACATGAAGGGAGCTGGTGGGAGAACCATATAACATGGAGAGGGAGAACTCCATGTGGAGCATGGGGGTGAAAAGGCAGATGGTTCAGGTGGGGGGAAGCAAGCAATGGGGAGATACAAACGAGTGTGATGGAAGGAAAGCAAGTGGACAAGACAGCTTTGTGGAGCTGTGTGGGAGACTCATTAAAGCTAGAGAGCATTGCGGGGAGGAGCACAATAGGGATACCGTTGCATAGGGTGAGAGAGAGGAATATGGAGAGGTGATGTGGGGGGAGGCTGTGATGTATGTT
Source organism: Lissotriton helveticus (assembly GCF_964261635.1). Classification (NCBI taxonomy): domain Eukaryota; kingdom Metazoa; phylum Chordata; class Amphibia; order Caudata; family Salamandridae; genus Lissotriton; species Lissotriton helveticus. Next base: position 434,082,598 of record NC_136072.1, on the reverse strand, counting down.
AGTGAGACAGCTGGAAAACACAGCTATAGATAGAATGCTTCACAAAAAAAACCAACAAATTTGTGCCTGAAAAGTGAGCAGTCCAAGGACACCAATGATGCAGCCATGCTCCATGGGAGGACAAACCTAAGAAGTAGTAATGAATCCCACATAAGCTAACAATTAAGAAGCTAGCAGACTATAAACCCAACTATTGGTAAGCAGTGGGCGATCTCCAAGCCCACTTAAAGGAAGACAATTGATATTTTCGCAATCGGAAAGCTTTAGTTGTTTGGTAGACAAGACCTAAAAACTGCACTTGCTGTATTCCTCGTCGCCTTCACATTCCCAACTGTTTGCGTGCATTAATCACCCATTCTCCCTCCCACCACCCACACACCTTACCAGAGTTTCATATATAAAGCTAGTCTGCACTAGATTCTTTCTTTAATCTTTGGATACTCTGAAAGCATGTGTACCTGATACATCATAGGAGGTAAGAGAGAACCTTTGACGCATTAGTGATGTGGGCTTTGCACATTCTGTGTACACACTGTATACAAGAACTCACTGCTCATTCCAGCTGTAAAGCTGAGCTGTGTTGGGGTTCTTCAGTCGAAATCAGCAGTGTTGATAGATGTTTAAAAAGCTGTCACTGCAGGTCCTCTTCCTTCACCCCAGTTCTTCCTCTTTCCTTTCTTCCTCTTTCCTTTCTTCCTCAGATTATAGTCCCTTCCCGGAAATTGAGGCAGAGATGCAGAACATGCAGTTCATAAAATCTGCAGCAGATGTCCAAATCTGAGGAAAAGGGATCTATATTCCTCTGAGCATCTTGGGCATGGATTTTGTTAGCTCTCAGGTACACCAGAATAAGCCCATTGGCATCAGCACAGTGTGGCCTGTCCTTAAGTAAGAAAACGTCTTCTGCTGAATAGGAAAGCAGCATGGCAGATTTAGGGTGGTTCCTCTCTGGCCATTGTGTCCCCGTAAGGAAAAGGTGTTAAGGTGCACGTTATTATTATCATTATTACCAGATAGTAAAAAAGTAGAGAATACATCCACAACAGCTCCACATATCCTTAGACCACAGACCTCCAAATTCTGGTATCCCCGTATTGCGAGAAAGGAATTGCTTCTAGGTTCCACATCTATCATTCCATGAACGCAACACCGACTACAACAGACCTTAAATGCAAAAAAAAATGCAAATAAGCTGCCTCTGACACCAAGCTGATTGTCCTTAATTCCCTAAGAAAACATAAGGAACCTGAGGGAGACCACAAAAGACGGCAGCTTCGAGTTATAACCCAACTTTTTCCCCTCCCAAATTCAAACCACTCAACTCGCTCACACCCCTCTTTCTCGGTAAACTCTCCTGGATAAATGTTTCTTTTCTTACCGAACTCTTCTGAACAATACTAAAACTCTTCTCTTACTATATTAAAACCACTCCATTCCTTCGTCTTGGCCAAAACTGGAAACTAGACATAGATCCCCATTTCAATAACCCTAAAATTTCGCTGAATTGTGCCATACCACCATTAATTCTGTGGAGCTGACCACATGATATACTACTGCCATGTACAATGTGGTAGTTTTCTTTCGAATTAATTTTTCAGTCTTCAAATCACACATGGGTGAGGACCTCTACAAATACCATTCTCCTATTCGTGTTGCTTCTTGTCACTTCTTAACCCTCAGTGACCCTTTTCTAGAAGCGCCTTGCTGCTTTTTGCTAATTTCCATTATTTAAGAGCCAAGATAAACACAGCCTTGGTGATGACGACCTACTTCCACAATTCAAAAGGAGTCACTGCTGCAAGTGTGGTACAGTATATTGAGTGGGGATTGGAAATGTATCTTTATTGACCTGATCTGATTCAGTTGCTTTAACTTTCTTACTACCCTTTGTAAACTCTCAGTCTGGCCTTCGGGCTAACACAATACAAATGTTAGGCAGGGTACTTGACAGTAAATAAAAATACAAATGAGATATAAGATCCAATTTCACCAAACTCTGAGCTGCCTCACGCTATTTCTCAATTGACCTGTGAAATAATTAGAAATTTTCAGATAAGGAGACTTCAACATGCCACTTAAGAGGATATAGATGAATTAAATATTTGTACACCCAAGAATTGATGGGCATAACTGAGTAGATTGATTGCAGCTTATTTTTATGACACAATGTGATGCATGAGAAGCCAAACATTGTGGAAAGAATGAAATTGTGGCAGAAGGAGGATTTACAATTTCCGATAAGGTAACAAACTGAGTAAAACAGCAAATATTTGCTTTTGCGTAATTTTGGGCTGGCAATGCCACCTGTATGAGCCATTCTGTGAATAGAAGTGTCACATAACATTGTCACTGCAGTAGTTGTTTAGCAATGTATGATTTTATTAGTTTGAAAACGTCTGTTGGTGTATGGTAGTTTAATTTGTTTATACAGCAAATTAATCGAGACGGATATGTATTTGACCTAAAACTCCTCAAATGAATTTGTGATCATCTAGCAGAAGAGAGAACAATTTGAAATCTGAGTGTGTATAGTCAAACTCAATTTCAGGAAGAACTCTATTCAGAGTACCATTAATTAAAGTTCAAATTAGCATGGTGGTATTTTTTTCATTATTATATCTTTGATCTGTGAATTTTTAAGGCGCACTGAGAGACTATCTAAATATATTATAAAAGTGAATAATGGACATGTTCAATTACCCTTTTCTGCACCTTAGTTAGATCCCTACTATTAGGAGTACCCCTTTGCAAATTCAAGAATGTCTGTTGTATTTTGTAAAACTAAATTTCTGGTGATTGCTCATTGAGACGACCCAGACTGGCCATGGGTGAAACTAGATCGTTTCTATTTGCTAATATAGGGTCCCCAGAATGGATTATGCAATGTTTATAATTGGAGATTGTTGTCCTTTCATTAGGTGTCGCTGCTGTTAGCATATTATATTTGTTATTGAAAGTCTTCAAATTTACTTGTGCATGTTATTTTTATCCTTTGCTGTGCGACCATTTATTTGCAAAAATGATCATGTGCAATTTGACTTGGCTAAGAAATCTTCTATACTTCTCATGGTTTCTTTGACATAGAGGGGTTGGTACATTGTTTATTCAGTTGGTCGTTATTTACCTCAGTGCGATTTATTGATAGACTTTTCCTATGTGACCCACATACACGGAGATGGCTATGCAGCAGGTACTTTATTGGCAAGTTCCTTACCCTCTTAACAGCATCCAGGTGACCGTGAATAGAACCATCGTAAGAAGATAGTATAATGCTATATTGCAACCAGAGACTTCCCACAACACATAATAAAACTGTGATTATTGAAAATTAGAAACTAAACTTTCAGTACTTAACGGGGAAGGTGACATAAATACTAAAAATGAGCTTTAGCACACCTTTTATAAGAAAATCCTAAATCAAACGCTGCATGCTACATTCTTCTCCCCTGTATCCTGATGTCTTGCTTTCATCCTCTTGTGTTTACACAGCCTCTCCATTTTATCTTGTATAATTTCCCAAATATCTACTCTGTTCATATTCAAAATTCTTCTATCCTGTGGCTTTGACCACACTCCTGAACAACTCAACCGCCTTCATTGGTCCTAATAATAAGCATCGTCCTATCATTACTCCTCAACAGGACTTTCAGATTTGCTTAATCTTCTACTCGTACATCTCTACTACACAGGCTTTCTATTGCAGTCCTTTCTTTTTTTCTTTGGTTGGTGAACTTGCTAGCTTTTCACTTCACAATTTTTCTGAAACATCGCCCAGAGTATTCAGACCTGCTGCTCGTTTTTTTTTTTTTCTTCTTTCTCCCCTAGAAGGTACTCCTAACAAAGTGTACTCGTGCAGCCTGGTAACCCACTTACAGAGCCTAGAAAGCACAACATCTAACTGTTTTTGTAAATTTCTCAGGCATAGTTTGTGATAATAAACTTTGTACCTCAACGATTTTAAACTGCTGCATTCCTGTCTGACTAGTTTTGCTCTATCTCTTGGAGTGCAATGCAATACAAACAGTCATATTCCCTCTTCACCCTTGATGTGAGTACAGCTCTCAGGTCTTTTTTTTTTTTTTTTTTTTTTACAAATATCCATAACTCTATAATAAGAACCAGTGTCGGATGCGTGGGAATGCTGTCACTGATTTAAAATCTCAGTTTCTTTGAACTCTCATTGACGTTCTTCATCTCACCTAAACTCCACTTTACATCTTAAACTCTTCGTTCAGACCATCTTATTACCAAGTTTATAACCATTTTACCAGAAAACCATAAAATTCAGCCATCCTCAAAATGTTAATCTCTTGTTACATTTGGGCATAGAATCCTCAATCCACCAGCTTTTCCTTGATTTTGCTTTCATCTCTTGCAACACTGCTTTTTCTAAACTCGTTTTTTCAAATATTAAAGTTAAATCAATCTGTCTTTTTAAGTTCTAAAACATTTCTGACTCTAAACTTGTGTTCGTCTTAGAAACCATTGCATGATCTTAAGTAAATAATCCTTTCCAAATCACCTAACTTATTGCTCTCTGGAAGACCAGTGCTGCATAGACCAGTTCAGATGGACACAAAATCCTCTAGGCCCTCTTGACTTTATAAAGGCATTTTGTTACCTCATGATAGATTGTTCATGATGATGTGACAAAGTAAAGATAAAAATTAGAGATTTGAGCATTTCAGTAGCGATAGCATTTTGCTTAGGCTTGTAAGTGAATACTTGCCCATCACCATACATTTGTCGACTGTGTATGAAGTTACTACTAATATATCATTTACTTTTAATCAAATCATGGGTAAGTAATTTGTTAGACAACCTAAGTTTTTACTGAAACTTCATTGAATAATTTCCCAAAATGAATGCTCAAGTTTCTACCTTACTGATTAGAATGTGTTCTGATGTACTGTAATTGATGCTTAATCCATCTTTCAATGAAGTCAATCAATTATTTTATCATTCTATGACATAGAGATTGGAGACTACCTGGGAAGGGGGAAATTGGAGTATTGGCCAACAAATTCAATGTAATAATAATTGAAGGATCATATGGTCTTCAGAAGGTAAAAGGGCAACAGCTATAATGATGGACAACCTTTGGATTCCCTTTAGGGACATGAGCTAAAAAACCCTCTTGAAAGAATATGGATAGTTATTACGCGTGATTAGACCAATTGTGTCCTCATCGCACAAAGAAGGTAACAGTTTAAAGGATTGAAAGAGGTCTAAAAAAACAAAAAGCATGCATGCATTTGAGCAAAAGCATATCGGAGGCTTTTAAAAGTTAGTGCACCTTATTAAACAATGTAGGAGGATTGCAAGAACAAACTTAAAAGGATTGCCTGGATCGAAAAAGAGAAAATATGGTTTGAAGCAATAGCCACTCAGATTTGGTAATACCAAATCGTTCTGGAATGTTGAAAGTAAAACGTTGGGTGGATAGAAGGAAATCGAAGCTGTTCAAGAGAAATGGTCCAACTATATCACAGAGCTCTATGGAGTAAAAAATAAAAGCAATAACATTCAAAGCACACTGTCATATATGCACCATTTAGTGTCCTCATGCTCAGGCTGACTTGGAAGACCATTTTACAATCTGCCATTGAAAAAAATGAAGTTTCCAACCTCACTAAGTGCGGTTGCATCCTAATTGGGATTGCAGAACCACTGACCCATGGTTGGGCGGTTCCTTCCCCGCATGGTTGCGCCCGCCCGACAACATATTCTAGGCCATAGTATCTAGTGGGTGGGTAGACTTTTATGTACATGATTTTAAGAATGCCATAGGTTAGTTTTTTCTTTCAACTTTTTAGCAAAATTTCAGTGATTTGAAATCAAACTATTTTGTAATTGGAGTACCTTTTTTTTTTTTTTAATAGATCCATAGCATTTCTGATTCTTTAAAAAAAAATTATAGTATATTGTTATGATTTTAATGTTTGGTTTTTGCCTGATCGGCAATATATCAAACAAATTAACTTGAACAATTATTCTGTCACCCATCAGCGCTTTGCCTTACCAACAGATTTTCTACTCCTAAAACTCAGTACTAGGCTCAACATAATCCCTCCTTACCATATCCTGATGGCATTGCGTCATGTTTTGCTAACTTCATCTAGCTAAGCTTATCAAAAAAAATCCTCATAAATTGTTAGCCTTGACCAAGAGTTCATCATGTTAAAACCTCAGTCCACTTGACTTTTCAGTGGGATTTCCTTGAACGCTTTCCACAACTTGCAAAACAATTTAGATATGTCCATTGCGTACCTTTACTGTTTTATTATCCTGCCACTCCTACAGCATGTAGGAAATTTCCCCTTCATGCTACAATTATCACACACTGATCTTACTGCTAAACAATCCATATTGCTGACTGTCTTCAAGAGTCGCACAAGTGAAAAACAGTCCAGTGTTGATTTTCTGTATGTAATATTCACCTTTTCACTTTTCTGGCTTTCCATGTGTAATCATTCTTATCCCTGAACATGCCATTTTGTGTTCCACTCTTTGGCACCAATACTACTTTATTCAAAGGAAAATTGTCCTTTAAAACATAATTCCTCCCTCCCTTAGTCATTCTTCCATTTTAACATGGACTAGAAGTGAATTCTTCCTTGATTTCGCTCTCAAGTTGCACAAGGCAGCCAAATGTCTTGTTTCTTGCCAAATTCCTCAGTTTCTCCTAGTTTCTGTGTTTTCATAACACAGTGATAATATTCTAGTACAGTATTTAAGAAATTTGTTTTTTTTGGGCTACACATCTCAAATTCAGTAAGGCCTCTGGTCTCAACATGAGACAGCTGGGTAAAGTTTCAAATACCTTCAGCCCTCTCCACCCCTTTTTTTTATCCATCAATTTTTTCCCATTAAGTAATGGGTTGCCTAGGTATAAACAAGAATAAAAAGAGGATATAATCCATAGTTGATCATTCTTGTCATTTGTAACCGACTCTGGTTTAATTCTCAAACACCCTCATAATTTAGCAGGATGTTATCCAATATTCTCAATTTTTGTTTGCACTGCTTAACTGTTGCAACGTTGCACTTGTGTGCTTTATTAATTTCTACTGGCTTGTATGACTCAGCCAATATCTATCGTCCCAATCCAGTATTGTCTTTCATGTGGAATCTAGTAATTTACTGAATCTATAGCTAGTGATTACAATCTGAAGGTCCTTAAACCCTCAGAATGGCATCCTACTTTGTTCATAATTACTTGGCAGTGATAAACCACATCACACACACAGTCTAATCTGTGAATGTGTGGTTTCTAGACTAGACCAATGTGTTTTAGTTGGTAGCTGGTAAAGACAGCAACTAATGTGGCAAGTTTATCTTTTTCTTATTTGGGTACACTAGAAAATAATCAATTGATTCTTTAGAAAGTAATTCGTTTTTCTAACATTGGGGGATTGGTAGTTGAAGTGGTTCGTACACTGTTCTGAAAAGACAAATTATGTGACAAATTTTGTGATAGTATTTCTTCAGTGTTTTGTCCGTGCAAAGATTTCACCTAATTAGTACCAGTTGATCGCCCAAAAACAGAAAGGTATCCAGTCATCCATTTCAAAGGGCCTTCCTTTGTGTAGCAACACGTGTTGTCTCGGTTCAGTAACTTGATCTGTTTGAGCTAGAAACATTTCTTGTTAAAAATTTGCAGATTATGTGGCAAATCCATAAACGCATGAAAAACGCGGCTGCAAAATTAACTAGTTCCAGTGTACCACAACCAGTTTGCTGCTCCTGCACATAGTTTTGAGTGAATGCACCCATTGCTTGTATTGCAGACTGCTTAGAATACTTTGTATTGCTTGTGTTAAATATTTTAAACGGCACTCGCTGACATAAACCGTTAATCTCTGACGGCACCTTTTCAAATGAGCTGCAGATATTAGCACGTGTACATGGCATATCCGGAGTACAAGCAGTGTATTCTCGAAACCATTTATAGCGTTTTCAATCACATTTTAACTGTTCACATTCTCACTGTTCACATTCTCTTGCTTTTAAACTTTACATCATACAAAGTATTTCAACAGTATTTTGTAAGTAGTAGTTTCTCTTGAGACACAGTGAGCACAGATGACTTGTATTGTGAATAAGCTTTGATAATATAAGAGCGTGAAAACATGTCTTGATGCGAGATCTTCTAATAAAGTTTGACAGATCTGGGTCATACGTTCACTACAGATTATCTTTTGAGATATAACGTCAGCTGGACACAGTGCTCCGTTTTACCATTGTTTTAGACTTGTAGTTAGGAACAATTTAAAAATGTTCACAACTTGTAACGTGATTTTCCCCATTCAAAACCCAATATTTTACTTTATTCATTTCCTAATGGGGGGTGTCTGCTAATAGGATGGAGATTTTTAATTACGTTGCATACAAATAATACTTTATCCACGTCGGCTGTAGCAAGAAAAATACATCTTTAACGCACATTCAGTGAATATTCCATAAAATGAAACTGCAATAAAATCTGGTTTCTAGCAACTCCCTGCTGCCTTGCTTTGTGAAATCCGCATTTTTTCCCTCCATACCTGCAAGTTGGTTTGTTTATTCGTAGTGTATGAAGGCTTCAGAAGTACATTTATGTGAAGCACCGAATGGCCATTGCACTACTCAAAGCCATTTAACTCGCTTCATACTTTCCTTCTGTTTAAATTAAATGAAAATAAGATTTATAAAGCTCTCTAATACCCGGGGGTGTCTAGGTGCTAATCTCTGAAAAAGCTAGCCTGCTGAACAAAGGAGGAGATGCAGGACAAGAGTAATTGGGTGAAAAAACAGGTTTTAAGGGCTTTTCTGAAGGCTAACAGATCTGTTTTTGTTTTTAATTCGAGGGGAGAGAGAGTTCGAGAGTCTGGTTGTGCCAATGACCAAGCTTCTCCTGCGCCAGAAAGATTTTTTACATTTGGGAACTATAAGATTATGGGTGGAGGCAGATCAGAGTGGTCTAGATGGAGTATACCATTGAAAAATTTACATGAATATGTCTGGGGCAATGCCATTGTGTAGCCTAAAGGCAGTGCACAGGGATCTGAAGTCTATGCGCTTCTTGACTGGGAGCCAATGAAGATTTAGGGGCCTATTATGATTGTGGAATTTCCGCATCCTCCGGGCCGGCGGTGGCTTCCGCCGGCCCGGAGGATGCGGAAAAACCGCAGCGGACCCACCAAAGACGCACCGCCACATTAGGATGGCTGGTGGGTCCTGGTTTCCGTCCGCCGCTTTTCCGCCGCGGTTGGCTTACAACCGTGGCGGAAAAGCTCTAATATGGTGGCGGTGTCTCTCAGACACCGTCCGCCATATTAGGATTGCTGCCAAGATATGCTTTTCCGCGGTGGGTTTACCGCCGTTGAAAAGCATACGGATCTTCACTGCAGGGGCCCGCAACGGGCCCCCTAGGTGAAGGGGCGGGGTGGGGGGTGCACATGGGGGGTACCTATGGTACCCCCCTGTATTTGTATGCAGAAAGCGGCAGGCACCGCGCGGTGCCTGCCACTTTCTACATACAAATGCAATGCGTGCATTTTTAACATTGCTGCGGGTGCAGCTTGAAGCTGCACCCGCCGCAATGTTAAAAATAGAGGATGTGACCGCCAGGGTGGCGGTCACATCCTAATAGCACAGGAGGGAACGCCGCATCCCATGCGGACGTTCCCTCATCCTCGGTGATCGCGGACAGACTTGTCATAATCGGCCCCATAGTGCAGAGGAAACTGACTCTTATTTAGGAATGCCTAAGAGTAGGCAGGGAAGATTTTCCCGCGGAGCTTCATAGTGTAGAAGGTGGCAGAGGTATTGGTGTTACTATAGTGGCCCTCAAAAGTTAGTTTGCTTTCAAAAACGACTCCCAAGTTTTTAACCTTTTTTGACAGGGGTGGAGAGAAAGAGCAAAGTTCCCTCGGCCACCAGGCTGGGGACCAAAAAGAACCATTAGTGCCAGAAAGTAATGCCTCAGTTTTACTTTACAAAAGATTAGATTTAGACCGTTAAGAGACTTAATTTTTCAACCTGGAGCAGACCGTCCTGAAAGTGGGTGGCTGTGTCTGCTGGATCGCTGGCCACATATCATAATTTGGGTGTTATTGGCGTAGGAAAATACAGAGCACCCGAATTACCTGATCAATTTCGCTGGAGGGGTGACATAAATGTGAAAAAGAGTAGGGCTTATTGAGCCCTGGGGAACACCGCATGGTAATGTGAAGGCAGGTAAGTTGAAACCTTCAAGAGCAACAATCTGCTCACGGTTTGAGAGAGAGGATTTGAGAAGATTGAGGGCTCTGCCCTTGATCTGAATGGAGGCAAGACGATTTAAAATAATGTCGTGATTGGCAGTGTTGAATGCTCCCGAGAGGTCTAATAGGACCATGCCAGCATGTCTGCTCTGACGCTGTAATGAGAGCAAGTTCTGTGCTATGGTGTCTTCTGAAGCCGAACTGAATAGGAGCAAGATATCCATGCTTCTCAATAAAAGATGTTCGGCGTTCATAGCATTTTCAACAATTTTGGCAAGAAGCAGAAGGTGTGAATTAGGCCGATAGTTGTTGGTGGTTTGCGGTGTCAAGATGTGGCTTTTTCAGAAGAGGGAGAATAGAGGCTAACTTCCACTTAGTGGGGAAGTAGCCCATGTGAAACACTTAATTATAAAAAGTTAGTGAGGTGCTAAATGATGATTTCTGGTTCTTGATGTATAACTTTTGGGGGGAGCCAGATTTTGTTTGTTTAATTAGGGTCAGGACTTGTGCTGGGAAAGAGACGTGAAAGTGGACAGAGTAGCAGGGTATTCGCCAGAAGCAGGCTGATGAATGGTTTCATTAACTGCGGGAGCACTGGTTGAGCCCAGGTGATGCCCAGGAAAGGTTGGGGATTGGGTTCCCTAATGGAGCGTCCTCAGTCGAAGTCTGACATGGCCTATGATTTGCTGAGAAATGGCTATAGACTGCCTTTACCTTATCCTGAAAGGAAGCTGCTAGAGAATTGCGGAAGCCTGGCTGATATTAGTATTTTATTTTCAGGGGCTTTGTGAGTTTTTGTACCATAGCAAACAGTTCTTTTAATGAGTTTTTAGAGGATACAATATGGCAGGTATAGAAGCAGGTTTTCTCCTATGAGAATCAGTTTGTTGTCGACTGTTGAGGAATGCTTTATCATTCTGTGGGGGCCACAGCTGAGCCTCCATTTCCTTTCCAGCCTGCGACAAATCTGCTTCTGGAGTCTAAGACTTGCAGTAAACAATTGTTCAGAGGGCGTGTTTCAGTAGCTCTTCTAGTTTTTGACAGGTGCTACGTAATTAAGAGCGGAATCAATCCTGTGATGATGGGAGTCGATAGCCACGTCTAAGTCCATCTAAAGTGCCGGGGGGGGCTTATGAGCTGAAGATTATTTAAGAGATTCAGTTGATAGAGTTCCAGGGGTAAGAAGGTTGAGAGGGCTTTGGCTCTACAGGGGTGGTTACGTGCGCCTTAAGTTTGAGAGTAAACATGACTGCCAGGTAGTCAGACCATACCAGACGGAGGGAAGGAAGAATTTTAAGATGAGGGTTGTCTGAGAAGATTAACTCTAGCAGGTGGCTAGCCAAATGAGTGGCTCCCTTAGCATGTCTCACTAGGCCCCTACTATCCATCAAGTCTGAATCGGGCGTTGGCGTATATGCATTTTCTAAATGGAGATTGAAATAGCCATGGGTGGTGAAAACAGACGAGTCGACTTGGATATCCAGGAGTTGGCGAGATTGTGAGTAGAGGCGACCCTAGGACCAGGCGTTTGATATACAAGAAGACCATTGAAGGAGTAGTGTTTGGTAAGCTTGATATTAACTGATAGCAATTCGAGCTCCTGGGAACCTTTTGTGGCCTACAAGTGAACTTTTGCACCCGCTACAGTAGATGACGGCTAGACCACCGTCTTTTTTACCAGCAGTCTTGTCTTAAAATTGAGTATACTGCAGCAACTAGTTGAACATGTTCAGCGTGTTCCTCCTCTTTAAAGCAAAGGAATGTAATTTAATCAGAACTATTAATTTTACCTGCAAGTTTAGTGAATTTCTGTTGCAGCAGGTTGTATAGACTTGGAATAAAATGTTGTAAATCGAAATGGTGAATCTGTGCTCCAGGTGTGTTTTGGCCCCCTTCATACCACACATTCCAGACCAAGTCCCTTTGACCTGACAGTTCCTGATGAAAAGGCTAAAACCTTAGTGTGCGGGACCCAACCCTGCCACCCCCACTCCTCTCTCTGTCTGTATACCACTATTTGGAAAAACCCGATGTAAGTCTGTCACAGGTACATTTTATATAACTCATTTGACTAGGTTGGCCAAACTCCAAACCTTGCTGGCTTTTTGGCACACTTCTCTTATACGTTAAACAGGACTTATAAACCTACTCTCACCTAATAAAATCATCTGTATAACAATATCCAATTTCCTTAAGTTTTATTGTGAGCACAAGTTAAATTATATATTAAACAAAAATTCCTATGCTATCGCCCACTGAGGTGTATGGAGAAGTAAATAACAGCCTCATTAAACTTGGTGTAAATTCCTTTTGTAGAGAGGCATAAAAAGTAGGCAAGTTTAGAAGTAGGTAGATTTTCGCGCATTTTCCCAGCCATGGTCCCTAATGGCTGGTGAAGGAGAAGGACATTTAAATGTGGACCAGGAATTCATTTTAACTAATGAATTCACTGGTTAACAGTACAAAAGTCAATGACCGTTTTTTTCCACATCTAAACAGTCAACTGGGTGTACTGCAAGTTTTCCTCTGGTAATTTGAGTGTTATAGCACTTCAAGTGAGTTAGTGTCAACCCAGTAGTTTGGAAGCGAGGCCTAGGCTTTCTGGTGCAGCTAGACCGGTCATCTGCAAACTTTTTTTGTTGTTTTTAGGTCGAGAATTCAAGACCTCTTGTATATACTTTAATATATACTTAAATGTGTATGTACTTTGTGGGCTCTGGAGATCAACCTTCTGATTTTGTCTGCTTCCGCTTGGAGTTTTTTTCTGTTCAACTGCCTCTATTTAACTGTCTTGATAGAACACGACCAGCAGAGGTCAGTAAAATACCAGAATTGCTTTCTGCTGAGGGACTTTCTTTTTTAAAAATGTTCTGGCAGCTGCCTTTATTTAACTTTCATGATAGAAAACGACCAGTAGAGATCTGTAAAATGCCAGAATCACTTTAGCATTCTCCAGTCAATAGAAATTGTTTTCCACGAGCACCCGTAGACAACATTTTTTCAAATCCTGTACTTTCAGATATATGACCACCGAATGCCCTGCTTTCATATTAAAAACCGAGCTTTGGACTATACCATTTCACACTGAAAGGCAATATTTCTCTCCATGTGTTTCCATACCTGGCATTTCACGCATTTTGGTGCTTTCTTTCACTCCATGTTAAAGAGCAGTAGGCCTTCACACAGCGACAGGACACCTCCGGGTAACAGTTGCACTATACAAATAACATTAACGTGTTTCAGCACCCAGATTAATGTGCTGCATATCTAAATACATACAAGTTCCCAAAGGTAAGACCAATTGCATTGCAAATGCTTGTTTATTGTGAGGCCTCTGAGCAAAATGTATTTGAGTCAGGCCCACTCAAGCCTTGAAACTGGCAAGTTAAGAGTGGTGTATGGAGACCTGTTAAATCGTTTGCACATTAGGAATTGCATTGCAGCTAACATCCCATCTTGGTCCTCTTAGCAAAGCCCCATCCAGCTCTCATTTGTAAAGTGAAATCCTCATTCTTTACAAATTCTATCCTAAACACTTCGAAGATCTGCGCTCACTCATTCTGCACAGCTATCACTTGGACATCCTCTTCAAAGCCCAATGCAAACCCCCCTTTGGAAATTTCTGCCACAAGTGATCAGCAAAGCAAGACCCATGTCCATTGTCCCATTCTTTGAAGCACCATTAAGAAAAATAACCTTTATAAAACACCATTTAGACACACTTGTATAATTTCAGAACTCATTTTCAACATCTCTCCCACATCATTTGTTAACAGCACTGTCTAAAAACCTCTTCCAATGCCATTCTACCTGCCGTTTTAATGCCACAACAGACTCCCATTGCGGCCTCTATGCAAAGCACCCAAGAAAGCTATTTTGTCGCAACTTTGCAAACGTAGGCATATACCATCTAAAGCGCACATGCCAAACCTTCTCTAAAAAAATCCTCTTAACCACTTCTGCAAAGCTCCTTCTATGTCTCCTCTGCAAAGAACCTATTCAGACCAATCTATGTTACCATCCTGAAAACGTACCCCACTCTGCAAAGCCCAAGTCAGAAATCCTCTCTGCAGCCTGGTGTGCCTTCTGCGACAATCAAACCAGGTAATCTCTAAAATATAATGGGTCCCCTTTTCAAAACCACACTTATTTTCAAATCGTAATAACCCCTCCCCTAGAAGGTCATATCTAATCTCCATCCTCGAATCTTAATCTGCTTCCCTTTTGCAGAGCCCCATACTGTCCCATTTAGAAAGTCCCACACACCTCTCATTGTTTAAATGCATCTATCATTGCGTTTGCATTAATTTCTCATATCTCATTTAGTATTCCCTCTTCAAAATTCGCACCGAGCTTCTCTTAAAAACAGTCACTCGGGACTTGGCTTCACTCATCAATAATTTGTCTTTGAAAACTACCTGGAATCTGGTCTCAGCTGAAAGCAGCACCTTGATGGGAACTCCCGTAAGCTTTGGATGATAGTTAGCTGTCCAAATACAGCAGAAAGGATTGAAATGAGGATATCCATTTATTTTTTACCTGGCACTGCTGTTTTTTTTTTTTAGATTGTTTAAAGTCATGACTTTTCCTTTGTAAGCTTCCCTTTGCATGCAGCATAGATTCAATTAGGTCAGTGCATGGAAGCTTTTCAAGAAATACTAAATTATGGTCCACTTTGTAAATTAATGCACAAAAGTCTATCAAATAGGATTATAATTATCCCTGTGCCATGCGTATATGTGCTACATACCACAAGGCAAATGCCTAGAATTCCTCTTTCAGGCAGCACCCACCTGCCTTGGGGACCGCTTCTTCCTCTTCACCCCAAGAATACTGCCTATCGAGCATAACTTTTGCTCGCTGTTTTTGCACCTCTTTGAAGAAACCTACTAAACCTATATGACACCAGGTCCTCTGTGCCCTTTTAAGATCTGGTTTGACCGCACAGCTGTTGTCAGACCTGAGATCAACCTAAACAAAAACCAGCATTTTCAATGCAATATATCTGGCATTTGCGTTAGTTTAAGCTATGGGCATTGTAAATGACAATGCCTTTTTATTTATGTTTTAAAAACCGAAACCTAAATAAAAGGCATTCTCATTACAATGCCAATAGCTCAAACTCTCGTAAATGAGACCTATTTCATTGCAAAGGCTCGTTTGCTAAGCAGTGCCCATGCTTGAGAATAACTACAGTATAAAAGGACGAAGGTAGGCCTTCCAGATTAAGTAATATAAAACAATTACTGTCTTTGCAGAGGAATATGGGATGAATGGAAAACAGTTTGATCAATTATTGAATATGGTTAGTCCGGTGGTAGGAAGGGAGCAGTGAAAATTCCAGGAGGCAAAAAGCACAAAGACGAGATGAAAGGGATTCTCCAAAGCTCCTAGCATGGATGGCCTTCACTAAACACACGCAGTGAGCCAACTGGACTCTTTCAGATGTAAGTGAGCCACTTCAGGCTGCTGGAGCTACACAGCCCTTACAAAGTCGTGTATACAAGCCCCAGACTGATTCACAGAGGTGTGCAGATAAACGAGTCGCCTCACCTCTGCCTGCAGTGTGCATTGCGGTCAGGAGCTAACCTACAGACAGCCAGATGAGATTGAGCAGCCACCATGATGTGTGAATTGAACAGACTCCCTGCCAATCATGCCTTGCCTAAATTAGCTCCTTTGTCATCCCCACGGTGCACTTTCTAGCTGCACCATGCCCAAGTAAAGGTTGTAGTTGCCAGCTCTACTGTCATACCCGCGGTGCACTTTCTAGCTGCACCATGCCCAAGTAAAGGTTGTAGTTGCCAGC
Source organism: Lissotriton helveticus (assembly GCF_964261635.1). Lineage (NCBI taxonomy): Eukaryota > Metazoa > Chordata > Amphibia > Caudata > Salamandridae > Lissotriton > Lissotriton helveticus. The sequence goes on along the minus strand of NC_136072.1, from coordinate 434,066,542 downwards.
TCTACCACATCCCCAAAGAGGAATACATATGTATTGTGGGCTTTAATGTAATCCAAGGCTGGGAGAAAGAGAGGAAATCGTACCAGAGCAGTACCATTGCCACTGACCACAGCATATTCGGCATCTGTGAAAAAGGAGATTAATCCAGATAACTACTAGGGAAAATAAATTATTTGTAGCCCATGGTTAAGTCAGTAGGTGAAAAGTAAACAGTGGTTCAGCAGTACACAAAGGTTGAGATGGGTACACTGATGACTTTGAAAGAGGTCGTATGTGATGAGGGCTTGTTACATGGACACGCTGCAGTTATTAATTACATGGGAAGGCTGTTGGAATAGTAAGTTTCTAATTGGAAGATCATCTGCATCTCTGAGTACATTGGGGTTTATAGATGGATAGATCCCCTAGGATTCTAGACTGAAAACCATGGTTGAAGATAGAACTGGAAATGTTTATGCAAGGAGAAGGTTGGAAAGCTATGAGATGATTAAAAAAACAAGCAACTAGCACAGTTTCGTGGTGTATATCCTGTGCCTATCTTTCTGTGGACTGAAGGGATGAAGGTCTGGGAGTGGCGAGGGCTGAAGAGGATGCTGGTAACAATGTTCAAAACTAATAACAAAATGTATATTGTTTGTGGTATCGGGCAAAGGATGGCATTGAGATGAAGGAAACCAGAAATGTGCAGCAAGGGTTGAAGCCTCAGGGAAAGAAATGCAAGCACTGATTATTTTCAGGGAAAATGGAGACTGGAACCAAATGATTTCGATCATAGAGTAGATGAACAGTTGGTCGAAGCCATGCAGCACAGGTAGCCAGCTATAGTCCCTTATTTGGGCTCATAGCAAGTTTGAGCGGCTGTGAGGAAAAACATATTTGGTTTTACTGCCATGAGCGTGTAAGAGAAGCCAAGAGTAATGGTAGTGGAATAAAAGTAGGAACCAATGAAAGAGCCTTGGAGCATGCCTACTGGTGTGTACTTTGAGTGAGTTGAGCACCAGGTCATAAAGTAGGATCGTTCATCAATGTATGAACAGATACAGGAAAGAGTAGCCCTTGTGATGAAGTCAGTCATACTTTTCTGGAGCCGTCATTGGAACTGCCCTTCTATATAAGTAGTATCAGACAACCACATTCTACAGTTGAACAGCGTGTTCTACATGCTCAGTATGCATGGGATGAAAATGGAGGCATCCGGCATAGAAAACGCAGTCTGACTGTAAAAGTCACTTAACACATTGTCACAAGCATTGACTTAATTTAATAACGAAATACGGGGACAAATATCCCATTGGTGGATTTCTTAATACACAACCCACCAGCAACATTAGCTCCGTGAGTCTCCTACGTAGTACCCCATGTGATACCTGCATACCAATTTTCACACATTTTACACGCTGATATCATACACTGCTTCTCTTAACAGAAAGTTAATATCAACATTCAGGCATTCATAGTGCAACCAGGCACTATGCTGCCTCCACAGAAGATCAGAAAATGGGCAAAGTTCATCGCTGCCTAGCCTCGACCTAAACATATGGTTGATGTTTCCTTATACAAAACATTCCCATTGGGTAACTCACTGTGTCGTTACTGCTGTTGGATTTCTAGAACACTTCATTCATCACAAAACATTAATTTCTGTAATTAATTTGTTTGACATAACTGTGATGTAACTCACCTGGTGTCACCTCTAAAGTACTTAAATGTCAGACAATGATTAACTGCAAAGGTGGAAATGTCATACAGTAGGCAATTCAAAACCAGACATCTAGAAGCATAGAAAAATAAAGCATACGCACTCTTCTGGTACACCTACAAATCTGTCCCTGAACCCTGAGAGCTCGCTGGACCAGGGCTGAAAAGTGCGTTCTCCACTTTCTTCGGCTCACTACAAGCCGGGACTCAGAGCCATCGAGGAAGGACTACTAAATTATGAACTACATACATGAGACTGTGAGCCGCAGTAGGCAGAGAAGGAACACTCACTTTTTTATGAGAACAGAGATGGGACTACATAATTCGATTAAAAGTATCACATAAACCAATGTTTTAAAGGACAGTATCTGCCACTGGTGGTACCATGGACAAAACAATCGAAAGACAATATTTCATCGGTTCTCTGGTCGCCATACTATTTTTAAGGGTGCCAAGAAACACTGAAGTCTCATCAGTAAAAACATTTCAACAGATACCAATCCAAGCACGCTCTATGGAGGGTTAGACGCTGCATTAAGAAGGCATGTACACACCTACTTTGGGTGTTTTTCTTGCTGCTCTGCAATTCCTACATAAACAGTAATCCGCTTCCGAAATGGCTGTATCATTGACTGGCACATCGCAAATGTGTGAACGGATATCCCGCATCCAACTCGATTAATTCAATAATATCTGTCAATCATCCCCTCTGAGATTGTCGTTTGACGCAGGAAGCAAGATAAAAAAATATTTGCAATGCTGTATTTTTTGCGAGACCTATGGCATTGCAAACAAGCGGCCGCCATTGTCCCAGCTGCTTTGAAAGTGAAAGCGGGCATGGCCTGCTGAATCCTAGGCAAAACACGTAGTTAAAGAAAATAGTACACGTACAGTGTAACAACCAAGTAAAGGGTCCAGTAGCCATGGAGGTTACAAATCAAGACATGACCGTACTAAGGAGGGACTAACAAGCCTATTTATGAATCAGAAGACAGCATTTACGAAGGAAATAGACACAAACCAATGAAAAATATGGGCGAGTGAGTGGGTCTTATCTCCCTTACTATACACAACAGATAATCGCCAGAACAGTGCTTGCGCGCTGGCTCAGGCTCGACCTAAAAAGAGCTTTTAGAAGTACTACAGATTGAGATTTTACCTCTAACCACTTGTTGGTGGACAGGAGTACATGTTTTGATTTGGACAAAGTGTGTGAATCCCTTCCTTGCAGCTGTAATTATTTTGTTTTTCCAGCTGCCTGAGCAGCACCAGTATGAATGCCCAGAAAAAGCTCACAACCCTCTTACAATATGAAGCTTACAATGTGATGGAGCTTGAGTTTTCTGGCATGCACATGGCGGTGTAATACTGTTCGTGTCTTAGATGGGTAGAACATTTATAGTGTTTGTTCTCCTCTGGCAGCAACCCAGATCCCCTTCCCTTTCCATCATTAACTTTAGACTTTAGTTCATGCAGTTTGAGAGCAGAACGAGATGCCATTGGCTAGAGTGGTCTGCATGCTTTTGAAGTTTGCCTTGACAGCGCAGCTGTTGGTGGACCTTATTTCATTCACAAAAAAGAGCTTTCAGAGTACTTCTGACATGTTGGCTTAGGTTTCATCCACATGGTGTTTTCCTTGAGTTGGTGATTCAATTGGGTTTGAGTTGTGTATTTCCACTAAACTTACATTTAACTTGTTGGCTTGTGTCAAAGCTTATACTCCATGTAGTAGGACTGAGCTGGTTATGATCTGTTTACATTTATAATGAAATGTTACCAAAAAGGCAATAAGCCTGACTTGTGTATTTTAGAAAGCATATGTTAAAGTTAATGGGCATTTAACCCCTTTAGTGCATGCATCGGCTGCACTCTGTCTCCAGTGTTTATGTCACCATTGGTCAACATTGGGAGGGTTATAAAGGCCCCTCTGGTGGGAGTTCTTTTTATTGTGTTTTTTTTTCATCAGGCTGTTTGGAAAGTAGCTTCCTGAGAAGATTGCATGTGTGTTGTTTTTTTCTTCTCTCTATACTGCAGGGACGATCGGTGCCCAAGGCGTGCTTACGTCATTGCAGTGAAAGTAAAATGAGCAGATTGGCTCATTTTACTTTCACTGAATCAGTGCTTGGGGGCATATCTTAGCCCCCGAGCACAGATTCTCATGGTAGAGGTATTGTTGGGAAGGGAAAGATCTCCCCTTTCCAGTGGTACTTTTCCCCAATGAAGCCCTGCTTGAGGATGGCAGCAGAACTATTTTCACCAAGCTGTAGCCACCACGATAGGGAGATCAGCACCTTGGGCAATGGCTTGTGTCCACCAGACGGGGCAATTACCCCACTACTGATTTATTCTACCCCCCATGCACGTGGTGGGCAGGAAGACCTCTTATGATTAGGGATGTTTTTTTCATTGACAAATATAAAATATAGGTGCAGGAAGTTCCCTTGGCCATATCCCCACTTCAAGTAACTTGGGCAACAGTCTTTCTGACCCACCAGTGAGCAGAAGTTGGTTATTACCCCCAGATTTCCCAATGGAGGGTGGGCAAACAAAAAACCCAAAAGACGACTGGGAATGTTTTTGTGTTTTGGCTGTTCATTTTTTCACTAATTGGAGGGGTGAGGGCTGCCCAGCATGGTCGGGGCCATGCTCCCACGTCAAGTAAATGGGGCAAGTGTCTTTCTGCCCCTGCGGGGTTAGAGATGGGGTAATTACCTCTGATCTTTCCCAGGGTACAGAAATCCCACTAGACAGTATGGACTGAATTCATGCAATCTCTCCCCCACCCCCTCCCAAGCCTGGACCTGTGCTCCCTCCACTAATGGGCCAAATTGACTTTCTGCATCTGCTGGGGTTGGATAGGGTATTCATCCCCAACATGCCACACACTCCTGTGTGGGGGGGAGAAGAGGAGTTGTGTAAGAAACCCCAGTAGACACCAAGGATTTCAAAATGGTGCCAAAACATACACAATAATGGGGGAGCTTACCGTGGCCTCGAGCTGTACCCCATCATCCAGCAGAGTCTGTGTTTTCCCTCAGGGTAGAAAATCAAGCTAACACATATATTTCTTTATTTCAGCAGTTCATTTCTTACAAAACCTTGAGGTATCTACACACATGATCCCTTGCTGAATTTGGAATGTTGTCCCATTTTCAGACTGTTATGGCTTTCCTGGAACCCTCATGGGTTTCACACTGGTTTCCACCAGAAACTGGAAGAAGGTTCAGAGCACCCAAAATAGGAATAATGGGCTACCTCTTTGGCAAAACTGTGGTTAAAATGTTCCTGAATGTTGGGAAGATGGTGACTTTAGCTCAGCAAACCGCTGGTTAATGCCGTTATTAGATGGGGGTGGGGGGGGGGAACGCACACTTTTATCAAGATCAAGAGCACCTTTTTTCCATGTTTTTCCAACAAGCAAGCTCTGAGTGGAGCGTCTCAGATTTTGTTCACCTGAGGCCTTCCCCACACTACCCCCCAGAAAAGCAGCAATGCCAAGCCCTGATGATCAACTTTAATTGGAGACAAATGTATATTTTAAAAATTCTGCCCCATTACAATGGACTTTTTTTTTTTTTTTACTTAAACTGACACCTTCCAGCACTGATACAGAACATCTTTTCTTAGTCTCAATGAATATACAAACCCCTTACGGGGAAGAAAGGTTTCTTTCTTAATTATCATAATCAGGACAGTGAGGCATTTGTCACCCTGAATGAAAATGGGTTAGTCTTGATTTAGTTGTAGAATATCAACCTCCGTAACTTCATTACATTGCTTCCTACCCCTAAGGGCTAAAAGCTACTACTATGCCAAGGGATGTTAACACCGATGCTTGCTTACGACATCCTATAACAACACTGCTATCAGACCCTCCATGTTCCCATCCCTCTGTCTCCTTCAGGAAATGAAACCATACAGTCTAATGTCGGACCTAATCAAGGTATTTTGGGCCTTATACAGGAACTAATTTGCTCTTGTGCTGACTGATCCTGATAAAGATCTGTCGGAGTCCAACCCCGAGAACCCTAAATCCCATTACGTACCGTGGGTAAAGCCATTCTCCTGCGGAGGACTCTGAGACAATCGCGGACCTTGGGAAGTAGAGAAGGAAAGGGTTAAACCATTCGTCCCAGCCCCTCCCATGCAGGAAGGAGGAGCCCACCCAGGGAAAGGCCAATGCTGGACCCCGCAGGAGGGAGAAAAGGTTGTCCCATCCGTGCAGGAGGGAGAACCAGAGGTAAGAGGTGGGGCAAGAAGGAGCTGGAGGATGCAGTGAAGGGACAGCACGAGGAGCCCTGAACAGAGGAAATTATGGAGGGGAAAAAAGCCACATATGGTGCAATGTAGCACATTTTGATAGTATTACTTGATTATTTTGTAATTTTTACACAGGTGAACAGTGTCTGGACATTGGTTGCACCTCATTGTAGCACTCACAGATAGCAATAAGCACCCTGTGAACTTTTTCATGCGGCTTTCCACTGCGGGGTAACACGTGTTGCTGTGTTTTTAGTAACTTTTGAACCATTTGAGCTAGAAACAAACATGTAGGTAATTTATAATTATGCGAATATCGCCGCTAGCATACAATTGCAGAATTCCAGTGGCCCTAACAATAATACACTGATTTCCGCTGAAGAATTCAGCCACTCGTACATGATTCATATGTGGTGTGATTACTTGCCTAATGGTTCATTACAGCCACCTAATACTGACCAGAGCACAACTCTCATATTTGATTCCCACAATTGACCGTTTGACCTCACACTGACGCTGGATTTTCTGCATGTGATGATATCTCTCAGGGATTGTGCCCCCGGCCCCAATTACCCCACACTACTCGCACATCTGAATGATCCAACATATGCACAAAAATCCCAGTACTTCAGAGCATTCCTACTTGCACGTAATGCACCCCACATACCTGAAGACTGTGATATGATCCCACAACCCTTCCTGTTACCACAGTCTCCTGAGTTAGACATAATAGACATTTGTCAATTGTCGGACAGCTTGGCTTGTTCAGAATACTGAAGCGCCACCTATTTTAGTCCCATTCTGTGAAGTTAGTTGGTGACCAGTTCAATAGAGATTTTATTTTTATTTATTTTTTTGCAGTAAGCATCCAGAAATGTGTAATCTAAATTTGAAAACAAAAACGGACAAACCTCAGATTTGGATTATTAGCATTATCAGGGCAGGGCAGGAATGTTTCTCAAATCATGTTTAAAAACGTACTTTTAATAAATACATAACTAAAGCATGAAGTGGTAGCGCACTGTCATTTGTAATCAGATTTTACATTGAAATGGCAACAAACTTTTCCACTGACATACAGCTCACTTGACAAACTTCTCACTCTAGTAAGAGAGAGAAAAATAAACTTCATTTTCCAAGCAGCAATTAGTTAAAAGACAAACTGAAATGTTTCCTCTTTCCTTGAACAGACCGAACATGTGTCAAGATAAAACTAGATTTAATGGCATCTTTATTGCTTGTTTACTTTCTGAATGAACAGACTACCTGCTCCTTTCCAGCCTGAGTTTACCCATGAGTAGTAGGTGCTAAAAATAGCTTCACCTGATAAGATTTTACTCACAATTTAGTATATTTTTTTAGACATGTGTGTGGATGTGTGTGGATGTGTGTGTGTGTGTGTGTATGTATGTATGTATATATCCAAAAACAAACAGCCCAAAAGGAGAGCGCTGTTTCCCACAGCGGGTGATGGTGCAGAGGACGGGCTTGTCCTCCTCGATATCTGCACATCAAAGGTTCCTTACACAGGAAAGCACCACACTCCACCAGAGTTTGATTCTGAAGGATTTATTAAGTGCAATTCAACACCATAAACCACCACCAACGCGTTTCAACTGAATCAGTTGAAACGCGTTGGTGGTTGTTTATGGTGTTGAATTGCACTTAATAAATCCTTGAGAATCAAACTCTGGTGGAGTGTGGTGCTTTCCTGTGTAAGGAACCTTTGATGTGTGTGTGTGTATATATATATATATATATATATATATATATATATATATATATATAATTATACATTTAAAAAAATTAAACCTAAGATTATAGGGACGTTTTAGTTAGGCTGACATTTGACCTGTACAAAACCAGAGAAATTCTGCTGTTCTAGTTAGCGGAGCTCACTATAACTCGCGCCCCTGCAGTGCACTGCTAATGACCTCACATATCACATCACTCATGACATGGTAAGTGACTTCTCGTATAACATCGTTGATGACTTCATCCAATAACTGTGTTTTTAAAAAAGTTTGTGTTAAATATATACATCAAGATGTATTGTTGAATCAGTGGGTGTATGAGTGCCTGTATGGATGATTGTGGGTATGTGACTGGATAAGTGAGTGATTAGGTGTCTCAGTGAATGTATGGGTGTGTGACTAGTTTTAATGTCTGTACCAGTCTGTCAGTTGGTATCAAAGTGGCTGTATGACTGTGAGAGGGTACGTGACTGGATATATGGGTGAGTGATTGGTTTTCTGAGTGTCTGTGGGTAGGTGAGGATGTGTCTGAAGGTGAGGGTGTGTGTGACTGCCTGATTGGATGAGTCAATGTATGTATGGGTTAGGGGGCTGAATGATTGAGTTAATTGAATGTGGAAGTGGTATGTGGGTGAGTAACTGGGTATGTGAAAGGCAGTATAGTTGACTGATGGGGTATATATTGACTAGTGAATGTACAAATAGCTGTATGGGTGAGTGTATTTTTGTGTCAGTGACTGTATAGCTGAGTGAGTACGTGTTAGTATCTGTACGAGTAAGTGAGTGGGTGTGTGTATCTGTATGGGTGAGTGGCTGTGTGATTAACTGTATGGGTGAGTGACTGGATGGTGTGTGAGTAGTAGGCTTGTACTGAGAAAATACATTTTACCAAACAAGTAGTCATCCTTTATCCATAAAACCTACCAAACTTTCTTACCTTCGTTATGCTTCTGAGACCGTTTAATTGGCAGCGGGATACTTAATTGTGTGTATTTAATAGAAATTAACTTCGAATGGTGCATATCTTGCTAGATCAGGCAGTAGATCTCGGTGGCAAGTGCTTTATGTTCTTTGAATATCTTATAGTTTAGAATAATGTCGCTGTTTTTAAACTGCCAATAACAGTAGATTCGAACCCCTCACTGAAAATATTTTTCTGCCAGCTAACCGTGAGTCAAAAGATGATATAAATTCGGCATTCATTCTGTACAGAAGTATCGTCTGAAGTGTGCTCAAGTGCATTCGTTTCTTTCTTTTTTTCGTCTTGTGGTCATGTTACTGTTTCCCGGTTACCGGTTGCAATGTAATTTAATACATGTGCGTTTCCTGCATACACATTTATTTTTGATGGTGCTCATTTCTTTTTCCAAATATAGCTTTGCATAAACAACTCCTAGCGGAGCTTGAAGGTGTCAGATTTTCATAGCTGTGAGGAAAAACTTAGTAACTGAGGGACCTGCTTACATGGGCCTGTATGTGGGTGCGGTGATAAGCCTGTTTTGTTTTTACACATATTTTCAGGATCTACTCGTATTGAATAAAATCACCAGTTCAGACGAAGTATGACATTTCTAATTGAGCTCAGCATTGTTGTACGAGAGAATTACTTTGCTGCTCAACACTTGCTTGTAGTGCAGACCTCTTCAGAAAGACACAATACCATTGTCCCTCAACCTATATGCATCTGTTAAAAGGTGCCGGTCTTCCATCTTGACCTTTGTTTGGAATCGTCTTTTACCGGCAGAGGGGTTACATAATATGTCCTATTCTTGATTACAAAAGTGAATAGTTTGTTTTCCCCCTGTGTAAGCCCAAGTTATACCTAATAGCATATCGAGGCTGCCATACATCTATAAACTGGTGGGACCACCCATAAAAATTTGGACTGCTACAGCTTTCTTGCAAAGGATCACTCGGTTGATCTATATTTTTAAACTTCATACAAAATTACCCTTTTAAATGAGCATTGGCAAAACCACTAGGTTTGGCATTGGCTGCCAGCTTTGTTATTGATAATGCTGGTTCTGATTCCTCATTGCTTTTGGCAATCTTTATTCTTGCGGAACTGCTGGGCTGACGGATATGGGGGAAAAATATCTAAAAGGTTTTTTTTGGGGTCTCATACTTTTCCATTGTAACCTCTATCATTAAAATGGGCATCATTTTGTGTGCAGTTGTGCTCTTTGTGAAAGAGCTGAATGCTGTTACTCACTGTGAAGTTAGCCAATGGCTGACGTTTGCTGACCGACTTCCCTATGCTGTAGTGGGTGGAGATAAAATGTGAACGAGAACAGACCAGTGGATGAAGAGAGCTGGATGAAAATCCCTATAAGACTATACATGTATCATTTTCTCAACGTGAATAGGTCTTTACTAATCCTAGACCTAAAAAATAGCAATGCATAAATTAAGACTCTTCCTGTCCTAAACATCTTCGCTTTTCACAAAAACTGAAGCCATAAGAATATTAGAACTGGGCAGTTTGCATGAAGGACAGTTAATGTTATTACTCTGGTACTGCAAACAATATATGGGATCAGAGGAAGATTGCTTTTTCGCTGTAAACCTTTTTAGTTAACTATTCAGTAGGTAGAGCATACCAGGAAGTGCAAGCTGTCTGGTTACTAAATATCCAATGTGCACTTTGTGGACTTGCTAACACCTTTGGAGGAGTTAACAGCCCAACTACTGTGTTGCCTTGTCCCACTCATTAGCTTGCTTCTTATTCAATGGTTTTCTTTGTCCCCTGCTCGCCCATCTTGTTTTCCCTTACCCTGGAGTATAACCACTTGACCATCTTTCTTATTGGCTGGATTCTATCCTTAACTGCTCAATTTCAGAAAACGTTTTTTTTCTTTTTTTGATTCTGCATTCCATGGGGGTGCAGATGTTTTCCAACTCTCTCCTCGTGCCACCCAAATGCCCGACCCGCATGCTTGGTGTTTCCCTCTGTAGTTCTCCCTAGGCCTGACTCGTGCTCCTTTTTAGGTTCTGCCTGCAAAGCGCTCGTGCTTTGCTTGTGAAATCTATTGTAATTAATATATCTTAAATGGACTTACATCCCGCCTTCACTTCTTATTATTGAATGGTCTTGTCACTTTAGTTTTCCTTTGTTTCTGTTGGTTGAGTGTTGTATTCCCTTTTTTTTAAAAAGATGTTGGTGTGCTTTTCTTATCAGTATCCCGAGGCCTAAATTACTCATCTGCTTTGATGGCTAGAACTACTTTTGCTGATGCATTTTGAAGAATTATTTTTGTGGCAGCAGGCACGGCTACATTTCTAAGTTTCTCCTACATTTTCATGATTTTTTAAATGAAAGATGTGTACCCCTCCGCGTCGATATGCCTGTCATCCATCTCCTCATTTAGCTGCAGCTGCCTGAGTGCGTACGTATTCACTGTATGTATTATGACTGATGTGATCTGTTTTTTTATTGAGTGGGATGGTGTTAGTACTCTTTTGATTTGACTTCACGCACAAGGGTGAGTTAAGTGCTCCTGCTGCAATAATGTGCCTCTTTTTGCTTGGATTTTCTGCTGTGTAGGTGAATCTGACAATACCCTGTTCCCACCTTTACGAGCCAACACCCTTCCTCTTGACCCTGTGACCTCGATGCGGCTGCGGAGTCCTTAAATGCTAATCAAATTCCTAGCACAGCAGTCTGTGTTCCTAATTAATCATTATATGGTCCTGCCCATCCACCAATATCTTCAAACCACAGCTTGATGTTTTTTTTATTGTGTTGTGGTGCATAACATTGTTTTGAATTGTGTAAGCGAATGCTGTCTTTGTGTTTCTTTTCCATGCCTTCTTACAGGTATTCCATGGTGTGACATACTTTGTGCATACCTTGCTTTACAGCAGTAACATCTTGTAGCTCTCTCACACGTGTCACCTGAATGGCTAGAGAAATTTGAATGTTTGCGTTGGCTCAACAGTGTGTATGTTTTGTGGTGTGCTTAGAAGCTGACACAATAACACTTCATGTCGGTGATCCAAAAAACCTTTCTTGGTAGTTTATTTTTAACTGTGTAGGTGCTGTTTCTATCTTTTGAGCATGCTATGAAAAATCGTGCTAATTTGCAGTGCAGGGGTGGCGAGGTAAGTTTTACTTCTAGCACATATATCTAAAATCTTCTTTTAATCGTGACTTTTCTTCAATGTACCCCAGTAGCAGAAGAAAAAGCCTCATTTTTGTGCAGGAATGACACCGATATTTTCTCTGCAAGGTACAGTTGCATATGCCCTATATAAACTGCCATGTTCCGCTAGGCCACATTCTAGGGCATGGCACCGTTGTAGGAACAGAGGATCCAACATGGCAGGATCCAAGGGCTGTCATGTCATATCAAAGAGTAAGGTGTTTCCTTGTGTTTTGTATTAGCTGGTGGAGCAGAATATGAAAGTGGGTAGGGAAAAGCAGCTGTGGTGCAGAGATTAAGCATAATTTATTTTGAGGTTACCAATCTGAAGTAACACCACTAGCGGTAGGCAAACATAAATACTCATTCCTTCCTATTTAAGCAACAGTGCTGTGAAAAAATCTATCAAAGCATCCCATATTCTGTCGGATCCAAGATAGTGTTTTTTCTGAATTTGTTTCAACTTTGCTTTGCTTGGGTGATGGGAAAAGAGTGTAACAAACTTTGAAATTAAACGGTTCAAAAACTCCTTCAATGCATACATGATCATTAAATTATTTGGATTCATAACTTGGACCCATTTTTTTTATTAAAGGGAGACCAAATAAGCACCACTCTAAGACAGCTAAATTACGTGTCAATCACTGGGTAAAGCCAAGGTAAATGTGCAACCACAAGGCCAGAATTTTACTATTGGCTTATTTGTGATGGTTGAATTGTTCACATATTTCATTCAAAATAAAGTGGAGCCTGGAAGGAACTGATGGGATTGCATTTGGGTATCTGAAGATTTTAATTGTTTTTAGGTTTTGCCTACACATTGCTTGCGCTGGGCTTGTGTAATCTATTGTATTTAATATATCTTAAAAGGGGCTTATATCCCGACATCACTTATTTGTCCATTGGCTTGTCATTTTTAGTTTTCCTTCGTTTCTATTGGTTGAGCTTTGTATTTCCTTTTTTTTGGTGTTTCTCTTTTCAGTATCCCGAGGCCTAATTTCTCATTCTCATCCGCTTTGATGGCTGGGGCCAGGCAGTTATGTACCATAGGAAGCACATGAGCAACAGCCCATACGTTGTTTCTTTGTCTTATCAATGGCCAATAACTAAAAGACACCTTTTCACCTACTTTTCAAAAGTTTTGTTTTCTGTGAATTGAAAATTGTGCCAGGTTTCGACCCATGCTGCTTATGGCTCTGAAGGGTATTCAAAATATGTGGATTGGTGAAGTGCTTGGGTGTTGAGGGATTTATTAGAGTGAAGATACAGATTTGCTCTCTGTTAAGTAAAGGTTGGTCGGGCGTACCTGGATGCTAGTCTAACTCTAGATGGAGGTCCTTCGAAGTTCAGTGAGCTGTATTGTGTATTGAGTGTTAATATATATGATCAGCTGTACATATGTTCTCTACTCTCAGCATCTCAAATCCTTGCAAACGAGATGCCACTTTGTTGAGTCCGGGCTCTACTTGTGCTTTTAAAAGCTGAAGCTACGTGACTGCTTATGCCTATGATTTTACACAAACCTATGCATCTCCACGTCTGGGGACCCTGTTTACACTGGACATTGTAGATGGACACCTGATCTGTCCTTGGATGTGGGAGCCGTCCATCTAAAAAAGGCAACTTGAGCTTCTGGGCAGGTTCGCCAGCTGGTCATCACAATAATTGTTGTCTGTTTAGACTACAACAGTTGAATCGATTTCTGCTTGCTTATGTTGACTTTGTGGTAAGGTCATGAAATAGTCTGCAATGCATGTTTGATCGCTAGGTATTGATGGCTACATTGGTCCTGGGGCAATAGGCAAACTAACACACAAACCTGCAGCACTGCTGTAGGCATTGTGAGGGATTGTATTCAGCAGTGAGACTGCACAGTACTGTCATCGCTGTTTTTAAAAGTTGCTGCCCAAGTCATTGGGCTATAGATCATGGCCATGGTGTTGCAGAAGGCACTGTGTGGCAGTTCTAGGGCTGCACTACATGAGTGGCTTGCAAGGGGCCTATTACTGGGAGTTGTCGGCAAGAGTCTGTTCCCCTGAAAGGTACTTTTGTAAAGCTATAGTCCAGTCCCCCGGAGACGTAACCTGGACCCAACCCATGCCATACAGTGCTGGACCAGTGAAATGGATATAACTAAATGCATGTGCTCGTTATCAATATACTTCCTTTTAAGGCCGGCCGTTTTGTGGTTTTGCATCATGGTCTGATTGGGAAGAGTCAGTCTTCTGGATCATGTGCTTTACTTGTATACAAAGGTAGAATTCTGGATAGTTTGGGACATCAAAATGTATTGTTGTTTACTGCTTTGCCTTTGGTTCATAACCGATTTGATTACCTTCACTCTTAAGTAATGCAGTAGACCCTTGTAATAGTGCTTGTATGACTGTAGGTATTTATGCGTGGGGTGGGCCGAGTTGCTTTAGTATTTTATAGTAGTGTACATATGGTGAGGGAGTCTGGAGATGGTTCATGTCAGATGACCTATTTTATTTATCTGGCTTAATTTAGAGTTGCAATTTTTAGGTCTCATCCAAGAAAGTGCACGTTTGTTGTGAAACATTGTTCCTTTACAGCTGCCCCTTGCTTACCATTGTCTGGCTTCATTATCAGTCATTTGCTTGCTTGCCAGTCAGCTTTCGGAGGCTTTCCTTCTGCTTGTTTGTCACTCCCCTGGAGCATGAACACATTACTCTTGTTCTTTCACTGCTAGTTTTAGGCAATACATTATTCTTTTTAAGCTCTCTATGAGAGTGCATGTGTTTTCCAGTGGCTTCCTTCATGTACTTATCTCATTGTTCCTCTTTCTTGCCCTCCCTTACCGTTCTAACTTTCTCCTCGCCCACCTTCTCTTGCTGTTCTTGCTTCCTTGTCAGTTTGCTTCCCCAGCCCTTGCTTCCTTGTCAGTTTGCTTCCCCAGCCCTTTCTGGCCACTCTACGATGTACAGGTTTCCTCTTCTCTCCCACCAGCTGTTGTCTGTGTGCTTCCCTATCCCGTCTTTCTTTCCCTTATCCATGTGCAGACCCAGCCACGCCCACTCACCCTCCGTTGCCAGCTTGCTGTTCTATCTTGTCCACTGCCATTTCAGATTCCTGGCCCATCCTTTCTCACCATCTGAACGTGCTCTCTGACATTCCTGTCTACCCTGCGTTAGTGTGCTTTCCCATTCTCATGCATGCTCTACCCTCCACACGTCCTTTCTGGTCTCTGGCCTTGTTGCCTCGATCCCAGTTTGTTTTTTATTAAACCTCATTAGAGTTGGCAGTGTTATAGTGCTGTTTTTTAAACAATTTCTTTAGCCATGCTGTACAGCAGCTGCACTGCTGTATAGTATAGCTAAAAACCATTGGCAATAGCTCCTAGGCCAGAACTATTGGCTTTGCCAGTGTTTTTTAGTGGAGCAGAATGGGCAGTCAAGGCTTGCGATTAATCCCATGGAGCTGTTAATAGCTGCCTGGTCTGAACCTGAATCCTGGTAAGTTTTTAGTTCTGAATCTGGTACTCCATATAGATGTGGACTATTGGTGATTTAAGCCAGTATTAAGTCGTTGACCTTTTTCATTGGCTCTGTATGCAGTGATTAAAGGTTTGAGATTAGCTCTGTGGTGCCAATAATAATTTTCTGGTCTGCACCCGAATCACTGTCCCTTTGATTCTCTGTTGCATGATTGATACTGATAGTCATGGTATAGGATTGGGTCTAGAACCACAACCAATCAGTATTTTATCTAGGTCAAGTCCTCAATTTAGAGTCGGGCAGCTGTTTTCACCGCTCACAATCTGCGTTCCCACTTACCTCATCGAGCTGTCTTCATGATGGACCTGTAATTTGTTTTGCCCATCTCCACTTGTGTTTTTCAGGACTGTGTAGCATTTTTAGGTCTCGCCTAGCAACGCGCATGCGCTGCTCGAAGAGGCTTATTGTAAGGGCTTCAAAAAGCTCACCACACACGCTTGTGCATGTGTGGCCTATTGCTTGTGGTTACCTGCACGGCACCATATGTTTTTAATTATCGTGCCCCGACACGGGTGCGATAATTCAAAACAAATGGTGCCGTGCGCGCTGTCTCGCGCACCACTCGCGGGACGCTGCATTCCTTGTTTTATCTTAAAAGACACTGGCTAAAAGCCTCACACGTGATGCTCACCACCTCGCCGCTTTAACGCATGAAGCTGTGCGAGACGCCCCTGCACCGTGGCGGGTGTACATATGAAAAATGTGCGTGCTTCGGTCTTTGTGTACCCCAGAGGTAACTATCCCTGGCAGGGCTAAACTGACTCCCTTGGAGTGCCTGTTTTGCAATATGCTCTCGCTCACACCGCGCAGTGCTTCATGCTGTGCGCTGGTGAATCAGTATTTACAGTCCCCCCATCTTTACCTTCCCGTTAGTAGGAGGCTCCTGGATATAAATGTTGCTCATGTTCCACCGCTACGCAGGCACCACCAGTCTTGCTTTCAAAGCGTCCACAGACAAGGTTATACGAACTACATGTTCCAGCGGTTCCGTTAAAACATTCGCGTTTACACACTCTACAAGCTTCCTTGTTGGAGAACAGTTTCAACCCTTCGAAAGGAGGCTGGGGGGGGGTCCCGTGCTATATAAAAGAAGAGTAGATGGTAGA
Organism: Lissotriton helveticus; assembly: GCF_964261635.1. NCBI lineage: Eukaryota > Metazoa > Chordata > Amphibia > Caudata > Salamandridae > Lissotriton > Lissotriton helveticus. Next base: position 434,050,067 of record NC_136072.1, on the reverse strand, counting down.
GTTGGAGGATAGTGACCCTTATTCTGCAATCCAGAGTTAGCTCAAATCCTGTACTGCAGACTGAGTGTGGTGTGGCCGCACTCCACGGTGGCCACCGAGCTGCATTAGGTAGGCGACGCAAAGCTCCCCTGCAACTTCAATGATAAGAGCCGGTGCACCACCAAAATAACACCGACTAGAGAGCGTGTTCGGCTTGCTTCTCCATGGCGTAAGACGTTTGTTTGGGGCAAGTTTTGAAGTTGTGGAGCGGACAACGAGCTACAAAAATCCTGCAGTAGAATAGGGTAGACTTGTAATGGCTGTACCATGTAACATTGCTACGTTTGATAAGGTGCATTGGGCTGGAAGGGTGTGGAGGCTTTCAATATGTTATCACTGTGCGTGACCATATGGATGCCGGGAAATTTGTTTAAAATTTTTCAGCAATGAGCGCTATCTGTTTGGGTTTGTGACATGTTTTTTCAAACAGTGCCCAGAAACCTCCCTGCCCCCCATAAGATGTGTGCTGCAGTTAATGTGTTGTTAAATCTACTTGCTACCAGCGCTGCCGACTTTGGACCTGGGGAACCAGGTTCGAGCCTCGGCGTTGGCTCAACATCCTGTAATTCTAACTCCTTAATCTCTCCTTGCCTACCAAAAAAAATGTGTACCTGTGTAGGGTAATTAGTGCGCATGCAAAGCGCTCCAGTACCTTGGGGTCGAGTTTGCGCTATATAAAACAGCGAAATAATTAAATTCATAAATAATAGTAACCCGGTAACCACATGGCTCCTTTTCAGTGCTGTGCTTTCATTTAACGAATCGGCATGTCATAGAAGTTATACCTGGCCCGTCCATTTGGATCCATGGACTTAAATGATTTTTTTTAAAAAGAAAAACGTGTGACTAAAAGATAGGCGTTCTTCCAGTCAGTGGCAGCCCTCACCATTTTGAACCAGTGTGGCACCAGGACATGAATTGAATTGGTTTTGGTGCTTAAACATTCAAAACGTTTTCGAAGAGGGTGGCAGTTTGGTACCCCATGTGCGTGTCTAGACCGTAATTATTTAGGTTGTGGTTGGATTGCTCCATATAACAATAACTTACTTCGTAATGGCTGTGTCTTATTTCGTGGGAAACCTAAGAATCAACACAAACTGCAAAACCACCAGAATTGCTGACTTGCATTATCACCTGATTGACAATGGTGTCATGTTTGGCATGTTCACTAATTTAATACCCTATTCATTCCTCTAAGTGAATTGGGCACCTTCTCCAGAGATCTCGCTGTGATTTACATCTCGCTCAACCCTTAACTGTACAGTTACTGTGGTTGATGAAAGATCCGACTAGTCTACCCTACCTGCTGGATATCTTCTGCAGAAAATGGAGGATTGCACTTGCTGCTTTCTTTGTCCGGACTAACCTTGTGCCTGAAGGTTCGATAGGCGCAGTTGAGCAACTCCCAGTACCCTTTTACTCCTATATGTGCAAGAATTCTCGGAGGTCTTCTGCCACAATGTACTTGCAGGAAGTGGATAAGGGGATGAGGATAGAGACTGCCTCCGAGGTCTCAAATGACACTTTTTAAGTTCTTAGTTTCTCACCACACCCTCAGTAGAGCGTTCACAGGGTTTGAATAGATGGCATGTTGTTCATCATTCACAAACTCAACATAATAACACACTCATCAAACTTTTTCTATTAGATATATAATAATATTTATACAAAAGAATGCCGCACTCCAGGATATCGAGGTTGACAAAATCTATTCACACCACCAACATGTTTTGACACCAGGTGTTGATCACGGTTGGGTAAGTAAAGTAAGCACAATTGAAACATAGTGTATTCACCTTTTGGTTCCTGCCGTTGGTGCCTGCCATCCTGCCTTTTGGTTCCTGCCATTGTGCACAGAACGCAAACAACGCATTGATGCCAATTCTCGCCGAGACTCGTCTGAGCTCACGCTGAAACCCTAACCGACTCCCCACAAGGTTACGCGGATCATACCTACCAGGTTGCAGCATTGAACTGCGACCAGCAGACGGGGAACCTCCAATTTTAATCGTATTCTACATTACCCCACAGCGGTAAAGGAAGCATCACTCACCGCCGGGACCTTCCACTACCACCCTCGTGTGCTTCCCTATTACGAGCCCTCATGGCGGCAATCATAAAACACCAGGCAATTGCATTAATAGTCCTGATGATGATCCCCTTTGATTAGGAGCTTGGGATCGAAACGTCGACTTTCTCTTTAACAAAGCCACAAGTTGACCATTGAGTATATTGTTTTGTGGCCTTTTGTTAGGCAGAGCTTGTTGTATCATTTCATACCAAGTTCAAACTACCGTTGCTCCAAGTTATTGCCTGTCTATTGTTTGTCTCACAACAAAATTCCTCCCCCTCACTACCCTTCCCTGATTTTAGGTACAGGATGTGCCTTGCTATATTCTGTCTGTATATTGTTGCTCCTATCTCTGCATTAGATTAATAAATTTCCATGCCCCGCTGGGCATGTGAATACATGTATAGCACTTATCTAAGTCTATATAATTTCTTTTCTCATTTCTTTTCTGCTTAGGACCCTTGTTCTTTGTAATACGAATTGATACCCGCGGTCCATAGCTACCTTTCGGGTCACCTTGTGTACCATTTTTTGCTCTTCCGCCAAGCATTCAGGCAAACATCAATCGAAATGTAAGAAGTGGCAGAGGTGAGCACCACGCTTTACCATAAAGCATGGCCTAACTCCTTTATTATTTGTGATGGCGCCGCTTTCACCTTGTGCACCTTGTTTGTGAAGGGCGCTGCTTTTACATTTAAGTGTCTTAATTGTTTTTGAACGGGGCTGCTTTCACTTTTTGATCACGGCCGCTGTCACTTTTTTAAAGGTAGGCTGTACACAGGACCGGTGGATGGTGTTCCGTTTTGGCGCATTCCCAGGCATGGAGTAATTTCTGATTATATGTTAAACTGAGAAAGCCCTTGTGGGCATTTTTCAGCCATTTTAAAACAAGTACTGATTTTGCTTGAGCAGTCTGATCTTAAAGGCCCTCATGGACATTTTGGCTTCCATCTTAAGACCATTGCCATTTCTGGCATAAATGCTGGCTCGATAAAGGACCTCGAATAAAGATGTCCTATAACAACTCATCTGTGACCATGTTGTATAGCTTTGGTGGTATTAAGACTGTACGTAAGACTGTGCTCTGTGTGTTCCAGTACCTTCTGCTTACGTCATTTCTAGTATTTGTAAGCTAGGCAGTAGGAGCCCTGATTGGTTTTCAGTGGTCATCTTGCAGTTAGCATAATTGTCTTTTAGGGGAACAAAGTTTGCAGTGCCCAGGTCAGATTGGAGACTTAAATATAACATTTCTTACTCCCAAGTCCTGTGTATTTAGTCGTTAAGGTTGAAACCTAAGGTCTATTCTGGGCGTGTATTCTATAAAGTCTTTGGGCTGCTTTCAACAATGTTATGAATTTGTGCCCTATATCCTATACATGGAAACATTATCCTTGGAAACATTATCCTTCATGGTGGGGTCAGAATAATTAATGGTATCTGTCCTATTTTGGGATTCTGGCTAGCTTTGGGTTTGGGTGCATTTTCCCCTCCAGAGAAGCCCCACGACACCTGGCATCCAGAAGCGGTTTCATGGGCAGCAGCAACCAGGGAACCAGTAATGGTGAGTGTTTGATTTCTTACCACTTATGGGTAGGGGGTAGGTTGTCAGGCTTTCTGCCCATGTGGCAGACGATCACCTCAGATGCCTGTGTCCTACAGATGTTATAGGGGTTACACAGTTCTATGGCTCTTCAGTAAAACCTTCTCGCTCCCTCCAATCATGCTGTTCGACAAAAAAGCATCTGCCAGAAGTAGAGATAGTAAACCTGTTGGCTTATGGGGCGCAATCAATCGTACTGGGACACATTCCAAGATTCCTAATCCATGTCTTCCTAGTTAAAAAGAGGGAGTGATGACAGCGTCCTGTCCTAATTTTCATGGAGTTCAGTGGGTGGCTGGTCTTCTGCCACTTCAAGAAGGAGGGCATTCCACTTCAAGATCGAGGGCATCTTATCTCTTGCGAGATAATCTGAGACCCAACAACTGGCTAGTCCATCTTGCTCTGAAAGAACTCACTATCCCAGTGTATCCGCCCCACTGATCATTCCTGTAATTCTGGTGAGGCCTTCCGACATTGGAGTTCACAACCTCCCTTTCAGTCTGTCCTTAAGCACTTGGTGTTTACCAATGTCCCGCAGCCAGTGATGGAGCATCTCGGATCTAGGGACATAGGCTTGTATACTCAGACAATATCCACCTCATGGATGAGTACCTGAGGAGACAGTCGAAACCGCTCCAAATGACCATGAATCTTTTTCAATGCTTGGTGCTTGTGATAAACGGACCAAAATCGATCCTGTCCCCAGCACTGGAAATCCCATTTTCGAATTTCGTGATAGACTCCACCTAGGTGTCCATGAGCCTCTTGTTTCAGAAGATTAATAAAATCTAACACTAGTTACGCAAGACACTTGTCAAAACCCACATCGCTTGGTCTGCTGTCGTCCGTAGAGGTTATTTTCCTGGGCCCGCTTAATCTCGGAGACCTACAACATCTAAAGACTTCCCACCTCCAGAGAAGTCACAAGTATATCAAAATAGTTCTCATTTCATAGGGGCAAAGAGTAGATACTATTTTTTTTCTCTCTTGAAGGGCCTTATGAAACCCACACTGGCAGCAGAGCCTATCATCACTTCCAACAATCAATGTGAGGAATTGGCCAAGTTTTTCACTAGAAAAGTAGAACTTATCTACCATAACTTTAACCCAGATACCATGGACTTTAATTTAGTGGGCCCTATCAGCCCTCTAAATTAGAGGGCTGATAGGGATAGCAGTTTATTGTACATCTCAACAGCACCGAGCCTCCAGCCGCAACTGCCCACAGGAGAACCGTGCCCCTGTTCCGCATTCCACGATTACACCTCTGCTCGAGCAGAGCCATTGCACTGACCCCACATATCCCCTTTTCTTACAATAAATAAAACTAAAACAACTCCTGCTTAGAACACAGAGAAACAAACATAAATACAAGTATAAAGCAACAAAACATACTGGGGAAAACAAAGAAATTAGGTGTCCCGAAATGAGGCACCAACGCTCCTTACCCCTGTTGTCCTTCGTAGAGCTCCAAATTCTATGTAACAAAATAATATTGGGTTCCCCGGATGACCGCCTCAGGGCCGACCTGTTCCTGAAGCTTCAGGACTGCATTTTCCCCACCTGTCTTAAACTGACACATCTTTCTCTGGCGGTAGCTTTGGTACCTCCTGCGTGGAAACACGCCAAAGTTATTCCACTACTGAAGAAACCTGCTTAGGATGCTTCCAAATCAGAACACTTTCGTCCCATCTCTTCATCTTTTCTTGATGAAATCGCAGTCTATCGCATTAATGCTATTCTAGCTAATTTTTTTAGATTCAACCCTTATTTTGGCTCAGACCTCAACATGGTACGGAATCCGTACTGCTGGTGTTTACTGAGCACCCACGCAGCTCACTAGTTGAGGGCAGATCCTCGCCTCTGATTCGGCTTGATTTTAAGCACCGTGTTTGATGCCGTACGTATCTCATGAAATCCTGTTGCAACGTAGACACAAGATTGGGCTTGGCAGTGTGGCTGTGACTTGGTTCACTTCCTTTTTGACTGAAAGATCCTTTCAGGTTGTTTCCTCTCCCTACGATTCCTAGATTTACACACAACGCAATGGTGTCCCCCATGGCTCCGCATTGAGCCCAACCCTGTTTAAAATCGACATTTTACCATTAGCTCAAGTGGCTAAAACCCAGGGGATCACGCTGGTGTTCTGTGCTGATACGCAGTTTGTGATCTTTCTCCAACAACTCTACAGAGAACCTAGCGAAATTCCAAGACGACATGGTGGTTTTTGTGGAGTGGATGGCGGCCAATTACCTTCAGGTGAACTCTAACAAATCGGAAATTCTTCTAGGGAGAGATATCCATCAATGGGGCGATCACTGGTGGCCCCCCGGTTTAGGACCACCCCCCAGCCCAACATGGCAGCTAAAAATCTTCTGGTCGACAGTGCCTTGACCTTTGAAGCGTAGGCGAAATCGGTGGTAGGCGTCTGCTTTGAATGCCTATGGAGCCTAAAACCCATCCTGGGATTTTTCAAGACTCATACTCACCAGATGGTTATCCAGTCTACTATACTTTCTAGACTGGACAGCTGCACTGCGCTGTATTTGGGTTCCAATACGACAGTGACCAAAAGACTTCAGATCGCCCACAATGTTGCGGCACTGCTTCTATTTGCCCTCCCTAAGTTCTGACATGGTTTCAGCTTTATCCACAGGTTGCACTTGCTCCCTGTGGAGAACATAATTCTCTTCAAGGCTGTATGCATTATTCATAAAATTCGTACCTTTCGTGGTCCTTCTTCCTATCTAATCTGCACCATCCTTGTGTCCCCCTGCGGGACTTGTGCTCAGTTAAGCTCTATATAGCCAGTTTTTGCAGGGTTAGAAGGGCGAACACAGGAGTGTGCTCCTTTTGTGCCAAAGCTACCGCCCTCTGGAACGCTTAATCTGTCCATTAGGAGCATCCAGAATCACTGGGCCTTCTGTCTAACCCTCTGTATGTGGACATCCTCTCTGAAACAAGCACTAGGACGCCCCGTTGCTGGGGCAGCCAAGCGCTTTAAAAAAAAAAGAAAAGATACAGGTGTCTCTTCCACATGGAGGCCTGGAATGGGCGAATATTTTTTTGGTTCTTAACCCGATCTGATTTGGACCAGAAGCGGGACTATTCGTGGTTCGGTGTTGGCCAAAGACAGGGCCCAGTGTTCTGTCCTCCTGAAGATGTAGAACGGACTAGGTTTCATCTCCTCCTTGCATTTAGACTTGTATTTCTGGGAACACTGCTTGAAGAACTACTTAGCAGTTTCGACGGAATTTCTTCTGAGGTAATCCAACCAGGCAGCCGATTAGTATTCATGTCAATGAGAGATCGGTAACTGTTTTTAGATTTGAGCGCACTGCAAGTAAAGGTATGTAACAAACAATGTTCGATAGTGGTGCTCCAGATGAAGACAAGTCGGTTACCACGACGAGATCAATGTGCTATTAAGATAGCTCCAACAATATGAATATATCATCGAGCACTCGGAGTCCAAAAATGTTTTTTCTCAAATACAGTGATTATTTTTATTTTTATTTTTCTTGAGATTTCAATTTCCATCTTCATTGAAACATTCTTGATAAACAGTATTCCACATACGTGCAGCCAACACGTGTTTCGTCTGGTCTTATTTGACCCAAGACTTCCTCAGGGCTGCAACCAAACAAAGTGTAACAACCATTACATCCTTGTCAGGCCAGACATAGCCTTAATATCACAATATAGTTCAAGTTATAATCTAATCTCCAAGGGACACATCCCTAAAACATACCTGTGCTCAAAAGTAGAAACGAGCTAAAAAGTATCTGCTCACCACCAAGTTCATAACTCGAAACACCCAGTGAAGTGCTATTATCAGGTGGGATATGTAGCCTCCACCTGATTAGTGAATTATTATCCAAAGGTAAGGTAGTATAATCAAATAAGATAAGAGCAAAGTAGAGTGATGTGGCCAGACCGCGAGGCATCCTACCTATATTCCTCAACATCGGTCAATTCAACTTCAAATCTTTCCAATTTCAACCTTATAAGTCTCCAATATCCATATGGCACAGAGTTTGTAATGTTATTAATCAGCATTAATACCTTACTATGTTGCAATTTATAAATTTACACTTGATAATAACTATAGTCAGTTTTCTTACCTCCGCTTTATAAATGTATCTCCCAAATTATTGGTCAATATCTTCTATGTGCAGCTGTAAGTATTATGAAAAGTCGGAAATAGTGTATTAAAGGGCTGAGTTTTAAGTTCAATCTATTTAAGTGATTAGCTATCCCCTATTTAATATCTCAAATATACAGAGATGTCTCACCTAGTAAAAAGTATCTCGAACTTTGGATCGCGTATCTCCGTGTCGGCGTCCTAAACGCGCGCCATCTTAGTTAGTCTTTTTATACCTACATGAGGGCGGGAGGCGCCATCTTGGTAGAGTCCGTGAAGTATTTAAAAATAAATATTTTCTAGATTAGGCGACTATGTAGGCTAAATAGCTCTACACTATTAGTATTGTATATTGTTGTGATTTAAAGATAACGAGATCATGTAATTATATTACGTAGTCATCAGTAGTATCGGACATTATTAAACTAAATTTCCGTAATTAGTAATTGTATAAACTAACATTACTACACAACTATTACTTTTATTTACCTAAGAAGGCATATCAATTTTTACGAAGTAGTGTACGTATATGCAAACTCAGTCGCCATCTTGGGATGGTCTAAATCACAGTACAACCCTACCGGGATCAAGACAGGCCATGGTGTAGTGGCGTGCACTCATTTATAGAGAGCAAACGTGATGTCTTAATATCGATTAAGTATTATTATGTAACTAATGAAAGTAGTTTTAAATTAATTAATAATATTTATTGCCTTTTATATCTATTCCGGTGTTCCTAATCTACCCTTTCGCCGGTCATGTATAATTGCGGTAAAAGTATACTAAATGAAACTTCTCAGGCTATTGCATTTAGATATGATTTAATAGAGTCTGGTATAAGACTGTTGTTGATTGCTCAACGCGAAGGGACACTGGCCGTCTACCTCGCTATCTAGTCACAAAGCTCCACTTCATAGGAGTTGTTGCAAGAGTATTGGGAAAGACAAGTTAGGAGGCAACGAGTTCTATATAATATAACATCCTAATAACACTACATTCTGCGTATATACAAACAGAACAGTAGAAATAAGAATTTCATATTCCAGTCTAGCACATAACCTATGTCAAATATTAAGATTCAACACATATCTAAAATTATTGAACAACAGTCAATTCATGGCAATCTCTATCACAGGTTAGAAGGTAACAAGTTCTACGTAATGTAACATCCTAATGGCATGACATTCTGAATATATTGAAAACAGAACAGTAGACATGAAAACTTCAAATTTCAGTCAAACGCATAACCTGTTACAGATATTAGAAGTTGTACAGATATCTAGAATCATTTAACAGCAGTCGACTCATAGTATTCTCTATTACATGTACTTTCTTAGGTTAATGCAATGAATCTGAGCTTATAGCATGCTGCATGTAATGGTCTCATTCCTACTGTGCTTAGATGTACCAGTAGTTAATGAGCGATTCTGAAGTTCAGATCATCTTATAAGGTGTACATTATTCATTCCCTAAAAAGAATTCATACTCATGGTCTATATTAAGACCCATTTCTACAGCTTTCAACTTAATTAGCCAGACAACTTCCTTCCTCCTTAGTCTGAGTATTCTGTTCCCCCCCCCCCCCCCTCTGGGGTCTGGTTCTAAGTGATCTATACCGTGATAGCTAAATGTGTGTTTCATTCTGTCTTGAGAGTTTCTTATTATATGTGCTGCGGTTGGGTACCTAGTGTCACCTTGTATAATTGCTCTGAAATGTTCAGCCATCCTGTCTTTGAGTTTCCTTTTTGTACTCCCAACGTAAATCATTCCACAGCTACAAACAATAACATAAACAACGAAGGTTGTGTCACAATTGATAAACATCTCTATTGTGTTCTCTCACGTTCCATTATAGTTAAAGCTTACCACTTTTTTCTTTGCCCATCTACATGACGAGCATCTTCCACATTTGTGGAAGCCTTTGAATTTAGATAGCCAGTCTTTATTCACAGATTTCTTAGGGTAACTCGGACTGAGTAAATTAGACAGTGTTAGTCCTTTCTTAAACGTTACAGAAGGATGTCGGGTAATGTGTGGTGTGATCTCATGATCTAACATCAATAGATACCAATGTTTCTTGAGAATGGAGTACAGTTTAGTACTATCTGTGCTATAATGTGTAATCAATCTGACTTTAGTTTCTACATCTTTATTCTTCTTATCTGATTTAACTTTTAATGTATCCTTACGTTTAAGTTTACTAACTCTGGTTATTGCTGTGTCTATCACTAGTATTCATGTCAGTTACAGAATTTGAGTAGCTGAAGATTGGATCAGAGAGTGTTTAGATTGATCTCGGACAAGTGGGGTCTGTTCATGACAGAACTGCTTCCGTCACATCTGGATCGCCAACTGGACAGTTAATTCAGTTGGAGACTGGACCTGTAAGCAGTGGCAACAGATGCCTTCCTACAGAATTGGAGCAACGAGGCTGGGTACTTGTTTCCCCCTGTTCTCTATAGAGTCTTTCCACACAGGTACGGTAGCAATAGGTGTGTAGTATTTAATGATACAAGGAGGGGAGAAAGCATGGCATAGAAACAAATGTACAACACGGCGGACCGAATTTTGGTGACTCTGCATGGAAATCTCAAGTCGGGTATGCAGTTCTGATGGTACTTTCTTAGGATTACCATACCTCCCCTCCCTGTTTGTAGATTTCCTTTTGCGGTCCGTTGATTACAGGGAAAGATGGAAAATCAAATATCTTTTGTGGAAAAGCTGAAAGTTTACTCTCAAAGATTGGGGATAAGTGGTCCATTAGGTGTTAAAAGTTGGCTTGGTCGAATTGGTTGGGCTGGTGCCAGTTAAGGGACTTGGATTCCATTGGGGCAGACATTGTCCATGTATTGAATTTCCTGGCGAGTGTGGCTTCTAAGGGCAAGGTATGCAGATCGGTGAACACATCCGGTTAGAGATGTTTGACGGGACATGCTCCTGTAGAGGGCCTTCCTGTAGGGGAACATTCCTGATTAGGAAATTGTTGCAAGGTGTTCGCCTTTCTTTCCCTTCGAAACAGAGATTCTTCTTTCTATGTTATATCAATATGGTTTTGAAGTTGCTTCTATTGTGGCTGAGTAATGAGTATCCATGAATTGTCAGGGAGGCTGGTCATGTTATATACCTGGTTTCCTGCAGAGGTTTCTCAGATGTCAGGGCTCCCGATGTAACAGGCAGAGTATTTACCCCAAAGAGGATTGACTTTCACATTTCTTGGAGAAATGCATGTAATTCTAAGGTTGTGTTCCACTTCTCTTTTCAGGATGTGCCAAAACTGTGTGTGTGGTGAGGTGTTTAAAGGCACACAAAAACAAGACTGAGGAAATGCCTTCTTTTGGGGGAGAGTCAATTGCTTATTGCTATGTAAACCACACAGAACGCTTGAGTATTAAATTTATAAAGCGCTAACTTAGCCCAAGGGCGTCCAGGTGCTGCAGAGGACTGATGCACAACCAAATAAAATGATGCTCATACTGAGGTCTGTGTAAAAAAGCCAGGTTTTCAAGGCTTTACGGAATAGAGAATGTGACCCAAGACCAGATAGATCTTCAGGTAGAGAGTTCCACAATCTAGCAGCAGCAGTGGAAAAAGCCCTGCCTCCCCATGTAATCTTTTTATACCTGGAACTACCAGCAAATTCTTGCGGGCAGACCTGAGATGCTTGATGGGGGTATAGCCCTGGAACATTGCTCTAATGGCCTCAGGGCCTAGTCCATAGTAGGCATTATCAGTCAGGCATGGAGTCTTAAAGAGAATTCTTCGATCCAGAGGTAGCCAGTGCAGCGAAGTGAGGGGGACCAAAACTGAGTGGTACTTTGGCAGATCCATCACCAACCTTGCTGCAGCATTCTGTACTAACTGTAGCAGTCGCAGCAGGCCTTTGTTAATGCCCAGATAAAGGACCTTACAATAATCAAGTCTGGACATTATCAATGCAATCACTGCCTGCTTTCGTGATTTTCGCATTTTTATACTCACCAATGATATCGGCAGTGGGGTAAGTGATGCAAGAAGCGGGGCTTGATGCCAATGTATTTGTGGCACACTCAGTAAGATGTGCCATGGCTTTCAAGGTTTTTGCGCTGGGAGGGGGGGGGGCGCATTGAGGATGTTAATGCAGTAAAATGGTCATCCGATTCCTCCTTTAAGAGGTTTTACTTCAAACCAATCTCTGATGTGGCTACGCTGTTGGTTAGTAAGCTTTGAACCAGCATACTCCTCGCCTCCGGTCCTAACCTAGAATGGAAAATAAAGGTTCCAATTCTATTAAGGGCACTGAGGCAAGGATTATCCCACTCAAATTGCTCTGGGTCAGTACACATTTTTCACCCCACCCTCTGTTTGTTGCATACTTGTTTAGTAACCATATTCCCTCTTATGTGGTTGATATTTTGAGTTGTGGTAATTTTATTCGGTATTAAAAGTATGATTGTGATTATAGCTAGGTAAATTTTGGTCCTTTTAATGGAATAAGATTCTATCTAGTTCCAGTTTATTTATTGATATCTTTCTTGCATGAAATAAATCTTCTCAATTGGAGTAACCTGTAGCAGGAATCTGGTGCATGTCTCCCAAAGAAAGAGAAGGCACAGTAATAGGTGAAGGAGTATAAAGGACTTTCCGTCTTGTGATTGGTTATAAGTTTCTCATGCTTCCCATCCCTGGTGCTCATGGGAACGTTTTAGATGGGTTTTTTTGGTGGTGGGTAATACAAGTGAAGAGTTTTTGCATAATCCTTGCCTCAGTGTCCTTAATAGAATTGTTTAACCTTTCTATAAAAATAGCTAGGAAAAGTTCTTTTTTTTCAATGGATTATATGCAGGAGTGAGGCTAGTAATTTTGGTATGTTTTCCTTCCATTTTCATCAAGTAAGTATAGATATTGGTCAACTGTTACAGTAGGGTAATGTCCGAGACTCTTCAGTGTGCCAAAAGCAATCTGGGCCTACTAGACCTCTATCATAGTGACAGAGTTTGTTTCCCTCTGGTGTTCTGGAGTCAGTCCTGCTGTGCCTCTGAAAACAGGACCTAGTTGGCCCTCTGCGCTTGAACCTCAGAGTAGCTAGTGCAAACAGACTGATTTTTTAAGGATTGGTGTAGGGAGGGTAGAGCCTCTAAACTCAAACCAGTCCAGCAAGCTTAATAATTTTTTACAAGTCCAGTTCTGTTCTCTTTATTTAAACTAGACAGTTCTTTACTCCCACCAAATCGAGATGGCACACAAGAAAAGCTAATCCCCACAAGGTTGCATACTGGTGATGCAATGTGCTTTATCTACAGAGAATACAGACAGACGAGATTAAAGCTCAGATGCAAGCACACTATTGGTTTAGACGATCAGCTTCCCTTATTTCTATGTCCTGTGTGTCAATCCAGATTTCCTTAATTAGTCCTTTTTTGAAACTGGATTATTTTTATAGCGTGAATCTCATATAAATCTCCAACCTCCGGTCCAGCAATAGTCTGTGGTGTGGGGTAGTGCGCTATTGCTGTGCAGAAGACAACACAAGTCAGTTTTCCTTCTGGTGGCAATCACTGGAAGTTGCTGGTGAGCTGGTCAGTTCACATTGCTTAAACATATAGAAACCCTCAGAGACTGGGAAGTCTTCTGGCAGACTTTTAGTAGTTCTATTTACTCTCATGGCAACAGTCCACTATTTTGATCCTTCCTGCTTTCAAGCGTTTGAGCTGGAATTTCCCTTCATTGTCACAGTCAGCTCTGTGAGGCCAGGCATGCGTTGTTACCCCCCCCCCCCCCCCCCCCCCCTCCAAAATACAAACTGGCATGGCAAGCTCCCCCCAGGTCATAGAAAGACCCGCAGTTCATTCAACAATATACGCAAAGTTTAAGTGATGTCCTCTCACCGTTTAGGGGACTAGCTAGCTAGCTGTCTGACTGGCTCCATCCCTGGATCTCAGCAGTGCTTTGAGTATTCTGTGGAGCACTCTTACTTGTACTTGAAAAACTTTGAACTGGAAAAAAGTGATCTAATTTGTCTCCCAGACATGGATGTTGATCCTACTGTCAATGCGCAGGAACTGATTGGGTCCTTTTCATATTTCAAGTTCAGTGCATAGACTTTGTAAAAGGTAGTTGCTGGCATAGCAAGTAGTGACTATGCTGGCTCCCAGTGGAACTACCCACAATGAGCATGTTGACTTTTGAAACCTCTACGCCTGTTGTGGACCTGTGTTGTCATAACCGTTTTAGACCTAGCACTTCGAGAGAGACAGAAGAGGTAAACACTGCTATAAAGAATGTCGTAGGACCGGGTGTTTTTGAGGTGTGAGGTGCTCAAATAATTGTCCCATATACGTATTCAACAACTAGGTTTTTGCCCATGGCGCATTCAATAGTGGGAATGTACACCCTACTCCCATTGGTACAATACTAAGATTGAGAAACAATATCTAATTACATGAAGCACACACCATTTAAGCCCTTCAACATTTTTGGGACCAGAAAGTGTAATAAATATAAGATTTATTTTCTTCTTTTGCCGTATTTTCTTTTCTTTAAGCGACATTCCTTTAGCCAACACGTTTCGTCGTCTTTTGGAAGTATCCCTACAATTTCGTCAGGGCTGGTCTGCTAGTAAGCTTCAGTGGTCAGAGCTCCTGCATGGAATGAGCCAGTGTAGGAGGTGAATAGGTTGTATCGCTTTCTGAGATCGTCCTAAACTGACATGAGATGTGACTACAAAAGAATAGATGTGGTATGAATTGGGAGATGATATTCCTTCCAATGGTGCTGTAAACAGAAGGACTGTACTAATTAGTGTACAGTGATGTCCGCTGTATAAACTGCCAGGAGCATGCAGGGCTCGGTCCAAAAATTGTTTGTTGACTTGAATGGCGTGTGCTCCATGTAATTAGACACTGCTGTAAAGAAGCCAACACTGGTAAGGAAACAGCAGTTTATTGTACATCTCAACAGCACCGAGCCACAAGCCGCAACTACCCACCGGAGAACCGTGCCCCTGTTCCGCATTCCACGATTACACCTCCGCTCAAGCAGAGCCATTGCACGGACCCCACATATCCCCTTTCCTTAAAATAAATAAAACTAAAACAACTCTTGCTATACAGAGAACCCAACAAACACAAGTATAAAGCAAAATAACTTACTGGGGAAAAGAAAGATATGAGGTGTCCCGAAATGAGGCACCAACGCACCAAAATACAAAACGCACGGCACAACAGTAAACACGCAGCATTATTACCTAACATATTAGTCAAATCTCTTGGGCACACATTTCCTTCTAGGAGTGCCAACACGATTTCCACCCACATCCCTGCACCTACCCTCCTCCTTGCACACCCATCTTCTCACACAAAAAATCGACTTTAGAACCAGGTACCACCACAATCATAGTTTTGCTCAGCACTTTACCATTCTCTAACCCCACCACACAATCCTCAACCTGTCTCGCCACCATGGGTGAAGAGAACTTAGATTGGCCCTTCCTCACCTGATGAGGAATGAAAACTGACCAGATCACTAACCTTCACGTCAATTTCTCTTCCATGACCATTATCTTTAGCACAGTATTTTTCCTGCACGCACTTGAGCACATCCAACACCTTTCCTACTTTCACACAATTAAGTGACTTTCTTCCCATCCATACACTGCTAAACCGGGTACAAGCCATCCTGCCTCTTAACAATGAAAACTGAGACATACTTGTACTAACAGGAGGAGTTCTTATAGCCCATAACATGTCACAAATAACTTCCTTCCTATTCAACCCATTTATCAACGCCAGCTGCAGTTGATCTTTGATTACATGGTTCACCCTTTCGACAAGACCATTGCTGCAAGGGTGATGCAAAGACATTCTTATGTATTTGATACCATTAGATTTGAGAAATTGATCCATCTCTTTGGAGACCAATTGACCACTGCTATCCATCACCAACGCCTCCGGGTAAAGCTCCTGAAAGAAATTAGTAATTACACTTGAATTCACGCTTTTGACAAACTTCAACTCAGTCCACTTGGATATGTAGTCTACCAACACCAACGCATACTTGGGTGAACTTCCAAGGACCCCGAAAGTACTTGATATATCAAAAGCCAACTTATGCCAGGGCACACCATTGCTTTATACAGCCTGTACAGGTAATGGCACAACAACCTGTGACTTGTCACTCAAAATGCACACACTACATTCCCTCACATAATGTTCCACATCTTTGTCAATCCCAGGCCACCAAAATTCTTCATGAACTTTCCATTTCATTGCTCGCACACTCATTTGCCCCTTATGGGCAAATTCTAGACCTCAATGCATCAGGCACAACCAATATGTCACACCTAAAAAGTGCATCACCAACTAAAGTCAACTCACTTGCAGATCTCCAAAATGGGATTAGTACTTCCATGTCACGGGCATATGGTCACTGCCCTACCATGTACTTCATTACTGCCTGCAATACTCCATCTACATTGGTAGCAGCACGCCATTCCTCTTCAGATAACACACCACCAGTATTTTTTTATTTTTTATTTCTGTATTTGCATTTTTGATATATACAAATACAACATCCACAGGATATATTACAGTTTGAGTCAAGTTTTGGCGTCTGTACAATGTTTTACATTACACAGGCTTAACACTTTTGATACATTACTGTTACCAGGTAGTTTTTTAATTATTGAGCTACTGAGGTCTGATACACAGTGAGATTGTAAATTACAAAAATGGAGAGGCAGTCCGCAAATCTGTGGTATCATTAAAACATAACGAGCATATCTGGCAACTAAAGGTCGTTAGGTTTCAGTGAGCTTGTTTTTCCCATACTGTGTGGATTGGAACAATGCAGTGCTAACATGAATTGAACCAACACACCCAAATCAACCAACACACCACCAGTAATAGCATTCACAGAACACACCAATTCCAAATCATCCTCACCATCCTTGTTCGCCTCAATCTCTTTTTCGATTGACACACATGACAAAATCTGCAGCGAAATCCCGGACACCTGGAACAAATTGCAAGTTATATTGATACTCCTGCATGCGGTATCGTCACTTTGCAATGCGAGGAGTTGCCCTTCCACCACTGCCAGTTTTGAACAGATCAACCAATGACTTGTGATAAGTACGTAGGGTGAATTGATTGCCCCACACAAAATTCCTAAAATAATGCCCCCCACCACAAACCCAAAGTTTTTTTCTAAAAAAATAAATAAAAATAAAAGTTTTTTTCTATCGTGGAATATGTAGGTTCAGCACCACTAAACGTTCTAGATGCGAAAGCAATGATCTCCTTACCATCATTTCTTTCCTGCATAAAAACCGCTCCCAACCCATGGTTGCTGGCGTCGGCAGTGATAATGCATGTCATTGGTGTTGAATGGTTTGAGGGGTTGTGCAGTCACAATCTCATTCTTGGTCAAGTAAAAAACATTCTGACACTTGTACTCCATTTGTATGAAACATCTTTCTTCAAAAGTTCCTGGAAGCACGCAGTTTTGCTATAGAAATTGGTCACAAATTTGGCATAGTATTTGATCAAACCTAGAAATGACCTAAGTTTACCACTAGGCAAAGGTGCGTCCTCAATAGCCCTTAACAGTTTAAACTTGGGCTCGATACCTTTACTTGAAACACGATGACCAAGATAATCCACACCATCACAACAGAAAGTCAAACCAGAAGCATTCAAACCTTCCAAAACCTTCTCTTACCTATCATCATGTTCATTGTTAAACCTGCCATAAATTAAAATATCATCTTGGAAGCATATCACCCGACATATGTCCTTGGACAAATTGTTCATGAGCCTTTGAAGACAGAGGATGCTGAGGCTAAACCAAACGGCCTCCGTCTATAATGAAAAGCACCTTCAGGAGTGACAAAAGAAGTCCAATGCCTTGACTCCTCGCATAACTCCACCTGATGGCAGGCTGCAGACTTGTCCAAAGTTGTAAATACCGCAGCACCCTTTCATGTGGACGACAATTCATTGATGTTAGGCAAAGGTTGCCGATCAACCCAAATATTAGCGTTCAGGTCACACAAGACCACAATCTCAAAGATTTGTCAAATTTGCACGCTAAAACAACCGGAGAGCCAATCTCTCAGACCCTTCGATTGGTTCAGTAATGCCCAGTTTGCACAATTTCTCCTATTCTGATTTAAGCTCACTCCTCGTGTTGAGGGGATCGTGTTGTGTACCTTGGGTACTGCATCATCTTTCAAAATGATACAATGTTTAAACCCTTTGAGCTTGCCAAGAGAGTCCGTGAAGGATACTTCACTAACCACTTACATTCATCTACATTGCATACTGCTTTGTTACATATCTCTAACAACCGTTGTCTAGATAACCAAATCAGGATGGTTGGGGTACAAAATTATGTCAATTTCCCTGCTCATTCCAAACCAATAAATTGGACCCACCCTTGGAACAAACATTGTGCCAGTGCAAGTTTTTACATCAAATCGCAATGTAGCTTCAAACTGGCCTAATGCTTCTACCTTCTTTCCCCCATACGCAAAACTTTTCACATGAGATTAGCTCAAACTAGGAACGTTCAATCTGGCAAAATCAGACTCACCAGTCAACATGAATGGTGAACCTGAATCAGCAATGACTGCTACTTTAACATCATTCATAACGATTTCAAATATGGGGTTTCTTTTGAAAATGTGATGCAAATCTGACACTGCATTCTCAACATACATTCTCAACATGCGAAGATGACAAAGATGACATTAGAATCACACTATATCTTCATCTGATTGACCATCATCATCAATGGATTTAATCCGTGTTGCCTCGTCTCCTTTGGCACTTGGATGACTTGCACACTCTTGCAAAATGGCCTCACTTGAAACATACAACATTTGAAGCTGGACAATGTCTGGCAGTGCTCACCTGTGTTCAGCTACCACAACGGAAACGCACTACGTCCACACGCTCACTAGATATCTTAACATTCGACCGGTAATTTGTTAGACTAGGTTTCTCCAAAATGTTCCCGTTCCCCATATCTACATTTTTAGTCATAGCGTTCATGTGTAGATGTGCTTCCACCCATCTCCCTCATCCAGTGTTGGGAGTTGTCAATACTCCTATCTATGGTCAATGGTACTTCCAGACTAGGATCCTCGGTGGACAATCTCTCTTGAATTGTTTTGTTAGTTTTTTCAATTAGTTGATCCCTTATAATTTCGTCCTTGAGGTCACCATAGTTGCATGTTATGGCTTAGTTGCGTAACGCAGCTACTAAATTATCAATATGTTCACCGGGAGCTTGGCAACGTTGCAAACATTTGTCATTCCAACACCACATTCTTCTTGGGGTTAGATCGCTTATTCAGTGTGAGCACTATAGAAGCAAACTCATCAACCAAATAACCCTCTCCATCTTCACCAGTGCTTGCACGCATCAGTACCATCTCAGCAGGCAATGTCTTGAGGATACTACTGCCTGCAGCACCTAAATTATATGCTAACGTTTTTTTTTTATTTGATGTAAATGTGTCCCCATCAATGGCCTCAAAATAGGCCTCAAATGCCTCATGCCACCGCTCCCAATTTGAGACTGGGGTGCCTGGAACACTCAAAGGCTGGAGGTGGAAAAATCTTCTCCATAATTACTTAAACAATCGTTACTGAAAATGCTGAAATGACGCTGTAGGGCAAAACTAAACAAAATTTAACAAAAACACAAGCAAACTTGCTACAATTCTGTATACTGGCTGTGCCTGTCACTGTTTGTTCCAGTGAGCATAACAATGCAGGCAGGATGTCTTCCAATATTGGTAACACCAACAAATGTATTACCGTAAACTGGGCGTGCCTCCCACAGTTTTCTTCGAATAGAGCAGACCGACAGGCTACTTCCACTTGCAAGTAGAAGTGCTCCTTGAATGCTCGTTTCACCGCATTCAAAAGAGGTGTCATCGTACATCCGAAACAGTCAAACGCTGCGGCGCTGCCAAGCAAACGTGAAGAGATCCTTCCTAAGATGGCAGTGGACGTCTGCTTGCAGCGACTCGCGACGTTCCCAATTCTATTGCGGCTTTATAAAAGCAAAATGGAGGTGGAGTGAAGCCGCATTTGCTGGAGGTGTGTTACAGCGAAAGGGAAAAAAACAATCTGCCCAAGACCTTAGTGGATCCCCTCAGCATCACCATCATACCAATAGCATAGGATGCGGGAGCTGCGAATTACCCCACACCCGCTCTGGATATCAATACCAATTGCAGGGAGGGCGCAACGCTCGGGGCATGTCAATACACGGACTTCACAAACCATGCCTGCTGTCCGAACAGCTCCCGTTTTGTGGAATCCTCGGTGCTGCAACTCGTCGCCAGTGTAAAGAAGCCAACGCTGGTAAGGAAAGAGCAGTTTATTGTACATCTCAACGCGCACCGAGCCTCTGGCTGCAACTTCCGACAGGAGAACTGTGCCCCGTTCCACATTCCATCTCAGCGCAAACTGAGCCATCGCACTGGCCCCATAACTGCCAAAAACGTTTCCGCCCTCTAACAGAATTTTGCTGACTCAACTCAGTTTCCCCACCACCAATGTCAGAATGGACTAACCAACAGCACCTTGGTAAAAAGGTTCCCGTAGTGTTTCTGAAGTCTGCTATGTCTCAATCTTCCCATACTGCAACGTCTGGGTTACATCCTTCAGCTCAGGAAAGCAGCACTCATAACACAGCATGTACATGGGATGATAGTGCCCAGGTATGGAAGCTCCTATAACAGTGGAAATGTACATGAATGGTGCCTGTAGCTGCACTTTAGTTCTGAACCAAAGACAAAGGTATTTTCAGTGCTGGAATTATCTATACCATGGACTTTGGTTGGTAGGGGCATGCTTGTTGCTCCTAAAGTAAAAGGCCACCAGCCGGCCTACCTTTCTGCACATACACTAGATGAACATGTGAGCTGGGCTAAAAAAAAAAAAGTCTGAATACTGAATATCGCATGCATTCGAGTCACTCGGATGAGGGGTATATGCCAGTTTACCATGCAGGGGCTATTACCGTCCTAAAAGGAAATATGGAATTGTGTTACTCTGCACATTTTAGCATTGACCTAAGTAATTGTTGTCGCTTTTTAGCTCTGGGTTTTGACAGTGCAGCTGTCATACACACCTCTTGTCTACAATATGTACAGTATGCTTTGGGTCCTCCCCTTTCAAGCACAGACATTCTTCGAGCAGCCTCTTTTAGCATTTGTCTTAACACATTCACTCGCATCAAGGCTCATCCCAGTCGAGGATTCATCTCTCACCTATTACTTTGGGCTGGTTGTATTTTTTCCCTGCCTCTTAAGAGTTTGCATTGAAGTTCTTGATGAACTGTACAACTATAGGCATTTCAGCTGAAACCAATTTGTTTGACAGTTTTCCTCTTCTGTTATTACTTTTACCTTTGCCCCTCCCTCCTTTGCCTTACACGTTACTCCTGCCCGCTGTTAGAAAAGGGGGTCTCTAGTTGGCAACGGTTTGCAACTTTGCCCAAGTAGGGACCCTTCTTCATAGTCAGGGTAAGGGGGATACACTTCTAAAATAACCCCTGCTCAACCCCTTGGTAGCTTGGCATGAGCAGACCGGCAGCTCTCGGAGCCAGTGTGTAAAGCATTTGTGAACACATACAGTGAAAACACTACAAATAGACACCACACCAGTTTAGAAAAATAAGTAATCTTTATCTAAATCAAACCAGACCAAAATGACAAAAATCCACAATACAGTAATCAAAATCTGACTTTTAAAAGGTAGAAAAAGTTCTGTTGAAACAACAAATTGTGGGTAAGACACTTTTCACCCAAAGTACCTTGGATGCGTCATGCGCACATTCAAAAACTGCCGCAGGGAAGATGATGTGTCGGTTCCTTACTCCAGGGGAGGCGATGCGCCGGTTTCTTACTGTGTGGGGACGTTATGCATCCGTTTCTTACTGCGGCCCTGGCGTTCATGCAGGCGTTGAGCCCAGATGCGCTTCGTGATAATCTGGGATGCGTCGGTTCTCGATGCGACGCCGCTGCGTTCTCTCTCCAGCTGGGTCCCACGATGCGTTGGTGCTTGCAGCCGCACAACAGGGCCTGTGTCGGAATCGGTGCGGTGATCTCTGACTTGAGATTTCGGTTCACGGGGTTCGGTGATTTCTCGAACAGCAGGCAGGAGCTGCGTTGGTTTCTTCTGCAATGTGTCGGAAACTGGTGCAGATGCGTCATGCTTCTTGAAGTTGCATTTCTTTTCCAGCTCCCAACAGGAGGAACAACCTCCAGAGGCCCAATTCGGCAACATTCACCTCCTGGCAGGTCAGAACTCCCAGCAAGGATATTCAGGGGAGCTGGTGGTGAAGTCTTTGTATCCCTGAGACTTCAAAAACAGAAGGCAAGCTCTGCTTCAAACCCTTGGAGATCTTCCTCAAGCGGGGGACACAGCACAGAGCAAGGTCCTTGTCCTTTCCTTGGCAGAAACCACTACTGCAGGCCAACCCAAGACAGCACACAGCAAAGGGGTAGTACTACTCCAGTTTCTCCAGCTCTTCTCCTTGGCAAAGGTTCCTCTTGGATTCCAGAAATGATCCAAAAGTCTGGGGTCGGGCACCACTTTTTGTAGCACAAATTATTTTGTTCTCGTGGCAGAGAAGATCTTTGCCCAGCCAAAACCAGTTCTGTTTTCTCTGGTGCAGCTTCCTGGCAGGAAGTGGAGATCGCATTGTCCAAGGCAGACCAGGCCCAGTTAGGTGTGAAAGAATTCTCCTCCCCCCTACTCTGAATGCAGCCCAGGTCTATTCAGTTCAGACCGGACTCCTCCAGGAAAAACAGGGCACACCTCACCTCCCCAAGTGGGTGTCTGAACAGAATGCACATCCCCAGCCCCAAGCACTCCAAAGCCAGACAGTCACTACAAAACCTTATAAACCCAGCATACACAAATCATCCGTACTAAAAGATTCTGAGTTTGGGCATGCTAAACTCCATCCTCCTATCTTGTTTCCAAGGGCAGTTATACTCCTAAGATGCTATAAGTAAACTCCCGATTTTATCCTACGGGACAGATAGCCTTTCAATAGTGAAAAACGAAATTGGCAATATTTCACTATAAGGACATGCCACACACATCGGGGCATGTTCTACTTTCCCCATACACTCCACCTTGCCCACAGGGGTACCTTGGGCCTACTATAGGGGTGACTCTCATGTAAGAAAAGGGAAGGTTAGGGCCTGGCAAGTGGGTCGACATGGCAGTACTAGACTGCACACAGACACTACAATGGCCTTTTGCAAGTTTGCTTGTGTGGGCGGCACAATCAGTGCTGCAAGCCCACAAGCAGAATTTGGTTTACCGGCCCTGGGAGCACACAGTGCACTGTACTAGGGACTCGACTGTAAACCAAATAGCCAATTATGGAAACACTAATCCATGACAACAATTTACACAGGGAGCATATGCACTTAGCACTGATCAGCAGTGGTAAAGTGCCAAGAGTCATAAAACCAGCAAAAACAGGGTCAGTAACAGGAGGGCAAAAAGTCTGTGGATTAACCCGCTGAAAAAACCAGGTCTTTTACCCGTGAACTGGTTTGATCTGCTTCATGCCTCTCCCTTTTTCACTGGGTCTTAGATGTCCACGTTAATCAATATTTGCTTCCTGAATCCCATCACCCCACTTTTCGCCCTTGCTTGTGTTGCGGTTTTCACTGGCTTTCCCTTCCTAGACATGTAGAACATAGAGTTCATTCCCTGCCAGTGAATCTAGTCACACCTTGCTGAAAACGCAGAAAAAAAGTTTCTTTGCGAACTTCTTTAGCTGTGCTCACAGTAGCCAGTTCAGCTGACTGGCGGGCCTTGGGAACCAGTGCCACCGTCCAGAAGGCAACAAGGGCATGAACCTACAAGTCAAGATTTTTAGGGCTGCTGTTGTAGACACGAAGTACAGCCATCCTGGGATTGCTTTACTAATAATCATAAATGAGCGTTCTCTCAAATTTTGATTTTTAGTGTAAATGAATATTGAATATTTCTCACCACGAAAATGTAGAGAATGAAAACGGATTAGCAAATTAAGTGGATGGGGTTTGCAGCTTGCTTTTCTCTGTCGGGGCCCACATAGGACGATTAGAGAAAGGGCAAAGTTCTGCTGTACTGCTCCGTGAGTCGGCAGTGTCCTCTTTATTCCGAAGATCTTTAGACTGCTTAATGGTTCTGTCCGACCACGTGCTCTTCCAAACCCTCCTCTTCAAATGAAAGTTGCGGTCTGCTATCCAGCCTAACTCAATTGGTTACTTAAACCTGTGTTGCGAGTCTCCATTCACCTAGACTTAGACCCCCCTCTGCGTTCGCGCTACCTACAACTGTAAACCGCGCCTCACTCGATCACTCTTAAAAAAATCTGGCGCTTAAAATTGCTATTAATGCCATCTGCGCCCCTGCATGATTTTGAGGCTGGCACGGGGACAAACGGAAACCTTGTTCTCTCCGTGGCTCCCACAACGTGGTCAGGTATTAATGGCTTTTATGGCAGCTGTAGCATTGGTTTAAATGCTGCTTTTGGACTCCTGTCTTCGAAACTTCCATTTTAGAGCTTCCTAGTTAGTCTCAGTATGTTTTCTTGGTAAGGTAATTGATGCAGATTACATTTTCTAAGGCCGCAGCCCAATCTCAGTCCTGTGCTATTGGCATATTGACTATTGGTGATATTATTGTAATAGCTGTGCATTAAACAGGTGCCAGACACTAAAACGTTCTATTTGCGCTACTTCCTGGTGCATGAGGACTGTACTGGACCTCTGTGCATTGATTGTTTTTCTGAAGGAGTTTTAATTTGACACGCTTCAAAATGAAATACTAATGTATGGTTTCTGCATATTTACCCATTTTCAGCAGTTCCTCCAGAATTCACGACTCTTATGAAAAATAACACAAATGAGCTGTTTATATGCAAAAAAATTTTTTTCCAAAAGCAATCATTTACACCTGTTATTGTCCTGAACTACTGTAATAGGCTTAATAGCTGCTGAAGTCCACGTGACCACTTTATTGCAGTATGTTGCCAAATTTCACGCCCAGATAGATTTGTTAGAAATATTTTAAATATGATATAGCGAAGAGGACATAATCGCCGTTTTGTGTAATTGTTTTAAATGATTATTTTATTTAACCTCTGGTGCTCCGAAGGTAAGTTGGAACCCAATAAGATCCAGTACCGCAAATGCATCACATTCCAGCGTATATGTACATCATTTTGAAGAAGCCCGCGTAAAACCTACAATATTTGGTAATTGCATCAGGAGGGTGCACATAGGCACCCGTGCCGTTCGCATATACTAGGGCGTATGTCCTTTCTAACCATCGAATCGCTTTTAGAAAGTATATGGTGTGCCTTTACTTAATATAATATGATTAAATAGCAAAGACTATCATCCTAAACCCGACGGTGCCCTTGTTACTTAATGCTCTAAGAAATTAATTCTTAATATAGTTGTGCAAATCCGACATATTAACATGAGGTAATTCTGAACTGCACACTGAAGGGGGCGCACTTGCAAATGTATTGGATGGACCGTATGCACGCTTATTCGGAAGCCTTTCCTCTGTTTACTTCTGTTAGTTTCATAAACACATTTCGCAGTATAACTAATCTTGATCTGTCTAAAGTCTCAGATTCCATGTGCAAGTAGCATAGTTGTAGTAATTTTTTTCGCTTTACCCTTTTGCCACCAATGCTAGGAGTTTAAAAATAAAACTGCTGTCACATGTGATTGACTTTTTTTTTTTTTCACAACCAATTTTATTGAGCAAATGAGCATTGAGAATGTGGCATCTCCACAACCGAAGAACACCACGACAATATCAAAACAGCAATTACATAGGCAGTAAATGATGGAGCAGACTCAAAGATTAGGCTCAGTATAGAAGCTCCCCCGCAACCCACCCTAACCCACATCTCCACCCCCCAACCCCAGACACCCCCCAACCCCCCCTACCACACGTACATAGAAAGCAATAAAGAAAAGTAAGTAGGTGTAGCGCCACCAGGGCGATGCTGCTTCGGGCCAATAGTGTCACTGTGGTCAAATGTCCTCCTCTCGCTCCGCTGGGGGGTCCAGGGGTAGACCACGATAGTCAGCCCAACACCTCCAAATTTTGTAGTGCTTGCGAGGGCAGCCCCGCGCTTCAAAGATCGGCCTCTCCAGGCCCATTAAGTAATCCAGCCCAGCCTTCCATGCAGACAGGGGGGGGGGCCCTCACTGCTTTCCATGCCCGGGCCAGGTCCCGCTTGGCCACGACCAGCCCTAATAGCAGCAAGTGGCACTTATAAATGTTACCCCCAACCCCTTCCATGATGTGCAGGAGGCCCAACCGGTGGGTACGAGGAAGGTCCCAGCCCAGCACCTCAGCCAGGCAACTCCACACACCCCTCCAGAACCCAGTCAGCCGGCCACACGTCCACACAGTATGCATTAGGGACCCAGGCACCGACCCACAGCGCAAGCATTCCGGGGATGCAATCAAACCAGCTTTCCACAATCGTTCGCGCGTATAGTAAGCGCGATGCAGGTATTTGAATTGAATGAGCCGGAGCCGGACAGCAATGGCGGTTCCACGTGGGGACTCCAGCGCCTCCCTCCAATCGTCGTCATCGAGGGGGCCCACGTCCACCTCCCATGCCTCCCGAAGAGAGTGCAGGGTGGAGGAGCAGTGGATAATAAGCGTCTGGTATATCCTGGAGACCTTCCTGTCTCCCAAGTCTCCCATAAACACCTTGGCCTCGACCGGGCTAAACTCTGGCAAGGAGTCGAGGCCGGCGATGCTCGGGGTGAGGGCATGTCGCAGCTGAAGGTAGCGGAAGAATTGGGACTGAGGCATTTGGAATTCGGTGCGGAGCTCCTCGAAGGATTTGAGGGTGGTGCCAGACATGACCTGGCCTAGTTGTGTAACCCCTATGGCTTCCCAACCCTCAAAGCCGCCAGCTCCGGGAGCAGACCATTATGCCAAAGCGGCGTCTCAGCCGTCAACCTGCCCACCATCCCATGCGGCGCAAGGATTGTCGCCACACGGCAAAGACCACCCTTGTGACCGAAGGTAACCCACGACGCAGGCGAGCCGAATATAGGACGGTGTGGAGCGTGCGATCACCCATGAGCGATCGTTCCAGGGCGTAGGCCGGATCCCCTCTATCGCCATACCACCACTCATTAAGAACAAGTAGCTGGGAAGCCTCGTAGTAGGAGAGGAGGTCCGAGGTGGCCAGGCCGCCACTGTATGTGGACAGAAAACACGTCCTCAATGCTACTCTGGCCGCACCACCATCCCATAGGAAGCGACCCAACACCGAGTTAACCTGACGGAACCACTCCAGGCTGATGGGGTATGGGAAATTCTGGAGCTGGTATAGGAGACGCGGAAGCGCCACCATCTTGAAGATGGCCGATCTTCCAAAGATAGTGAGCGGCATTCTGGACCAAGTTTTGACATCAGCCTGTACTCGGTCCCACACCGGCAGGACTCCACGCGCCCAGGCCACGACCCGCGACTCCGATAGGAAAACGCCCAAGTATTTCAGGCCATCCGTCGCCACTCGCAACTCCGCAGCCCAGGGGTCAGCAACCACTCCGCCACCCAGCACCCACAGGGACGATTTATTAAGGTTAAGACGAAGACCCGAGGCCTCACCGAACGCACACATAATCTCCAGGACCCGGGGACCCGAGAGCTGTAGGTCGGTGAGAAAGAAGAGGACGTCATCCGCATATAGCGCAATCCTATCCGTCAGGTCCCCATTCCAGACAAAGCCACACAACTGGGCATCCACTCGTACCCGCGACGCCAGGGGCTCCATGGCAAGGGCAAACGGATACGGGGACAGAGGGCAACCCTGCCGAGTACCTCGACCTATACGGAAGCGCCCAGAGGTAGCTCCGGCCACTCGGCCCGAGGCCGTCACGTTTGTGTAAAGAAGACGGACATATGACAGGAAAACCGGCCCCAGGTTGAGGCGGGCTAAGAGGGCGAATAGGTATACCCAACTCACAGAATCAAAGGCTCTGTCCATATCCGCCAAGAAGAGTGCCGCCTGCTCGTCTCTAGCACCCATAGCATCCACTGCCGCTTGCGCCCGTCGGATGTTATGCCGGGTGGCCCTCCCAGGCATGAATCCAGCCTGGTCGGGGTGGACCAGGTCAGTAATGTGGGGCAATAGGCGGTTCGCTAAGGCCTTAGCCAGAATCTTAGCCTCGATGTTTAACAGGGAAATAGGCCGGTAAGAGTCGTGCCTGTCCGGCTCCCTGCCCGGCTTTAAGAAGACCACGATCTCGGCGTGGCGCCAGTCCGGCGGCAGCACCCCCTGAGCCCGCGCCGCCTCCAGGGCACGCCGATAGTGGGGCCCCAGCTGGACGTGAAACTTTTTATAGAATTCGCACGGGTACCCGCTCGGGCCGGGCACCTTCCCGGTATTCAGTTGACCAAGGGCCTCCCCGAGTTCTTCAGCCGTGAGCGGGGCTTCCAGGGCAGTCCTGGTCTCATCAGGAACGGCCCGTGGTAGCAGGTCATCAAGATATGCGGAGATCCCACCCTCTTCCAAGTGGTCACAAGGGGCGTACTGCGTCTCGTAATAGCGGGCAAAGCTAGCCGCCAGTAGGGCTGGGTCAGTCATAATTGAGCCGTCCTCCGCCGTAAGGCCCGGCAGCACAAGAGGCTGGAAGGTCGCCTGACACAATCTATGTAGCATAGTGCAGGACTTGTCGCCCCACTGGTACACCCTGCTGCGCGTGGCGAGCCACGCCTGCCGGGCTTCATCATGTAGGACGGAGGCGTACGACTGCTGGGCCTGCAGGAGCCGCCGCACCATGCCTTCGTCGCCCCCGAGACTACTACGCTGCTCCAGCTCCTCTACACTGGCGGCAGCGGTCACAATGGCCTCCCGATGCTTCCGCCGAGCAGCCACGCACCAAGCAATATCAATACCCCGCAACGTGGGTTTCAGCGCCTCCCACCACCATTGCATTCACATGACCCACTAGATTCTCGCGCCAATAATGATCAATCGCCTCGCGCAGGTGATGCACGTACTCGGGCCGTTGCAGCTGCCAGGACGACAACCGCCATCGAAACGGCTGTCGTTGGGAAGGGAGGGTCATGGTAGCTAGGACCGGGGAGTGATCAGATAGGCCCCTGGGGAGTATCGCAGCATCCCTGACTCGATTCAGACAGGCACCCGGCACAAACAGATAGTCCAGCCTCGAAAAGGACCCATGCACCGCCGACACAAATGTGAATTCACGCGCAGCAGGGTGAAAATGTCGCCACACATCAACCCATCCCAGGCCACTCACAGTTGCACGCAATCTGGTGGGAGCAGCAGCGGGGGGGGGGATCCAACACAACAGGCATCCGCCTCCGACGATCCAGGCCCACATCCATAACCTCATTCCAGTCACCTCCCACCATGGTCAACACCTCCAGAATCTCGTCCCACAGCGCGAACAGCCGCTCAGACAGGGCCCATTGGAGAGGGGGGGGGGGGGGCGTACACGCTACCAAACACCACCTGTTCGGTACCCAGCAAGCCCTTAATGAAAACATATCGGCCCTGAGGGTCAATCCATTGCTTTTCATGCACGTAAGCCACCCTGCGGTGCACCTAGATAGCCACCCCCCGCGAGCCCCTCGTGAAACCCGCATGGTACACTTGTTGAAAACCAAACCTCTGGAGGCTAAGGGCCTTGGAACCCAGCATGTGGGTCTCCTGAAGCAGCAGCACATCCACCATCTCCCTCTTCCCCCATCGTAGCACAGCCCCTCGCTTGATTTTATCTAAAATTCCTCTCACATTCCATGTCACAACACGCAGGGCCTTTTGAGGAGACATAATCGTATAATCAGCCATAATCAACACAGTGACCAGCACCCGGCTCTCCACACCACCCGGCGCACCCCACAAAGCAACAGAATCAACAGTCATAGGCACGTGTGGTCCCACCCTTCCAACCCCGACACTCAGCAACCCCCCCCAGACCCAGACCCAAACCCCCCCAACCATTAGCAACAAAAGAACATCCCCCCTCGCCCCGCTCCCCCCACCCCAATACCTCAGGGAACATTGAAGTATCTGTCGCGGCATGGGGAGACCCGGGTCCAGAACGGAGAACCCAGGGCCCGCCATACCAATGGATCCCAACACCCCAATCAACACACACACACACCACCCCCCCCCCCCACAACACTCACAACCGTGAGGGTCAGAGGCCCACAAAAGGTGCCTCCCGAGCCCCACCACGCTCCCGCTAAAAGTGATAGGAGTCCGCAAACGGGAACAGACTGGCATAGGGGAAGTCAAAATAGAACAGTCTCACCAGCCTATGAAGGGCAACTCAGCACTCAGCAGCAAGGCCCAGTCCCATCAGAGTTCAACCGCCGGCATCAGAGTGTTCCGAGTCCCTCGCACCACTTGTCTGCGATGCACTGGCAGAGGCCGACCGCTTCCGAGATCGGGACCCCCGGTGTCGACCCTTCCGGTTCTGGCGGTTCGTCCTCTCCGGCGATGACCTCTGGGACCCGCCCGGATTCAGACCCGGCTGGGCATGCGGCCGGAGCTGCACCGTCTCGTCGGTCCAACGGAAAACCTCCTCAGGCGAATCAAAGAAATGTGTCCTGGACTGGTGCACCACTCGTAGACGGGCTGGGTATAGGAGAGAGTATTGGAGCTTCAAGCCCCTCAACTTGGCTTTGGCGGCCACAAAGGATTGTCTCTGCTGCTGCACCATCCTCGTGTAGTCAGGAAAGATCATGATGGTACGATTTTCAAAGGTGAGCGAGCCTTTGGTCCTCGCCTCCCGCAGGATGACATCGCGGTCATGATAGTTCAATAGCCGGGCTATGACTGGCCTGGGACGCTCACCCTCCGGCGGCCGCTGGGTTAGGGCCCTGTGCGCCCTCTCGATAACAAAGCACGTGGACAGCACCCCTTCGGGGAGCCAGCTCTCCAGCCACCGGGTCAGGAACCCCTCCATGTCGTCCTTCTCGCACCGTTCCGGAAAGCCAATAAAGCGGAGGTTGTTCCTCCGTGCGCGCCCCTCGGCATCCTCCACGCGGGCCGCCAACGTCTTCTGGACTCCCTCCGCCAACCGCTTCTTTAGGGCGCCAATATCCGTTTCGGTCACCGTGATCCGGGACTCGGCCTCGGTGATCCGACCCACCGCATTCCGGAGGTCCTGGCGCAACAGCGCGACATCCGCTCCCACCGCTCCGATTTTAGCATCAAGCGTGTCCCGGGATTGGGTGATGGCCGCCAGGATCGCCGCATTGTCCGGCCCAGGGCCACCGCTGCCACCAGCCGCTCCGGAGCCACCACTAGGCCCCGTGAATTTATCAATAGGGCCATGCTTAGGCGGGCCGCCACCTCCGGTTCTCGTCATGGCCCAACGCGGGCTCGCCGGGACCGCACACCGGGCAGGGCCGGCACTCCTCCCGACAAGGCTCAGGACCCCATAGGTACTGCCACTAGTGCTGGAGGCCCCAGGCCCCTGGACAAAGCGGCAATGTAGGAGTCCCAGGAGGCCGATTCAGGCCCGAGGCCGCGAAACTCGAGGTCCCGGCTTCACCCAGGCGGGACAGGCCGTCCCCGCGTTTATCGCCACAAGTGTCCGCCCAAGGCGCAGGAAAGGGTGGCGCCGCCGTGATCTGTAGGAGAGCTGAGCCAGGAGCAGCGCAGCGAACGCCACCGCCACCTGCAGGCCCACAGCCGCCGCCGGGCGTCACGAAACTCGGGGGCCCCGGTCTCCAGCCGGTCACCAGGCCGCTCTCCGCCGTCGCCTCCCCCCAAGTGCAGGAGAGAGAGGTGTCCACCCAAGGCGCAGGGAGGAGAAGCGCCGCTGTGGTCCACGGGCAGCCGCAGCAGTAGAGTGGAGCCAGGAGCGGCGCAGCGGAAGCCGCCACCACCCGCGAGCCCGCAACCGCCGCCGGGCGCCTCGAAACTCGAGGACCCCGGTCTCCAGCCGGTCACCAGGCCGCAGGGCGCCGTCGCCTCCCCTTGGGCACAGGAGAGCGAAGAGTGCAGGATCGGTGCACCGGAGCAGGCAGGGGACTCCACCGACTCAGTGCCAGTCACCGGGTAGCAGTATCGGGCTCGGGGACCAGGATAAGTGAACAAATGAAGTCCGGGCCGGCGGGAGCTCTACAAAGCTGCGACCGCCATCTTCGCCCGTCAAGCCACGCCCCCCATGTGATTGACTTTTAAGGGATTGTAGAATGTAGTCTGCCAGTGGCCTAGCTGGCAGTGAGCAGTCACTAACTCCGAGGGGGCGTGAAGGGGTTCACCAGGGTCCCCTTCAGTGTAACTTAATCGATCAATTCCTTGCAGATGCGAAAGCAAAGTGAGTCTTAGTCAAAATGCAAGTGTTGCCCCTAGACGGTTTATTATTGATTTTTTTTTTTTATGTTGGTTTATTTAAATTAGTGGGTGGTGTCTTTAGGTGAATCTAACCTAGGTGTAACAAAGAAGCATTGGCAAAGCTAATAGGTCTTGCCTTTTAGGCCTGCTGGCTTTGCCAGTAGTTTCTGTCTTGGCTAAAGACAGGGGAAAAGAGTGCAGCTCCTGCAGAACTTTGTAGGCCGACACTCGTGTGCGCCTACAAAGTGACATGGGTGCCTTTTTCTTTTAATTGAACAAGAAGAGATCGGTTGGAGCAGTTGGGGAAAGAGACCTGGAAGAAAAAGGTATAAGGGTACCTGCAAGAGCAGCAGGGAGGCAGAGAAGTGTACAGGCGAGACAGAGTAACATGAAGCTGGCCAATCAGATGGTGAAAAAGGCTGTCCATCAGGGGAGGGACAAACCGAAGGTCAACATGACCTTACACAGAAAACCATTGTATAACAACCAAGCAAAGTAGCGTGACAGAGCCAAACAATGGTAGGCAATGGGAGAGCAATGAACCAAGGTAAGCTCTCTCTATGCTCACAGTAGGTTTTTTTGCAACCTTGCAGCTGTGCGGTCTGGTAGGCCCAACCTAATACAGAAGTCTTCGAGCCTCCCCTAAACAAGATGTTATGAAGTCAGCCAGCCCCCTCCCAAAAAAATGTTATGGTAAGGTTTGGAGCAGCGAGAGAGAATGGACAGATAAAGAGGCGGTGGTGCTTATGAGATCATTTATGGGGTACTTTTTCTGTAGGTCATAGTCCACTCTAAATGAGAGACTTATAAAAAAGCAAATGCATCAAACAACCAGTAATTAACCCAAAAATGCGGTTTCCCATAATTGGGGTGCCCCGAACACCACTGCACCTGTTGCACTAATGATGACTTGAATATCAGTCTTTTACCTCCGTTTGCAGTCGGCTGTTGGAAAGACAAGGTCCATGCAGGTGAGTGGTATCCAGTTGCTTTCATTTAGATAATGTAAGGAAGAGTGGTGCAAGCACCTCCCGGAGTGACCATCAAAGCAACTGTCCCGCACCAACCAACACCCTCAGAATCTTACTCCTCATTCTAGCCCACCGACATTCCACCCACATGTATTTGTACCACATTTCTTCCCCAATAACCCAACAGATATACAAAACAAGAAATAAAAAAAAACTATTAATACAAGAGTTGCATCTATATAAAACCTTTTATCCAGCAGAATCAAACTGACCCTAAAGGGCACTCCTAAGGGACTACCCCAGCACACTACCTTTTATCCAGCAGAATCAAACTGACCCTAAAGGGCACTCCTAAGGGACTACCCCAGCACACTACCATCGAAATGACCAGGTAATTTCTTCTACTCTCGCACTCAACTGCACATATCTCGTCTTCCTCAAACACCATTATCCAGTACTTGCACACCACACTCATTTCTTTCCTCATTCACACCCACAGGAACATCTGACTCTATTCGACCCATACCAGAGGATTTTTCATTTCCCATCATGTAAACACTTCCTCCATCATCCTCACAACTTTTAGTCACACAATCTGATTCCCTCATATTACAAGAACTTGCCTAACGTAAATCCCATCCTCTTCCATTCTCAAGTTTGATTGCACCTTCCTAAGTTCTTCTTTTGTCATATCCGTTACTTATACTACATCACGCACAAAATTCACGGGAGGATTAGACCCGAAATCTATTTTCATGCATAGCTCCATTATGTGAGGCCAACCCAAAATCATAGCACCCTTGGTAGCCACATAAACCTTGCCATGACACTGTCTGGAACAAAATTCTATATTACCCTCCATAAACCCTTGCATGTGAATCCAATAACCCGAATAACTTCCATGGATAGCATCGGTTTCATACTGTTGTCTACCAGGCCATAACTTGTCAAACAATTTCTTGTTCATAATAGTGTACCACGCACCCGAATCCACCATCGCTTTAATGTGTACTCGATCTATACGTACAGTGCAACTGGGCAGTTTAACAGTTCTCTCCATCACATGCAAGACCATCCTCTATACTTAAAAGTACTTCCTGCATGATGCCTTCTTCATCCTCAACATCTTCATTTGTATTGTATTGGAATTGCATTTATATAGTGCTTACTAGCCCTGATGAGGCGTCAAATCGCTTTTTTCGGCGAGTAGCGCGCTACTCTGGAACCCATAATGGATTATATAATTAACCATTCGTATCTGATCTTGCACAAAGTCACATATTACAGCTAATTCTCTTATAGCTAAAATAAATTGGTGAATTGTCTCTTCCTCCTCCTGTTCTCTGTAATAAAATGTACACTGTTCTAGGACAACATTAATTTTCCTACCATACCTTTCTCGCATCTATTTGATCAATCAATCAATCAGAGCATTTGTATAGCGCACTACTCACCCAGAGGGTCTCAAGGCGCTAGGGGAGGGGGGTCCGCTACTGCTCGAACAGCCAGGTCTTGAGTTGCTTCCTGAAGGCGAGGTGGTCCTGGGTAAGGCGGAGGTGGGTCGGGAGGGAGTTCCATGTCTTGGCGGCGAGGTAGGAGAAGGACTGTCCCCCTGTGGTGGCTCTTCGGATGCGGGGGACGGAGGCGAGGGCGTGGCCGGTCGATCAGAGCTGGCTTTTGGGAGCGTAGAAGTTGAGGCGACTGTTGAGGTACCCTGGGCCTTGGTTGTGTAGGGCTTTGTGTGCGTGGGTGAGGAGACGGAAGGTGATTCTCTTGTTGACCGGGAGCCAGTGCAGGTCTCTCAGGTGTCCGGAGATGTGGCTGCGACGGGGGATGTCCAGGATGAGTCTTGCTGAGGCGTTCTGGATCCGCTGGAGTCTCTTCTGGAGTTTGGCGGTGGTTCCGGCGTAGAGGGAGTTGCCGTAGTCCAGGCGGCTGGTGACGAGGGCCTGGGTGACCGTCTTCCTGGTCTCGGTGGGGATCCACCGGAAGATCTTACGTAGCATGCGTAGAATGTTGAAGCACGACGAGGAGACGGCGTTGACTTGTCTGGTCATGGAGAGGGAGGAGTCCAGGATGAATCCCATGTTGCGTGCGTGGTCTGTTGGTTTGGGTGCGCTGCCTAGGGCGGGGGGCCACCAGGAGTCGTCCCAGGCGGAGGGTGAGGATCCCAGGATGAGGACTTCCGTCTTGTCCGAGTTCAGTTTCAGGCGGCTGTATTTGATAGCTTACTGATACACATCCACACTATTGGCATTCTGTATAGGAGGTAAATTCTTAAATTCCCCTAAACCTATGGCACCCAATCTGGGTCTGAATAGAGAAACTTTTTTCAGCCATACATTCACCATCTTCGAGTAGATCCACTTAAGCTTTAAACATAAGTTCTTGGGTCCCATTGTACCGGTGGTTCCCCACGTCAGCTACGAAAAATGGGGTTGGGGAAAAGGCGATTTGTATTCTTGTCATCACTTAAAGATGCCTTAATTAGTTGGGAAACTACGTAAGCTCTCCTGTGCTAAATGAACCAAACACACATACCATATGCTATGAAAAGGAAAACCATCAGAATCCTAATATGATCTGCACTCATTGCCCCACTGAAATTAACAAATATCCGATAGATCCAATAGAATAAGTGAGAATATTGGCGCCAAAGTTGGAAGCAAGCAAGCAATATTTATGGTGTGCCAGTCACCTAACAGGACAACACAAAGTATTACCAAGCAAACAATTATACCAGATGTGCTAATCGCCGAGAAGATGACTGCCATAGTACCAAATTACTCACTTGTACTTGGTGTGCAAAAGGTCTCACTTTGCCAAGGCAACGCCTTCCTTTAGGGAATGGCTGCTGCCCGCAATGATCACACAAATCCGTGTCACACAGAAATCCAGCCGGCATGCAACAACTCCTCCCTAGAAGTAGACCGGCAAGCTCATCACCAGGATCCCGTCTGCAAAATTAGGCCAATGCTCCCAGTGCTGAAACATCGTCAGTTGGCAATCAGGAGTCACCAGATAATCCACTCCAATTCAGGTCTTCATCGACAGGATCACACCACCAGCACTGCTCCATCCTCGTTGGAAAGACCAGGTTAACGCAGGTATGTGGGTGTCCAATTGTTTTTTTTTTTAGATCAGTGATCCTCAAAGTGCGGCCCCGGGGGCTGCTTGCAGCCCTCTTGATCTTTAAATGCGCCCCCCTGATTAACAGGAGCACCAGCTTCTGTTTAGTTGTTGAGCACTAATATTCAGAAAACTATGCTAAATAAATGGGCAAGCATTTATTAACCTGCAAATAAATGCTTGACAGTTTATTTAACATGTTTTAAGACCCCCTTACACAATTCCTGACCCACCCAGACCCCCTCCTGCTGGCATCACACCACAGACCGTACTTTGTGGCCCTACGGCAAATGTTTGTGAGTACCCCTGGTTTAGATGGCGTAGGTAAGGAAGGAGCGGTGCGGGCCGAAGCTACCATGAGAGCTACTTTCCCGCACCAACGCCCGTAGAACCTTACTCTCCCCATTATAGCCCACCAACATTCCACCCATACCATGTATGTGTCCCACACAGGCATATTAACCCTCTGCGCAACCTTATGGCAAGTCAAAACTCCCACTAGACTAAACTCGGATCTCTCTTCCTAGCAGTATCAGGAACATTAATCACAAGAGTTATCTTGACATTTTATTGCTGCCTTAAAGCCGATTGCACAACGAACTCTGCAGCAGGTGATTTGTGAGCTATTGCTAAACACAGACCCCCCCCCCACACACACACACACACACATTCAGTGAGCACCTAGTGCAGCCATACTTGTGACACAACCCTAAAGCAGTCCCTGCCCCTGGGCCCCAGTGTAGCTATCCATGCTCCACTAATGATCCACTAATGATCACCACTACCTTACAAAGTGGGATGGCGCCTTTGCGATTTGTTAGAAACAGAACACCTATTTTGCCTCATCCTCCTTTTCCGCCATCTGTCTAGGTCTAAACTGAGGTGTCGCCTCTGCTTCGATTTTCCCCTCCTTTGACCTATTGCTCTGACGCCGAAAGCAAAGTAGTACCAATAAAGCAAGTGTGCACTGGGCCCTAATGCAAGCAAAGGATAGTAAAACAGCCATGATTGGGATTTTGTAGGCTCTAAATACCACGAGGCCCCGGTGCCACTGTCACTTCAACACCAGTGTTGCTTTCTGTCCCTTTGTGTTTATATAATTAAAAAAGTGGCCAAGGCTCCAATACTAGTAAGTGCAATTTGCCTCCACTCCGCTTTTTCATAGTAAGACCGACCTAGTTGCGTTACATTGGTCAGATACACTCTTGGCCCCCGTACCTGTTGCACTAATGACAGTGATGTCCTTTAAAAAAAAAAAAAAAAAAAGAAAGCCCTATATATGGCCTCCTTCCTAGGGGGCATTTCTCAGAGGAAGTTGTGTGTTCAGTTGTAAACAAAAAAGTGAGCCCCGACATAGTGCACCCTCTCTAGGCCAGATCTTGGACACTGTCCATGGATCTCACTCGGTTCCTCTTTCTCCTGAACCATTACTCTGAGGGTCCATAGGACTAGGGCTCTGTATCTGAATGCAACAAGCTTTACCTCCTCCATTCTATTCCCTGGATTCGCTTTTTACAAAACACCGATTTCTGAACTTTTAATGGTGACCTTGAGGTGCCTTTGCTTGAAAGCAAAGGGAGCAATGGGTACAGAGAGCTAAAGAAGAAAATGGCCTTCTCACCAGTATTTAATTGATGTAGTGGAGACCCTTAAAGCTTCATATGGACAAATAATTATTTTTAAGAGGTAATGTAAGGGTGTTGTCCGCATAGTTGTAGTAATTGACAGTTACTAAGAGTGTTTACATTAGGCAGTTTGATTACCGATTGTTCGAATATATTTTGAAATCACATGCTTTATTTTAAACACGTAATCCTGTTGTTGCAGCCTAGTTTATACTGTGTGCAATGCTATTTTAAAATAATGACTTGCATATGAATCACTTTCTGTCACAAGCTGGGACCTCGCAGCACTACAAACCACAAGTCACTATTCCTCACTGCGCCAACTAGCATTCAGTTCTGTGCCTTACTGGTCACACACACAGACATGTGCAGTGATTCTATTAACTGAGGTTTCACATTTCCCAGTCTTTTTTTGTTATTTTATATAGCGCAAACTTGACCTGAAGGTATTTGTGCGCTTTACATGAGCACCAGTTAATTTACATAAGGTCACTGGATGTTTAACTTGTTTTATTTTTTTTAATTTCACCGTGTGCAAGTTATTTTGTTAGTCGTTATCTGAAGGGGGAAAAAACGAACTACTTGGAGAACGTTTTTTTCTCTGGCCTTGCCATCGCCCTTGCTGATCCTCTCCCCATGGCACCCCTATCATAGGCCCCATACTTTTTATATAACCCTAAAGTGCTGTTGAGAAATGCAAACCTCCACAAACGTGCCAACAAATGCAGGTTACAGTTCCAGGCGATCTTCATTTGTGTCTTTGCGGAGGCATTTTCACCCTACTGGGATTGCAGCTAGAGACGCCCAGGGGTGCACGCTCCACAGTTTGAAGACCTCTTACCTAATGAGAAGTTTAGTGTGGAGAAAGAGTGAGGCATGGGTTCTCGGGGCAAGTGTGGGGACGTGGTTCGATATCTCTCAGGACACATCCTCTAGCATATCTTCCATTTGGAAAAGTAATCAGGAAACCTTTTAAGCGTCACCCATGTGTATATTTTTTTATGCATCGTTGGTGGCTTTGCAGATACAATATTCCATAATCAGGACTGCTATAAGTCTTTCTTTTGTCTCTTAAAACTCTTTTGTAGGTGAAATCTACAGCATTTGAAATCTATAGCCCGCTTTAGGCCAGGCTCCCTTCATCCATTGGCTTGCTTGGATCAGCTCCCTTCAGCCACTGCTTTGAAACTCAAATCCTGCATCACCCCAGAGGAGTATTTCTGACTGTCATGCTACTAGCTATTGAGTTTATTCTCTGCCTACTGAGGATTGTTCCATTGCACTACGTGAGTTTCATTATTTTTGGAGACCACAGTAGATATTGGGTAGAATTTGGTAAATTCAGAAGCATTCTTGTCAAGCAAGCGTTCTCATCTGAATCGATGCCCCCACTGGCAGTGGACGTGCAGTGTACACCCTCCAGCTGTTGATGCTTTGTACAGCACCCCATACTGGCTGATCGTAATGTCCATTTTATGTGCCGATAATCAAACATACATCCTCTGTTCTTTATTCAATTACAGATGGTGATATTTGCTCTGCGCAAAATTGTTTATTAAGAACCGAGGAATGATCAAAAATGTGTTGATAGGTTTAGCCTTTTTGTGTGAACTAACCATAATATTGAACATACATTTTAAAACTTTTGAGCTCACTCAAATTGGCAAATAGCTACTCCTGTTCTCTTTACACTGTGCACAGGTACTGTCTGGATCCCTTCCAGTGCCTATCCAAATGAACAGCTTTATATGTTGCACCAGACCCCGGGGGTCCTTCTTAGCAATACTTTGTGTAATGTGATGGGAGTTTTGGACAGGTGGGAAAAGCTGTAACTTCATACCAAGTGCCTTGTGAGTTCTTTAAGATTTTTGTGGACGATAATTCTACACGAAATCTGAGTGAATAACCTGCCTCCGCCCTACTTTTTTTTTTTTTTTTGCTTTATTGGAGGCCACTTGGAGAGCACTCCTTGGCGAGTCTGTCAAGAATGCTTCACCTACGAGGCAGAGCTCCACGGAACCCCTGTAAAATGGTCAATCGTGCCCAGAATCGTCCATATGACAGTGAATAACCATGTCGGGTGGCTGAGAGTCCCTAAGGACTGGGCTGTTGCCGGGTGCACTCAGTGCTCCTGAGGCCGAATTGAGATGGGCCAGAGAAAGCTGAAGCTTTGTGGCTAGATGTGGCCTGGCTGGCGCATACTACAAGAGAGCCTGCTGCATGAGTTGGCATCCGTTGGCTGCCGAGGCCCTGTGAAGCCAGATCCTACTCGGCACTGGACTGCTGTTGAGTGGATGCAGGCTGTGTGCTGACCTTCTTGGGAGTTGCTGTCTGAGTGGCTTGGGCCCGAGTGCTGTTATCGTTGTGGTGTTCTCTGGTCTTGTAACGGGCTGTGCTTCCATAACTGAGCTGCAACTTGTCATGGCTGCTGTCAAGCGAGCAGATGTGAGTAAACATACTATCCTAGTCCTACGACTTTGATAGGATTTATGTAAAGGGTCGCAACAAAGGAACATATGCTTTGGAAGAGAGGACACTGAAGGATAGACACCCTTGCCCTGAATTTGTAAGCTCCGGAAGAGCTGATAACTGGCCCATGGCATACTGTTCATAAAAAATTTAACAGATTTATATTTGGCGCTATATTGGCATATCAGTAGGAGTCAAACCAGGACTTTGAATCAGCATTACATGAGCTACTATCCAATGCATGGTGATGTGGTGACTACATTTGAGCACCACAATAGATTTCTTTATGGGATAGAAAGATCTGAAGAATAGTGTTTCTTTTTGCTATACTATGGTAGTAATAATGCTGTAGCAGGGCAGACTGATCTGCCTAAGATTTCTACCAGTGATGGAGTGCTGCCATTTGATCCGCAACAATGGGTAAAAGAGATCAAAAACAAGGAAAGCTGCATTTTTTTTTTAAATAGAAGACAGACACTAGTCAAGCAGAGAAAAAGCACTGGGGGTCATCTTACAGCACTTGATGGCATCACCTCCCTGCTCAAGGAAATGAAATCAAGCCTAGAGACCATTGATGTAAAGATTGATAGCCAGACTGTTCTATTAGATCAAATCAAAGAATTGATAGCAAGACAATCTAATAACCGCCTTAGAAGTGCGAATGTCCGATGTGAAGGATTCACTCTGGACACAGGCCCATTATTGCACGTTTGCTCTGCAGCAGAGACATGTAATTTTGCGCCTCTACTGGGCCAATCCAGATGTTCATTATAACGGTTCATCAGTTTTTCTATCCATTCTTAACATCAGTGTAAGAAGCCAGAATAATTTTTGAAGTATAAGTTGAGGAATGCGTCAATAAAATACTTTATGTATCCTGCTAAGTAGAGACTGGAGTATAAAGGGAAAATGCACTTCTTCACCCAACAGGAGTTGGCACTTGAATGTATCAAAATATCCCTAAATTAAAAAGATAGCTCATAATACAAATCTGGAGGCACTAGCGGCACTCCAGGTAAACGAAAGGCAAGCAGTAAAACTATGACTGGCAATGACTGCTGTGTGCATTGTTTATCCATTATATTTGTTTGTGCACTTTAGATAGTTTAGCTAGAACGTTGCCAGAACCTACTAAATTGCGATGATATCTAATAGTTTGATATGTGACAGTTAACTGTAGCATCCTACTTGGATATTGGTAATTGCTGCCCTACTGCCCTCGGTTGATAACTTCTCCACCCAGGCGCATGAGGTTGGGTAGGTTGTTTTCACAACTTGTTGAGTGTTTGATGGGTTGGTCTCTAGTTTTTGTTAATTATGGGTTGTCCTGGACAGGCCTGTGCTTTTAGACACCTCGTAATGTAGAGTGCAATCGCAATGGATGTGTAGGTCACCGTGTTAATCATGTGTTGGGTCTGGCGGGTGGATATTTGCTGATGTTTGGGGTGGGAGATGGGTGGTGCCTGCAGTATGAGGTGTTTCAGTATGTCTCCCTTCAGTAATGAGCTGATACTGATTGAATATGACTTGCATTTTGTGCAGCAAGGTAGTATATGTAATCACACTTGTGCAGCTATGGGCACAAGTTGAATACACAGCATGACTCATGATTCATTGAACATAATTGTATGAATTATATGAGGTATTATTAATCCTCGTAAAGCTCACCACGTGTTTCTAACTTAATTGACATATGGTTGATAGCATTATTTCAGGAGATCCATATCGAACCAACTGCACATTTTTTTTGCCACAGCATGGGACAACCTAGATTAGCTTAAATAGTGGTGGGGCACAGACATAAAGCTGCTTGTCCTTGTAAATATCTATGGTCTGAATGTTGACCCCCCTAGGTTTTTTGTTGAGGTTATGCTTGGATGTAATTTTTCAGGTGTTGTCATTTCTCAGATGTCAGCTGGGGACTTAAATTTAGTGTTGACGTCTTGGCAAGGTAAATCAACCAATTCAAGTTGATTACCTAACAAAGCAAGTCTTGCAGTGTTCTGTATTATGCAACTATTTACTTTGGGATAGGAATGGTAATGCTTCCTGCATTGTCGAGGAATATATATATTCGACAGTTCATGATTCTAGCTCCTGCTTAAACTTACGGTTAGCACCGCAGTCTTTTGTAGACTGTTTGGGAGGTGTGTATCATGCCACTTGCTTGCACCGGGAGACCTTTCCATGTCTAAGATGGTCAGACATTAGAGGTTGAGAGGGGCGGAACTGTTGGGTGCATTATTCTGAGCCATTATAAAAACAATTATACTTTGCTGTGAGCGAAAAGTGTGTGTCCGAGGTGGAAACACTGTAGGAAGCAGTTAAAGTGTACATGTTGGGGATATGTGTATCTTTAAAAGTGCAGGTATCCTGAGTTCATTGTGTACATGGTTAGAAGCATTCGAGAAAGAGTGTAAGCAACTTAAGCTTATGAGACTTCATGTTTAAATTACAGGCTACCTTGAAGGAGTTCAGGGAGTTTGCAGGTTGGGAAGTGTCATACCTGGGAAAACAGCTGAGCTAGGACAATTGGGAAGGTGGCTGTCTGTAATTTTCACGCTGTGCAGGTCAATTACATAGTGGGCGTGATTCGGACACACACACACACACACCAACCACCACCACCATCATCATTACTGTAATGGGCATTTATGAGGTGGTGTGCTGCATTCGGCTTGATACGTATTTAAATTCGATAAACCTATTATATGCGGGACTCATAGCCTGTCTAAGGTTTAATATTTGTTCTGTGGATGGTGCACATTGACACTGGTACCTGCTAAGGATGCCCTCTATTACCTTTAATATATGCTTTACTATTGAACCCTTGGTCTGCCTTTCACTGCGGTATCAATTTTAAGAGAAAGATTGTGGGTACTGGTATATGTTGATATCCTACTCTGTTTGGAATACAACAGGAGTACTATAACAAGAGATGTATTCTAATTTGTTTATTATTCAGCTTATCCATAAGTCAGGGGTATATCCTCTTACAGATGGTACACAAAGGTTTGCCTCCTAAAATGGATAGTTGATGGAGTGAAATATCTGAAAGTGCATTGAACTTGGGATACAACAGAGATATTTCAAAAGGAATTTTGGGAAAGTCATAAAACACTTGAAAATACAGGTCGAGTATTGGCTAGAACTAAATCTCTTGTTAATGGATTAAATATTGCTAATTAAAAGGGTAGTGATGCTGACATTTTTATACCTCTGCGAAAACTCAAATCCGTATCCCGGCTGCCTTTTATTTTTCTTCAGACAACTTTGACAGATGCTATTAAGGTTGCTATGAGGTGGTAAGCATCTACATGTGCGATGAGGTGCTTATACAGCTGTTAGTGAAGGTGGGGGCCTATCAGTATTTGACCCAAATGTAAATTATCTAGTGGACCAGGCACGCTATTCTAGGTACTAAATCACTGACAGCTCTCTGATGCATGTCAAGGTTGAACGTTGGAATGCTAAACCCAGCTTGGTAGGTTCTGCAATATGCAAAAATCCTGTTTTTGGAAGGGGAGATGTGAATCTACTCCGGATGACTAGATTGGCAGGGATGGAATTGGCCAGGACAGTTTGAGATGAGACCATATTTTCCTTCTCTTGACCATAGTTCGCAATCCCTTATTTGCACCCCCTCTCAAAATCCTCTGGAGACCAATTGAGAGACATGGATATCAAAGTGGTAAGTGATCTTTTTCCAAACTGTATGCTCATGGACTTAAAGGATATCGAATAAAAGATGGAGGGTTGCCCCTGGGGTAAGTGCTTTACCATAGAAAATCCTTACTTTCCTTGGCCACCTGTGGGACTGACCTC
This sequence comes from Lissotriton helveticus, assembly GCF_964261635.1. Classification (NCBI taxonomy): domain Eukaryota; kingdom Metazoa; phylum Chordata; class Amphibia; order Caudata; family Salamandridae; genus Lissotriton; species Lissotriton helveticus. The sequence goes on along the minus strand of NC_136072.1, from coordinate 434,005,819 downwards.
GCTCACCAAGATGATTAATTAATAACACATTGGGAAAGACTCTGAAATTGTAAACTATGGAGTGACGCAACAAGCGAGCCTGAGAGCGAACTAGGACAGCCGTCTCATATTTACTGGATATAATGTGCTCTGGTTAAATAAATACCCTTCAATTTAAGGCATAAATAGTTTTTGCTCATCGCCTTTATTATAGCCCAGAAAACGAGGCTCAATTCACCCCAGGGGGATAAAAACAAAGTAGAGCTATTCATGTTTATTTCCATTATGTCAGTGTGTGTCTGAAAGTGTTAGAATTGTGGCATAATGTATTTGAAACCATAAGGGAAATGACGGCGCTCCTGTAGCCTCAGTGCCTTTTCTGGCCACCCTGAGATATACAGAAGTTATATCTAAAAACAAAAAAAGAAGGAAAAAGACAAAATATTTTTGCAGGTCTCTGCTGTTAGCAAAGAGGAGGACTGCAGGTGATTGGATAAGCTCCAAGCAGCCTAAGCAATAAGTGGGGTTAATGACATATTGTATTAAAATGAATGAATGAATGACTGACTAAATATGCAGACACTGTACACCTTGCTGCTTGCCTAAAGGACGTCTGGGAACCGAATGCTGCCCTGAGAAATGCAGATGTGTAAGAATATGCTTGTAATCAGTCTGATATGTGGATTCAAGTCATTTGCACCAATGTAATAGGCCGTCACTGAACACTACTGTAATTGCACTTAGAGATTTTATTTGCAAGTAATATTCTGAAGAATGTAATAGAAGTTGGGCTTCAGTGTTTGTATGTGGGTAGCCTTTCAAATGTCACAGCGATGTAAGGTTCCATTTTGGAAAAATAAAACACAAAAAAATGGGTGTAACACACTAGCCCTGTGTGAAATGTTAATATGGTCATTGTTAACCTTTGTTTGTATAATCCTCCCTCTCTTTAGATTCTGTAGATGGTGGCTGCGTATCATGCGACGTCCGCATTGCTTGCATTAAAAAAATGTAATTCTGATTATGAACGCTGCATGCTTACGCAGATCGCGGACACCGCCCCTTTATATGCGCACTGACAGTCCACACTTTTGGTGTGCTCTTATCTGTTATGCCAACTCAATAGCTAGACCATAGGGATCTGAGCTCAAGATTGGGATAGTGGTGTAGGTTTGACGTTAGAAATAGTTCTTCCATGTCTTGTGGTTACCTGTATTTACCTCTTGAATTTTGGACAAGGCTGTGTGTTTGTTAAGATCTAATTTTAAACTATTCTAGCATAATATTTTTTTAAGGATTTTCAAATGTTTTGTCATGTATCATTAACTCAGGTGGTTCCTCAAACCACACTGAAAATTGAGACCACAAGAAGTATCTAAGAAGAAAGCGTAACACATTTTTCAGTGCCCTCAGATGTCTTATGCAGTCACTTCTTTCAGTGGTGGAGAAATTAGTTTCATATTGGTGTGCTCAGTTTTGAAATCTCCGATTTGGTTTACATGTGTGGCCATAGAAAGCATACTCTCATTGAAGCTTAACCTTTCCTACTTTGAGAAGGCTTTCAGCCTCCATGTCTCCCTACTTTAAAGTTAAGTCTGTCTGCCAGAAGGCCTTCATAATTCATTAGTTCTGTGTACAATATCGGTATACAAAGTGGTCGTCTTGGGGTTCTCTTTCTCCCTATCTTACTAACCCCAGCCCGCTGATATACCTCTGCAAAAGAAATTGTTGTCCAGAGATTTTCATTTTTGATTTGTGTTTTTTGATCATTAAAGAAGTAATTTAGCTTGGGTAGACATTGCTAATCCGGGATGAATTTTTCCAGACGAACAAGTTACTTACCTTCGGTAACGATATATCTGTAAGAAACAGTAGTTAGTATTAGATTCCTTACCTTAGAATATCCCCAGGCGTCAGTCTGGATCCGGAAACTTTTGCGTAGCAGTACCCCTGCGCGTCGGTAGGCGTCGTCTGCAGGCGTCCCCTGCGGCTCCGCGTCGTCGGCGTCGTGCGCCGTGATGACGTCGCTGGAGTATATAGACGCCGCCTCCGCGCGCTGACGTCAGTTCTTTGCACACAGCTTTTCCGCGCCAGAACACGCAGAGCCATGTGAGAACCAACACTGGTGCCATTTGAAAACTAGGGACCTGAAAGGGATGTCCTTAACCCTAGGTATCAGTTCGCAGAACGGGGAGGATGGGTGGGGCGGTAAGGAATCTAATACTAACTACTGTTTCTTACAGATATATCGTTACCGAAGGTAAGTAACTTGTTCATCTGAAAGAAACAGGTTAGTATTAGATTCCTTACCTTAGAATAGATACCCCAGCAATACCAACCCCGGTGGTGGGTCTGCGAACCAATACAACCTACACCAGAAAGTCCTGGAGGACCGAACGGCCAAAGAAGCCATCCCTCCGGACTTGACTGTCCAGGCAGTAGTGCCTCGCAAAGGTGTGCAGCGAGGCCCACGTGGCCGCCTGGCAAATGTCCTGCAAAGGGACTCCCCGGCCCAGGGCAGTAGTAGCCGCCGTGGCCCGAGTGGAATGGGCCCTCAGCCCAACAGGAGGCTCCTTCCGAGCCAAAGAGTAGCATGCTTTGATGCACAGGACGACCCACCGAGAGATGGTCCGTTTCTGTACCGCCCTTCCCTTCTTCTCACCCACGTAGCCAACAAACAGTTGGTCATCCACCCGGAACTGGCGTGTGCGATCCATATAGAACGAAAGCGCACGTTTTGGGTCCAGACGATGGAGCCGCTCTTCATCCTTTGAAGGATGCGGAGGCGGGAAGAAGGAGGGCAAGGTGATGGACTGCCCAATGTGAAAAGCAGAGACTACCTTGGGCAGGAAAGAAGGTCTAGTCCGAAGAACCACCTTATCAGGATGAACAGACAAGAAAGGAGGTTGAATAGAAAGAGCCTGGAGCTCACTCACTCTCCTGGCAGAGGTGATGGCTACCAGGAAGGCCGTCTTTAAGGTGAGAAGACGGAGAGGACAGGAATGAAGGGGCTCAAAGGGAGCGCACATCAGGAAAGTCAAAACCAGGTTCAAGTCCCACTGAGGCATCACGAACGGAGTCGGTGGATACATGTGCGTGATGCCCTTCAAGAATCTTAACACAATAGGGGACTTGAACAAAGATGGCTGATCAGGTAGCCTCAAGAAGGCGGAAAGGGCAGAAAGATAGCCCTTGATAGTGCCCAGAGCAGAGCCCTGCTGGGCAAGGGAAAGGAGGAAGAGGAGAACCTCAGACAGAGGGGCAGAAAGGGGATCCACAGCCTTTGCTGTGCACCATGCCACAAATCTGTTCCACCGGCAGGCGTATACCGACTTTGTGGAGGGACGCCTGGCTGCCAGAATGACATCGCAGACTTCAGGAGGCAAGTCAAATGGCCTCAACTGTCGCCGCTCAATCTCCACGCATGGAGGTGGAGACTGGACAGGTTCGGGTGGAGGACCGTCCCCTGCTGCTGCGACAGAAGGTCCTCCTGAAGGGGCAGGCGGATCGAGGGACCGACTGTCATGCTGAGTAGCTCGGGATACCAGTACCTTCGAGCCCAGTCCGGAGCCACAAGGATAACTTGGGCCCGGTCGCGCCTGATCTTCTTCAGCACTCTGGGCAGAAGTGGTATAGGCGGAAAGGCGTACAACAGACCGCAACTCCACTCGCGCCGAAAGGCGTCGCCGAGCGAGTGCCGTCTTGGAAACTCCAACGCGCAGAACTGATGACATTGCGCGTTCTCTTCTGTGGCGAATAGATCTAACCAAGGCTCTCCCCATTGCTGAAAGAGGCCTCTCGCCACATCCGAGTTCAGACGCCATTCGTGATCCACCGAGCACCGACGGCTGAGTTCGTCCGCCCTGGCGTTCAGAGAACCTGCCAGGTGTTGAACCGTCAGAGTCACGCCCTGACGTTCCAGCCATTGCCAGAGGCGCAGAGCCTCCTGGCAAAGGGTCCACGACCCCACACCGCCCTGTTTGTTGCAGTACCACATGGCGGTGGTGTTGTCCGTGAACACCTGCACTACACTCCCGTTGACAAAGGGGAGGAATGCCTTCAGTGCTAGGCGAATCGCCCGCAGCTCCAACATGTTGATATGGAGCCGGGACTCCGCCGGAGACCAGAGGCCTCTGATCTCCGCCTCTCCCAAGTGGCCACCCCAGCCTTGGAGGGACGCGTCCGTCACGACCACGTGCTCCGGTTGGGGAAGGGAGAGGGATCTGCCCCTGACCCAATCGCGGTCCGTAAGCCACCACTGCAACTGTCTCGCAGTGCCCTCCGAGATCAGGACATGGTCGGATAGGTTGCCCTGATGCTGGGCCCACTGAAACTTCAGGTCCCACTGCAGAGCCCGCATCCGCCATCTGGCGTGATGCACCAGAAGGATGCAGGAGGCCATCAGCCCCAGAAGCCGCAGCGTCAACCTGACCGAAACCCGGGATAACGGCTGAAAGATGGGAATCAGAGCCTGAATATCCCGGACCCGCCGTTCCGGAGGATAAACCCGAAACTGCGCCGAGTCGAGAACCGCTCCGATGAAAAGGAGCTTTTGAGAGGGACACAGGTGTGATTTCGGCACATTGATGGAAAACCCCAGCTCGTGCAGGAGGTCTGCCGTCATCTGAAGGTGGTGGACGACTGTCTGGGGCGAGCCCGCCTTCAACAGCCAGTCGTCGAGGTAGGGGAAGACTGAAACCCCTAACCGGCGCAGATAAGCTGCGACCACCGCCATCACTTTCGTGAACACCCGTGGGGCGCTGGTAAGGCCGAATGGGAGCACGATAAACTGAAAGTGCTCGTGGCCTACCGTGAACCGCAGGTAACGCCGGTGGGCCGGCAGGACGGGGATGTGAAAGTACGCATCCTGCAAGTCCAACGCTACCATCCAGTCTTGTGGGTCTAGAGCAGCCAAGACCTGAGCCAAAGTCAACATCTTGAACTTCTCCTTCCGGAGGAAGCCGTTGACGTTCCGTAGATCCAAGATAGGACGCAGGCCTCCCTTGTCCTTCTTGGGTACCAGAAAGTAGTGGGAGTAGCAACCACACCCTACTTCTGGCCCAGGAACGCGCTCGATGGCCCCCTTGGCCAAGAGGGCCGTAACTTCCTCCTGCAGAAGCGTCAAGTGGTCCCCCGACACACGGTGGTTCTGCGGTGGCATGGCTGGAGGAGTGGACTCGAAGGGGAGGGCATAGCCCCTTCGGACAAGCTGCAGCACCCACCTGTCCGATGTTATCGCGCGCCAGCGGGAGTGGTGATGGCGAACCCTGCCACCCACTGGCGTCACGTGAGCCCGAAAGCTCGGACTAGGAAGGCTTGGATGCCGCAGCGGAGGGAGGCGTGGACTGACCACGACGCTGGCCTCTACCGCCACCACGGCGGAAACCACGGGCGCCACCGCGCTGGGGAGCGCTCTGCGCCGCGTGGCTGGCAGCACGTGTGGGACCTCCCCTCCCTTGGCCACGAAAGGGCCGAAACGAACCCGTCTGCTGGCGCTGGGCCGAGAGACCCAAGGACTTGGCCGTGACCCTGGAGTCCTTGAAGCGCTCCAGCGCGTGGTCCGCTTTGTCACCAAATAGGCGACTGCCATCAAATGGCATGTCCATTAGTGTATCTTGGACGTCTGGCGAGAAGTTGGCAGATCTCAGCCAGGCATGGCGACGAATCGCCACCGTAGTGGACATGGCCCGTCCCAGTGAGTCCGTGGTGTCCAGACCACAACGGATCGAGTACCGCGCCGCATCCCGGCCTTCAACAAAGGCCCGGGTGAGCTTGTCCCGCACTTCCTGGGGGCATTGCGGCAAACACTCCTCGACCGTATCCCACAGGGAGTGGGTGTAGCGGCCCAAGAGGCACGCGGTGTTACAAGACCGCAGTCCGGCGCTCAAAGAGGAAAACACTTTTTTTCCAAATTGGTCGTACCTCTTTGATTCCCGGTCGGGCGGAGCCGACGGAAATGCGGACTGTGAAGTGGAGGCCTGGATCACCAGACTCTCCGGGGAGGGATGGGTGGACAGGAAGGCAGGGTCGTCCGAGCAGGGACGGTGACGCCTGGCAACGTTCCGGTCAACCGGCGCACCAGAAGCGGGCCTGGACCAGGTGCCCAGAAGGACATCCGTCAGGGCCTCATTAAACGGCAGCAGAGGCTCCTGGGGGCATGACTGCGGTTTAAAAACTTCCGTCAGAATATTCGGTTTGACCTTCGCGACGGGAAGCTCAAGGTGTAAGGCCTTGGCAGCCCTCATCAGGACCACCGAATAGGCAGCACCCGCCTCGGACGCCACAGGGGACGGAGAGACAAACCCAGGGTTGGGCGACTCGTCCAGGCCACTGGCATCACCCAGATCACCTACCCAGTCCACATCGTACTGGCAGGCACGGGATAGAGGGTCCTCAGACCCCTCCCAACCCTCTCCATACTCCTCCTCGTCATACCCATATTCTGGGTCGACGATATAGACATCGGGGTCAACGGGCCCCATCGGCGTCGGGTCCGGCGTCGGCCGACGCCGGTCCGGCTCCGAGTCCGGAGTCGGGGAGGAAAGGGGGGTGGCGCCGCGCGGCGTCGGTGCCGGGGACCCGACGCCGGCCGGAGCCGACGGCGGAGTCGCTGCACCACGCGGGGGCGGTACCACGGGTTGGCCCACAGGAACCGACGCCGGAGAGGCCGGAAGACCAGCCGGCGACGAACCAGAGGGAACCAGCGGCGCCGGGGCCGGAGCCACCGGCGGCGCCGGGGCAGGAGCACCCGAACCGCTCGGGCCCCCAGACGGGACCGACGGGCCCGCAGGCGCCGAAGGCCCCGCCGGAGAAGACCTCGCCCTCATAGCAATGAGGAAGGCCTCGATCTCCTCACGCGACGCGCCTTCCCCAGGGACCGACAGGTGTGGGGTAGACGGCGTCGGCGACCCATGCGGGACCGCGGGGGTGGGGTCACCCGAGCCCCCGGCCGCAGCACGCGGGCGTCGGGGGGAGTCGGGGGTGCGATGGCGACGCCCCGACTTCCTGTGCTTACCTGACGAGCCGGAGGAATGGTGGCGACTCCCGGAGCGCCCATGGCGGCTCCGCGACCGTTCCCTCGACCGCTCCCTCGACCTCCGACCGGACCGGGACCGCTCTCGACGCGGGGCCGACAACCGGAGCTCGAGAAGCTTGCGGGACCGCTCCCGCCTAGCTTTTCCAGTCAAGGCCCGACAGTCGACGCAGGACTCCACGTCGTGGTCCGCGCCCAGACACCGGAGGCAGAGTCGATGGTGGTCGGTGACCGACATCAAGCGGTCGCACTCGTCACAACTCTTGAAACCGGGCATCCTACCGGCACCGTAAAGATCAATCAGTTAACAAAAAACTTGGTCAAAAGACCGGAGTACTGCTCTTCGGATCTGCGCTAACTGGCGCGGAAAAAAGAAGAACTGACGTCAGCGCGCGGAGGCGGCGTCTATATACTCCAGCGACGTCATCACGGCGCACGACGCCGACGACGCGGAGCCGCAGGGGACGCCTGCAGACGACGCCTACCGACGCGCAGGGGTACTGCTACGCAAAAGTTTCCGGATCCAGACTGACGCCTGGGGATATTCTAAGGTAAGGAATCTAATACTAACCTGTTTCTTTCAGATGTCATTTTTAAAAATGGCAAATGTGTTGCAGTGATGTATTATTTCAGGAACTATGAAACCTATATACTTCGTTATGATGCCAAAACATATGTTTTGGGGGTCAAGTAGTCTAGAGGAAGAAGAGACATATATAGAAATAAAGCAAATAATAGTTTTAAATCCTTTTATGTATACACCAAACAATGTTTATGATTGGAATATGAAAAAACAAATGTTTATCACTCCTGTTTTAGACATTTTCATAGTTCACTTTTTGTTTCAGCAATCGCGATACATTTTCAGAATGTTGAACATTTAAGAGAGCGTATCAACAGGGATATCTTTTTGTAGCACCAGTTTTGCAAGTTCTTGTACGTGTAAGTTGTGTGGGTATCGGCTTAAGAAATGTCATATGGCTTAGCACCCCATCTATTCTTCTCAACCAAATTCACACTGATCTTTCTCTACATATGCATGATCCATAACATTTACACCTTCTGATCAAGTAGAACACTCTTTTAACATATCCACGCTCAGAATGATGTCGGTGGAAGGTCAGTTAGCTGTACCGAAGATCGTCAAATGTAACAGTCAGAGCTTGTTTTCCAATCACGCACAGTGTATTTTTCTGTATCTTTGAAGTCCCATTCTTCTTCTGTCTCAGCAAATCCTTTTAGAAACTTCACAGGTTCAGCATTAAAGAAGCTCCAAGCTTCGTTTCAAATTTGCTCATAGTGACACCACCCGTAAGAATGTGCCTTGTTAAGAACACTGGGCATCTCTGGGTCAAGTTTTTTGCTCAGTACATGAAGCGGGATTTGTCGCCTGTTCCATAATGTAGCCATAACTCTAACAATCATCGACTTATGAACATTGCAACAATTCTAAGTAGTGCAACAATATCTGTCATTTAACAGTACAGTGACTCGATTGGAACCATTTGGAACAGCCCACTCAACGTATGCCACAACACGAAGGTCGACTTTCTCCAATTTGCTGTTAAGTTCTTGAACCATATGGCCCGTACCTTTTGAATATATCTCTGCAGACACTATCTCCTCATTAACAATCATTCCACTAGCAATACTTGGAAATTCAGTGTTCGCTGAAGAATCAGCAAAGTTTTGGCGAGTTAACATTTCCAATCTTGTTTCATGTTGATAACCAGAATTTATCGAGTTGCACAGGGATAGGTGTTCAATCTGTGACGCAGGCAAGGTCTTGTAGACATTTGTCTGATTCTCTCTAATTAATTGACAGTTCAAGATAACTGTCAAAGACTATGCGCAGTTCTTGAAAGGTGCACACTGACTTTGATACCTGTGGAACAGTCTGCACGACCTCTCTGAAGTTTTGCATGGATGAAATCTTGACCATTCGCAATTGTGACATATAGTCTACAACAACAGCAGTTTTCAATTAGGTCACCTCTTCGAATTTAAATTCTTAAGGTGAAAGGGTTTTTTCGAGCGCTTGTACGAGTTTGTGCTTCACTGGTTTGGTTGCAGCATCTCCATCAAATAATGCGTTTGTTGGAAGATCGTCCTACAGAATTTCCTTGATAAGTTCATCCCTTTCCTTTGCTACATCCATCTCTGTGTGCTTTTGAAAGTTGTCTTTTGGTAACCTATTTTGTAGTGGCTGGTTGGATGAAACTCTAAACTATGGGAATTAAATTGTGGAAGTTTAGCTTTAGTGATTATGTCGAGCAGCATCTTCTCTTTCAATACAAATGTCTGCTGCTTCAGTTCTGCGTATAGTTTTCATGCATATTCCAGAACATCTAGTAGACTTCTTTGTCATTATCCACATATTGTTTGGTCACGAAGTTGTGTATTTGCTTAGGCTCAGTCATTTCAAAGGGGCTTCCTTGCTGCTGAATGAAATGAAGAAGGCTGTCAACATGTTAAAACGTTTCCCTTTCTTTGCCACAATTTTGTGGGGAGGAACAGTTTCACGATGGTCTAGTAATTTTGAATTTGTCATCATTGAAAGCATTGCAAATAGAAGGGACTTCATGGTAAACTGTCATTGAGCAACATATTAACTTTTACGTGTATGACCAACAATTCCCTTAGAGCTTTTCTGTGATCTCGTGATAGTCTCTTCCAGTTTCATATCTGGAGTCACAGCATTGAACCTTTCCTCTGTCTTTCAGCACAAAATGTCTTTCATTATTTGTCTGTAGAAGTATGGTTTTTCCACCTCTACTTCTTCACTCCTTCCAAATACCAGGACTTATATCTCGGGTATTTTACGCAATCGAATTCACGAAACACAGTAATAAGTGGCTCAACAGTCTTCACTTGCAGCCCCCAATCACCTTCCCGATCAGCATGTACCAAGTTTTTCACTAGAGCCATCATGTGTAAAAAATGTCCCCAGTACTTGAAAAGTTTTGATTCTTTGTCACATTCTTTGACAAACTACCAACTTAGTTTTCCGATTTTCTGATTTTGAACTGAGTGTGTTGAACATGGCGTGGCTTTGCATTATGTCTTTTGACTGAAGTGCACCCTCTGCCTTGTTCACTTATGAGATAAGATATGCAAAACCTAATTTGTCACTTGTTTCAGCATGCATAGTTTCTGTAGCCCCAGATTTGATGAGCATACCTCGTAACAAGTTAACATAATGAGTTTCACTCAGTACTGACTGAACTGTTTTGCCTCCAATGATTACAGCCTCAGTAAGTGCATTGTCTATGCCACATCCACTGAGAACTTCCTGTACAGCACAGCGTAACTTTTGTCATGTGGAAAACGCCCATCATTGAATAAAGATCATCAAATTCTACTGGAATGCTCATAAAATTGTCCGCTGCAATATGGAAAACACCATTGCATAACATTAGCAGGATAGACTGTTCTTTTTTAGAGCTGTGTATACTTTTGAGTAGTTTGTGACTGGCGATAGTGTTACTGGTTAAAACCCAACCTTTTTCAGTGGGACAGTATTCTAGGAGATCAGAGTATGAGTTCCAGCCCACGGTGGAACTGGCTTTCTCTTCATTCTTCAGTTTGCACCAAATAAGAAATACAATAATATCAGTTAAATCAGCTTTGCCGACTGCAGCATCAGGTAGAAGAAATCAGTTTTTTGAGCCCCTTTTAAACTTTCTGGTTGACTGGGACGTGTTTGATGGCTTGTAGTGATTTTGCACACATTGGCAAGGCAGTTGGGTTATAAGTTTGCTGCTTCGTCTATGCCTACAGCTGACACAACTTGTTTTCCAGCAACTACCACATTGGTACAGTCTTGAAAAAGCACCATGGCAGTATCATGTTTGTTGGCTGTTCCAGACAAATAAGAGCGGTCTTCAAAATCAAGAGCAGCAATGGTAAATCCCTTACTGGTAAAGTGACTTGGAAATGATGTGCTGTCGGATTCACAAGATTGTACAGCATGAGCTGCTAGCAAGTTCCTGCTCCGTACTATGTCATTATAACTTGGTAATACACAAATCCTATTCATTGAAGTGACTAGCTCTTTACTTTTGTACTTGTCATAGATTACATGGACAGTCATCATGTGTAGCGGAGTTTTAGTTTTGCCTTGATGTAATTCATAAAACATGATTTGGTAAAGACAGTACATTTGCACACCGTAAGCCTGTCGGATCATGGGATTGTCACCCACTTCTTCGCTTATATCTTCAAAACCATCATCAATGTTTGCTTCTGTTCTGAACTAAAAAACTTTAGTTTGTAATGAGTTTTGCTTTGCTGATATTAAACAATGGTGTAAATAACGTGAAGACAGCAGGCCTTCTTGTTGACTTGCATGATTTGCAAAGCTCTGGGCCTTCACAAAATTTGTCATTAAGTCCGAAATCCAAATCTTCCAGGACACTTCCTAAAATGGTTCCTGCTAATTTTACTGCATCCTGTGATCTTATTTAGGCAGCAAGAACTGAAGGATTCAAATCAGCTGGGAACACGAAGTATCTCATTCTTTTTGTTAGTGACAAATGAATTCTGTTGTACGTTCTTACTAGAAAAATCTTAATTTCATTTTTATGGATCAATACAGTTTCATCAATGTTGGCCATTATTTCTCTGATCTCACGGAGTGTGAATTCGTAGCCAGCACCAGAGTGGCTTTTAAACTTAATTTGCTTTTTTACTGAAGGCTGGCTGTTAGGTTGCTGCTGGGAGCTCATTGTACATTCATATTTTCGAATGTATGCACGCATGCAGTTCGGGTGGGCATACAAACCTGCTGCAAATACATTAACCTTGGTGTTTAGATCAGCTACTCAGCTGAAAACTTCATCCTGGAAAAAAATAGCTGCAGATAAAAACAGGTTTGCCCTTTGGGACTCGCATGCCCTGTATTATGTTCTTTCGTCAATCCTGTTGGCCCTTATTCTGGCTAAACCACAGATCACACATTGAATATCCTCTGCTTTCTGATCAGTTGTTGGACGCGGACAAGAGGTAGCCATCAATCTTCTAAGTGGATGGGCAATGGGTCTAGTTGTCGATTTCTCAGAAGACTCTGATTCTTGTTGTGATTCACTGGATTCTGATATTGTTTGACTACATTTTTTCCAGGCTTTTTTCAATGTATACGACTTACAGCACTTGTTACAGTGAGAATTTTGATCCTCTTAACCCATCGGTTTTAATCTTTTGTGAACTTCATCTTGCCATATCTCTGCAGCATCTCTATCTCCTCCTCTGTCCAGCCACAGTTTATGTTGGATTTTCTTTCGGATTAGTTTAGTATGACACATTTTTCTTTGTTGAGGAAGTCCTCCAATTTTGTAGTTAGCAACTCTTTCAGGAGGTAAAGATCCTCTGCTACCACCTGCTTTGCTCATGTTTATGAATTTGAACCAACAGAAACAAAATGAATATTTAAAATAACTTACCAATATGATGGCTAAAACGCATTATAGAGCTGCCATTTTGGAAAATGGCAGATGGGTTACTCTGCAAAGTTATTTTCTGTATCAATATGGCTACTTGACCCCCAAAACCTATGTTTTAACACCAAAATGAAGTATAGAAGGTTCATGGTTCCTGAAATATTAAATCATCACTGCAACATACGCCATTTTTAAAAATGTTGTCCAGAAAAATTTGGTTCGAACTAGCAATGGCTACCCAGCCTAATTACTTCTCTAATGATACAAAAACACAAATCCAAAATGAAAATCTCTAGACATTTTTTTTTTTAAATGGAGGTATATCAAGGGGCCAGGACTACACATTCCGAATTCAAACTGATTGAATGTCTCGTGTTAAAGGCTTGCACCCAGGGCCAGATGGGGTACCCGCAGATCTTTTCAAATGTGCCCCGAATTTCTGGGCAAAAATCTTATGTAACGTTTTTAATGCCTCACTGGACAACAATTTCCCTAAGACTTGGGCTAACTCGACCATTATCCCGATCTATAAAAAAGGGCCAAGAACGGACCCGGCCTGTTACAGGCCGATTTCGTTGATCGACTCAGGTGTTAAAATCCTACGTTGTGTCCTCTTGGCCAGACTTACAACATGGTTGGATGACAAGGGGATCCTGACCAATGCCCAGTATGGCTTTAGACCCAAAAGGAGCACCCAGGATCAATGTTTAAATCTTCAGCTATTGATTAACAAATACACCATCATAAGGGAGGAGTTGTTATACCTAGCATTCATGGACCTCTCCTCAGCTTTTGACCTGGTGAACAGGTCAAAGCTTTGGAGAGTTCTATTGGACATGGGCATTGACCCCCTTTAGTTTGTTACATGGCAGACCTCCACCGTGATCTAAAGACTGCTGTCAGGGTGACCAAAGACGAGAGGTGCACTGGTCTCTTTAAATCCGAGAGGGGGGTTAGGCAAGGGTGTATCCTTGCCCCCCTCCTCTTTACATTATACATCAACGGTATTGAGCCAGCCTTGATCGCCCCTTCCCTAGACATCCCACGTGCAGGAGGATTGGATATTCCAGTACTCCTGTACGCGCATGACGCGGTCCTCCTGGCCCGCAAGGGAGTAGCCCTGAAGCACTTGCTGCAATCTTTTGGGGATTATATGGCCTCGCTTGACTTGAAGATTAATTCACAAAAAAGCCAAGTCATGATAGTTGGACAAGCTGGCAGGAAAAAGAAAACGACAACATTTTTTTCCTCAGGCCAGGAGGTAAAGCGGGTTCCGACTTTTCCTTACCTAGGGGTAGTGTTCGACGAGAGAGGAACATGGGGCCCGCAACAAAAATCGAAAAGCGCTGCTGTAGCAAGAGCGGCCACAGCACTGCTTGGATTTTCTAAAAAGTTGGGGCCCGCCCCATGGAGGCGATCCTAAAAGTTTATAAAGCTAAATGCTTAACCCTAGCCTCCTATGGTTCAGCCATTTGGGGATACACAAGTCATCATAACATCCAAAGGGTTGAAAACAAGTTCTTTAGATCCCTACTCTCTGTCCCACAGTCCACCCCCACATTTACAGTGCACACGGAACTAGGTATGGGCTATGTCACTGACTTGCTTAAATTAGCCCCTGTCATCTGTTGGCTAAAAACCTGGTTAAACCAGGAGATCTCTCTTAATCACACTATTCTTAGAGATTGTTTGTCCTCAGAAAGAGCACTTAGAATACCATGGGTTAGCTACATAAAATTAATGCTCACAAAAGCAGGGCGCCCCGACCTATTCCACAACCCAGATAGCATAACCATAGGCGATATTAGAACAGTAAAAAGCACCTTGTTAAATCTGTTTTTGCTAGAAAGGGAAGATGAGGAACTGAAAAAAACATTGCCTAGAAAGAACTTTGCGCTCAAGACCACCCAAGGGTTGGAACCCTACCTCATGCTAGTGACTAGACCATATCATCGGTACCTTTTAACCAGATTCCGTTTTAACCTTATACATTTTATTCTTGGATCTTTTACACATTGGGGTAAACCAGAAACTGGCCCCACCCTGCGACTGCGATCACTTTTCTGAAGAAGATACCTTGCATTTTATCATGTTTTGTGATCATTATGCTCAAATCAGGAAAAAATATTTGCGCCCAATACTTAGGGAGGCAGGCTTTACACAGGTAAGGCCAGCATTACAGTATTTGCAACTGCTGCCCAATCCCAAAATAACATTTCATGTAGCAAATTTTTTGGTCGCAGCCGCACGTAAAAATAAGACCCGTTTAACCGCATGCGTTCGGGCGGAATTCCGCCCGTACGCTGAGATTTTCAAAAGCGCACTTTACGTGACGAGCTGGGCTCGTCATCAGCGTGCGAGGAAGCTACCTCATGACGAGCCCAGCTCGTCATCAGCGTGCAAGGGGTTAAACAATGAAAAGGTTTTAACTCCTATTTTATTGAATTAACCGTGATATAAAATTTGTAAACTTTTAACATTTTTAAGCTATTTTAAATTGACTTTCGCATTGTAACTTGGTAGCGACAATAACTATTCATGATTTATTATCCTGTTTTATTGGTTAACTGACCCTTTGACATAATTCATGTACTGTATTTAATGTATCATAATTGGATGAATTGTAATGTTTCTATGTTTTTCTTTTTATGATTATTAATAATCGAATAAAAGTATTTTGACTGACTGACTGGCTTGCACTCTCTGCAGAGAAAAACGTTTACACCGTTTTGGCCAAGTTGTTTTTAGAGAGCGCTTACTTGCTTAGTGCGTAAGCACTGCACATTGCTGTATTTTAAGTAAATAAAAAAAAATAAAGCTATTTGTCGGGGTGCCGAATAAATTATGGAGCCAATGCAGTTTATCTTTTTATGCATGCATCAGGGGTTGATGTTAGCCGGTCTATTTTGAAGTTATTTTAACCGGTAAATGCAGAAGATTTTTTACTAGCTCAATCTTGAAGACATGGACCATACTCTGAAAATGACGTAACTCTCTGGTTTGCCTAGGAGTGTACACCGCATATAACAGGGCTAGTACTAGTCAAGAGTTTCCTGCGCATGTGTTTATTGTATCGACTGAAGCACAAAAATATGCAGCAGAGACTTACAGAAGCATCATGTTTACTGCACCTTTAAACCCACTTCCCTCTTTTTTTAGGTTTTGCCAAACCATTATTGTGCTGTTTGTGCGAGACCTATTGTTTTCTAACAGTGGGCTTAGAAGCTGCCCGTTACTTAACATTGATTGGTTTAATTGTCACTCATTGCCTTGTTTCTTATTGGTCAGCTGCCATAGGCATCCTTCCTCTTCATAGTTCTCACATCCTGGAGCATAGATGCATTACGTGTGTCCTTTCACAGCTAACTTTTTAAGCGTCGCTTTATTTGTGTTTAAACGCTTTACCAGAGTGTGGCTTCTAGTGTTCCTCATGTGCATACTTTCCCACTGTTACTTTTGCCCAAAGACCCTCCACAGTTTGTCTGCTTCCCCCAGCTCCCCCTATCCTCCTTTGGTAGTCACCTTGCCCTGAGGCTCTCCCAACCTCCTTTGTTATTAGCTTGCCCCCAGCCCCTCCCTGGATCCTGTGTCGTCCACTACGCTGCTAGTTAGTGATTTTAAAAATATATATATATTTCAGACATGCTGAACTGCACATTGCTGTACAACCTGGCTAAAAAAATTGACTTACCAAAAGCTCTCTCATAGGTGAGACCTATTGGCTTTGGCAATGCTTGTTGAGGTTGGAGTTGGGGGACTTGAAGGCCCCAGCAGATTTAGGTAATGCAGCCTCATCAGTCGTATTCAGGAGTCTATCAGAATTATGGCCGTTTTATATTATACAAGAGACATAATGAGTTACAGAAATGTTTTTAGCGCTAAACATAGGCCTACCTTGTTTTATTAATACAATTCAGAAAAATGCATCGGCTGCAACTTGTTGACTGGAACTTATGCCATTTATTAAAGGTGCTAGCCAGTTCTTTACTCTTAACAACGAAATGCACAGCAGAGTAATCTGATAAGGGCTTAACT
This sequence comes from Lissotriton helveticus, assembly GCF_964261635.1. NCBI lineage: Eukaryota > Metazoa > Chordata > Amphibia > Caudata > Salamandridae > Lissotriton > Lissotriton helveticus. Next base: position 433,989,334 of record NC_136072.1, on the reverse strand, counting down.
GTCTACAAATTGCACTCTTCATTTGAAATAGACCATACTCCAGTGTGGCTTCTGATAATCACGTGTTAACAATAACTCGCTTTGACATTTCAAATCGCTGTCTTTTCTAAGCACTGAAAATAATAGGTATTAATTTTATTCGGATATTGCAATGTCTTCTTCGCCTGATCATGAGCAAGTGAGCACAGTGGCACAGCTCACAATCTGAGGCATAATAAAGTGAGTAGTTGTCCAGGCAAAATGCAGTCTCGGGGTTCAAGTCAGCGAATAGATGAAGTGCACTGACCCCTTGCTTTATGCCTATTCCATTATAGGGACCAGATAGATTTAGCGTATAACAATTACCTCGACAGGCAAACGTGCTACACAACCTGGCAGGTCTTCCGTTAAATGTATTGCGCAAGAACCACACTCCACGCTGTTACTTGAAGTGTAAAAGGCCATTTTATTAGGACAAGGTTGCAATCCTTTCAACTTTATTACATAGTACATAAATGCAATAAATATACTCTCCCCATCTCCTTCCGACTCACTCTCCATTCCTCCTTCTCAAACCATCTCACCTGTTTGACTCTTCCCCATTCACTCGGTGACCACCTTCCTCTACCCATTCTCACCTTCACTTGCCCGCCGCGCATCCTCTGTTGAATTTCCTTCATTGTCTCCCGCGCCCCGCTATCAGTCACCCGTGTACCGTTCTCCCCCCCCCCCCCCGAGGGGTGGATCCGCCCATATGTGACTCACCACCCCTCCAAAGAACCGCCAACCAGGGAACCCCCGGAGGGCGGTTCCCCGCCCCACCCCCCCGTGTGCATCGAATGCATCCGCCACCCTGTGGCGTCCAGTGGCTGACCAGCCACCACCTTACCGCGCGTCTCGGGCACACAAATAACCTATGCGAGGCAATCCCCGACCAGGAAAGATGCCCCCCTTTTGCGGTAAAGGACCAAGCCCACTGACCTTCGTCGGGCCAAACCATGTCAGTGACATGAGTCTCCCTTTGCCGGTGAACGACCATCCACCACCTGTAACCGTGCCCCAGCTTCACCACTCACATTCCCAATCAGTTGTCTGGAAGCTGCCTGCCTTTTTAAGGTGAATGACCATCCACCAACCATTACTGCGTCTCGCATAACAAAGCACCTTTTTTGGGCCCTCCGTTGCTAAAGGTGCCTCCCACCCCACCCACCCCCCCCCCCCCCCACCCCTCACCCCCTCACCCCCATGGTGACTGACCACCATCCACCACCATTCCTGCACCTCAAGTAAGTAAATAGGAATTCTGGCCAACATTGAGCCCGACGAAAGTCCCCCTCCAGGTGAAACGACCATCCACCCTCTGCTTGCCGCCAGTGCAACAGAGAAAGATTCACAGGCCAAACCCAGTCTTCAAAAAGGCGCCCCCCGCCTCAGTGAACGACCATCCACCTTTGTGCTTGCCCCCAATCGAAACCGCCAGGATTCTCGGGCCAGAAACCTTGCTCACGTCAAGCTCCCCCTTCTCGGTGAACAATCATCCCCGTATTGCTTGCCTCCATTGGAAACAAATTTGAATGAACCGGAACATTGTGCGTTACAAGTGCACCCCCCCCCCGCCCCCCCATGGTGAGTGACCACCCACCCATTTGCTCATTCGAATTAAACAGATAGGATCCTTGGACCAAAACCCCGCTCATAGAAAAAGAGAGCCTCGTTTGCGGTGAACGACCATTCACCCTTTGCTTGCCTCCAATCAAAATCGCCAGGACTCTCGTGGCCGAAACTTGCTCCTGTCAAGCGCCCCATTAACGGTGAAGGACCATCCACCCAATCGCTTGTCGTCCACTAAAACCATATATGACTGGGACCGAAACTTTATGCGTTACCAGTGCACCCCCCGCGGCGAATGACCATCCCCCATGTGCTCATCCCAATTGAAACAGATAGGATTTGCAGGCCAAACCTAGTTAGTGCCAAGTCCCCCCTTTTGTGGTGAACGGCCAGCCACCTTTTCGTCCACCTCCACTGTAAACCTATATGATTCAATGTGACCGACACTGTATTTGTGACATGTGCCCCCTTCGTGGTGGACGACCAGCCACCCTATGCTTGTATTCAGCGTATCAAAAGATTCTTGCGGGACCAAATCCGCATGCGACAAGCCCCCCCCTCCAAGTTGAACAACCATCCACTTCACATGGCCGCCTCCCATCCACTTCACATGGCCGCCTCCAGTGTACACAGACAGCATTCTTGTTCTCCATTTCAGCCTGTGCCAAGTGCCCCCTTCGCGGTGAACGACCATCCACCTTCTTGCCTGCAACCAGTATAACGGAAAATTCTGTGCCCAAACTGTGCTGTTGACGAGATCCCCTTCATCGGTGAGTACCCATCCACCCTTTAGCTTGTTTTCCATGTAGATAGATAGGATGCTGGGACCCCAAAACCTTATTAATGCCAAGTGTCCCCTTCAGGATGGACGACCATCCACCCTCCTGCTCACCACCATTGTAGACAGATAAGATTAGATCCGGCTGAAACTTGGTGCGTGTCACTTGCCCCCCTTGCTTTGAACGACCAGTCCACCTTCTGCCTCCATCCCGTGTAGACCGTTCAGAACTCTTTAGGCCAAACTTTGATTATGACCAGAGCCCCCTTTCGGTGAAAGACCATCCACCACCAGGGCCTGCTCCCAATTACTTCAGTAACACGAATGGACGGGCCGACCCTGCCCCTGCAGGTGCCCCTCCCTCCACCGGCGCAATTCACTACCCCAACCTGTACCTTCGTCATTCAATAGCTCCCCTTGTCGACTTATACCGCTGCGAGGCCCAACGTCAGCACAGCGATCTGATTGCCACCATCATCTGCTTCCTCGCACCATGTCCCACTCTGCGCATCATCACGTAAAGCCATAACCAAACTCTCCCAGCATACATCCGTCTCCCACCCGAAACATTGGAATGGGGCGACTCCTCATTTCACATACACACTGTCAGCATCCAAACCCAAACCCTCAAATACGTCCCCCATATTCCTACATCATCGTACAGCCCTTGGGCAACTGGCTAAATCGCCTCTTCTGACGGTCCATGCCCAGGAGAAAAAGGGGGAACCACTCCCGCCAGGCGACTGCCTGGGGTCCTGCTCCACTCCCAACTCCTGTAGTAGAAAAGAACAATTAGTCCTGCATGAAGTGTGGCCTCCGTCCCTTAGCCCCCCTGTCCGACAAATGTCCAGTCGCCACGTCAACACAGAAACACCGTGACGAACACCCGCAACACTGAATCCTGCGGCCGCTCCCCCCTCCTTTCGCCTGTCAACTCTGAAACGGCCCCCAGAAACACCCATAAAGCGTGGTCCACCGTAGGCAGCCCCCTTGCGTATGAAGCCTAAAACGATCTACAGCAATGAACTCCCACCACCTTCCTTCGAAAAAACAAACACTCCCAGTCCTATGCCTCCGATCACAAGAAAATAATCTCAGTGCCCCCGGAGATCGCCCCCCAACCGTAACCCCTAAAAAACCACCCAGATTCCAAGCACCCAGACAAACCATCCTCAGAGCGCCTAAAGCACCAAAATCGCCCTGCTTGAGAATCAGGTGCCCCCAGCATGCACCTCAAAGCACACCAGCCACAATGCCGGTCACCCATCCATCCGCTGCCCAACGCTGACCACTGCAAAAACCGCCTCCAGGGCGAAACTAATGCACTTCCAAGTCTCCTGTAACTCATGAGAAGAGCACAGTGCCTGTCTCTTCCCTCCACTGTCCTGCGCGCAGGTTCCATAGAAAACTGTACTTCAACAAACAGGGGCAGCATATCAAGCAAAAACCCATCTCCTTATAGCGCAAACCTCACGCCCTACCACTCCTACGCCGGACTGCAGTATCTGCAGCATCTGTGTCAGTTATCCACATCCATGCAGCCATCTACTCCCGCCCCCAGCGTCCCCGGATCCAATCCTGCCTCTGCGCCGGACTCCCAGCCTCCTCCCTATGACAGTGAAATGCCATGGACCCCATGGCCTCGACCCAACCGCCGGACTTCCTAGCCCCCTCAATCCCCCACCTGTCAGGCCGCTTATTCCACCTATTACTGTGTAGCAGCAGTCGGCCCCTCCGGCCCCCAAGCTCTTCCCCCAATCTGAGAAATGCACCGTGACCCTTGGCGATGAATTTCAACCACGGCGAACCAACAAAAAAAACCTTTTCTCAACAATCCAACTAGCATCCGGCGTGCCCCGTCAGTCCCCAGTCCAGTCCTATGCCTACCCGTCACCCGTCCGTGAACCGTACACCAGCCTCCCTCGTCCCCCCACCACCCTCCCAATGCACCCCGGCCAACCAGCCGTAGAACCTTGTCCGTGCAGCTCCCCCTTTTGCCCCCATCCATAGATCCGTACCTGAGAGTCCATCCAGGACCTCCTTCTCCTGTCCAGTCGCTGGTGTTCCCGCATTTGCCGTCGCCGCACTCGCCTGTAACCGTACTTGCCTCCTGTAGCAACACAAAACAAACGAATCACCAGGAAACAAACCCCCACCCCCCACCCCCACCCCCCCCCCCCCGCGAACCCCCACCACTTCTGCTTCAGGCCAGCGTTTGGAGGCCGTTGTGCGCCCCACTGGCATCCCCTTCTGCCGGAACAATACCGGTCCTGCCCCCCCCCCCACCAGGTCGCTCCCACCAGGTGGGGCCCGAGCACCACCGGGCCTCACGCCGTGCTGGCGGTCCCTCAACACTATGCCCAGCGCCCCAAACCTCACCTGCGTACCCCGACCCCTCCCCCCCCCCCCCCCCGGCCCTCCCACGCAGCACCCCCAACAAAGCCCCTGCAGTAACCGACATCGCCACACTCCGAAGGCGTCACACGCCATAACTGGCCTAAAGCAACCACTCTAGCTATGTATCCACTGTATGCTGAGGGGGCTGCATAACAAACCCCCTAAGCCCCCCCCCTGGGGTGCAGGTCCGTGATAGGGGGGGCCCAAGCAATTCAGAGCGAGCCGCAGCAGCGCACTGAGACCCTCCCCCCCCCCCCCCCCCGCCCATGTGCGTTCTAGCCGGGCCTCGCAAATTGGGAAGAAATATTGACGGGCGGGGCCCTGCTCCGAGATCCCCCACCCAAAGGCAGCCAACTCGCATCAACACCGGGCAGGGGGGGGGAGGCAGGGCACACCCGCTGGCGACGCCACCCCCCTCCCCGCGGCCATCCTGCTCAAAGCGCGGCACATCACAGGCCACCCACCGGGTCACCTCCCACCCAGCGCCGGCCCACTTGTGCCTCAAAGTCACCCCCCCGCAAAGGAATCGAACCACACGCAGGCAGCCAAGGATAAAAACCGGGCCCGCCGCCCCACACCCAAACTCCCGCCGGACGCCAGAACAGGGTGCCCACGCAGCTTTCACAGCCCTTATCGCAGCGTGCGCCCAGCCCCAGCACGCCCTACGCTGACCCCCCCGCCGGTGCCTCTGCCCGATCAGCTCGCTGGCAACAGCCTCCCGCCCGCGCTGCAGGCCGCAAACCCTAACCGGGTGCCAGAGCCCATAACCCCTAAAAACTTCACAGCATATATCCTACAAACCGCAGCCAGAAACGAAATCCACTCCCTGCCGATCGACCAGTCGGCCCCTGCCCCAAACCCCCACCTACCGACTACAAAGTTTGCCATGACCCTCCCGGTGGTGCTCAGGAGTTAGGAAGAGGCTGTTTCCTCCTCTTCTGACTCCTTATGGCCTCGTAATCCCACCCCTTCCCCTTGACCCTTCTAATCCCACCCTCCACCTTGTCCTTCCGGTCCCGCGCAAATCCCCCAGGGGAAGACTGGTCTGCGACCTTTACTTCCCCTGGGGGCCGCAATCTTTAATCTCCTAGCTCCAGGCTAGCAATTGAATCAACCTAATTGAATGCACCTCTGCCATCCATACTCTGTGCGGTGGCTCGGTCTGGTCTGCGTATGTTAATCTACTACACAAAGTTCAGCGTGATTGCGTGAAATGCAAATCATCATTTCGCACTATATTTTAGCATGAAGTGCGTCCTTGCGTACATTTTTCGTGCAAGGGTGCATTGCCACACAACCTGTCTGTCAGTGTTCCCAGCCCCACTCTTGCTTTTAGTGCCCAATGACACTTCACCAGATTCAGTGTCATGTGCCTGTGAAGAAGAGCGATTCTGGGACTAATTCTTTATCCTCAGGTGTGCTTTGCACACCAACCACCACTTCAGGGACAGCTCTTTTGAGATGTCAGTCTTACACATGATTGAATGCCAAATTAAACCTCGAACATGTTTTCCACTTTATGCTCTTGATGCTTAGTCAGCAATGCTTATTTCTGAATTTCGTCATCAAATGGTAACGTAGTTGGCTTGCATGCATGCTTATTGATCACTGTGTAACTTGCAAGTCGGAGACTAATTCTGGGTGGACAGTATATAGCCTTGCATCTGTGAGGATAAATTAAGTACACTTTGGTTGGGGATATTATGCACCTGTTTATAGTGTTATAAAGGCATTTTGTAAGAAGGGCCTAATGAAATGTTTCATTCAAATGTGAATGGTTTTCTGCTGTTTGTGGAGAAAGTTTATTTGTAAGACCTTTCATAACATGAAATTGACGGCCAGTCTCACCCTTGTTAATTGTTTTGATCGCCAATGGAATTGTTTTGCAGTGCCTTATTTCTGCAGTCTGCACCAGTACTTCTTGTTTTTATTTTTTTATTTTTTTTTACAGATCTGTCATCGCTCATCCACCACGCCCCCACCCTCAGATCTCATTTATACCTCTTCATAGTTGTCAGTACTGCTTCAAGCCCTATTTAGGCTCCTGAAAAGATCACTTAAACAATCATGTTGATTCACATTTAAAATAATGAACATAACGATCAGGGAAAGGAAATTGTGTAGAACGGTAACAATGCACCAGAATGAAATTTTCTAAAATTTGTAAAACATTTTAAATGTACACCTTTGAAGGGTTACATGTATCAAGTTAATTAACATTTGTTTGACCGTACATGTCTTATTTTAACACGGTTACTATGAAGTAACCCACAAACCATTTTAGAACTATAAAGTTAAAACTGGTAGTAAGCCACTTGTTGACCAAGCACTCACTAGTAAAAAAGATCTATTGTTATGTGTACTTTAGTGACGTGTTAATTTGAAACCAACAATACAAGGTAATTGATGTGTTGTATTGAGTGAGGTTTGCCACCCACTCTTCAGTTGCCTTTGGTTCACACAGTTTGGTTTGGAGCACACTTTTCAGTCTCACGTAATTCTCACGCTGTGGGTCAGTGACCTCTATCAGTCGCGCACTAGCAGAACACCACTGAGGATGTGCAGTTGCAAACACATTTAATAGGGCCAAATGACAGAGTGAACGGATTCCCACAAGTCTTTATACTGAATGAGAACACTGCATACCCAGTAAGCAGCATGTCTTTGGTAATGTACTTTACACCACTGCATTTTATGTTGTAGCCTAGTTTCTTCTACTAATGCATTCGATGAATGTGTTTGGAATATAGGTTTTCTCAAGTGGTGCAAAGTACATTTTGCAACGAATTGTATTTTCGGAGATTTGCTAGTGATGTGAATTATCTGATGAGCAATACTGTCCTTTCTGTAAAAGGACGAGACGCTTTCACATAACCTTCGAGCGTCTGTACCGTAGTGAAGCGGTATCCATGCATTACATTTGTTTTTTGTTGTATCATTCAAGTTGACATGCATAGTACTCCGTCATGGAATCTAAACCTTGCCTTTTGAAATACATTACTTTTTTCTAGTTGGTTCCTTTGATTTAGCATTGTACAACTGTTGTTCAATTCCACTGCATGTAGATATTCATATAAACATTCCAGTTGATTAGACTGGATATTCAACAGAAAGTTAAAAGTAAATGTGTTCTCTGGAGATTTGATTGCATACCTCCCAGGATTTGCTTTTTTTTCTTTTTTCTTTTTTCCTTTTTTTTTTTTGATGGACCACACAAAGTAGATTCTGTTTCCCAGGCAATTAGAGACCATGGAACAGGAGGCCCTTTCAGTTATTTTATTTTAGTGAGCCTGTGAAAAATGTGTGGTTAGCTGGAAAGTATACATAGTTGCTGTCATTTGACAGCATGCTAAATGCACATTTTTGTTTATATATTCTTCTAAATAATCATAGATTTGATAGAAATACCAACAAGGGAAATAAGGTATTTGTGTTTATTTTGAATAATTTCCCCTAAGTTTTAGAGGTACTAACGCAATTAATATATTTCTTCTTTAAGCTTGCTTAAGTTTATGCTTCTGTTTGACTTATCTATAGTCATTTGTCATCTACTGAGTTTGGCAATTGGAAGTACAACTTGCATAGTCAAAATTGTGACCTAATGTGTGCTATTTTTCCTTGTTTTTCAGAATGACCTATATAACCTCAGCTGCCAGTGAAATGGCGAATTTCTGGACTCTTAAGTATTTCATACATCACAACTTGGACCTCATAATGTATTCCTCAGTACGTGGTACGAAGCGTCCATTTCCATTTGTTTACTTTACACAGAAACCTCAGGAGTTTGTTGACTGAACTGCACATTGTATGTTGTGCCAATCAAAAAAGCACTGTGACACCTGGACAAATGAGTCATCTGTTTTACTCTTCTACCATATGGACTTCATTGGTATCAAATGATTGTGCCCACCAGTGTCATGGTGAAGATGGGTATACTGCTGGCTCATTTATACATTACATAACATTTCATTTGCTGCTGAAAAAAACTTTACAAATCACTGTTGTAAATTATTGCATACTGAACTGTTAATATTGGTTGGCGAGTATTACATATTTAACATAGGTTTTCATTTCTACCTGTACTTTTGTAATAAAATGTAACGTTAACCACATCTTTTTTTGATGTGGTTGAGAGGTGTGCATCCTGTTCTCTTGTAAACAGCGTGGGAAAGAAGGAGTTGCCTAAATTGAGGTAATAAGAATAGAGTAGGGTACTATTCTTATTTTAAGATTGTACTTCAGAATATAGTATTTGAATCTTGGGCCGGTGAAGGCTTTCTTGTACAGCCCTATTTACTGTTAATGTCACTTGTAACATAGCCCTCATATTATGCTGAATGTGCTCCAAAATAAGTCTTTCAAATTGGCTTTATTATGTAAAATTATTTTACATGGTACTTTCAAATGTCAACTTCAGACTCATCAGTTGCACAAGAATGTGAAAAAAACACTAATCAAAGTCTTCCTCTGTATATATAAGTATATTGTAAAACAAAAGTGAGAGGTGGGTGAACTTTTCAAATTAATTCTCCCTGGAATGAGAAATGTGGGTGTTTGTAAATTCTGGAAACATTTCTATATGTAATAAACTAGATGCTGTTTAATTTTTTTCTAGTACTTTGCTGTGTTCAGTTTTTTAAAATGTTGTGCTCTTCTCACGTGCAGTAAAGAACTTGCTTAAAATTATTGGGGCTATTTCTAAAAATCACATAGTGGCCAGGCTTAAATGTATCTAGTTATACATCTGCCCTTTTCTATCGCTTGGAGTATTAACCCTAATATTGTGAAGTGAGTTTCCTTTTTAATGTAGGATTTGTACTATCTTGCACAAACGTGGATTTTAGAGTGTGCTCCCAAGCTTCAAGATTATAAAATGATTCGCACTTTATCTCCCTTTCTGACATGCCCCTGATTGTAAGTGTTCATCCTGCTTCTCCTTAGTTTGTTTTCAGCAACTGGAAAGGAATAGGAATGATTATAGAATTCACACTGAACTTGTTCAGCTTAAAGGGCCTTCCTCATGACGTTTCCTTACTAAGTATTTCGGTTAGTTATTTAATTTCAATTGTAAGTTTATGTTCATTTTGTGGTTTTATCCTCCTCTCTCTTACACGGTTGATTGAAAGTGGTGCCAGGACTTCTCTCTGTTTCCTGTATACCCTCTGTTCGTTGTTCTGGGAGTTATTGCAGCATCCTTATTTGAGGCTGCTTGGCTCACACCTTGGTACACAATTTCACCGACTGTATGCTATCAGGGACCATTTAATGAAATTGCAGGCCCCTTAAGCCTCTATCAAGACATGTAACCATATTAAGGTGTTTAACCACATTTCTTTAGTATGGGATCTTTCATGGATTCACATGCTTGCACCATCCAGTCATCGAGCTGGGAGTTCTAAGGTTCAATTAAAAAGCATCACATTTGAAAACATATCTTGGCTTTAAACTGTTGCTTTAGTGGCCTAATCCTCATGGAATACATCTGTATTCAGTCAATGAGGTGAGACCAGAATCTTCTCTGCTTCCCCTAGAGCAGTTGTTTTTAACCTTTTGACATCTGGGAACTCTTGCTGAATCGCTTCTGAAAGTTGAGACCTCCACCCAAGCAATTTCTATACTTTGAGCCTATAAACAATATGAGAAAATACAGAAACAGGTATATATCAGATACGCAAATTATAACATTTTTGTTTAATTCACTAACGAAGTGCAAAAAATGTAATGTAACTTTTCAAAAAGTAGTTTTAATTCTAAAATACAGATCTATTAGATTATAGCGTAGTACTTAGTGTTTTTTGACTCCTAAAGTGTGCTCGTTTTTTGTTGATGCTAGTTCTCCAATTGAGGCCACCAATTGTCCACATCCGATTCGGTTTGTTGTGCTGGTCTTGCAAATCAAGATAAGGATACAAACTTAATTTTTAACCTCCAATTTTAATTTAGTTCAGATTTACAGAGCAGATTGTAACCGTTTTAGGTTTGCTTTAGAACATATGTACTTCTTTAATCTGCTAATATTACTTTTCTAAACAGTACTGTATACCCGCAGTAGATGTCACTTACTCTAGGTGTAGAACTGCAGCCCCAAGAGACCACCATTCCTCCGATTTCTAAAGAATGTTAGGTGCATTTTAAGGTGAGCAGATAATGACTGATTCATCAAAAAGAGTCTTGTTAGACCTTTTGGTTTGTGTGACAAGAGACTTAATTCTTTGGATTACCTCAGAGTGTGTGTATTGCCTTCATCCTTCCCCCAAAACTACAGATTGCAACATTGGCTAAAAATGTTCAAAATAACCCTTTGGAGATAGAAAGGGTACCTTTTTTAAAATGTAAACTTTGCCTCTAAAAGTCAAATGTGCAAAACGAATCCCACACCCCTTAAAATATCCACACCCCTTTCTCTTCAATGATGGCCTCGGATGTGACTTATCTCAGACATTATAAAAAATATCAACCTTTTAAAGATCTTACTACCAAGATTACCTGGAGGAAGGCTGACAAAAAAAATCCACTTGATCATCTGCTGATATTGTGGAAATTGCTTAAAAGCCTGTGATACAGAAATGGGCTTAGGAGAAGCAAGATTTACCAGATATGCCTTTGAGGAAAAGTTTTTCATTTCTGTCACCAGTAACAACATTGTAAACAAAAGTTAAGGACACCGAAGAGCAGGGCACCTTCTGCAGCTGCTATGCTATAGTCAAACACAAAACTGGTCTATAGCCCTGTCCATATAGTCTCTGGTAACCTCAACAACGTTCCTGCCATCAACAGATCAGTCAATAGCATGGCCTACTTACCAGTTAGCAAGGATAAGCCTGTCGTCGATAACCCTTTTGTTGAAGGTTTTTTCACAGATGACTCCAATGACAACTGAATCTTCAGAGGATACTCTCGCAACTATCACAACTTATTCAAGACTCTGGTGGTGATGACTGCACTGTGAGCTGGCGCTGAAACACAGGATCAAGGTTGACTATTTCATATGCCATTTCAACCTTTTGATGAATACCAACCAATGACAATATGTCTTGAACTCCATATGAAGAGGGTGATGTGCCCCATACTTAATCTGTAATTCAGGTTCCTGTTCATCAAAGGATTTAAAGTATGAGCATTTCATATTTGTGTTTTCCTGAGTAGACGAACACTGTTCCTCCACAAGACAAGATGCACCTGATCCTCATTGGATCCATACATATATTTTGCAACTTTGTTTTTAAAAAACCGGACTCTACTAGCAAACAACTTGCAAATTAAGCAACACACGATTCTATTTAACAAAACTAAAATACTTTAGCATGCAGCTATGGCGGAGGCCTAACGAGATGACCCATTGAAAGGTAAGACGCTCAGGCAGCGAGAGTTTGGAGGATTGCTTGAAAGGCTGCCTCACGAGAGCGCTTGGACAATAGTCATGGCTTGACCATTGAGTTGAGTGTGGTTGGTGGCTCTGAGCAAGGGGATCGGATGTTGTCTGCAGGGCTCTTCTATGCTGCTCATTAGACACAGCCTAGAATAACCTGGAGGGGCTGGAGTGTCTCCTCCTTTTCCATTCAGTTGACAAAAGATGGTTAGAATTCACAGTACAAATTCGCACAGTACGCAAGACTCACACATTCATATCACCTCAAATGGAGGAAAGGGCACAAATTACAGTGGTAAGGCTTAAGTGACATCACAAGGAGACAATACACAGCCATCATAGCAGAGTCCGATTTTTAACCTGGAATGTGATGGGCCTGAATGATTTTCGGAAGCCGCACAAAATAGTTGCATATTTTAAGAGACATGAAGTGGACGTGGAGTTGTTTCAGGAGACTTTTTATCCCCGAATAGTAATCTGCTCTCCCGGAGTAGACTCTGTAGTGACTTCCAAACTGCTGGGTTCACGTCGCACACCAGGGGTGTGCTTGCCTGGGTTAACCCCAAATCCGGAATCTCGCTGGAGGCACGGGATGTAGACCCCAATGGCAGATACGGTATAGCTAGGTGCTTTGGTTAAGGATTAGATTTACTGGTCGTTCACATTTACGGCCCCAACTATAATGATCCACAATTTTACGATTCACTTTTCACACAACTACGCGGGGGGGGGGAATCTCAATTGTGTGCTGGACCGCTCTAAATGTCCGTCCCGGCGCCCCTCTGCAGCAGCTAGAACCATATGTGATATTGCCATGCAGTTGGATCTAGTGGATGTCTGGCGTGCCCAGTCTCACGGGACAGGGGGGTTCACGCATTACTCAGCCCCACATAATATACATCCTAGAATTGATTACTGCTGGTTTCGGGACCTTGTTTCCCCGAGTACGAGCCTGCTCCCTATTGCCATGCTCGTTCTCTGACCACTCCCCAATATTGCTTGATGTGGTTGCCCCTCCCGTAAGAGCCGCTCCCTTTACATGGAGGTTCCCCCCGTATTCTCTGAGGCGCATCTTTCAAGGCAGATTTGAATACAGCCGTAAAGGAGTTCTGTGCTACCAATATTGGCTCGGTTGAGCATTTTTCCACAGTGTGGTAAACATTCAAAGTGTACATTAGTGGAGTTGCCATATCCAAGCATTCAGGCGTCCTCGGCTCAGTCAGAAACAGTTTGTCGTTGCTGGAGTCAATTAGGTAGGTTGGAACAAGAAGCTCTTGATGGGGAGGAGTCCCAAACCTCTGAGGCACTGAAGAAAGCATTGGAAGAGTACCATGAGGTTGCGGATAGCAAACTAAAACATATGGGCAAATACGCCATAGCCAAAATCTATGAGAAGGGGGAGAGACCGGGCTCAGTGCTTGCAGCACTGGCACGTCGCCAACGAGTCTGACCTAGTTACCGAGTTGCGGGATTCGAGTAGCAATCTGCTGAATGACCCAATAGCGATAGCCAACTGGTTCAGCAGTTATTATTCAAAGCTGTATGACTCCAAAGTTGTGACAGATGAAACTGCCATTCAGGACTACTTGGGAACATATACAACTTACATGGTTTACAAATGGGCACAGGGAGTATCTCATGAGACCGCTAGACTCCTCTGAAGTACTGACTTCCCTCAACACTAAGCGAGATGGAAGTACCCGGGGCAAGATGGGCTCACAGTATGCTTATAAAAAACTTGAAGACCAGCTGATAGCGCATCTGTGCACACTGTTTAACGAGATGGGGGAAACAGGAGTGATGCCCCAGTCGATGATGGAGGCTTTAATAGTTACTTTATTGAAGGCGGGGAAGCACCCAATTTAATGCGCATCCTTTAGACCCCCTATCTTGTCTGAATGTGGATACAGTATTTTTCGCAAACGTCCTAGAAAATAGGCTAGCACCATTGACCCCGATCATAGTGGTACCAGAGCAGGTGAGATTTTTTCCGGGACGCATGTTATCCTAGAACTTAAGAACTGTGTTTGGCACCATTCAGCATGTAAAACCTGAGATTAAGACGGCAGCGTTTGTTTTAGACGCAGATAAAGCATTCAACTTAATGAAATGGGCCTTTATGAAACAGGCTTTACATTGAATGGGAGTGCGTGAGCTGTTTCTTAAGCTTATGTCATTACTCTAAATGAACCAGTTCCAAGGGTACGAATTGGCAACGCAGTCACAGCACCTATTCCAATATCAAGGGGCACACAGCAGGGCTGCCCATTTCCCTGTTATATGCCATTGTCGCGGAGCTGTTGGCGTGCGTCTTGAAGGAATACCACGGGCACAGAGGGATCCGCTCCCCAAAGTACAATCTTAGTGTCGCCCTACACGGACAATATGCTGCTATATGTACGAGAACTGGGGTCTAATCTAATACCGTTAATTAATGAAGTGATACAATTTGGAGGGGTCTCCGGTCTAAGAATCAATTGGACTAAATCAATTGTGTTCCCTTTGACACTGGCCACGACGACACCGCTGGCACTGGACTTCCCTCTGCAGTGGTCTTCTGAACTGGTTCGCTATTTGGGGGTACAGGTCCACACAAATTCGGAGCTGGTGCTCAGTGAGAATTGAGGCAAAGCTATAGCTAGACTTGAAGATATAGACCGCTGAATCCGACTGCCTTTGTCCCTAATAGGGCCTATCTAATTGATGAAGATGGTTGTCTTGCCCAGATTTTCATTTCTCTTCTTCAATATCCCGATAGTTCTCCCGAATTACATTTTCCCGACTATACACTCTTTAATGACGAAACTGGCTTGGGTGGTTAAACACCCATGGGTCAAATGGGACTTTCTAACAATTCCCTGCTCTATGGGGGGCTTCGGTGCTCCGGATCTAGAGTTCTACTTCAGAGTGGCTCAGTGTTCACATGCACATTATTGGATACATGGCCTGCAGGATCTTCCTCCTCTCCAGATTGAGCATGTGGTGGTCTACCCTATCCTGCTCCCTCAGATACTGTTTCGGAACCCGATTAGACGAAACTGCATACTAGACTGTCATTTCAACAGTGCATGCCTGGCATAACTAATTAAAAAGACAAGCTGGAACACTTTTATGCCCCCCCCCCTCCTCCATCGCCGGTGGAATGGTGCCATTGGCTGCCAATGAGTATGAGTGCAGATAGAGAGGTGGTGCAGGCTTTACGATCAATCAACATCTCTGCTATGGGCAATTTATTCTCGGAGGGCAAGCCCGTACGTGGGATGAGGTAGCGAATGAGAGCCTAGATTTCACCCCACACTTGCAGTTCCATTTTTATAGGACTAGACATGCACTGCGCACTCTACTTGGCGTTGACCTTCAGGAACCCCCTGAATTGCTTTCCCTTTCTTTTCTCTTGCTGTCTAAATATCATAATAAGATCGTATCTACCATATATGATATGTCAAAAGAATTCAGGAGAACACAGTATATCAAAGCCAGGTTGGAGTGGCAAGGTGAACTAGGAGTAACAATTGATGACGTCAAGTGGAGGTATTGCTGCAAGGTCACTCAGAAGGTCTCTCTAAAGTCTAAACTGAAGGCACAGACTCTTACATTTCAAGTTACTCAACAGGGTAAATTATACTCCAGAGAGATTGCTCCAATAGGGTCTGAGAGACACAGCCTGCTGCGATTGATGTGGGGAGGATGGGGCGGGATTCCTACATGTCGCCTGGCTCTGCCCGCGGATTTCTTGAGTCAAATCTTCCATGCATTAAATGATATTACCGGGCTTTCACTTACTCCAGATCCTCTGCTAGATCTGCAGAAGAATGTCAAAAAGTCGGTGGCGATGGGGCTGCTCCTCACTAAATACAGAATAGCAATTTGATGGGCGCGTGGGCCTGTTCCAACAATAATAGAATGGTCATAAGAAATGCTATATTGCAACACAGAGTTCTATAACTACTCCCCCCACAGAGTCGCCCCAAGAGTTTCTGGGTATTGTATAAGCAATACCTTATTGGGAAGGAGTCAGGGGAGCCCGAGGGGGATGATCAAGATTGAACAGGTATGGATTGCTATGTAAAGTACCGTTGCTTATGTCCTATTCGTGCAGAGGGGAAGGTTGGATTTTCCTGTGGCAAACAAAATATTACGTGGATAATGTTTTCGACCGGATGTTAAATATTGAGTACCAATTTTGCTTCTACCCCTCCGTAAAGGGATGCTTATCACATATGTAATTTGTGTTGTGTCTTGGCACTTTCTTTTCTCAGACAGCATTGTGCACTGTTAATATGTAATGATTTACTGTAAAATGTTTAAATAAAAAGTCATCTAGCAAACAGAAGATGACGGGCGGAGGTCTGAAACTTTTCAATCACTCGCCCCCAGTCAAGAGATCTGGGTTTACTCCATCGTTCTTTTGCTCATTATGCCACCCCAGTTTGGACCCAGCCATATGCAAATCAGTCTTGACCTTGCTCCCCATGGGAAGAGACCAGCCTGAATGCCAGGTCCTTCCTGGACCAGAAACAAACATCCCGGTACCGGTTTCGGGGTATCACCCCTCATCAGCCAGGCTAGCTTGAATCTAGTGACACAGTGAGCAAGGGACTAAGACTCGGCATGCAATCAATAATCTAACTGTTGCGCTAGACTGTTTTGGTATGTAATTTTAAGTGCACTCATCAGAGACTGCATGCAATAAAAGTCCAAATAAAGAATTTGTTCACTGATTTGCCATCCAGTTTGTATATTCTGCATTTTTACTTTTCACATTATCCAGTTAACCTCAAGTTGAGGTTATAGGTGGTAGGCCAGGTTACCAAAAGAAACCTCAAACCAATGCAAATCCCCCCACCCCCCCAACTGCACGGATTCCACATTTTAGTTCCATTTGAACTTTTTTTTTGTTAATAGTGCATCAGACCGCACGACAGGCTGTGCATGTTTTACAAAGAACTTCGTGTTTTTATTGGATATCAAAGTTTTATTAATTTCCCCAAATTTGGCACTGAGCATCGTGGTTTAAGAGAATTTGATTAGATAATATACTGACCTCATTTTAGTCATGGCGAGTAGCCTCAATTCCAGTACAAGTAGTACTTGTGTAGTGCATCCAATTAAATTGAACAATTATGCAAAGCATTGTATGCTATCGAGTTTATCTTGCCATTGTAGTTAAAAGGGGTTTACTAGATAGTCCACGATATTTTACAATAAACATTTTCTAACCTTTCATAATTGCTGTGACTCCAATGTTGAGGCTGTGTAGTGTATGCCAAGTCAAAATCTCACTAAGATGTACAGCTGAATAATGGTAACTCAACGCTGGGTCCAAAACAGTGTTATCTAGTCTCAACCTAGATCTGCATTTTTTCTTTCAAATGGTTAATATGTAGTTTACTTTAGGTTCGCATTCAAATAGTTATTCTTATTATGGAGGCGGAGGGTTATTCGTTAGTCTAGAAACCCAAACTGGCTTTGATCAATACTAGTAATCATACATGATGAGCACTGATAAGCTCAACGTGCCCATTTTATTTTGCGGGGGTGGCAGGAGGAAAATCAACCATATGTAAATCAAACAACACTACTGCAAGGGCACAACCTTGTTTTAATCGATTAGGAGTATATGTCTTCTTTAGGTCCTGTTGCATTTAGTTTGTGCTTTTGCCCAGACCATGCAATGCAGTCATGATTAGTCTTGGTAAATACGATCAATCCCTGTGTTGCAGTTTTGCTCTGTTTATTTCTGCTAATTTCATGGAATGCTGCTGAGTAATCAAATCGTAAAATACTAATTTGCTTTCATTTGAAATCTGTGGTTACAAGTCTCTAGAAGAACTAGCGGTTTCTGGATGGAAAGCCAATTAGATTGCTATGTACTTTCTTCAATATCCACCACAGCAAGTTCTTTACTCATGGCTGGACTCGGCGTGGCATGTAATGAACAAGTGCTGTATACCCATTAACTGAGTTTAAGGGACAAAGGAGATGCACTGTCCAAACGGCTGATCCTACCTCATGACTGGGTATGAACATACAGCTTAAAGCAGCTTACGGATTGTGGTTGTGATAGGCAAAAGTAAGGGAGTTTTTTAACGGAAATAAATGTTGCAAACTGTTTAGGCGAGTGGTGGCAAAAAGCTAATGGAATGAGCAAGTGACCCCCCCAATGCAAACACAGCAAAGAGACATGGGTGAACATGTGGATGACATCTATGGTGAAGTTGCATTTGTGATTTAGAGTACAATAGGAGATGGATGGGGCCTGAGGCTACCAGACAGGATATACTAAGGTGATCCACTTTGCTAAAACTTCAAGGGTACCAAAACCTAAAAGCCATGGTTTGGAAAACTGAGCCAGATTTTGGCCAGATAGATAAACGCAATTGCTTAAGGCTGTTCTATAAACCAGTCTAATCTGATTCATAGAAAGGGAGTAAGTTAGTACCACTACACAAAAAGGGTGTAAGGAGTGGTTCTTGCAAATGTGAATAATGCCCACCTGGCTTGTGAGGTCAAACAATGTTGGTCTGATTTTAGACATTTTACCCGTGTGGATAAACAAATGTAATATGCTTCCAGTCAAGCAATCCACATTTAGGGATAGGGCAGCAACTACTGATAATGCCCTTGCATTAATAACATTAGTTAACGATCATTCCTCATATTGTGAATATCCCTGGGCTCCAAACCGGATTCCACTGCATTGTCCACATGTGCCACCTGATGTGGTCCACAAGCATGATGCAGGAGGCCAAGAAGCCTTGGAAATGGTCTCTCTGAGATCCAGTTCAATTGTTCAAACTTCAGGGCCATAGCCAGGATATCCTGTAGGTGTTTGGGTGATAAGACCCAAAAGACTACCATATCCAGGATAGCTTTGATGAAGGGGGTTATTGTTGAGGAGTTGTTTGACATGAGCATGTTGATGGAGTAGCTCAACAGGTCTGTTGTCGTCTGTGGGTGTTAACACCTGTATGAGGCTACCCTGGTTTTATTAGCCAGTCATCCAGTTATGGGAAGATGGATATTCCAACCTCCGCAGATCGGCCACACCAACCAGCAGCATCATCGCTTTGGTGAACACTGACGGTGCACTGGTAAGGCCAGATGCGAGCAGGTAGAACTGAAAATGATCCTTGCCTATCTGAAACCAGTCTTTGGCACTGCAGGACGTGAATGTTAAAATGTGTCTTGCAAGTTGAGGGTTACCATCCAGTCTTCTCAAACCAGGACAGACAGAACTTTGGCCAGGGTATGCATCTTGAACTCTTCCTTCCAGAAGAAGTTGTTCAGGGGATGCATATTGAAGATGGGACGAAGGCAGGCCTCCATCCTTTTTTGGCTCCAGGAATTAACAGTAACAGCAACCCATCCTGATTGCTAATGACAGCACTCTCTATTTCGCCCTAGTCCAAAAAGGTTTGAACTCCTCCATAGAATATGGATCTCTTGGAGGTGTTGAGGTGCAGGTGGTGTCTGGGGACTGGACAGAAAGGGTAAAGAGAATTAATTTTGTATGATCTGTAGTATCCATTGATCTGATGTGATGCTGCTTTAGCCAGTGAGGTGAAAGGTGATACAACCTGCTATTGGATGATCATGGGACATTAATATCAAATTAAAAGTGACTTTGTGGAGGAGGGGCTGGGATTTGAATAGCTCTTTGCCTCTGGGGTCCTGGATGCTATTAGTCTGATTGCTGGCCTCGACCTCAAAAGACTGGTAGGCTACTTGTTGCTGAGGTGCATGTTTGCTCTGCCAGTAGTCTGTACCGAAGCCTCAAAAGGGGCAGTGTTGTTGGGGGTGGGGGTGGTGGGGGGGGGCGACTGCTGGTGGTAAGCCCAGAGAGTTGCTCTTCCAAAATCTTTCAAGGGGTGAGTCTGCCTTTGCCCCGAACCACCTACAGCCAAAGGGCATGTCCACGAGGAACTGCAGGATTTTGGATGAGAAGCCCGTGGAGCGACCTAGGGTAATACCCTTAGCACTATGCTGCTACCAACTGCCCTACCCAGACCATCTGTAGTGTCCAGACTGGATCATGTTTTGTATTTTGTTGCGACCTCTTCCAAAATGAGCCTTTGCAATGTTGAATGAAGTTTGTTGGGACAGCTGACCAGACATCCGCCACTCTGGTCTGTAACGCTTATGAATACTTGCCATGGAGCCATGTTGCATTGCCGGAGCATAGTGTGAGGCTGGTGGTTGAGAACTTTTATTTCACAAATGTATGCATCTTTTTGGGTTTCCTGCAAGCTGGAGTGCAATGGAAAACATTGGGGTTCAGACAGCTGGTAGATTCCTACACCACTAAGCCCTCTGGAGTAGTGTTGCACTATGAAGTCTGTGTCTCCAAGAGCAAGCTTGTGCTTCTTCGCCACTTGCCTGTTTACCTAGCGCCAAGATCCTGGTTCTACCCAGGGTACCCACTATAACATCGGGCAGGGCCTCATTAAAAAGGAGCAAAGCTTATTGGTTGGATTGAGCTGGGTTGAAGACCTCTTTGAGGATATTGGTTTTGATCTCTCCATAGAGTAAGGTCAAGGATCTCAGCCACTCTCCTGGATTACTGTTGCAAAGGATCCAGACCCTTCAGTGCCCACTGTGGGCTTAGGGGAAGAATGGCCACTTTCTGAAGAGGTATCCAGACCACTAGTGTCCTGGAGGTTGTCAAAAATATTGACATCATATTGGTCATTGTTCCTAATTTTATACTGTGGGACATAGTGTAGATCAGACTGGGCATAATGTCTAGGTGTGGTCAGCGATGTACGAGTCTGATAACATTTTTGCCTCAATTTCTGGCGACTGACAGTATCTTTTTGGACACTAAAGTGGGCAGCATTAACCATGGTGGCGTCGTGGGTGCGCTCCCCAGAGATGGCAGGGCAGAAGCAGAGGAAGGGGTCGATCTCAAATGAGGTATACTGACATTAGTTATTTTCTTTCCACGCCAGCCAGCGCAGATCCGTGAAGAGAGCTACCTTCTGTCACTTTTTGACAGGCTTTTTTGACATTTTGTCCTCCTTTTTTGGTGTGAAGGTTTTTTTCCTAAAATGTCAGAAGATTCTGGTTTCAAGCCGTGCAGCGCCTATCACAGCGCCATGTCGGTCAAGGACCCACACCTGGTTTGTCTGGTACCTGGAGCACGTCCACGACTTAGTGTCGTGCTCTGACTGCCAGGTCATGGCTTCGAAAACTTTGAGGCTGTGGTCCCTAAAACTGGTTGCGGCCAGGTGCTCGGCACCGCATCATACTCTGGAGTTCTCGGTCCCGGTCAAGAGGAAGGTACATGCACTACTCTGGAAGTTCCAAGTCTTTGTCCTCCCACTCAAAGTTGTTGAGTTGGTCAGGTAAGAAGTTCAAGAAACTTAAGAAGTTGAGGCGTGCTTCTGCGGCCGGCAGACAAGACAGAGGAGTCTCGACGCTCTAGGGCTCGTTCCTAAAAACCTGTGCCTGGGTCGGCTCTGTGCTTCCCAGCCTTCCTGGGAGTCGGAGTGACCCCCATCCAGCTCAAGGAATTTTATGATGCCATGTGCCTCATATTTGGGTTGTCTGACCCTACCGGCGCACCTTCGGGCCTTGTGGCTCAGAACGGGCACCATCAGGTTCCATGCCGGCGGCTCTTGCGTTGGTGACCGTCTCATGGTCCAGACTGATGCCCATCGTACCACTGTGACATTTATTGGCGCAGGTCTGGACAGACTTCCAAAGCCATCTGTGCCCACTGGCGGTGCCAGCTCCATTCTTAACTCCGACGTCCCGGATTGGCACCTACAGGCATTGATAGAGCCCTTAGGTTCAAGGTCCCTTCCTTAGCCTTATTCTGAAGGGCTAGGAATGGAGGAAGATTGGGAGGGGTCACTAGACCCTTCACAAGACCAGTCTTATCTAGAAATGGACTGGTACGAGGAATGGGGTGAGGTCAGCAGACTGGATACCTCTCCAGATTCTGGGCAGCTTTTTTCCCCTACCGTCACTACAGAGGAGGGAGCATCATATGCTATGGTGGTGCGAAGGGCAGCTGAGTCCTAGGCCTTCAGCTTCCTTCTGTGGCTGTTAAGATGAACATCTTGACAGAGATCCTGCAGCCTGGTGTGTCCTCCTCTAAACCCTTGCTGCCTTCAAGCCCAGCACAGTGGCTCCTGTCAATAGTAATATTGCCAACCGCCATCGCCCTGCACCAGGTGACCCAAATTTCCTCACCAACCACCCTACCCTCCCAGAGAGATTGGTGGTCCAAGCCTCTACCTCCCACAGCGTGTTCCCTTTTACACCACTGGATGTGGAATCCAAGAGGCTGGATAGTTTGGGTAAGACATTTTTCTTTACCCAGCCTTGCATTGTGGTCGGTGAACACTGCATGCTTATTGGGTAGTTATTACCACACTTTGTGGGAAAAGGTTGCCCAAGTGCTGCCGCAGGTCCCAGAGGAGGCCCGGGTAATCCTCTCCCAAGCAGTATGAGACGGAGATATGATGCAAAGTTCACTATTTGTTGTGGTCTCGAACATGACCAACTCACTGGTCACAGAGATTTAATTGGCGGTGGCTGTTCAACGCCACTCCTGGTTATGGACTTCTGTTTTTTCAGGTGATCTAGGCCTCTCTCATGGTCTTGCCCTTTGATGGCACCTGTCAGTTCACTGTGCCCCCCTGCAACCTCAGCCTCCAAACCTTTCTAGATCTTCAAGATCATGGGTGGCCAGTTGGTGGCAGGATCAACCATCACCTTCACCACTGGCAGAACATCACTTTGGACAGGTTGGTTCCCCAGGCAGTCTGAAGGGGCTACTCCCTCCCCTTTGAGACTACCCCTTCCTCCATGCTTCCAACTTACGACTGGCTTACGGAGGATCATCTAACTTTGCTTCAGGAGGAAGTCCTGACTCTCTGGTCCAAGGGAGCCATAGAGAGGTTTCTGGTACCAGAAGTAGGCTGAAGGAGAGTAATTGTGAGAGCCACAAACTAACGTGGTATGAAGATCGGGACAGCCTATTAACAGCTAAGGAAAGACTGGAACAGTCAAGAACTGTTTTACATTTAGCAGTTGTAGCAATGGGATTAAAAAGATTTTTAAAAAGAATTGGCATTATTAACATCTGATGTATCTGATAGAGACTTCTAGCCTCATGTTCCTTACCTTCGATTATCTCCAGGCATCAGACTCAATCTGAAAATTGTTCATGAGTAGTATCCCCTGCTTGCTGGTTGGTGGTGTCGTTCTGCTCTATGTGGTGTTGTCTGCATCAAACGTGATGTGCACGATGCCTGTATAGGCCCCACCCCAGTGCGCTGATGTCAGTTCTTTTCTTTCTTGCAGATGCGAAGAGCTACTGCCTGTCATTTTTTACGTGACCTTTTTTCAACCCTTTTGTCCAAAGTTTTTGAGACCGTCTCTCCTGGTGTGGCAGGTATTTCCACGAAGGCTGGTTTCAAGCCCTGTGGTGCCTGTCACTGGCAAATGTCATGACTGATCCACACCTTGTCTGCCTTTGGGGCCTCGAGCGAAGCGTGACGCCAAGACCTGCGTTGATTGCCGCGCCATGTATCCCAAGTCCTTGAGGGAGTGGTCCCTAAAACTCTGTTGCTTGACACCTCAGTGGTCTTTATCCCAGTCAACAGGTAAGTCCCGGGATCAGTCATAGAGCTATTCCAAGGGCTTATTGTCGCAGTCGTCCAGGTAACTCCCACAAGCTTAACAAGCAGTTGAACAGGTCTTCAACTTCGCTCTTTTTGTCTTGTCATCTGACAATATGAGGAAACTTCAACGTTTGAGGCTCAACTCCATAGCTGACCCTGCGCCAGGGCCATCTACGTGAGTTTTCTGGAGCAAGAGCGACCCATGCCCAACTTCCAGTTTTAGGAGGCAATGCACCTCATATTTGGGCAGCCCGTCCTGCTGGCACGCACTCTGGCCCCATGGGTTTAGGAGGCGCCCCTACTGGTTTTCCACTGGTGAACTCTTCCGCGGGTTCCAGTCGGGCCCTTAGATCATGGGCGGACCTGGGCAGACACCAGTCAAACCATCTTGATCTCCCTGGCGCCGGCTCCATTGCAGGCATCACCGGCACCATCCCCATACTCATCCCCCAACTCTGACACGTAGCCGGGAGGGTGTTGTCCAGCACCAACTAGAGGCATTCCTTCCAGGCCAGAGCCTGTGCTCTATTCCTATGGGATAGGACTTTAGGTGGATTTGGAGGGCCCACTGGACCCTGATGAATACCAGCCCCTAGATGTCACAGGGGACATCTGGTTTAATGATCTGATGGATGCCAGTGGTCTGGACACTCCCCCCAAATACTGGCTCGGCCTCTCCTCCTACGGTGACTAAAGAGGAGCGAGCCTCATTTGCTATGGTGGTGAGGCAGGTGGCCAGTCCTGGACCTTTAGCTGCCCTCTGTGGAGGTGCTTCAGCCGGAGTGAACCCATCTGAACTGCTTATTACTAATGAAGCCCTCACAGACGTCCTACTTGGCGCCTGGTCCAAGTACTGTAAAGGGGCTCCTGTCAATAGAAAAGTTGCCCATTGCCCCCCCCCCCCCCCCCTGAGGACCTCAACTTCCTCACCCCAGCACTCTACCCCGGAGAGGTTGGTGCTCCAAGCCTCCACTTCAGAGTAAATCATCACCTAATGCCTACCGCTCCACCGGACAGGGAATCCCTACCATTCCACCGGCCTGGAAATCCCTACCACTCCACTCGACTGGACAGGGAAGTCAAGAGGTTCGATATCTTGGGAAAGAAGAGTTTTTCTTCCACCTGCCTGGCACTGCGGTTGGTAAACAGTGTGGCTTTGGACTGATACTTTCATTCACTCCAGGACTCGGTTGCTTAGGTGCTGCCTATGGTCTCGTAGAAGGCCCGAGCCATACTCTCCCAAGTTATTGCTGATAGGAGAGAGACAGCTAATATCGCCATACGCTGTGGCCCATATACAACAGACTCGCTAGGCAGAGCGGTTTCATCATTGGTGGCCCTTAGGTGCCACGCCTGGTTGAGAACCACTGGCTTTACGGGGGATGTCCAGGCCTCTCTCATGGGCATGCCCTTCAATGGTTCCCGTCTCTTCGGAGACAAGGTGGAATCGGTGCTGGAAAGCTTAATGGACAGCAGAGCTACGGCCAGGTTCTTGGCCTTTCCATGAACCCTCTCCAACCTAAGTCCGCATTTTACTTTTTACATGGCCACCGAAGGGGCTTTCAGCCATGCCTTTACATACTCAGCCACCATGTCCTGCAGGCTACCTAGCCCCTGCTATGCCAAGGATGCAGTACCCACAGACTTTGTGGGTAGAGTTGCCAACGGATGGGCCAGTCCATCACCCAACACCTGGGTAGCTGCAGCCTTCAAGCCTCTTTAATTTTCCCTCGTAACATCTTGGGCATCCAGTGAGTGGCATTATACACCATCATTTGCACCATTGGAGATCGTTAACATCCGGTCCCGGGTTCTTACTCCCCTTTGTGACTATCCCTCCACCCATGTCACCCACTTGCAACAGGCTGACTGAGGACCACATCCCTTTCTTCTGCCAGGAAGTGGCAGCTTTCATGGCCAAGGGGGCCATGGAGCGGGTGCCAGCATCAGAAGTAGGTTGTGGCTGTTATTCCCCGCTACTTTCTGGTGCCCCAAAAGGTCAGAGGCCTTTGTTCTATCCTGGACCTGTGCCCTCTCAATTTCTTCCTGAAAATTGAGAAATTCAACATGCTCGCAGTTGCTCATGCCTGGTCTGCCCTGGACCCGGGATACTGGATGGTCGCTTTGGGCTTTCAGGACGCATACTTCCACATTCCCCTCCTGTCTGCTCACAGATGTTACCTGCGGTACACAGTAGCACACATGCACTTTCAGTTTGTTGTGCACCCCTTTGGCCTTGCCAAGGCCCCTCAGGTGTTCACCAATGTGATTGTGTTAGTTGAGCCCTGCTGTGGAGATCAGGGGTATCCGTCTTCCCCCCCTAGTTCGACGAAAGGCTGTTGAAGGTGAGCTCGCCTCAGGCAGTTGTCTCCCACCCCCAGACTACGGAAGACCTCCTGCACTCTCTGAAGTTCACAATAAACATACTGATCTCGCACCTGATACCTTCTCAGACTCCGTTTCAGCTGAGCTGTTCTGGACAAACTGCAGTTTTTAACTTATCTGCCTGAATGGCAAGTGCAGGATCTTCAGGCTATGATTCCGATGTTTCAGCCTCTATCCTGTGTTTCAATGAGACTGACTCAGAGGCTGCTAGACCTCATGGCATCCAGCTAGTGACGCATGCCCTCTGGCTCTGCAGTGGGACCTGAAGTTTCAGTGGGCACAGCATCAGGGGAATCTCTCGGACATGGTCCAGATCTCGGAGGGCACTGCAGAACTTCTGCAGTGGTGATTGACATACCGCGTTTTGGGTCAGCGGCAGACTCCTCTCCCTTCCCCAAGCAGATCTGACAGTAGTGAAAGTTGGGTCAATCCTGGGATGGGGAGGCCCTCTGGGAGAGGTGGAGATCAGAGTACTCTGGTCTGGCAAAATCCAAACTTCACATCTTTTTTTAAATAATTTTCTTTTTTTTAAACTTTATTTTTCAGTTTACATTTTACAGATACAAAAACAAGTTGGCATCGACATAGCGAATGTAGGCATAGCGTTGACATTACTAATGGCTCGTAGTACAGGTGGAAGCATTGAGGGAAGAAAGGTACAATGGGGAAATATAATCATTCATAAGCGTATTACAGTGAAGGAGCATGGGGCATGCCACTGGCTTCCAGTGTGTATATTACTGGCATCGGTCCTCTCGCTCATTAAGGGTTGGCTCATCGTCTACATCTAACCCACTCTCCTCGCTGTCAGTTGTATCCTGCGAGGAGGGCTCCCTCCCCGCCAACCCAGAGGTACAGATT
Organism: Lissotriton helveticus; assembly: GCF_964261635.1. NCBI lineage: Eukaryota > Metazoa > Chordata > Amphibia > Caudata > Salamandridae > Lissotriton > Lissotriton helveticus. The sequence continues at coordinate 433,962,318 of NC_136072.1, read as the reverse complement.
TCACGCCAAACCATTAGGTCCTCTTTTAGCTTCTCGTCCCTTCGGGTGAGTTTCATATGGGCTTCTTCGGCCAGAGACCACTCTCGGACATCTTTAAGCCAGATGGGCACTTCTGGGCCCCTCTGCCCCATCTGCCCCATCCAAGTTATAGCTATCCTGCGCTTAGCGAGCACTAGCATTAATTGTAGTAGCTGATATAGGAGTTTCTTTTTCTTGGGCTTCTGGATAAATGCAAGTAAACAATTCAAGGGTTCAAGCTTCACCTGAAGGCCTGTGGCCGCAACAATCCTGCCCACCACCTCCACCCAGAACTGCTTGACCATTGGACAATCCCATGCCAAATGTAAAAAGCCCGCTTTCTCTGTGGCACATGTAGGGCATCTATCTCCCCTGTCACATGAAATGTGTTTCAGGGATACCGGGGTTAGGTAGGTGGATACAAGAAGTTAAAGTGTGTTCATTTAACCTGGCATTACAGGAGACTGTGCATGTGAGGGAGCCTATGTGTAGCCATTGTTTCTGTAGTTGGGGAACTCTGTGTATAGTCATAGTCTAGTGAATAGTCCCGCCCATGTGCGTGGACCCCGGCAATCAAAAATAATCTCTTAAATTGTCAGAAAATTGCAGAACTGCAAAGACACTTAAGAGAAAATTTAAAGACCAATAATGCAGCCTATATCCACAGGCTACACTGTCCAGTACTTCAACTAGAAAAATCCACAAACAGCAAAGCCTGTCCAGATTTCCCTTGCTTTAACAGCAAACACCCTCAGAAATGATAGAGAGGAAGGCATGGACAGACAAGCCCCATAGGCTGCCATTATGTGGCTTAAATAGGATACTGTGCCTTTAAGAGAACTTTCCAGAACTTCTCCCAGTATCCCAGAATGCATAGCAGGTCCCTCTCACTTTCAGTTCTTTTTTCCGGCTCCTGCTTACAGGACCCTGTGCATTGAGCTCTCCCTTTTTCAAGGGTTTATTGGACTTTTTTTTACACTTAATGGATTTAAAAGTGTTCTCATTTGATTCTTGGTGTTTCCTTTTCACTTCTGTGTGTTTGTTCAGGCTTTTAGGGATTTAAAATGCCTGCTTTATTCGACAAGTGCCCAGCATGTGGAAGGAAGAAGGCCAAGACTGACTCACACGACGTCTGCATTCTTTGCCTCCCTGATGATCATGTCCCTGAAGATTGCGACATCTGCCGGACCTTTTCTACGAGGACCCTGAGGGAAAGGCAGAAGATTAGGCTCCAAGGCCTAGAAGAGAGGCGACTGCAGGCGGGTCTGGGCAGGCTGGGAAGGCTCCCTCTGCCCCTGCTGAGGCCTCTGGGGGGCTCCCCAGAGGCAGGAAGACCAGCAAAAGGTCCCGGTCTCCGTCGACGTCTATAGCATCGACGACGTCGAGAGGGATGACGACGGTGTGTTATCCAGTATTTGGGTGTCTTTCATAGATTCACATGCCTGAATCATTCCCCGTCGTCGAGACGGGAGCCTCCGGTATATAAAAAAGTAATGTCCTAGAGACATACATAGAAAAGAATAGGCCTAAGGGTCTCACCTTAGTAGCCTATCCACGTCCTTTTGCAGGAAGGACCAAACAGAGCAGGCCCCAAGGGTCCCACCTTGGTGGCCTATCTGGGTCCTTTTGTAAAAAGGACCAAATAAAGAAAAACAGCCAATCAGCTACTACCCCCTTCTAGAACCTTCCTGCCAGGAGCCCAAGTCTCTCAGATTTTCTACCGCACGTTGTGCTAGGGAGTCTCCACCTGAGTTCTCCTCAGGAATTTCTATTTTCTTCTCAAATCGCATTTAATTGTCTTATAAATTTATGTCTGATACCCAGAAGAAGGGTCTTTTCCGGGCCTGTTCCAACTGCAGCAAGAAAAGACTTCATATCGAGTATAAACATGAAACATGTTTATACTGCCTCTACCCTCACCATCAGGCAAAGGACTGCAAAATATGTCGGACCTTCTCCAACAAGACCCTCAAGGACCAAGAAGGTCGACTTCTACTATGGCTCAACAGACTCAAGACCAAGACTGATGACTTGGTGTCGGAAGGTGAGAGTGTGTCTGGAGCGTCGCATTTTTCCTTGAAGAGGCCAAGGGTTTCTTCCCCTAGCCCCACAGACACCCCTCCTATGAAGACTTCTAAAAAGTCCTCAGAGGGCAAGCCATCCGTGTCTGGCAAGGACCTTCCTGTCCCCAGGAAGCAGCCGCTGGTCCCGACGACGACGACAGTGTCGATGGTTCATTCAGCGCAGAAAACTGTCTCGACGTCGACGACGACAGTGTCGACGACGACGGCATCCTCGGCTTCCTCCTCGACGACGCCTTCATCGTTGGCGAGTAGACCTACGCCGTCGACCATCCCGGTCACTCCATCGACGACGAAGATGTCGTCTACGACGAGACCATCGTCGAAGACACCGACGACGACGACACCGTCGACGAAAACAACGCCGTCGAAGAAGTCTACCTCGTCGACGAGAAACATCCCGTCGACGGTGGGAAAGCCGTCGACGGCGGGGACATTGCCGTCGACGAAAATGACGCCGATGAAGAGACTGTCGTCGCAACCACCGTCGACGACGAGTGGCTTTCCGTCGGCGAAAATACCTGCCACGGCGCTGGCGATTCCAGCGTCGACGTCTTCAGGACCGTGGAAGGAGTCTGCACTCTTGTCACACGCCATGGATGCCTTTCCACCGCAAGTGAGCCATGTCACGGTGAAAATTACTAAACGGCCTATTACGCCACTTCAGACGTCGCCCGGTAGGGTACAACAACTACCTCCGGCCTGTCTATTGCAGAGTCAGGAGTCGGACGAGGACTCCTTTACGCAGGCTACTAGTCCATCTGACCTGGTACTGAAATGCCAAACTACAGACGAGGAGCCGGAAGAGGAGGAAGACCTTGTACAACAACCGGTCCAACCTCCAACCCAGACACAGGTTACTCCTATGGTGTGTCTCCCCGCATCCATTGTCTCAGACCTGCAATTCCTCATAAAGGATTATAAGGAAAGGTTCCCGGAGAAACACTCTGCGCCTGCACTTCCAGCAGCACAGGCGCCAGCTCCTTCATCTCGCCATAAGCCAGCTCCCCTGGTCATTGAAAAGACGCAGGTACCAATTCAGGACGTTCCCTCCTCTGACGAAGAGGAGAGGGAACAGGAGGAAGGTGAAGTCGATGACGACCAGTCGGACCCGGATGCGGACCAGGACTATGTGGCACATTCTCCAGCCTCTCCGGATCCACAGACCTCGGAGTCTCCACCCGCAGACATCGGTGGATTCCACAACATCATTGAGCGGGCTGCCAAGAGGTTCCATATGTCCATGGAAACTCAGGAAACTGAATGCTTCCTTTATGATTTCAAGGAGCCCACTAAGAAGTCCACAAGGTCAATCCCTATCATTGACTTTATATGGAAGCAGGGCAAACAACTCATGCAAACTCCTGCTTCTATACAGGTGGTAGTGCCCAGACTTGATAAAAAGTACAAGGCCACCTCATCGGCACCAGCATGCCTGACAGGTCACCCCAAGGCAGATTCCGTGGTGACTCAAGCGGCGCAGAAGAACTCACGAAATCCAGCCTCGCCTCTGTCGACGCCACCTGACAAGGAGGGCAGGAAACTGGATTCCGTTGGCAAACGCTTCACTACCACGTCGGCCATGACGGTGAAAGTGGCTAATTCGATTGCACTATTGGGCCGTTACAATCGCCAACTCTGGGCGGACATTGCGCCCTATCTTTCGAATCTGCCGGAGGATCTCAGAGAGAAAGCACATTCACTTCTCTTAGAAGGCCAGACCTCTGCTTCAGAGCTCATCGACTGTGCCATTGATGCCGCCATGACTGGTTTCCGGCAACTGGCAGGGGCTGCAGTCCTGAGACGACAGGGTTGGCTCAAGGCCACTACTTTCCGCCAGGAGGTGCAAACCAGGATATTAGATATGCCTTACGATGGCCAGCACCTCTTTGGTGAACAGATCGACGCAGCCCTCACCACCATTAAAAAGGACACGGACACCGCCAAGGCTCTGGGTACTCTACAATTCCAGACCCAGTCCTTTCGTGGCAACAGGGGAAGAGGACAACCTGCGTACAGAGGTTCCTATCAAAATCTGTCTTCCTACTCATATTCACAGTCCAAGCCGCAATTTCAACAGAGGCAAACACAACAGGGACGCCAGTCTTCCTAAGGCAAATCCAATTACCGAGGAAAGGGCCAAAAATGACCTGCGGGCAACAGACAATGACTTGTCTCCCCGGCCAGCCCCTCCACCACTACATTCTTTACGACTTGGAGGAAAGCTGTCATACTTCCTAAAAAATTGGCAAACTATAACAACGGATCGGTGGGTACTCCAACTCATTCGATTTGGACATTCCCTAGAATTCACCTCAATTCCCCCAACGACACCACCTCGACATCAATCCCACAGGCACCTACGATTACTTCTTCAGGAAATTGCTTCCATGCTAAAGAAGGGAGCGATAGAGAGAGTTCCACGGGCCCGCAAGGGACAAGGCTTTTACTCACTTCTTCCTAATCCACCAAAAAGGAAAGAAGTGGCGGCCAATCCTGGACCTCAGGGCACTCAACGTGTTCTTAAAGAAACAATCATTCCGTATGGTGACTCTGCAAGAAATCCTTGGTCTTCTGGAGAAAGGGGACTTCATGACGTCCTTAGACCTTCAGGACGCCTATGTAATCCCCTGGTTCCTCAGGATTGGGGCAGCGCTGCGGCTTCACCCGTTTCTTAGCCCACAACAGAAGACAGATAGGCAGGTTGACGTAATCAGCTTTATTAAGCTATAAGTGGATAATCACGCGTAATATCACACAACTATCACGGTGAACCAACAGCCCTGGGAAGGTCTATTTTCCAACCGTCCTCTGCACGAATGCCGGTCCTGACATTCCCCAACAGAGGACCCCATGCTAAGCAGTGGCCGACAATGCCACTCGATACGAATCTGGCGATGTAATTCCACAGATCGTCCTCCGCATGAGTGTCGGTCCCGACACTCACCAACGGAGGGCAAGCACGCGTTGGAGGAGGGCTCCTTGATGTAACCGTGTCCTCACACTCTAAACCCTCGAGCGGGGACAGCGTCGAGTCTTGGCGGCCTTAGCGTCTCTCACGCTCGATAAACCCTCGAGCGGGGACTGCGGCAAAGTTTTGGCAGCCTTAGCGTCTCTCGCGCTCGATAAACCCTCGAGCGGGGACAGCGGCAAAGTTTTGGCAGCCTTAGCGTCTCTCGCGCTCGATAAACTCTCGAGCGGCGACAGCGGCAAAGTTTTGGCTGCCTTAGCGTCTCTTACGCTCGATAAACCCTCGAGCGGGGACTGAGGCTCGCTCGCTCGAATACCCTCGAGCGGGGACTGAGGCTCGCTCGAATACCCTCGAGCGGGGACTGCAACAGGGAAACAAGGTAGGTCGAGCAGTTCTCTCTCCGTCACCCTCGAGCGGAGGTTAACAACTATGAAGGTGAGCGGTCCGTGGCTCACGTACACTTGAGCGGGAACGGGTAGGTCTTTGGACTGTGGCAGATACCCCACGGCTTACCCGGTCAGACGGCTTACTGTCGGTATCCTTGGTTAGTCGTTGGTGCTCTCCCTCTGCACGTCTCGGGGAAGGGTTCTGCCTCTGGAACTCAAAACATCCGACGCCGCGTCCTGCCACCGCTGTTTGTTTTAAGGCGGCCCCAGCTTCCGTCCCGCGCGGTGCCCTCCTGGGTATTGTAGTTCTTGTGGAGGGCGTCTCGGGAATTGTAGTTCTGTGAACGGAACGCTCCGGTCGCTGGACTGAACTGCAGTGTGTCCTATCAGCCTACTACCATATACCTATTCTCAAAGGGCACAGGAAGTTCCTCAGGTTTGCGGTGGCAGGACAACACTACCAATTTCGTGTCCTTCCATTTGGCCTCAAATCTGCCCCGAGGATATTTACCAAATGCCTATCACCCGTGGCAGCATTCCTTCGTCAGCAAGGCCACCAGGTGTTTCCATACCTGGACGACTGGTTGGTGAAGGCACCGACAGCGGCCGCCGCAGCCTCATCCTCCAGCGCCTGTCTGGATATTTTCCACCGCCTGGGTCTGACCCTCAACACCGAGAAGTCGACTCTGGAACCCACCAAGGTCATCACGTTCCTTGGAGCGACTCTGGACACAGAGCGTGTCAAGGCTTTCCCCTCTCAGGAGAGAAAGGTCAAACTCATTTCCTTGGCCAAGGCAGTGGCTTCGAGGAGGACTCTACCGGTCCGCACGTTCAAGTCCCTCCTCGGCATGATGTCTTCATGCATATTGCTCATTCCCCACTGCCGCCTGAAAATGCGTCCACTCCAAGAGGAACTGACAAAGCAATGGACGCAAGCCACAGGTTCTTTCGAGGATCGCATACGAGTCACTCGACCCATTATCAACCACTTGCAATGGTGGACATCACTCAACCATCTGTCAAAGGGTCTGCCGTTCCTGCTCCCAGCAGAACCACATGTAATAACTACGGACGCATCCCTGGAAGGTTGGGGAGCAGTCCTCCAGGAACTCCAGATCAACGGCAAATGGACGACACAGGAAACCAAGCTCCATATCAATCTGTTGGAGTTAAGAGCGGTCTTCCTGGCTCTACAGGCGTTTCTACCACGCATTCAACATTCCCCAGTGCTCGTCAGGACGGACAACACCACGACGATGCACTACCTGAACAAACGGGGGGACGCGTTCGATCTCGTTATCTCGAGAATCGCAAAGAATCTGGAACTGGCTTCTGCAGCATGGAATAACGTTGAAGGCGGAGTATGTCCCGGGCAAGGACAACGTCTTGGCGGACGCACTGAGCAGGGAGAGATCTCCTTCCCACGAATGGGAACTGGACATGGAGGTGCTGGACCGTATCTTCGAGGAGTGGGGCACTCCGAAAATAGACCACCAGGGAGAACGCCAAATGCCCAAGCTTCGCAAGCAGGCATCACCGCTCAGGAACCCTCGGGAATGCATTTTCCATCACATGGCGCAACGTATTTGCGTACGCCTTTCCGCCATTCCCACTGATACCCAGGGTTATCAGGAAGATGAAATCAGAACCCTGCACTCTTATCCTGATTGCTCCATCTTGGCCGAGGCAGCACTGGTTCACGGAGCTTCATCGCCTCTCTGCCCGGCCCCCTCTTCACCTGCAGCAGTTTCCGGCCCTGATCACGATGTCCCAAGGGCAGGTCCTCCACCCGAATCTGAGCTCTCTGAAGTTGTCAGCCTGGCTCCTGAATACCGCGAATTCAGCCACCTGAACATCCCGCAGGAGTGCAGAGATGTCCTTGCGAAAGCTAGAGCTGACAGCACTAACAAAACCTACTCACTAAAATGGAAGCGATTCTGTTTCTGGTGTGTGGATCATGGTTTGCACCCCTTCCATGCCACTCCACAGCAGCTGCTGCCATACTTATTGCATCTCGTGCAATCAGGCCTTGCGCATGCATCCATCAAAGTACATCTAGCGGCGATTTCCAGGTTCACAAGGACGTCTACGGGCCCATCTCTGTGGGCGGACAGACTCATCAAACAATTCCTAAAAGGCCTATTCAGATCCTTACCACGACCAATTCCTCCTTCGTGGCACCTCAATGTGGTTCTTCATCAACTAATGAAGCATCCCTTCGAACCCATCCATAAGGCGGAGATCAAGTTCCTCTCTTGGAAAACGGCCCTCCTCCTGGCGTTAACCTCTGCCAGAAGGGTCAGTGAGTTGCAGGCTCTCTCCATCCAAGATCCCTTTCTGCAATTCAGGGAAGACAGAGTCATTCTGCGGACTAACCCTCGTTTCATTCCAAAAGTCCCCTCGGACTTCCACCTAAACGAACCAGTGGTGCTCAGATCATTCTTCCCAAATCCTACCACTGCAGCCTAGAGAACACTGCATTCACTAGATCTGAAGAGATGTCTTAAATTCTACATTGACAAGACACAACACTTCCGGAAGTCATCCCAACTCTTTATTGCCTTTAGTAGACCACGGCTAGGCATGCCCCTGACAAAGCAGAGTATCTCAAGATGGATCTCTTCTGCGATCACCTTTTGTCACGACAAGGCCGGACGGCCTTTAGACTCACGAGCCAAAGCTCATTCGACGAGAGCCATGTCCACGTCTGCGGCACTGTTCGCCGGAGTGCCGATACTGGACATCTGCAGAGCGGCGACCTGGAAGTCCCCGCACACCTTCACCAGGCACTACTGCCTGGATACTGAGCTGATGAAGGATGCAGCAGTGGGCCGAGCAGTGCTTCGCCATCTATTCCAGTGAGGTGAGCCTTCCTACATCCCTCCATCCTTTACTGGTATGCACATTCTCTGACTGTATTTATATGCCATTGCATTTTGTGCTTTATAGTCGCGTGATATGTATTATCTACATACTCATACCTGATGTTCCATACGGAATGTGCATAATGTATTGCTCGCTACTCTGATTCAGGCATGTGAATCTATGAAAGACACCCAAATACTGGATAAGAAATGCGTTACTTACCTGTAACTGCAGTTATCCAGTATTAGTGTCTTTCATAGATTCACATGCACCCTCCCGCCTCCCCTGGCAGGGCTCACCTTTCTCTCTAATGAGCTTACGCCTAACTAGCTTGGTGCGTACGAAAATCTGAGAGACTTGGGCTCCTGGCAGGAAGGTTCTAGAAGGGGGTAGTAGCTGATTGGCTGTTTTTCTTTATTTGGTCCTTTTTACAAAAGGACCCAGATAGGCCACCAAGGTGGGACCCTTGGGGCCTGCTCTGTTTGGTCCTTCCTGCAAAAGGACGTGGATAGGCTACTAAGGTGAGACCCTTAGGCCTATTCTTTTCTATGTATGTCTCTAGGACATTACTTTTTTATATACCGGAGGCTCCCGTCTCGACGACGGGGAATGATTCAGGCATGTGAATCTATGAAAGACACCAATACTGGATAACTGCAGTTACAGGTAAGTAACGCATTTCTTCCCCTTCTCCCCGGGGCTCCGGGTCGAGACAGCGTGGAAGATCGACGTCGAGAGGCCTGGCTAGGCCGCCGACGGCGTCGTCGACGTAGTCGAAGTCGAGGCATCGCCGTCGACGAAGACACCGGCGCTCGCCGTCGAAGCGACACCGCCGGTCGCCGTCGACCAGTTCGACGTCGAGGGGATCCTCGGCGTCGAGGACCGCGAGGAAGCGGTCGTCGAGGAGAAAGAGTCGACGCTCGCCGTCGAGGTCTGACCGCTCGTCGTCGAGGAAGAAACACTCGACGTCGAGGAGACGGCGTTCGACGCCAGAGTCGAGGGATTGCCGTTCCACGCCTGAAAAACGACACTCGACGGCGAGCAGGAAGAGATCAGCGTCACCGAGGATCTCAACCTCCTCTAAGAGGCGCAGGAGGGATTCTGGCGCCAAAAGTCACGCTGGATCCGGTGGAGGACGTCGGAGGCGTCGCTCACGCTCTGGAGGGTCTGGATCGCAGGCCCCTCTCTCGAAGAAGTCATCGGGCACGGTGTACTCGGTGGTATATACGCCGCCAAGGCCTGTGACCCCTCCTCCTCTACCGAAGGAGGCTCCTCCGGCTAAGCCGCCTCTCCCCTCCCTGCCTCCCCCGTCTCCTGCGGGGCAACCTCCACCGCCGGTCCCTCCTCATAGGCCGCCGAGGTCGGTGTCGCTGCCTCTGCTTCCGACACCTCCTAAGGGTACGCCTACCCCGAAGCCCCAGGACAGGCCACGGAAGACGCCTCCACGGAAACCGGTGGAGCGCCCACGTGCTGGGAGGTCGCGCTCCTGCTCCAGGAGAAGGGAATGTTCGCGTCACAGGTCCTCTACACGATCTAGACGGCGCCACAGGAGACACAGGTCTCGTTCACGGACCCGGTCGTCTGGGACCAGGGACTACTCCCCGACCTTGTCAGATTCGCCGTACACGAGGGTTTCACCGGTCGACGATCTGGTGTCCTTCCAGGATGTGCTGTTACGGGGTGCGGCGAAATTGGGCATTACTTTGACGGTACCCACTCCAAAGACTTCAGTCATCTTCGAGACGCTCCATCAGAAGCATTTGTCTTGGCCGTTACTACCACTGGTGCCGGGCCTGGAAGAACTGGCCCTGGATCTTTTCCTCATTCCAGCAGTGACTAAGGCGGCGCCTTCCAGACTGCAGAAGAAGTACCGGGCTCCGGACTCGGACCCGGCCTTTCTCAGGCTGGAGCCCCCTCCAGACTCGGTGATTGTGACGGCGGCGCGCAAACAGCATGCCACCACGCCTTCCTCCACAGTTCCGCCAGATAAGGAATCTCGGTGGTTGGATTCATCTGGGATAAGAGTTTGTGGGACCTCGGCGACCTCAATGAAAGCAGCTAGCGCCACTGCCTTGCTGGGTCGGTATGACAGAGCCCTTGGGAATCCCTTCAACAATTTGCGGAGCTCCTTCCGCGGGACAAGCGTGAAGACTTCCAGGAGGTGCTTAACGAAGGAATGTTGGTGGCGAATCAAGTCATCAGCGCTGCAGCCGACTCTTCTCTTCTGGCGGCGCATGTTTTCTGCCACGGAATAAACCAGCGACGACATGCATGGCTCCGCCTTACGTCTCTGAAACCGGACGCTCAGCAGAGGGTTGCCAATCTGCCATTCTCTGGCGAAACCCTGTTCGGGAAGCACGCTGATGACGAAATGGCCCGCATGAAGGCGGAAGCTGAAACGCTCTCAGCGGTGGGTTTGGAGAAACCCAAGGAGACCAAGAAGACGTGTACCGTCCGTTCCAGCGCCGGTTCGGTGGTCAAGGCAGAGGGCGTGGCCAGTCTTCTGGACAACAGCAGCAACAACAGCAGCAGCAGCAGTTCAGAAGACCATTCCAGAAACGCCAGAGGGGCAGAGGCGGCCATCAGTCGGCACCAGCGACTAAGGGCCAGGCCGGGTCTAGGCCCTGAGCACTTACTTCCCCGACAACTGTTACCCGCTCCGGTGGGGGGAAGCATTCAATCTTTTCTGGCAGAGTGGAGAAAAATTACTCAGGACAAGTGGGTGCTGAATATTGTTTGCAATGGATAGTCTTCGGTTCACCAGCCCTCCTCCATCGATCCCTCCGGTCGGCTCGCAGTATCAGCTGCGCGAGCTCCAGGCGGAGGCCGATATCCTGTTAAGGAAAAGGGCGATCGAAGTCGTACCTCTGTCTCAAAGAGGGAGAGGCCTGTACTCCTGTTTTTTTCTGGTTCGAAAAAAGGACAAGAACGAGTTCAGGCCCATTCTGGATTTGCGACAAGCAAACAAGTGGATTCGCAGGGAAAAGTTTTGCATGCTGTCGTTGCATCAGATTTATCCTCAGCTGCAACGGGGGGACTGGCTGTGTGCCATCGACCTCCAGGATACTTACTTCCATGTGCCCATTGCACACAAACACAGGAAGTTCCTGCGGTTCCAAGTTGGCGCCAATCACTATCAATACACAGTGCTCCATTCGGACTGAAGTCTGCGCCGAGAACATTCTCAAAGTGCATGGCGGTGGTAGCAGCACACCTAAGGAAGAACAAGGTGTTTGTCTACCCGTACCTGGATGATTGGTTGATCAAGGCCTCCTCCTTCACGGAAGCGCAAGCACACTTCCAGAAGACGTGCGTTCTTTTGAACAAGCTGGGGTTGCACATCAACATGTCCAAGTCGGTTCCGACTCCAGTCCAGTGCATTCAGTACTTGGGAGCCTCCATCGATACGCTGTCAGCAAGCGTGTCTCCTTCGGAGGAGCGACGATTATCACTGCTTCGGAAGGCTCGGGCTCTCATGACCGCTCCATCCACGACAGTGAGGACGGTGTCTTCTCTACTGGGATCGATGGCCTCCTGTATCTTCCTGACGCCACATGCACGGCTGCACATGAGACCGTTGCAAGAGTGCTTGGAGGATCAGTGGGATCAGAGGAGAGGATCTTGGGACGACAAGATACGTCTATCTCTGCATGCTCTTCAGTCCCTGAAGTGGTGGTGTTCAACGGAGAATCTCCTCAGAGGGGTTCCCTTCCACAAGGACTTTCCTACTCAGGTTATCGTGACGGATGCTTCTCTCCAGGGCTGGGGAGCGCATTCCGGAGACCTACAGATTCAAGGGATGTGGTCCCCGATGGAGTCCACGTACCACATCAATTTCCTGGACCTCAGAGCTGTTCACTTGGCGCTGAAGGCCTTTCATCCGTCCTTCCAGACCGACTCTCTACTTGTGCAGACGGACAATACGACCACGATGTATTACCTCAACAAGCAGGGATGATCGAGGTCACGCACCCTGTCGCAGGAGGCGCAGGCGATCTGGCGCTGGCTTCTGGCTCGAGGACTGACGATAACGGCTACCCATCTGCCAGGTGTGCAGAATGTTCAGGCAGACGCACTGAGCAGACTGATTCAGGAAAACCACGAATGGGTCATAAATGACGAAGTACTAGGAGAAGTCTTCGCAAGGTGGGGGACTCCAGACGTAGATCTGTTCGCCACCGCCGAAAACAGCAAATGCCGAGGCTTCGCCTCCAGGTACTACCAGCCGGGTGACGCTGGGGAACGTGTTATGGATCGACTGGTCGAACAGCTTTCTGTACGCTTTTCCACCCATTCCCCTGATTCCGACGGTTCTCATCAAGCTGTCCCGGTCCAGGGCGCGGATGATACTGATTGCCCCGGAATGGCCCAGACAGTGGTGGTTCACGGACCTGCTTCACCGGTCTCTCCTTCCTCACATTCGGCTGCCGTGCAGGCCGGACCTTCTCACGAAGTTCGGGGGGCTGATGTTGCACCCCAACCTCTCGTCTTTGAGTTTGGCGGCATGGCTCCTGAGTTAGTGCAATATGGTCATCTGAATCTTCCTGCAGATTGTATGGACATACTGAAGGAGTCTAAGAGACCTTCCACTAGGACTTCCTATGCTTACAAGTGGAAGAGATTTTGTATCTGGTGCAAGTCTAAGAACTATGATCCGACGACTTGTAAGGAAGATGTCATCCTTCCTTATCTTCTACAGTTGGCGCAGTCTGGCCTTAATGTCCATTCTATTAAGGTTCATCTTGCTGCTTTGACTGCCTACAGGAAATGCCCTTTGCAGACTTCCTTCTTCCAGATCCCTGTGATCAAAGATTTCTTGGAAGGCTTGAAGAAAGTGTTCCCTCCTGTCAGGCTTCCTTCGCCTTCATGGGAATTGAATGTGGTGCTGTCCAGGTTGATGAAGGAGCCTTTTGAACCTATTCATAAGGCTTCGTTACAGCACCTGTCCTGGAAGGCGGCGTTCCTCGTGGCCATTACATCGGCCCGCAGGGTGAGTGAAATTCAGGCGTTGTGTTGCCAAAAACCTTATACTGTATTTCATGCTGCTAAGGTTGTTATGCGTACTCACCCTAAATTTCTGCCCAAGGTTATTTCTGATTTTCATGTCAACCAGACCATAACTTTGCCTACGTTTTTTCAGAATCTTTCATCTCCAGCGGAAAGGTCGTTACATTCCCTGGATGTTAGGAGGGTCTTGAAATTTTATCTGGATAAGACCAAAGATATTCGTAGGTCTGACCAATTGTTTATCAATTATGGATCTGTCAGGACGGGTCTTGCGACCTCTAAGCAGTCTATCTCTAGGTGGATTGTTTCCTGCATACAGTTATGTTACCAAAAAGCTAATAAGACCTTAGGTGGTAAGCCGAAGGCTCATTCCACCAGGGAAAAGCTGCCACGACAGCTTTGCTCCGTAATGTTCCGATTGCAGAAATCTGCAAGGCGGCCACTTGGAAGTCGGTTCATACCTTTGCTAAGCATTACTGCCTGGACACTGATGCCAGGGCAGACGCTCAGGTTGGGCAGGCTTCGCTGCGGAATTTGTTCGCACAATAGTGGCGTTAATTCTCTTTTCTCCACCGCCGCTTTGGTGTGGGGATGGGCTTGCCATTCTATTCACTAGATTATGACTATACACAGAAATCCCCTACTACAGAAGGAGTAGTTTCTGTCCTGTAACTCCAGTTCTGTAGTAGGGGTATCTCTGTTATAGTCATAAGCGCCCTCCCGCCTCCCCGGTGGAGAGAGATGTTCATTTAAGGAATGCGACAGGTCTGGCGTGTTACGCCTTCAAAAAGAACTGAAAGTGAGAGGGACCTGCTATGCATTCTGGGATACTGGGAGAAGTTCTGGAAAGTTCTCTTAAAGGCACAGTATCCTATTTAAGCCACATAATGGCAGCCTATGGGGCTTGTCTGTCCATGCCTTCCTCTCTATCATTTCTGAGGGTGTTTGCTGTTAAAGCAAGGGAAATCTGGACAGGCTTTGCTGTTTGTGGATTTTTGGTGGAATTTTCTAGTTGAAGTACTGGACAGTGTAGCCTGTGGATATAGGCTGCATTATTTGTCTTCAAATTTTCTCTTAAGTGTCTTTGCAGTTCTGCAATTTTCTGACAACTTAAGAGATTATTTTTGATTGCCGGGGTCCACGCACATGGGCGGGACTATTCACTAGATTATGACTATAACAGAGATACCCCTACTACAGAACTGGAGTTACAGGACAGAAACTACTCCTTCTCATCCAGGTGGACAGCGAGATCCTTCTCCCAGGCAGCCTGAGATGGCGGCAGCAGGGGGGTAGAATCCTGTTTCATAGCTTTGTAGAGGTGAGATCAATTTGCGACCTATACCACATGTGAGTAGGATATCTAGAGTGTGTATCGGGGGTGGAATGTCCAGGAACTGTGGCCTGGTGATTTTCACCACATCTGAATTCTCCGGAAGTGTAGGAATTGCCCTGTCCGAGGCCAAAGTTCTCCTCCGCCTGTTCGTAAGTGATGAAGGTCTTGTTGGGAAAAGGGTCGGCAAGAACTTTGCATCCACCCTCCCACCAAGGTTGAAAGGACATGTATCATTCCATGTCTATGAAGGGGGCTAATATCCAGATCGAGAGCTCCCTGTGAAAGGGTGCTTTCCGTAAAACTTTCTCGACAAACCGCTGCCATATACCGGCTGTATGTCGCACTATGTAGGGAAGAGATGTGTCCGACCCCCCTGCCGTGCATCAGTGCTTCCTGAAGAGCCTGGGTGACCACCCTGCCGGAGAGAAGGCATTTCTTCCAATTATCTGCGTCTGTCAGCCAACGTGCTGCATGCTGTAATTGGGCCACGTAATAATATAAATCGAAGCGTGGAGCTTCCAGACCGTCCTCTTCATAGCTGCATATAATAGAGTTGAGAGCTACCCTACTGCGCTGGCCCGTCCAGAGCAGGGACGTGAGCAGCGTGTTCAGGGTTTTGAAGACTCGTGGCGGTAACGGACATAGTGAGTTCTGGAGTACATATAGTGTCCTAGGAAGGATCACCATCTTAGAGGTGGCCAACCTGCCCATTAATGACAGTGGAAGAGTGTTCCAAAATGTCACTGACTGCGGTATAGACGGGATTATGCAGTCTACATTCCGGGCCAGCGCCTGTGTGTCCGTCGGGGCCACCTGTATCCCAAAGTAATGGAAACCCACCTGTTCCCAGCGCAGCCCCAGGTCCGGGAGATCCCCCTGGGGTACCGAGGCCAGTCCCGCCAAGGGAAAGATCAGGGACTTACCACGATTGAGTCGCAATCCAGAGACCTCTCCAAACCTGTCTAACTGGCGCAGCAATACTGGTAGTGCGTCCCGGGGAGAAGCCCAATACAACAGGGCATTGTCAGCATATAGGAAGATAACATGACAGGTGTCACCCACTCTAATTCCCCTTCGTTCCATGTCAGTCCTGACCCGGACCGCGAATGGCTCTATGGCCAGGGCAAACAATAAAGGCGAAAGGGGGCACCCTTCCCAATTGCCAGTCTTCTGATCTTGCGCCCTCAAGTTTTACCCTTGCACGGAGTGCCGTATACAAAATGCAAATCCAGTGACAAAATTTTGGATCCAACCCCACATCGCTTAAGACCTTGAAGGTAACTACCGCGTCGAACGCTTTGGCGAGGTCAATTGATACCGAGACCATTTGTTCCTCCCGATTGCGTAACCCATGCATGATATGGTTAATTCGGCGCAGATTCATGGCCATGTTTCGTCCTGCTATGAACCTACGCTGGTCCTCATGGACCAAGGGAGGCATGTATGGCACTAATCGAGTAGCCAAGAGCTTGCATAAGCTTTGAACATCTGTGTTAATCCTCGTAATCGGTCGCTGCGATGAGGGCTTATGAGCATCCCCTCCCGGTTTCAGAATCATGCATATTTCCCCCTGTGTCATGCTTGGTGGGAGAACTCCGCGTTCAAATGCCTCGAGGTAAACCTGCAACAGGAGGCGGGGAAGTGTAGCCGTGAATGCTTGATAGAACTCAGGAGGGAACCTGTCACTACCAGGGGGATTTGGCTCGTGGTGGGTGCTGCAGAGTGGATTGTACCCTCCTCAGTAATAGGGGTTCGTCAAGCTCCTTCTGTGCCGATTTAGAGATAGACCGCAGGCTCCGGTCATAAAGGTAAGGGAGATAGGATGTCACGCAGATTGCGTGGTCTGCGGCATACACCGTCTGCAGATGGGATTTTAGGACCCGCAGCAGCCCCACTTCTGAGTGGACCAGGCCTCCCGCAAAGCCACAATCGCATCAGGGGCGTGTTCCCGCCGGAGAATCCAGGCCAAAAGACGGCTCGACGTATCCCCTTCCCTATGAAGGCGTTGTCTGTTATGTGTGAGGGTGTATTTGTCAAGCCTGTCCCAAATGTCATGGATGCGTTCCCGGATGCCATGTTCCCTATCCCTGCCAGCTGCGGAGGGGGCTTCGCAAGTCTGTACTTCCAAGAGTTGACGTTCCTCCTCCTGCAACTCTCGTTGGAGCTGCTTACGAACCCCGCCTGTAAGGCTTATACAGGCCCCTCTCACTACCACTTTCAGCTTCGTTGCCTGTGATAAGTCCAATCCGCCCCAATGTAGGTCAATATAGTCCGTTATGGCAGTTTCTAGATGATGCTTCCCTACTGGGTCCTCGAGAACCTCTGCCGGCAACCTCCAAGTCCGTAGGCGACATATCGGGCCCGCGCTTGATGGGTCACCTCAAAGGACATAGCTGCATCAGAGTTTGCGAGTAAGACCCTTTCTAAGCGACTGTATTATGAGTGGATGAAAAACAGGTATACACTTTCTGGGTTGGGTGTCTCTGGCGCCATATATCCAGGGCCCCTATATTCCCCATAACCTCTCGGAGTTTCCTCGTCATCCTTGGTTGCGTACCAGTGCGGGGTGGGAGGGAACCTGTCACGGTCTAGGTCTAAGACACAAATAAAATCCCTCATCCAAAGCAGTGAGACTTCCAGTTCCGATACCAGAACCTCCTGTAGGGACTGAAAAATTCAGGGTCGTCTGTGTTTGGGGCGTAGGTGTTCATTATTGCAACTCCAAGGAGCAGATATCTCCCATGGATGTCAGCTTCTACGTATTGGAGGGCAAATGGGGTCCCCGGGCCACCCACACAAGGACTCCCCTGGCATAGGTAGAGAATGAAGAGTGGAAAACCTATCCCCGCCATTTCTTCGCCAACTTCTGAGCCCGTTCGTCAGTAAGGTGAGTTTGTTGGAGGCATGCTATCGAGACTTGATGTTTGCGGAGAAAGGACAGGACCATGTATCTATTGGTACATGTACCCAACACCCTCACATTCCAGCTTAAAATGTTAAACCCCATGGATGGTAAAGTAACCAATCTCTTTGTGTTCCACGCCCTGTGTAGCTACATAGACCCTGTGCCCCAGATACTGTACATACAATACCTGAAAAAAACAGAAACAACCCCCTAAGAACACCCTCCCAAAAGCAATATACTGACAACCATGCATGCAGAAATGCCCTTCCAGTGCTGGTGCCAGGACGTGCACAGCTGTCCCTTTAGCCCAACTGGGGCAAAAAACGACTCTACAAAAAAATAAGAACCCCCCCAGGTCTAACTTCCGACTCAGACCAGCCACCTCATGGCATATTTCAATGTCCCGAACTGCCCAGGTTTATACATGTGAAACAATAGGGCCAGATTGTTTGGCAATGCCCACAAGATGCATGCGACATCAACACATATACTCGAGTTCCCTCAACAGAGGAAAAAAAATGGGGGGGGGGGGGGAAGGTCACCCCTAGACACTATCTCAACAAGCATTTCTCCCAAATCCCTGTGAATCCATAATCACTAGGCCTCTAATGTCCGGCCCCCTCTACCACAGCAGTATGAAAAGAGAAAAAAGGATATCCTCTTCAGGATGGGTCCGTAGTAGACGTAAGTGGGTCCATGACAGTTTCTGGAACCACATGGGTGGTTGGCGGGAGAGTTTCTGTACCAGTCTCTCTTCGGGAGGAATCTGTCTGTGGAGGAGAGTCGTTGGAGTCTGAAGATTCCACCCGCAGGGCACCGTCGTCCCCCACCAAGATCCGCTGTCGCTCTGTGGAAAAGTAAATTTTGCCATGTTGTATGTGCCTACGTGTTCCCCATGTTATGTTATATGTGCATGATCGATATGCATGTATCCCCTTCTGATCGATTAAAGACGCAATTACAGTTGTGTCCATCTCCTGTATGTCAGTTTTCAGTCCTCGTGAATACAACGAATATCAGGCCTATGTAAAGCTACGTTGCCACGTTTCACAGTGTGCACGTTAATTCATTGAAGTCCCCGTTTCTAGGCCTCAAAAGGGCACGGACTCAGATTCAGCTCCTGTCTCCTGAACCCTCTCCGAGGAGCGATACAGCCCCCACCTGTATCCCTGACCCTTAGCTTACTTTCTTGCCTCGCAGTGCCCGGCTCGGCCTGGCTCTGCCTCCCAGTCTGCCAAGAGTATGTTATGATTCTAGTTATCAGTCCAGCCCTCCTTCTCTGCATTCCTAAGCTACTGAATCGCATCAATAGTTTCCGTCATGGTCTAGCCTTTATGTCTCCATGAAAGAGAAATACTGTATTAATGTTCATAGAATATTCCTCACACACGCACTACATGTAGAATAATGCATGCACCAGTCTTAAAGTCTATTAGCCTTTACCCTGATAACTTTTGGATTCTATCAACATGTACTATAAACACCAGATACCAGATATGCCTGAGTACATGTCGCTCTGACACTCCAGACTTTAGTCTCCTCTTCTAGCGCAGAAGTCATAGCCCCCAGTTCCTCCTGGTAACACGTCATTGTCAGTTTGCGCGCACCACTAGGTTAAAGGTCCCAGCTGCTCAGGTAGCCCCCTCCATGTTTCCGCCCCATTTATGACATATTCTGTTACGTTTGCATCACATGTCTATGTATACGCACTGTACACGCCTTCTTGTTACATCATGTTGCCCTTATCTTTTGCGACTGCTACAAACCCCGCCTACTGCTACGCCTACTATATTGAATGTAATGTATTCTGTTTAACTATAAATATTGTGCACTGTTATTAAAAGTTAGCCTATTCCTGCCCCCGGCAGCTGCCATCCTATTCCCGTACAGGCTGTCCTGTTCCTGTCCTTTATGCTTGATTAAAGCCTGTCAACTCCAGCTACCTCGAATCTTGACTCTTATTTATTGAGCTACCTGTTTATTGATTATAGTCAAAAATAGATCCGGTAATTAATTATTTATTTACCACATAATGGCGCCCGAATAGGGACTTGCCCTTTCCCCACGCGCCGGAGAAGCCACGCAGGCCCCCTGATCCTCTGCAGCCGTGACGGAACCATACCGTGCACGTGCAGATATTTCTGCTTCAAGTATCCCTCAGGCCCACGGAGGTTGCGGTCCAGCGTCCAGACGAGGCGGTGGAGGAACGCGGCGAGTCCCGACCAGAGCCCAAGCCGAGAGTCCAAGGTCCGAGGTATCCGGAGGCCCACCTGTAACTGAAGTCCGAAGTCCGTCCGTCGTCGTAGCAGTCCAGTCCAGTCCAAGGCCTTCCGTTCTTGCTGCCCGGTGAGTACCGTTGCTGGGGTAGTATCTAGACAGGGTCAATTAATTTGTCTCTGGTCCGTGGGTTTGGGTACGCAAATCCAACACAAAGTGTTCACTTAGGTGGACGCGGGTCCTGACGTGTCTCTTTATGGGACCGGTAAGTTTCGTACTGTTTTAGCAGTGCATCTAGTCATTCTAGTAAGTTTCCATTCCAGTAAGTTCTGTTCTCGAGAAATTCATGTGTTCTGTTCTCAGTATACCAGGTAATATTCTGTTCGAACTGTTATTCTAAATGTTATTTCATGTGTTTTCAATGTCGTGGTATGAGTGATTTGTTTTTCAGTTATTATTGTGTTTATCGTGTATTGTATTGTGTCCAGATTCCAGTCTAAGTTATGCCTCTGTTCACAAAGTTACGTCAGTTAAAAACCAGAAAAGGTCTGCTCGAGGAAGCAGTTCCTGTCCCGCCTAGGGACAGTCCAGGTCATTTTATGTATCATAAGCATGGCATAAGTGCCATATTATATCTAGACTTATGGGTAGAGTACACCAAAGAATTAGAGGAAAAATATAGATGGCCCGTATCAGGTACGTGGGATGCCGAGTGCATCATGCGAGTAGAAGAAGTATTATGGAAAAAGAAAGCCAGACAGTCCCAGAAAGATGCCATCGAGTTATGGCGCAAAGAATCTCATAAAAGAACTGAAAAAGAAATCAGAAAGACAGAATTAAGTAGAGAATCCTTAGAAAGAGCCCAAGAAAGGGAATTAATCGAAATAGGTGAACGAGTTAAAGCCGAACAGTCAGACAGACAGAGAAATGCCCTCATTAAGGGTATGTATCCTCTTCTTGTCGAGGGCTTGTCGAAAGCAACCCCGGAAGCACCATGTAATTTTCCGCCGCCATTAGTTCCGATTAAGCTACGTCACAAACCGACCGCAGCTGATATTTTTCTCTCGTCCTATTTGGACGACACAGTCCCAGAATATGCAAATCCTGTTCCGCCAGCTGCTGTAAATAATGTAGGTTTTTCACCTTCCAGCACTAGAACAAGACAATCTTGAGCAAGTATTTCAAGCTACCGATCACATTCTTAAATCACGAATCGGTTATAGTGAACTTAGTACCATGCATGAACAAGAACTAGCCCGATCAGCAGTCCGATGGGCTACTGATTCTACCACTTTTCCAGACGAAATAGTGGCACAAATGTTTCTGAAACTGCCCCCAGCCGAGCAGCGACTGGTGGGTATGTATATGATCCAGCACCTCATCACACTGTATGAGGGTCAGCATTCTGATCCAGGTCCGTTACATGATGTTCTGAACGAGTTACTCCAATATAGATGGAAAGGTTTAGGTACCGATTTAATTAGTGTCATCCTAGAACAGCGCCACAAATATAGAACGTTTCTGAATCCGCATTTTGTTCATGTCTCACCTCCAGAAAGTAAATCATTTTACATAGATAGACAGCATCCGTTACGAGAAGTACACCCAGTTAGGACAGCGGGTGGTGAAATGCAACGAGTATTTGTTTACACCCCTATCACCAAGATGGAACTCTTAGAGATGAAGAAATTAATTCCCTGTCATGACAAAGATCCAGCAGGGTTCCATCGAGAATTAAAAGACATGCTCCGTATGGGAGAATACATGTATCCAGACATCATTAAAATGTTAAAGGTCCTGTTGCCCGCAGGGGTATATGAAAAACTCAAGGAAAAAGAATGGGAGGTGGGAGAGAAAAAGATTGATTGGACAGCCCTAGAAGCTGAAGATAAAATAAGAGTACCAGGTACCGGTCTTGGGGACAAATGTAAAGAAGTGCCCGAGTTATTGATTCAAGTTTTGCCAAGGTTACTAGCCACGAAAAAGGAAGATTGGGATGCAATCTCAGCATGTAAACAGAAACAGGATGAAGACACTAGTGATTTTTATTCTAGATTTGAGAAATGTTTTATTATCAACAGTGGTTTGAAGACAAGTAGCGAGTCATACCCTCATCTTTTTGTTACTAAACTAGTCGAGAATTCAAGTCCACAAGTTAAAAATCGAGTTTTGAAAGTCGAAAGTAGTTGGCAAGCTAATACTCCGTCACAAATGCTTCAAATGCTCCAGTATCACCAGAACAGAATCAGGGAAGAGCAAGAACACGAAAGGAGACGTATGAAAGATACGAAAATGAAAGTACTAGTTGCACAATCTGTTCCACAAGACAGTCAGAAGAGGGGTCCGAATCAAGCCAGTCATCCTGCAGCTCCCGTTAAAGGGACATGCAATTATTGTAAACAGCCAGGTCATTTTATAAACGAGTGTGCAGTTCTGAAACACAACATAGCTACTGGTAAAACTAAAGAAAGACCACGTCCGCCTAGACAAGAACAAGTTTCACAGACTTCTCAGTCACCCCAGAATGCACAACAGACAGTTCCAGCACCGCAGCCTATCGCTGCAACACAGCATGTTACACAGCAAATGTATCAGTATGCTCAGTCAGAGTATCCAGAGTATCAACAGTATTCATGAAACAGCCTAGAGAGGGAGGTAGGCTTGCCTCTCATCGAGATACCTGTAGATCAAGAGGGTCCCTATGTACACAGTCAAGTATTGGGGAAAGACAGAAAGTTTCTGATTGATACAGGGGCAAGTAGGACTACTATCAGTCATGACGAGGTTCCAGGGGCTCCGCTCTCAGGCTCTAAAAATGTTTCCCTTGGATTTTCAGGAAAGCCTATTGTTAACGAGATTTCAAAACCAGTATCCCTAGAAGTAGGTCCATTGTCCCGAACTACTGATTTGTTACTTACGAAGTCATGTCCAGAAAATTTGTTAGGCATTAAAACATTGAAAGAATTAGGTGCAGTAATTTGCTGCTCCCCAGAAGGAATACGATTGTTTTTAAGAGACTTTAAAGGTCACTATGTATTACGCGATTTTGATCCAAGACTCCTAAATGTACCACAGCATTTATGGGCGCAAGGTCCAACTGATGTAGGTTTTATGCAAATCACACCCCATCGTGTGACTCTCAAACAAGGTATAGTTTTGCCACGAATCAGACAGTACAGATTGCCACCTGAGGCTGTAGCAGCCTTATCCAAAATTATTGACGAGCTTATTGTTCAAGGAGTGGTTGTAGAAACTGACTCCAATGTATGTAATTCTCCTATCATTCCGGTCATGAAACGTACTGATCCAAATGCACTTCCAGTATATCGATTAGTGATTGACCTTCGAGAACTTAATAAATGTATCATACCCCAGTATCCAGTAGTCCCAGATATTTCTTCCCTATTGACAGCCATTGATTCTGAAGCTACGTTTTTCACTGTAATCGACCTCAAGAATGCATTTTTCAGTGTCCCCATTCATCCAGACAGCCAGTACCTTTTTGGTTTTTGTTTAAATGGAAGGAGCTATAAATTTACACGAGCTCCTCAAGGTTTCACAGAAAGTCCTAGTATTTACAGTCAAGCACTTAAGAGACAACTAGACAATATTCACATGCCAACTGACACTGCCCTGCTCCAGTATGTCGATGATCTACTGATCACAGCCCGTTCTGAACGTGACTGCGAGCGAGCGTCACTTACAGTTCTGTATTTCCTAGCCGAGATGGGGCACAAGGTGTCCCCTTCGAAGCTCCAGTTCTGTGTCCAGCAAGTGATCTACTTAGGCCACTTACTGTCCAAGTGGGGTAGGCAGTTGACACCAGACCGTATCCAGTTAATAGCGAGTCTTCCACAGCCCAAGACACAGAAGGAGGTACGTGCTTTTATTGGCCTCACTTCTTACTGCAGACAATGGATTCCTCAGTATGCATTTCTAGCCAAGCCATTGATACAGTTAACGACACAGGAGGCAGCCGTATCGACTGTCCTCCCTTGGACCCAGGAACATACACTTGTTTTTAATGAATTAAAGAAAGCCTTATGCCAAGCACCCGTTCTAGCTACACCGAACTACAGTAAGCCTTTTACACTTTTTGTCACAGAACGTGATGGTACTGCATTATCTGTTCTCACACAAGATCAAGCAGGACAGTACAAGCCCTGTGCTTATTTTTCGAGCACATTAGATCCAGTAGCCCAGGCTCTGCCTGCGTGCCTCAAGTCAGTTGCAGCCACAGCTCTAGCTATCAGACAAAGTGATTCCATAGTATTAGGACACTCCCTGACAGTACAAGTTCCACACTCCGTGGAAGTTCTTTTAAACCGAACACAGACACAGCACTTGACCATTGCACGTTTAACAGGTTATGAACTGACACTGTTCCAGCCACACATAGAAATCAGACGCTGCAACATTCTGAATCCTGCTACACTGTTACCGTCAGTTACTTCAAATCCTGCCACACATGACTGTGTGGAAGTTGTTAACACTATGACTAAGCCAAGACAAGACCTGACAGATATTGCATTACCTAATCCCGACCTGACACTTTATGTGGACGGTTCATGTATGAGAACAAGTACAGGAGAACTAGTAGCCGCGTATGCAGTGACCACTGACACCGAAGTTATAGAATCGCACCGTATTGACACCCTGTCTGCTCAAGCAGCAGAGCTAGTCGCTCTGACCCAAGCCTGCATACGTGCTAAGAACCTGAAAGTAAACATATATACAGATTCACGTTACGCATTCGGAGTTGTACACGACTTCGGAGTACTCTGGCAGGAGAGAGGTTTCATGACTTCTCATGGAACCAAGATTCAGCATGGTCTCCTCATTCAAGCTCTGTTAGAGGCAATACATTTACCGACAGCTATCGCTATCATGAAGTGCAAAGCACATACGAAAGTTACTGATATCATCTCCCAAGGTAACGATCTAGCAGATCAAACAGCCAAGCTTACAGCTCAGACTCCAGACATTCCAGTTAACACGACACAGACATCCATTCCAGAACAGACTACTTGTATGACAGTTAAGGACCCTACACAAGATGTCATAGACATACAGTTACATGCTACTCCCGAAGAAATCAAGAAATGGTCCGAACAAGGAGGGGTCCAGACAGATCAGGGATGGGTGACGAAGGGAAAAGCCACATGGTTTCTCCCCGACTCTATGGTTCAAGTCATTATTAATACCGCACATAGTCCAGCACATCTAGGAGAAAAAGCTATGTTAGACAGTATACAGAACCTTTGGTTCAACAAGCACTTACGAGCTGCAGCCAAGCAGAAAGTCCGTACCTGTATGATATGTTGCCAATTCAATCCAGGTAAAAGTGTCCCGGTGGAACAAGGGGGATTCCAACCTCCTGACCACCCTTTTGAAGTCCTCCAGATGGATTACATTCAGATGGAGCGATGTCGAGGTTTCAAGTATGTCCTCGTAGTTGTATGTGCTTTGTCCAGGTGGACAGAAGCATATCCAGTTCCAGATTACACAGCCGTGACCACTGCCAAGCAGCTGGTTCGTGAATTCTTTCCCCGTTATGGACTCCCTAGGGTCGTGTATTCTGATAACGGCCAGCCATTCTCATCCGAGTTAATGAAACATGTTTCCCTCTTGTTAGGGTACCAGTGGAAGTTCCATTGTGTGCGCCATCCTGAAGCAGCCGGTCTCGTAGAGAGACATAATCGGACCCTGAAAATCCGTATTGCCAAGACATGTAAAGAGAAAGGTGTAGACTGGCTAGTTGCCCTGCCAGTTGCTTTATTCTTCATGAGGATGGTTGCACATTCCAGATCAGGTCTATCCCCTTATGAGGTCGTATTCGGCCGCCCCCCAAATATGTGGGGTACACCTAGACCCCGCAGTATTACAGATGTTTCCAGTAATATGCTGACAGATTACCTGGCTTCCTTGATGTCTGCCCTACACTCTTGTCGTTCACAGGTTGCCGCCGCATTCCCAAACAATACCGAAGTGAAACCGCATGAGGTCATTCCAGGCGACCTCGTCCTTGTAAGGAACTTTGATCGTTCAAGTCCGCTGGAGCCTCGTTGGAAAGAGCCGCGACTTGTCCTCCTGACCACCCGCACGGCCGTGAAGTTGGAAGGCCGCAAGGGGTGGGTCCATCTGTCCCATAACAAGAAATTTCATGGACTACCAGACAAGACATTTTCTAAGAACTGTTCCATTTCTAAAGACTGCCTGAAACCAGACTTTGATCTGAATCCTGAACTGAAAGTTCCTCTGTTAGAGAAAACTCCGCAACAGGAGTATAAGTTAAAGCTCCGGTCTAGTAAAATAAGTCAGCCAGTTTAATTGTCTAAGTCCCTCTCGGGTGAAACGGTTAGACAGGTATCTGACATGTATGAGATAGACCCCCATAGTGAGAGAGTTAGTCAAAACTCTATCAGATGTATCGTTTTTCTAAGTTTCTTATTGTTTCTAAGTTTGATGGTTACCTGCACAAGTTATGCATTACATTTATGTTTTCCAATTTCTCATGTAAACAAGTTTTCTAATGCTACAGTAGAGCACACATTTAGTGATCTGCCTCCTCACGAGCTATCCTATCGTCTTGCTATGAGAAATAATACATTTATCAGAATGTTACACTATTCACACCAGACCAGCAATGCTACTAATTGTTGGGTGTGTGGTCGACTCCCCCCTTTCCAGACACCGAAGGGAGTACTGCCACTCTTTCCTTATCCGTTTTCACACAATGGTTCGTGTGGAGCATGGTCCACGTTAACGTCATCCTCCAATGATATGTCTCTTCTGAACAGAACATGTTTTCCAGACAAGCAAGGTCTCTCCCATAGAACAGGGTTAGATCTAGAAAATGAAGTTTATAATTTAGGTAATTATTCTTCGAATTTTATGGTCCTGAATGTTCAGTCTGATACTACTCCAGACTTACCTGCTATTTCAGTACTACCAGTTAAAGGCGAATTATGTGTCAGAAAGAATGGTTCCGCACATGTAGGACATAGTGATTGTACTACTACTGTCGAGTATAGTGACAGTGGGACATCTATTTTCAAAGCTTCACGTCATTCTTATTTTGTTTGTGGTCAGACCGCATATGTTCGTCTGCCCCTCGATTGGGATGGAACATGTTATATTGCCTTCTTACTGCCACCAGTTTTTCCAGCCCCATCTGATTATCACAGAAACACACATCTAGTACACGTCAGACATAGAAGGGAGATCGAGTCCCCAATTGTCGATCAAACTGAAACTACTCTAGAACAGTATCAAGACTTTAATAAAGGTTTCTTCTTCTTTATAGGACCTGTCCAGAATAGTAAGTTAATACGTAGGTTAACCAGAACCCTTGAAGCAGTAGTGAATGAGACTACTTCTGCTCTAGGTAACTTAACCGAAGAGCAATCTGCTATGAGATTTGTCGTGCTCCAAAATCGTCTCGTTCTTGACGTCATACTGGCCGATAGAGGAGGAGCATGTAGAGTCATCGGATCTAGTTGTTGCATTTTCATTCCTAATAACGCGCCGTCTGTTTATTCAGCTATAACCAGACTTCATAAAATTGCCCATCAGTTACACCAGAATCCAGGCACCTGGACATGGTCCGGTTGGCTCTGGAGTATTATATCTGCTTGGGGATGGAAAGTATTGTCATTCCTAGGTGTTGCAGTAATGATCATATTCAGTTGCTGCCTCTGTGTACAATGTGGCCCTGCGATTTGCGGCATTTGTGCTACCTCTTGTATTCCTAGTCCTAAATCCCGTTCCAAGACAATTCGAGACGAGCAAATGATGCTATATGAAATGATAGATGGTATCATGAATATAGATGTTTCCTGATGGAAACGTAGGGCACAAGGAGGGAATGTGGAAAAGTAAATTTTGCCATGTTGTATGTGCCTACGTGTTCCCCATGTTATGTTATATGTGCATGATCGATATGCATGTATCCCTTTCTGATCGATTAAAGACGCAATTACAGTTGTGTCCATCTCCTGTATGTCAGTTTTCAGTCCTCGTGAATACAACGAATATCAGGCCTATGTAAAGCTACGTTGCCACGTTTCACAGTGTGCACGTTAATTCATTGAATTGTCCCCGTTTCTAGGCCTCAAAAGGGCCCGGACTCAGATTCAGCTCCTGTCTCCTGAACCCTCTCCGAGGAGCGATACAGCCCCCACCTGTATCCCTGACCCTTAGCTTACTTTCTTGCCTCGCAGTGCCCGGCTCGGCCTGGCTCTGCCTCCCAGTCTGCCAAGAGTATGTTATGATTCTAGTTATCAGTCCAGCCCTCCTTCTCTGCATTCCTAAGCTACTGAATCGCATCAATAGTTTCCGTCATGGTCTAGCCTTTATGTCTCCATGAAAGAGAAATACTGTATTAATGTTCATAGAATATTCCTCACACACGCACTACATGTAGAATAATGCATGCACCAGTCTTAAAGTCTATTAACCTTTACCCTGATAACTTTTGGATTCTATCAACATGTACTATAAACACCAGATACCAGATATGCCTGAGTACATGTCGCTCTGACACTCCAGACTTTAGTCTCCTCTTCTAGCGCAGAAGTCATAGCCCCCAGTTCCTCCTGGTAACACGTCATTGTCAGTTTGCGCGCACCACTAGGTTAAAGGTCCCAGCTGCTCAGGTAGCCCCCTCCATGTTTCCGCCCCATTTATGACATATTCTGTTACGTTTGCATCACATGTCTATGTATACGCCCTGTACACGCCTTCTTGTTACATCATGTTGCCCTTATCTTTCGCGACTGCTACAAACCCCGCCTACTGCTACGCCTACTATATTGAATGTAATGTATTCTGTTTAACTATAAATATTGTGCACTGTTATTAAAAGTTAGCCTATTCCTGCCCCCGGCAGCTGCCATCCTATTCCCGTACAGGCTGTCCTGTTCCTGTCCTTTATGCTTGATTAAAGCCTGTCAACTCCAGCTACCTCGAATCTTGACTCTTATTTATTGAGCTACCTGTTTATTGATTATAGTCAAAAATAGATCCGGTAATTAATTATTTATTTACCACAGCTCCACCTGGGCATCGCCTACGACTCGACTCCTGCGAATCCTCTGAGGTCTGGTCCCCCAAGTACTCTGCGATCCCCTCTGTTTGCGCTGAGGGAGCTCCTCTCCCCTGATTTCGAGCCACTCCCATACCTCCTCTGGAGAGTCAAAGAAATGGGCCTTACCTTGGGATATCACCTTAAGTTTCACGGGGTACAGTAACATGTACTGTAGGTGGAGTTCACGTAGCTTCTGCTTGATACCAAGAAAAATGTCCTCTGTTCCTGAACCTGGGGGGTATAGTCCGGATAGATGGACACTTTGGCGTTGTCAAAGGTGAGGTCTGTTGCTTCTCTTGCAGCTTTCAGAATACAGTCTCTGTCCCGATAGTTCAGGATTTTGGCAATGAGGGCCCTAGGAGGAGCCCCCGGCGGCGGCTGAGGGACCAGCGCCCTGTGGGCTCTCTCTACCACAGACTTCTGACAGACCCTTGGGGCATAGCTTAGCGCGTATCCAGTTCTTCAGGAATCGCTCCACATTGTATGTATGTATGTATATGGCATTTATAAAGCGCGAACTGTCGCTCCGAAAGGAGCATCCTGGCGCTGTTAGAAATAGGGTGAGTACTGAGAGGAGGCGCTAGATTAGGTTAAGCACATAAGAGTCTGTAAGATTGAATATCCAAGTTTTGAGTCTCTTCCTGAAGAGGGGCTCAGTGGGCAACAATCTCAGGGCATTAGGCATGGCATTCCACGCTTTGGAGGCTAGAACATTAAGTGTTTTACCACCTTTCCTTTTGAGAAGAAATTTCTGGATATTCACGAAGTTCAGGCCTGCTGACCTCAAGACTCTGACGGGGTTATAGCGGGTGAACCTATTTGTTAGATACTTGGGTCCGATATTGTTTAGGGCTCTAAAAATAGTCAATACGATTTTAAAAAGAATTCTTTTGTGAATCGGAAGCCAATGCAGAGTTCTAAGTGCTGCTGATGCTGAGGATTGCCTAGGAAGTTTGAGTTTGTTTCTTTGTTCCTGCCATCAGCCCATTGCAGTAGTCGAGACGTGAAAGTATCAAAGAGACTGCAACAGACTTTCTAGCGTCAATAGGCAAGAAGTCAAAAAATTTCTTCAAGGATTTTATCATACTAAAACAGCACCCAGCTAGATTTCTTACATGAGGATCGAAGGATAATGAGGAGTCATAAAGAATACCCAGATTCCTTGCCGACTCAACCGCAGTAGGTGGGGGAGTGGTGCCCTCAGGCCACCATTTGTTGGGGCAAAACTCCACAATTTCCCCCATGGGCAAGATTTCTGTTTTGCTCGAATTACATTTAAGATGGTTACTATCCATCCACCTGAAGATCTCAGTCAAGCAAATTTGAAAGTTTAATTCAGCATCTGCATATGAAGTAACGCATATGCCATGTGACTCAGTAAGGGAAATAAGGGGCATCATATATAAATTAAAAAGGAGGGGACTCAAAATCGAGCCCTGGGGTACTCCCGCATTGATTTTTTCTCCTTAGAAAGAAAGGAACCCAGTGATATGACTTGGGTTCGTTCCGAAAGGAACGAACTGATCCAGTCAAGTGCTCTATCGCTAATGCCGTTGCTTCTCAATCTATCAATGAGTATGTCGTGGGAGATGGTATCGAACGCCGCCGATAAGTCAAGTAATATCAAGACGGCGTTCTTTCCCTCATCTTGCAAGAATTTGATGGAATCAGTCAGTTCCATAAGGGCAGTTTCTGTTGAGTGCTTAGGACAAAACCCAGATTGTTGATGATGCAGGATATTGTTCAATTCCACGAAAATTGGAGAGCTCTTGATGTACTATAGCTTCCCTTATCTTACCGAGAATTGGTAAAAGGGAGATGGGGTGTAGGTTCAATAGGTCAACTGGGTTTTTATTTTGTTTCTTCATTAGTGGTTTAACCGTAGCTTTTTTCCAATCTTTAGGTATAAATCCTGAGCTCAGGGAGTCATTCACAATTCTGTTAATGTAAGGGTTTACGGTGTCCTCAATTTGGTGAAGAATGAACGGAGGACATGAATCCAAAGGCGAACCCGATTTACAGGATATAATGGCATCCCTTGTACAGGCAAGAGTGGCCAGCCTGAACTTTCGAAGGGGTTCATATGACATGGTCGAGGTGTCATTAATTTCCTTTATGTTGGATAGGGCTATTTGTGGGAAATTATCCTGAATGCGGCTTATTTTTTCTTCAAAGTAATCCGCGATCTGGTTGCATAGCACCTGGGAGGGAGGGATTTCCGTTTGAAGCACTTTAGGATGGGTAAAAGATTTCACTATACCAAACACGTTTTTTTTGTTTTTGTTGTGCTTTGAAAATCTTTGTAGTGTAATAGTTTTTCTTAGCTGCTTTTATGCTAGCAAAGTATCATTCCTCTCTTTTACAAAGAGATCCTTTGCTATAGGATCATAATCCTTTCTCCACTTCCTCTCGGGTTTTTCTACACTGGAGATGGATTTCCGAAAGAGCTTGCGAGTACCATGGGGCACTCATCTTTTTGGTTTTATTGCGGCGCTAAGTCATGGGTGTGAAATTTTAAGGAATCTTGTTTCACATCACCAGTCATAATAGGAGCTTGGGCTTGGACTGTTTGCTCAAGCCTGGTGCTTTTAGCAATTGCAGTCCAATTTTGGGTGGATACGATAGGCTGTCGAGCTATTTTGTTCCCAGTTTTAGCTAGGCTAAAAAGATTTACGTTAAATGGAATAAAACAGTGGTCAGTCCATATTTGGGGTATGGAAGGAAGGTATACTAAAGCTGGGAAGTTGGAGCAAATACCGTCCAAAGTGTGGCTGGCTAGATGCATTGCGTGTACGATTTTTTGAGATAGTCCAAAAATTTCTAAAATGTTTAGGAAGTTATCTACATGTGGATCCGTTTTTGATTCAAGATGTAGATTAAAATCTCCCAGGAGAGTAAAATGAGGGTAACGGAGTAGCTGTTGTCCTAAAAGTTCTCCTAGGGATTCCAGGAATTCAGAAGGATTACCTGGCGGGCGATATATCAATCCTCCAGTAAAAGAATATGAAGGGTGGAGGGAAATGGAGAGGCCAATACTCTCAGCCCCTTTACTATGATCAAGGCTGAACGTATGACACCACCACAAACTTTTAATTATTATCGCCACGCCTCCTCCCCTGTCCTTTTGCCTATCAGCCCTAAATATGACATAATCAGGGGGTAGGGCAACAGACAGATCAGGGGCGCTCCATTCTTTAAGCCAAGTTTCGGTTATGAAAAGAAAATCGAGGTGATGAGTTAGAATCAGATCCCTGATATCTTGGCTATGTTTACACATAGAGTGGGCATTTATAAGCCCTCCTTTAATGCTTTGGTGGGGGGAGGAAGAGTTTCTCTGCATTTCCAGTGATGGCCAAGGCATTGTCCATCTACAGGTTCTGCAGGAAATGGGGCCCCATATGTTCGTCATAGGAAGGTGGCCAGCACACCTGAGATCATTATTGAGCTCTGTGAGAACCATCGCCTGATAGATCAGGTGAGGGGGAGTTTTACCAGTCTGGCCTGCGCCTGGCGCGGACTGGCGCAGACGGGCTTGCCTTTGGCACGCCCGCTGCGAGGTCGCAGCATCCTGGTTAAAATAGGGGACCGGAAGTGAAGAGGGAGGAGCAAGGAGGAGGGAGGAGCAGGAAAGCGATGGCAGTCCTGAAGACTAGAGCGCTAATCTTCGAGCGGGTCGGGAAAATGTCCCAGGCACCGCGTTAACGCGCTAGTTCGGGGCAAATAGCAGCAATGTGACAAAGTGCAACTGAAGCATGCGCAAATAGAAAGATGGTTTTTAAAATATCAAGTGTTACCCCCTAATAAAAACAAACTTTAAAATGAGCCCCCAATTTCAAGAGTACATAAGAAATATGTGGCAGAGCACTCCGTTTAACTCACGCTATCAAGAGGGTAGTCGCAGCCTCCCGGTTAAAGTAGGGAACCGGAAATGGGAGGAAGGAGCAGGAAGGCGATGGCAGCCCAGAAGACTAGAGCATTGCCCTGCTCCGAGCGCTCTGGGATACCCAGGACCCTGATGTTGCTTCTACGGATGCTTCCTCCGCTCGACGTTCCAGCACTCCAGTAGTGTTGTTGAGCTAAGAGACCTGTTGCTTCTGGGAGGCCACTTCTCCCTGGAGCTGGACTATGTCCCCCTCCGCCGTGGAGACCTTATCCGCCACCTTCCGCTAATCCGCCCACAGTAGGTTTACGTCAATGGAGACTGTCTCCATTTGTTTTTCCAGGGTGGAGCGGGACCCCTGTATCGTCTCTAGGAGCTCAGCTCGAGACTGCTCGTTGGAGGTGTCGCCCTCTCCATCCTGGCCCGTCTGACGAGTGATTAGTTGCGCGGGGAGGCATCTTGTGGTGTACTGCGTGTTGGTGTTGGAAGCGCAAGGAAGCCTGTTCTTGCCCACGATACAATCGTCAGAGAAACACTCAGGGGTCCGCTACTGGTGCAATCACCGAGCTCAGTCTTACGTTATAGGGCTACAGGCACCAGGTTTATGTCGCTCCCGCAGGTGTCACCAGGAACGTGGGGGACCAGGTCGGGGGCCAGAGGGCCGACGTCTCTGCCCAGTGTCTTAGGGGATCCCAGTCCCGCCACGCTCCTGATCAGGGCCGTGTAGGCGCTCCAACAGAGCTCCTAGGGCTGCTCACCTCAATATTGCCACCAGTGCGATTTATTCTGACCTCACACCCGCCAGTGAGGACCTCAGCAGTGCTTCTGAACTCCGGGATCGGCTCCGCAGCCATCTCCATGCAGGCAGACCGTCCGAGGTTCCCAGAGGGGCCAGGCACCCCCGCGATCACCAGGCAGGCCAGGCAGAATATACAGGGTCCTGGACAGGGGTCTCAACACCCGGGGCAGGATTAGCTCCCCTGCGTCAAGGCAGCCACCTCCCAAGAGAGCCGCAGCCAGGCATCAGTGACTCATTCCCCGTGGACCCCAAGAGCCAGGGGGCCACCAGGCGGCAGAAGGAAGATCCGGTATGGCCCCACAGGAGGGGATAAGGCAGCCAGTCATGTCACGCCCTAGACGTGCGTGTGCCTCGGTCCAAAGTGGCCGATCGCGACCCCTCGTCGCTACAGATACTCCAGCACAGCAGGGGGGTGAATGCGACTGCCCAATGCCTCTGGGCGGCCGCCGCCGATCACTGTCTCTCTGGCACGTCTCAGGCGGGTGTAAGCTGCATCCCCGGCCTCGCATGTTTACGGCTGATAGAGTCGGCGGGTACGGAATCGCGTTGGCCCTTTTGTAGCTTGCAGGGTCCCAGCCACTCAAGATATACTATCGTGGGCGTCAGTGGACAGGATAACTAACGAGTTTAGCGGCTGGCCGGTCGGGAGCCGAAGAAGCTCACATCCTGTCGGCCATGCTGCTTGGCCACGCCCCCCAACCTCCACATCAACCTGTTGGAGCTTTGTGCGATCAGATTGGATTTGAAAACCTTTCTTTCCTCCATCAAGTGAAGGCTAGTGCAGGTGTTCATGGACAACACCACTTTCATATGGTACTGCAACAAACAGGGCGGGGTTGTGGGTCCTCAGTCAAGAGACCCTGCGCCTCTGGACATGGTTGGAACGTCGGGGCATTTCCCTGTTGGTTCAACGTCTAGGAGGATCTCTGAACGCCAGAGTGGATGAACTCAGCCGAAGATGCCTAGTGGATCATGAATGGTGTTTCCAACTGGAGGTGGAGCAAGGTCAGGAACAACCGGGCCCAAGTCATCCTTGTCACGCGAGAT
The DNA here is from genome assembly GCF_964261635.1 of Lissotriton helveticus. Classification (NCBI taxonomy): domain Eukaryota; kingdom Metazoa; phylum Chordata; class Amphibia; order Caudata; family Salamandridae; genus Lissotriton; species Lissotriton helveticus. Next base: position 433,927,718 of record NC_136072.1, on the reverse strand, counting down.
TGGGTTTGGAGCTTTTGAGCATGTCCCTTGTTCCTCCGATCAGGCTGCTCCTTTAGGAAGATCTTCTGTCGCAATAGCTGGTGAAGGTTCTCCACCTGAATCTATCAAAACTCCACCTTCCTTATGGTGATTGATCAGCTGACAGCTTTTGACCTTCCTCTCAAAGTTTGTAATGTTATTTTGGCAGTTCCGCATCCCTTCACAAAGACTGTCTACGCCGGTTGGTGGAGCAAGGTTGAGGAATGGTGTATACCCAAACAGATTGAGCCTTTATCTGCTCCACTTTTCCTAGTTTGTTTGTTTTCCCTACCCTACCCTGGCCCAGCAGGGCTCTCCATTGGGCATGTTGAAGGGTTATTTATCTGCTAACTCTGCTTTTCTGAGGCTGCCAGATCAGCCCTCCCTCTTCAAGACCCTTATAGGTTCCTTAGAGGTCTGCAGCACGTTTCCTCCAGCTCACTTCTTTATGCCTCAATGGGACCTTAACTTGGTTCTTACCTTTCTAATGTGTGTTCCTTTTGAGCTGCCTCATACCTGCCATCTTAGGCTCTTCACCATCAAGACGGCCTTTCTGATAGTAAATGCATCTGCCCAGAGGGTCAGTGAACTGCAGGCGCTGTCTTCGCAGCTGCCAAATGTCTCATTCTTCCCAGCCGGCGTATGTCTTGCTCTTCTCAGACAAACTGATCCTTCGGACTTGAACATCCTTCTTGCCGAAGGTACTCCTCCCGTTCCACGTAGGCCAGTCCATCACTCTGCAGACCTTTTACGCACCACCTCCTCCCTCTAAGGGAGAGGAAAGATGACATTTGCAGGACCCAAAAAGAGCTTTGTTGTTTTACCTTGGCTGTATAAAACTCTTCCGGGTGGATGATCAACTATTCATGTGATACGGCGAAGGCCGTGCAGAAGCGAACCATCTCCCGATGGATTGTACTCTTAATTAAGATCTGCTACACATTGGCCTAGAAGCAAGCCCCAGAGGGTTTGCATCCTCATTCCACTAGGGCACAGGCTGCGATCACTGCATTATAAGGCAGAGTTCCAGTCCTGCACATTTGGCAGGTAGCAACGTGAGCCTGCACTACTGCCTGGTCTGTCAGTATGGGCATTTTACCTATTTGGTCCTGTAGTACTTTCTGGTCTAAATCGTGTTTGCAGAACCATGTTTGGGGAGGTATTGCTTAGGTATCTATTCTTAGGTAGGGAATCTGTGGCCAGAAGTCTCTACCAGGTAAACAAGTTGCTTACATTCGATAACACCTTATCTCACAGAGACTCTATCAAGCTGCAGATTCCTTACCGACGTACCTTTGCTCCCCATGCGGATTTATAGGTACACGGCTATTCCTTCTTCAGGGCTCTAGTTCCACACACCAGTGGTCAGTGTTCTTCATGGCTCCACGCTCCTGGCCTTGAAAGTCTTGAAAAGAAACTGATGTCAGCATGCTTGGGTGGCGCCCATATAGGCACTGCACACGTCACTACTTGTGCGGACCTGAACACTGGCACTTACCAGCATGCAGGAGTACTGTTCACGAAAGATTTCCGGATGCAGCCTGATGCCTGGGGATAATTCTAAGGTGAGGAATCTGTGGCTAGACAGAGCTCACACCAGATAAGGCATTCCCAAAGGTAAGTAACTTGTTCTTTTAATCTTTCGTCCCCTTTCTTTGCCTTTAAGAGACACCCTTAGTCTGTGGGATGAACTTGTGAAAGCATTTTTGGAAGCACTGCGATCTAGCGATCTCTCAGGAAGCTTTGGGTTGGAAAAAACACAAGGCCATTTCAGATGTGGGCATTCAGTCAATCAATCAGGTATTCTTTAAAGCACACTACTCACCTGTGAGGGTCTCAAGGCACTGGGCGGGGAGGGGGGAGCAGCTCCGGTTAGTCGAAGAGCCATGCCTTGAGGGTCTTCCTGAAGGTGTGCAGGGTGGTGGCGCGTCTGATGTCGATTGTGAGCTCGTTCCAAGTTTTGGCCGCGATGTAGGAGAAGGTTCTGACCCCGTTCTTGCTCTGTGGATGGGCGGGGGTGCAGTGAGGGTGGGGTTGGCCGATCGGAGGTTTCTCTTTATGCGGAAACAGCCTTTACAACAAGGTTTTTACCATTTTGTGCCTTTACCACGCATTTTGTACCACCCATATTTAGAACGCATATCCTTTTACAACGTATCCATTACCATGCATTTAAGGTAAGTTCAGGGGTGTGGACGTCCTCCCCCCTATACATTGTGTGTGTATATATGTATGTATATATGTATGTATATATATATATATATATATCAAAAGTCCTAACCCTCCAAATCCACGGAGGGAGGTCGCAGGAACAGACCACAGCAGGATAAACCTCAAGAAGGTACGAAGGCTGTTTTTTAAAAATCCATTATAAATTTACTCTTTGCAAAAGACAATAGACAAGTGTCCGCCTCAGACGCATTTCGATCGCCTCCGCGATCTTGATCACCTGACGCGTTGGGGACCGGACCACCATTTTTAGGTTTAAAGTATTTTATTTGGTGCAACATAAATGGACAGACATACAAAATGTATGAGGCATCAGGTCAATGCGGACAAGGCTGCGCCCCCAGCGTTGTATCTTCAAAGGACAGTTCGATCGTGGGCCAGTCCGCGGCGGCATTGAAGGATATGCAATCAATCAATCAATCCATTTGTATAGCGCACTACTCACCCGGGAGGGTCTCAAGGCGCTTGGGGGAAGGGGTATGCTACTGCTCGAACAGCCAGGTCTTGAGTTGTCTCCTGAAGGCGAGATGGTCCTGGGTCAGCCAAAGGTGGATGGGGAGGGAGTTCCATGTCTTGGCAGCCAGGTAAGAGAAGGATCTTCCTCCGGCGGTGGCTCTTTGGATGCGTGGTACGGCGGCGAGGGCGAGGCTGGTGGACCGTAGCTGGCGGGTGGGCGTGTAGAAGGTCATGCGGTCGTTGAGGTACTTGGGGCCCCGGTCGTGGAGAGACTTGTGTGCGTGGGTGAGGAGCCGGAACGTGATCCTCTTGTTGACGGGGAGCCAGTGCAGGTTCCTCAGGTGGCTGGAGATGTGGCAGCGTCGGGGGACATCCAGGATGAGTCGGGCGGAGGCGTTCTGGATGCGCTGGAGTCTTTTCTGTAGCTTGGCTGTGGTTCCGGCGTAGAGGGCGTTTCCGTAGTCCATTCGGCTGGTGACGAGTGCCTGGGTGACTGTCTTCCTGGTCTCGGTCGGGATCCAGCAGAAGATCTTGCGAAGCATACGCAGGGTGTTGAAGCACGATGAGGAGACGGCGTTGACTTGTCTGGTCATCGAGAGGGAGGAGTCCAGGAGGAAGCCCAGGTTGCGTGCGTCGTCGGTTGGCCTGGGAGCGGTGCCCAGGGCCGGGGGCCACCAGGAGTCGTCCCAGGCGGAGGGGAGGATCCCAGGATGAGGACTTCCGTCTTGTCCGAGTTCAGTTTCAGGCGGCTGTCCTTCATCCACTCGGCGACGTCTTTCATCCCTTCGTGTAGGCAGGTTCTGGCGGTGTCGGGGTCTCTGGTGAGGGAGAGGATCAGCTGGGTGTCGTCGGCGTAAGAGATGATGTTGAGGTTGTGCTGGCGTGAGATGGCTGCAAGAGGTCTCATGTAGACGTTGAAGAGGGTGGGGCTGAGTGAGGATCCTTGCGGAACGCCGCAGATGACTTCAGTGGCCTCGGAGCGAAACGGGAAGAGGCGTACTCTTTGTGTTCTTCCGGCGAGGAACGAGATGATCCACTCCAGTGCCTTTTCTTGGATACCGATGTTGCTGAGGCGCTGGACTAGGGTGCGGTGGCAGACAGTGTCGAACGCAGCGGAGAGGTCCAGGAGGATGAGGGCCACTGTTTCCCCCTTGTCGAGCAGGGTCCGGATGTCGTCGGTGGCTGCGATGAGGGCGGTATCGGTGCTGTGGTTGGCTCTGAAGCCGGACTGTGAGGGGTCGAGGGATCCGTTCGTCTCGAGGAAGGCGGCCAGCTGTCTGTTGACGATCTTCTCGAAGACTTTGGCAGGAAAGGGGAGGAGCGAGATGGGGCGGAAGTTTTTGAGGTCGGTGGGCTCCGCTGTTGGTTTCTTCAGGAGGGCGCTGAGCTCGGCGTGCTTCCAGCTCTCCGGGAAGGTGGCGGTGTTGAAGGATGTGTTGATGATGTTCCGTAGTTGGGGTGCGATGGTGGAGTCGGCCTTGTTGAAGATGTGGTGTGGGCAGGGGTCGGTCGGTGATCCGGAGTGGATGGTGTTCATCGTGCGGGCTGTGTCCTCGGTGGTCACCGTGGTCCAGGTGCGGAGGGTGGTGGTGGTGGTGGGGAGCGTTGGTTCGATGGTGGGGTGCATGGATGGTGTGCTGAAGCTGTTGTGGATGTCGGCGATCTTGCGGTGGAAGAACGAGGCGAGGGAGTCGCAGAGGTCTTGTGACGGGGTGATGTCGTTGGTGCCGGTGCTGGGGTTGGAGAACTCCTTGACGATGCTGAAGAGTTCCTTGCTGTCGTGGGCGTTGTTGTCCAGTCGTTCCTTCAGGGATTTCTTCTTGGTGGTGCAGATAAGCTGGTGGTGCTTGTGGGTGGCGTGTTTGAGGGCGGTCATGTTGTCGGTGGTCTGGTCGAGGAGCCAGGCTTTCTCGAGAGTGCGGCAGGTCTTTTTGGAGTCCTTGAGTTCGTCGGTGAACCAGGATGCCTTCTTGCTTCTGGGTCTGCTGGGAGGGTTCTTCAGTGGTGCGAGGTCGTCAGCGCAGGCGGTCAGCCACTGTGTGAGGTTCCGTGCTGCTTCGTTGGGGTCCGTTGCGCTGGCGGGTGGGTTCTGGCTGAGAGAGGCGGTGAGCTGCTCGGTGGTGATCTTACTCCAGCTTCTGTGGGGAACCTGTGGCGGGTGGTGGTGGGTCGTGGTTCTTCTGAAGCTGAAGTGGACACAGCTGTGGTCGGTCCAGTGGAGTCCGGTGGCGTGGCTGAAGGTGATGTGCTTGCTGGATGAAAAGACGGGATCAAGCGTGTGGCCGGCGTAGTGGGTGGGGGTGTTGACCAGTTGCTTGAGTCCGAGGTTGGCGAGGTTGTCCAGCAGGGTGGCGGTGTTGCGGTCCTTGTTGTTCTCGAGGTGAAAGTTGAGGTCTCCAAGGAGGATGTAGTCGGCGGAGGGGAGGGCGTGCGGGCTGATGAAGTCTGTGATGTCATCGCTGAATTTTGTGCGTGGTCCCGGGGGTCTGTAGACGAGGGTGCCTCTGAGGGTCGTCTTTGGGTCGGTGTGAATCTGGAAGTGGAGATGTTCGGCTGCGGCGAGGGTGTCGTTGGAGTCGGTCGTGATGCGAATGGTGTTTCTGTGGACGATGGCGATGCCTCCTCCGGTCTGGTTGACGCGGTCCTTCCTGATGATCTTGTACCCGTCCGGGATGGCGATGGCGATGCCGGGTGCAGAGGAGGCGTTCATCCAGGTTTCCACGGCGTGTCTGTGGACGGAGCGGGTGTTGAGCAGGATGCACTTGAGGTGGTTGCTGCTGGTGCTTGACTTAGCGGGTGCGGTGCAGGTTCGGAGGCAGGTGAACTTGCAGGTACAGCAGGTGAAGGGTCCGTGGGTGCGTCTCGGGGTGGCTCGGCAGCAGGCGGGGTTCCGGCCGGCATTGAGTGCGCTGAGAGTGGCGGCGTCGTAGGTCAGTCGGGTAGTCTTGCATCGGCGGCGGGAGCCAGGGATCCTGGCACTGGGCGCGGTCCAGGCGCAGACGGGCTTACCTTCGGCGCGCCCGCTGCGCGAGCGCACGGTCGCCATTTATGGCGAAGTGTGAGGGAGGGAGGAGCAGCTGGGAGGCGGGATCGGGGAGGGCAGAGAGGGAAAAGGGGGCGTGGCCGCACGCAGGCGGCGGGAAGTGGGGAGCGGGGCGGGGGGCACAGGGACAGAGAGGAAACCGGCACAGAGCAGCAGAAGGGAAACAGGCTATCTAACAACAATCTGGGGTACAGTACAGTAGGATGTGGAAAACAAAAACAAACTAAAACACACAGAGGCAAGCGCAATCGCGTTACTACGGCGGGGGGCGGGGTCATCGGGGCGGGCTCAGCGAGGCTGAGGACAGCAGCGGGGGAGGACCGCAGACGCTACAGCTGGTGGCCGTGCGGCGCGGGGGTGTCCTGAGGGCAGGTCAATATGCATTGTTGCAGTGTTAAATTACCTTCCCTTCTCAAACTCCCCCCCCAAACCCCAACTCCGCAATACCCCCACCCACCCATCGTCCAGTGCGCAGGCCTTCCCAAACTGTCTACCTTGGTCGTCCTTAGCAAGAGGGGTGGATCCCTTCTCCACTCAGGAGGTTGGCGCTGCAGGGCTCGTGAGCCTCAATAGGCGGAGATATTTGGGAGAGGTAAGTTCCCTGAATTCAGTGAGCAGCAGCGAGTGGAATGGTTGCCAAAGGTCGTTAAATTGCTCTATATCTCCCGCCACTGTGAGTGATAATTTCTCCATGCCTAATACATGCCATAATCTATGTAGCCAGCCTGTGAGAGAGGGTATCGTGGTAGTGCGCCAATGTAGTAAGATGTTCTGAACTGCTGAACCCAGTGCGATAGCCATCTGTCTGCCCCTATGTGATCTAAGTGGATACATCAACCCATTCGGGAGCCCCAACAGGGTATATGCGGGGAAGCGTGGCAGTTCTATGTTAAAATGGGAATCAATTTCGTCTAACACTTCTTTCCAGTAGGGCACTAGAAGCGGACAGTCCCATAGAATGTGTGTCAGTGTGCCCTGGTGCCCACGCCCTCTCCAACAGGTGTCATCCTTACTGCGGTCCATTTCATGGACCGGTTCCGGCGTATAGTATCAGTAGGTAGAGACCTTAGCGTGTCAGTGAGGCCCATGTGGTGCGCCGAGTGTCTCGCCCTGTAGGATATCCGCTCCCATTCTTTGTGGCTCAGGGTCCTGCTCAGTTCCCGTTCCCAGCGCTCTCTTCCCGGGTTGTAAAGGTGTGAGGAAAGTGGTTGCAGTAGCTTATAGAGATCTGTGATCAATTTCGAGTCTGACTTTCGTGTCAGAAGCCATTTCTCATATGGGAGGAGTTGTCTATCGGCCGATTCCCGTACCTGTGGGTGTAGTGCCCAGTGGCGAGCCTGCATATAGCGGAGTCTTTCAGATTCAGGGAATGAGAATTCCTGTCGAAAGTGCCGGAAGGGGATGACGCCTTCTGGGCCATACATATGATACAAGGCTCGACACTCGGCCGCCCGCCAGTGGGTAAAGGCCCCCTTTTCCATCCCCGGCGTAAAGTCCGGGTTGTCCACCAACGGTGTAAGTGGTGACGGGAATGTAGTGATATTGTGTGCGAGGTTGGTGGCGTCCCAGACTCGCAGTGGTACTCTGGTGACAAAAGAGGCATACAGATTCGCGGGCCGGTGAGGCCGGCGCAGCAATGGGACTTCCTGCAGAGGTCGACCCACCACTGCCTGATCCTGGAAGAGCCAGTGCTTATCTGATTCCCACCTGCTCCATTCTACCAGATAGCGCAACTGTGCCGCTTGGAAATACTTGCGAAGGTCCGGTATGCCTAGCCCTCCTGCCTCTGGGGCTAGCATGGAGAGAGCCCTGCGCATTCTGGGCTTCCTACCTTGCCAGATAAAGCGCGAAAGGTCTGCCTGTAGCTGTGGGATCCACCCGACCGGCGGCTGGAGCGGCAAGGCCCGGAACAGGTAAAGAACCTGGGGCAGGATCGTCATTTTGACAGCAGCTATTCTACCTAACTAGGAAAGAGTGCCGCGATTCCACCGCCCTAGTTCCTCTCGAATCTTCTTGCCTAATGCGGTGTAGTTGGCCGTCACCATGGCCGGCAAGGTGGGAGCCAGCTGGATCCCCAGGTAAGGCACCAGCTCCGACGACCAGAGCATGGGGAATTGGCCTTGTAGGTGAGTTCTGGTGGCTGGCGCAAGAGAGATGTCCAGAGCCACAGGTTTCCCCATATTCATTTTAAAACCTGCGACAGCACCAAAGGAGTCCAGCTCTTCGATGCAAGCTGGTAGGGCCGTCTGGGGCTCGTCTAGCGATAGTATGATGTCATCCGCGTAGAGGCTTATGGTATGCGTAAAGCCCCCGAACCGCACCCCTGTCGCCACCGGATTGTTACGCACCCGTTGGGTGAACGGTTCCATATAAAGGGCGAAGAGCAGTGGCAAGAGCGGGCATCCCTGCCTGGTACCTCTCTCGATGTTAAAGCTCTGTGAATTATAACCATTCACTCGCACCACCGCAGTCGGTAATCTGTAGCAATTAAGGATCATGGAGCGGAACTTGTCTCCTATGCCTGCTTTCATCAAGACCTGTTCGAGATAAGGCCAGTGTACCCGGTCAAACGCCTTCTCGGCGTCCACCGCCAGCATCATTCTCTCTCCAGGAATCCGGGAGGCCTTCTCCAAAAGGTGAACGATCCTCTTGGTGTTGTCTACCGTCTGTCTCCCCGGAACAAATCCCGCCTGGTCCGGATCTATAAGTCCCGGTAGGTGGGGGGCAAATCGGCCCGCAAGGATCCCTGTGTACAGTTTTAAATCCACATTCAAGCGGGATATCGGCCTGTAAGAGCCACAGTGCCTCCGATCCTTCCCGGGTTTGGGGATAACCGTGAGTGAGGCTCTCAGGAGGTCAGGTGGAATGGCCTCCGGAGCAACGAACGAGTTAAAAAGGCGCGTGAGGATCGGGGCCAATGTCGCGCAGAACGTCTTATAAAAAAGCGAGGTATACCCGTCCGGTCCCGGTGCCTTGCCATGCTTGAGTCTGGCAATGGCGGAAATTACTTCCTCTGGTCGAATTTCCCTATCTAGGTGCTCTGCCTGCGAGGGGTCTAGGGAGAGCAGGGTGACCGAGTCCAAGTATGTGGACGTCGCAGTGTCATCCGGCGGGTCTCCGGCATATAAATCCACGTAAAATCGGCGGAACGTTTCAGCTATTTGGGCGTCTTCCGTCACTACCGTCCCTGTGGAGTCAGAGATCTCTTTCACTAGCTGACTCTGATGCGCCACTCGAAGCCTATTAGCCAGCAGTCTGCCACAGCGGTCCCCTCCGGTGTAGTATGCATGGCGTAGGCGAAGCACAGCGTACTCCGCACGGTCCAAATCTAGGGCCGCCAGGAGTTTCCTCGCCTCCTTAAGCTGCCTCCATATTCTGGGGGCCCCTGTCCTGCGGTGCATCTGTTCGAGTTTGCGGACCCTCTGGGTGAGTTCATCCCTGTTGGTCTGTCTTTCTTTATTGTCAGCAGAGGAGATTGCCAAGAATTCCCCCCTAAGGACTGCCTTCAAAGCTGCCCACTGCGTTGCCAGGGTGGTGTCTGGGTTGTCATTGTGGGACAAATACTCTCAGATTGCTCCCTCGATGCGGTCAACCACTACCTTTCTGTGTAGCAAGGTGTCGCGGAGGCGCCATATTCTGGGAGGACCAGCCACGGGCGGTAGACACAAAGTGGCGGAGACCGGGGCATGGTCCGATAAGGACAGCACTCCCATGTCCGACGCCGAGACCAAAGCCCGCACCGGAGCTGTGACCAGGAGATGATCCGGCCTCGTGTAAGTCTTGTGGGCATGGGAGTAGTACGAATACCCCCTGTCAGTGGGATGCATGTGTCGCCAGAGGTCGTGTAGGTCTACTTCCGACAACTGCGCCTTACACCCGGCTGAGAACTCCCCGACCTGCGGGGAACGTTGCGCGGATCTATCCATGGCCGAGTCAAAGACCATGTTAAAGTCTCCTCCGATGATAACATGCCTATCCTGCGAAGCAGTAACGTCTACGAGCGCGGATTGTAAAAAGCGTTCTTGCTGTTCATTAGGACTATACAGGGATCCAACTGTAAAAGTGATACCTCCAATCCTAAACCGATATGCTAACAGCCGGCCTTTGTGTTCTGCGGGTTTGTGAAGGATTTCCCCCTTAAAGTGTCTGGCCACCAGAACTGCAACTCCCGCTGTCTTAGTGGTGCTGGAAGAGAAAAACTGTGTCGGGAATTTATGTGAGCGCAGTCTATGAGTGTCTCGTGAGAGCAGGTGTGTCTCTTGAAGGAGACAGACATCAGCTTGAGTGCTCTCCAGAAGAGACAATACTGCCCGTCTTTTGACCGGGTTGTTGAGGCCCCTAACATTAAGGGTCACTACCTTAAAAGTGCCGGGCGGTATAGGAGAAGGTGTAAGTGAAAGCGTAATTTCCCCGCCCGAACAAGGCAAGGTATATGAATGCTGTCAAAGTGGCTAGGACCCGCATAGTGCACTGGACGACCCACCCCCTCCCTTCCAACTCTCCAACCCCTACCCAAAACTCCCCATCCCCACCCCTCCAACCCTTTCCCCCCAATCCAACCCTGAAACTGTCCCAACACCCCCTTCCCCATCCCATCCCGCCAACTGTTCCCAGAACCCCATTGTCCCAGTCCAGTCCTCACCGGACAAGTCTGTGGAAAGTTACTTAAGTGGACGTCCAGCCACTACACACCCTCCCGCCGCCCCCCCTCCCCCGGGCCCCCGAACCTAAGCAATGTTGATGAAGCTGTGTCAATCTCTCCCCGGAGTTCTCTCGGGCTGTCAGCGCTATATCACCAGACGCCGTGTCCCTGGCCACCCCCCGCACGGCGTTGTCCAATTCCGCTCGGATAGTGGGTGAGTCTGGTCGTGCAGAAGATGTAGAGGACCGCCGTCCAGGGACTGTCTGCCAGCCATCTCTGGTAATGCGTCTTCGGCGCGGTGTGGGCGCATCTTCGTCCGTCGCGGTTATTCCCAGCACTCCGCAGGTATCCTGGAGGGAGCGAAGCTGGTGTAGAGTCCCGTTCCACCGGAAGATGAGGCGGAAAGGGTGGCCCCAGGACTACTGCGTTTCGTGTTCTCGCAGGAAGTCAGTTGCTATTTTGAAGGCTCTGTGTTTCTGCAATGTGATGGCAGATAGGTCCTGAATAAGGGCCACCTGTTGCCCCCGGAAACGCAAGGATTGCTTCTTTCGTGCTTCACGGAGGATCCGCTCTTTCAAAGGGAAGTCCGGCAGGAAGGCTAGGATATCGGGGGTGGCACCGAGGTCCGACGTGCCAGGCCCACTCTATGTGCCCTGTCAATCCTGATGGGGAAATCGTCCGGCTCACCCAGTATCTTCCTGAACAAGTCTCTCAGGTACCCAGCCACGTCCTCACCCTCTTCTCTGGACGGAATTCCTCAGACCCGAATGTTGTTTCTCCGGGACCGGTTCTCAAGGTCCTCATTGTGCGCCTGAAGATCAAGTTGTTGATCCCTTAGTCGTATCACTTCCTGCTGCAGCTGTGCTATCTCCGGCCACTTCCTGCTTCAGCGCGTGGAACTCTTCTCTAAGGGAACTGAAAAGCGACTCCAGGAACGATCTGGTGACCGGGGGTTCCCCTCCGCTCGCCCCCTGGGAGCTGCTCGGGTGGCTCGGGGAGTGCTGTCCCTTATCTTGCTTCGCGGAGCCTCTGCCCAGCATCTCTGGCAATGTCCGCTCTCCCTTCTTGCCCCCTCTGTTGCTAGCCATTCTAGTAGTGGGAGTTTCACACCAGGTGGCTAATTGCGACATTGGTCAGCCGCGTTGGTCAGTACAGTTCCGAGACCACCAATGAGCCGGGGGAAGCCCAGCTCCACCGCCACACACCCAGAGGACCCAGCGAACCGCTCACCTCCAGCTCCAGGCCTTCTATGTCCTCCTGAGCCCCAGACGTGGGAACGCGGCCGGCGCCAGCACCAGGGTGGTCGCAATAGGAGTCCCCCCGCCGTCTTTTCGACATGTGCCAATGTCGTCGTCTCTTCGGGCACCCGGTGCGCAAAGCGCCCACCACCGGTAGGCAGACCTGGGTCCGGCTCCTGAGCGCTCTTCTCTCAGCTTCGGTCACCCCTCGATCGGTCTCGGCCTCAGTAGGCCCCCCGGCACCTCAGTCCAGGCCTGGCCATCACACCACCACCTCCAATGCTTATTAGGTGCCGCACCAGGGCCGTTAGCACAGCCGGTCAATCTTCACCACGCTCACCGTCCACCATGCTCCCTCAGCCGAATGTGAAGGGGCCCGGGTCACCCCCGGGTATTCCGCTGTGGTGACCGACCGCCCCCAGGACCGGTTTGTGAGGGGTTGAGGGCGCCCGGTGGCGCACCGACGCCGAGCCCAAGGCCCGTCCGCCCTCAGTAGGCCGGCATGTCGCAGCTGCGCGCCCTCTCAGACACTCCTCGCGGGGTTCGCTGCCTTCCCGCTCTGGCGCCGAGGCCGTTCTGCTGGTAGGCCCTTCCTCTGTCTTGTGTGCTGGCCCAGCGCTGATTCTCGCACCCGGGCCGGCCGCTCCCCGCTCTCTGCCGTCCGTACCCCTCAGAGTCTGCCGGGCAGGCGGCCGGGGCACGTTCTTGCCGTAGGGTGATCCGCCCCCGCTCCGGGCCTCAATCACCGTTGCCCGCTAACTCATGGCCTCACCTGGCGCCGCCGCCCTCCTCAGCTGCTCTCCCAAGGTTTCGGTACTGCGGTCAGGGTCGTCTGCTGCGTCGGGCGCCTCCACACCCCCTCCGGTGAGCCGCAGCAAGCGGAGGGGGACCCGCAGAGCAAAGCCGGGGGTCGACTTATAGGCCGCAGCCCCGGTCTCGCGTAGCGGATCACGCTGGGGCCCCTGTTCCGGCTCCGCCGCTCCCGGGCACCGGCTGCTCCAAAACTCTAGGTCTCGCTGGGCATCCGGGCAGGGCTCGGCCCTCGATGCTAGGCGGGCTGCACCGCTCCGAGACGTCTCCGGTCTGGTGCCACAGCCCCGGGGCTCTTACTGCCTCTGGTTCCGGCCTTCTCACTGTGCCGTCACCTCCCCCGGCCACACTCCCGAGGCCCCGCCGCTGCCACCACGGGGTCCGTAGACGCTCCGGACAGTGTCGCTGGGTGCTCCCCACCGTCCGTCGCCGATCTCCAGCGATGTGGGGGGAGATCAGCAGATATTAGTGGTCTAGGGGCCCAGGCTTACAGGAGCTCACGGAGAGTGCGACCGCTCACCCCGCCATCTTGGCCACGCCCCTCGACCACCATTTTTAAACTATGTGTAACCAATAGTGCATCAGCTTATAGCAATGTGCAATGAATGTGGAAGATATACATATACATATGCAGAAGAAGGAGCATAAAGTTAAATTCAATATTGACAACTTATTTGTATATAAACATTCTAATATGTTTTCTTGAATAACAGAATAATTTAAAGGCAAGCCAACTTAGATATCAATTAATATTCAATGTCAATAGGTCTGTGACAGTCTTTCAACAACAACATAAGAGTAATAGTGTCACTGCTATGGCTACAATTAAAGGCAAGTGCCTGAATAACGCCAAAGTGTACTACTAGATCATTTCTGCAGCTTAGATGTGGTAAAATATTTTGCTAAGCAATAGCTAGTAACAGACCTATAACTTAAAGTTTTAATTTAAAAGAGGCCAGCCTATATATAAGTAAATAGGTTATTGAAAAAACTGCTCCTAAAAAGACAAGTGTCAAACTGTGCAAAAAGCATATGTAAAACCACCACAATAAAAACATTAAAAACACCTATAAGAGGTGGGGTTAGTGCAAATGACGGCAATTTGATGTAAACATTAGTATGATTCAGCTTCAGAAGAACCACGACCCACCACCACCCGCTCCAGATTCCCCACAGAAGCTGGAGTAAGATCACCACCGAGCAGCTCACCACCTCTCTCAGCCAGAACCCACCCGCCAGCGCAACGGACCCCAACGAAGCAGCCCGGAACTTCACACAGTGGCTGACCGCCTGCGCTGATGACCTCGCACCACTGAAGAACCCTCCCAGCAGACCCAGAAGCAAGAAGGCATCCTGGTTCACCGACGAACTCAAGGACTCCAAGAAGACCTGCCGCACCCTCGAGAAAGCCTGGCTCCTCGACCGGACCACCGACAACATGACCGTCCTCAAACACGCCACCCGCAAGCACCACCAGCTTATCCGCACCACCAAGAAGAAATCCCTGAAGGAACGACTGGACAACAACACCCACGACAGCAAGGAACTCTTCAGCATCGTCAAGGAGTTCTCCAACCCCAGCACCGGCACCAACGACATCACCTCGTCACAAGACCTCTGCGACTCCCTCGCCTCGTTCTTCCACCGCAAGATCGCCGACATCCACAACAGCTTCAGCGCACCATCCATGCACCCCACCGTCGAACTAACGCCCCCCACCACCACCACCCTTCGCACCTGGACCACGGTGACCACCGAGGACACAGCCCGCACGATGAACACATCCACTCCGGATCACCGACCGACCCCTACCCACACCACGTCTTCAACAAGGCCGACTCAACCATCGCACCCCAACTCCGGAACATCATCAACACCTCCTTCAACACCGCCACCTTCCCGGAGAGCTGGAAGCACGCCGAGCTCAGCGCCCTCCTGAAGAAACCAACAGCGGACCCCACCGACCTCAAAAACTTCCGCCCCATCTCGCTCCTCCGTTTTCCTGCTAAAGTCATCGAGAAGATCGTCAACAGACAGCTGGCTGCCTTCCTCGAGACGAACGGATCCCTCGACCCCTCGCAGTCCGGCTTCAGAGCCAACCACAGCACCGAGACCGCCCTCATCGCAGCCACCGACGACATCCGGACCCTGCTCGACAAGGGGGAAACAGTGGCCCTCATCCTCCTGGACCTCTCCGCTGCGTTCAACACTGTCTGCCACCGCACCCTAGTCCAGCGCCTCAGCAACATCGGTATCCAAGAGAAGGCACTGGAGTGGATCATCTCGTTCCTCGCCGGAAGAACACAAAGAGTACGCCTCCCCCCGTTTCGCTCCGAGGCCACCGAAGTCATCTGCGGCGTTCCGCAAGGATCTTCACTCAGCCCCACCCTCTTCAATGTCTACATGAGACCTCTTGCAGCCATCGCACGCCAGCACAACCTCAACATCATCTCTTACACCGACGACACCCAGCTGATCCTCTCCCTCACCAGAGACCCTTACACCGCCAGAACCTGCCTACACGAAGGGATGAAAGACGTCGCCGAGTGGATGAAGGACAGTCGCCTGAAACTGAACTCGGACAATACGGAAGTCCTCATCCTGGGATCCTCGCCCTCCGCCTGGGACGACTCCTTGTGGCCCCCAGCCCTGGGCACCGCACCCAAGCCAACCGACCACGCACGCAACCTGGGCTTCATCCTGGACTCCTCCCTCTCGATGACCAGACAAGTCAACGCCGTCTCCTCATCGTGCTTCAACACCCGGCGTATGCTTCGCAAGATCTTCTGCTGGATCCCGACCGAGACCAGGAAGACAGTCACCCAGGCACTCGTCACCAGCCGAATGGACTACGGAAACGCCCTCTACGCCGGAACCACAGCCAAGCTACAGAAAAGACTCCAGCGCATCCAGAACGCCTCCGCCCGACTCATCCTGGATGTCCGCCGACGCTGTCACATCTCCAGCCACCTGAGGAACCTGCACTGGCTCCCCGTCAACAAGAGGATCACGTTCCGGCTCCTCACCCACGCACACAAGTCTCTCCACGACCGGGGCCCCAAGTACCTCAACGACCGCATGACCTTCCACACGCCCTCCCGCCAGCTACGGTCCACCAGCCTCGCCCTCGCCGCCGTACCACGCATCCGAAGAGCCACCGCCGGAGGAAGATCCTTCTCTTACCTGGCTGCCAAGACATGGAACTCCCTCCCCATCCACCTTCGGCTGACCCAGGACCATCTCGCCTTCAGGAGACAACTCAAGACCTGGCTGTTCGAGCAGTAGCATACCCCTTCCCCTAAGCGCCTTGAGACCCTCCCGGGTGAGTAGTGCGCTATACAAATGGTATGATTGATTGATTGATGGTAATTTTAACATATGCTTCACCACATATGAAGTCAAATATATGTGCAAATTTGCAAAAAAATAATAAGACACCAAACTTGTAATGTGCAATTAATTAATTTTTTTTAGTTTTTATTGCAGACTTATAGTACATAGACTACGTCCATACATACATTACATCTCTGACTCCCCAGTGCACCATTCTCTGTTCAGCACTGTACACAGCCTTTAAGCCCACAACCCGTAGGTCGGGCGGCGTCAAGCAGGGAAGTGTTAGAAGCCGAAGTGTAATCACAGTCACAACCCTTTCGCTAGGAGTGTACGTGTCCGCTTTTAGTTTTCCTCCCTTGCATCCCCCCTAAATCCTTTTAACTGTCCCCCAACTCCCTATCCTCCCCCCAAATCCCACCACCTACGCATTAGAGCTTGTTTAGTCTACGTCTATGGGTGTAATCAGAAGCTAATGATTGTTTAGTTAGATGATGTGCCTGGCGTGTCCTGGGATGTGTCTCTGTTAGGGTCAAGAACGTCCCCATCTGCTTGTGACATGCTATCTCTCAAGGTCTGCACTAGTGCTTCCCACGCAGCCGCCGCGTCCAGTGCCTTATCGTCAGGTTTCCGGCGAGCCAGTTGGTATCGGAGTGTGCTTTCGCAAGCAGCCCACTTCAGGAACTCATTTACCCACCGCTTGTGCGTGGGGCACGTCCTCGCTTTCCAAAGTCTTGTGATTTCCCTTTTGGCCGAGAGGAGGCCCATATCAATGAATTTACTTGTGATCTTGTTTTTGGGAGTGTGCGGGAACCAATGCAAAACACCGACAGCCATGTCATATTGTAGGTTTCTTTCTGTCACCTCGTTTAATGAGTCCCCAATCGCCCGCCAGTTCTCCCTCAGGTCAGGGCAGGACTATAGCATATGGTCTAGTTCCGCCCCTTCTGCAGAGCATCTGGGGCACGTCGCCTCGGCCGCCCCGAAATATTTCTTGATTTTGCCAGGTGTTAAATAGGCCCTGTGGAGGATGTAAAAGTGGATTTGTTGGAAGCGTGCATTTCTCGTGCTCTTCCGTGCACGCCGCACTAGCTGCGTCCAAGTCGTCTCGGGAATCTCCTTATTCAGGTCGGATTCCCACTTGGCTTTAAGCGCCGTTAAGGGTGGCAAATTCTCCCGGAGCATTCTAGAGTACAGGCATGTTACTGCCTTATAAGTCCCGGCTGCCATCATGGTGTACTGACAGGCCATGGTCGATGTTGGTTCTAAGAGCCCCCCCCTCCAGTGCGCTTGGATGGCCCCAGTTATCGCGGCATGCAGTAGGTAGTCTCCCCGCGGGAGGCCGAACTGCTCTGCAGAACCCGGTACGGAATGAGCGCCCTATCTTCATACAAATCGCCAAGCACCTGCAGTCCCGCGTCCTCCCAAACCTGTAACTGCGACCAGTCCCCTCCGTGGGGGAGCTTTGTTACCATTCCAAAAGGTATCTCAGGAGCATATGGATGTCGTACGCCCGCACGACGTTGGGAGCGGTTCCAGCAGAGCCTAAACGTTTCCTCTTCAAGGGTTAGCTCTTTAAGGGTAAGCCTCTGTTGCAAGGCTATATAAGCGAGGACATGTCGCGGGGTGCCTCCATCCCTCTCGTGCTCTGGTCCTTGGAACACCCTTGCCACCTCCTGCGTAAAGAGCTGTAACTGAGCCGTGAGGTAGTAAAGCTCAAAGTCCGGGACCTCTAGGCCTCCCTCGTCTTTCGGGCGAGTGAGCGTTGCTAATGCGACCCTACGTCTGCCCGAGCCCCATAGGAATGAGATCAGTTGCGACTTCAATCGACTAAAGGTGGAGCTGGGTACCCACACAGGTAGTGTGCGGAAATAATAAAGCAGGCGCGGCAGGGCGATCATTTTCAGCAAAGAGATTCGGCCGGTCACTGAGAGCGGGAGGGAGGCCCAAAAGGCCATGCTTCCCTTCAGCGCCCGAATGCATCGTCCCACATTGCCTTCCAGCATATCTGCCGCCGTGTGGTACACGTATACACCTAAGTATTTCAAGCAGATGGGCTCCCAGTTGAGTAAGGGACGGTGGGCAGGCCGTATCACACCCTGTCGCAGAGGGAATAGGCACGTCTTAGACCAATTAACTTTCAGACCCGAAAACTCTCCAAACTGCAAGAGCAGTCTCTCCGCACCCGCTAACGCTTCTTCTGCGTCCTCTAGGAATAGCAATAGGTCGTCTGCGTACAAGGAGATAAACTGTTGTCCCTCTCTACTGTCTATACCCTGGTAGTGCTTCCCCGTCCGGGCCTCAGCCGCGAGGGGTTCAATCGCCAGGGCGAATAATAGGGGGGACAGAGAGCATCCCTGCCGTGTTCCACGTTCCACCGGATATTGGTGCGAGATGAGGGACCCCACTCACCATCTTGCCACCGCCGCCGTGTATAGCACTCTCGTCCATTGGACATAGCCTTCCACAAGGCCAAAGTGTCCCATGACATTGTATAGGTATTCCCACTCCAAACTATCGAACGCTTTCTCGATATCTATCGATAGGACTAGGGGCGCCTGGCCTCATGAGTGTGTGTGATCCAACAAACGTACAAGCCTCCTAATATTTATAGTCGTGTTGCGCGCTGGGAAAAATCCGGATTGGTCTTTATGGACTAAGCCAGGCATGTGCTGCAGTAGTCTGGCTGCCAGTATAGTGCTTAAGATTTTGTAGTCTGTGGTCAACATGGAGAGTGGCCTATAGGAAGCCGGTCTGCTGCTCTCCTTCCCAGGTTTCAGCAGAGGGATCACAAGCGCCTCGCGCATGGAGTGGAGCAAACAGCCAGCCATCCTGGCCTCATTATAGACTGTTTGGAGGCGCGGTGCCAGCAGGTCCAGATATTTACTATAAAATTCTATGGGCAGTCCATCTAAGCCCGGCGTTTTGTTACGAGCCATTCGTTTTACAGCCCCCCTGATCTCTTCTAGGACTATATCCCTGCCCAAGTCGATCACTTGTTCTTGATCCAATTGCGGTAAGTTTAAGCCCTCAAGGAAAGCGTCAATGTCACTCCCGCGACCCCCCGATTCGCTCTTATAGAGGGTCTCGTAATAGCCTTGGAAGCTGTTTAGTATCTCCGTCTGGGTATAAATTGTGCGTCCCCCTTCTTCCTCTAGAGCCAGAATCGGGGAGCTTCGTTTAGCGGGGTTAGCCAACCACGCCAGCAGCGTCCCAGCTTTATCCCCCTCAGCATGTGCCACCTCTGCATCTCACAGTTTGTCCTCTGCCTTAGCCAGATCGTCTAGCAAAACCTTTCGTATCCCTACGCATTTCCCGATACACTGCCCCCTGATAACCACCTTGAAGGCGTTCCATTCCATCGCTCTAGATGTAGTGGTGCCATCATTTTCGTCGAAGTATTAAGATATCCCCTCCTCCAGTGCCGCTCGAAACAGTGGATTGTCCAATGCCTCAGGCCGCAGCTTCCAGGTCGGAACGCTCGAGATCTCAGTCGCCCAATTCAGCGTGAGCAGCAGAGGGTTATGATCCGAGATTGTCCTGGCGAGGTATTCGATTCTCGCAACCGCTGTCATCACGAGCGGGGAGCACAACATCGCATCAATCCGAACATGAAGGTCGTGCAGACTAGAGAAATATGAGTAGTCTCGTTCAGTTGGGTGCTGTGTACGCCAAGCATCTACCAGCCCCCACCTCCCTTGCCAGTTGAGTCTGCCCTTTGTGAGACGGTGTACTGGGGAGCCTCCCAGCGGTGGATGGGATCTATCTAAGGTAACATCCGCCACCGAGTTGAAGTCCCCTCCTATCAGAACAGGGCCCGCCAAATAGTGCGCCAGTGCTCCAGATAGGCTCGACAAGAAGGACAATTGTTCAGTGTTTGGTGCATAAATGCTACATAGTACAATGTCTCTACCTTTAAGTTTGCCCTCCACTGCAACGTACCTGCCCTCAGGGTCTATTGTGTGTCTGGTCACCTGAAAAGGGGTACCCGCCCTGATCCAAATCAGTGCGCCTCTAGCAAATGCGGAGTACGTAGTGTTAAATATTTGACCTCTCCATCTACGCTGTAGAGCGATACCTTCCTGTTTTGTCAGATGTGTTTCTTGCAACCGTGCGATATGAACCCCCCTGCGGACCAAATAGGCGTGGACCTTATGTCTCCTCGCCATTGTATGTAAACCCCGACCGTTCCAGGTAAGACATCGCAGTGTACCCATGTTAGCCATTGTCCCATAGTAGACGATGTGGTGTAGTACAGTTCAATGCCCCTGCGTAACTGGTGGTGCCTCCCTAACTTGTCTTCAGGTCCTCACATGACCCACCCCCCTCCAAAACAATATCAAGCTGTTGCCAACAAGGTATAACCCCAACAGTTCCCTCTACCCACCCCCCCAGAACAGGACCCAATATTAAGCTATCAGTTCCCATCCAAACTCAAGCGATCTACCCAACTTCCCGCCTATACCACAGTCGTCACTGTGGGTGCCTTAAGGGCAAATGGAGCGTGACTCTAGCCGGGAGGTAGCTACACCAGCCCACAACCCCCACACCCACAATCCCCACATAAATAGCAGCGGTGAAACATCCCGTTGCGCAACGCACATCTGCATTACACATCTGAACATCCCCCAGTTACCAATCGTGTCCGCCTCTTTCTGCTTCCGCGTTTAGATGCTCAAGATGTCTTCTGCCGTCTGCGGTGTTACCAACGGGCCTTTGGTGCTGTTGACTTCCGACTGGTCCGGCTCCAAGCCTGAGTTGGGGCCCTCCGATTCCGTGCCCTGTTTTGAAGGGGAAGCATCGGATCTCGAAAGTGCCACCACCGCCTCCAGCGCTGCCCTTCTCTCCTCATCCCTTTGGGATACCGTAGGTTTCTGGGAACCCTGTCGCCTTTTGCGGAGTCTCTGTGATTTCCGCACCTGCGCTGTCCACCGCTCTTCCTCCTCTCGACCTTTGGCACCGTCTGTGCCCGCCTTGTAAGTTTCCCACCAATCCCAGGTATCTGCGGACGTGAGGAAAAAGAGCGTCTTGTCGTCCAGCACCACTCGTAGCTTAGCCGGGAAGAGCAAAGAGTACGCTATGCCCTCAGTTCTGAGTTCCCGTTTGATTGATAAGAAGGAGGTTCGCATCCGCTGCGTCTCGTAGGTGTAATCAGGGAATAATGTCACCTTGCTACTCTCAACCTGGAATGGCCCCGCATCACGAGCTCGCTGGAGCAGCAAGTCTCTGTCCTTATAGTGCAGTAGTTTGGCTATAACCGGTCTGGGCGGTTGCCCCGGTTTGGGTGGCCTAGCCGGGAAGCGGTGGGCGCGCTCCAGCGTGAAAAATGGAGAGAGGCCTTCTGGCGCCACCATTGTCCTAAGCCAATTGTCCAGGTAGCCGACCATATCCTCCCCTTCTGTTTTTTCGGGGAGGCTCACTATGCGGACATTACTGCACCGGCTCCTGTTTTCGGCGTCCTCAGCCCTCCTCTCCAGCGATTGTATTCGGTCTAGGGCGTCCACTAGCTTCTCCTCCATAGTTTTGTGAGCAGGGGCCAACTCCTGTAGGGTGACTTCCGTGTTCTTGACCCTGTCTTTAAGTTTGTCATGGTCCGCGCGTAGGAGGCCCAGACCCGACACCACTTGCGCGATATCCTGCTTTAAAGTGTCTCTCGTCGCCGCAATAGCCTCCAGTATGCGGTCCTGAAGTTGTTGCAAGTCTGAAGGCCCTGTGGCGGATCACTCCGGCGTTCCTGGGGCTGTAGCTCCCTCCGTCTTCCCCTTGTTCCTCACCATGATGTGAAATCGCCTGTCGAGCCGATATGCTCCGCAGTGCAAGGGGTACGTCTGTGGCTACCGACTGTGTGGGGGTTTCGCAGCAGTGACCCCCGGTGGCCCGGCGGTTCCCCAAACGTGCGCTATAGAGCAGCTTCTGTACCAGTTGAATCCAGGCATGTGGGGCCGTCCTGTTCGAGCGACCTCTTCCGCTCCTAGTATGTAGGTTTCACCCGCCCTTGCTCAGGTCTCTTCTGCCTGGTATATCTGGGTTCTCCGTGGCGCTTCGCAGCGGGTAGGACCCAAGCGCGGACAGGTTTCATGCTACCTGTGTGCCCTTGGGGTTGTTTCCGTACAGTGTTAGTGATCAGGGCATATCTGAGCTCTCCTCGCCCCAGCCGCACTCTTCTGCTGCCCCCGGCCAGGTGCTCCTAAGTTCATGGGCCAGGGCTGTCCGCCGGACTCAAGCTTGTTAGCTCTCGCCACCGCTGCCCCCCTGGCCCCCAGCGACGACGATCGCCGTCCTGCCCCACTCCGTCGCGCTGTTGTGTCTGCGGGGGTCTCTCCGGTCCACCTCAGCACCCAAGGATCGTTGCTTGTCGCAGGGCCCCGGCTCACAGATTCTGGGCGCTCCCGCAGCACTGGCCGGTAGTATTCTTCCACCTCTCCTCTAGACGTCAGTCGGCACCCATCCAGCCCCGCTCCGGGTCTCAGCTCACACCACCATTGTGCGATCTGGCGCCGGGAACTCCCAATCGCGGGGGCAGGCCGATGTTGCGCCGTGTGCCCCCCAAAATCTACAAGGGCCTCTGGTTAAATCGGGTGTTCCGTATGGGCTGCCCTCCGTCAGTGCTCAGCGGTCTTGGCCTCGGCCGTCCAGTTAGGCCGTGGGCGCCCTATTCCAATGATTCTGCCCCCTAGATCCGCAATTATGCCGCAAGCCAAGGTCGCCTTCGGCGTTTGGTCTCGTGATCTATTGTCCCCAGGGCCCCCTCAGGTCTCCAATGCCTCCGAGCGCCCGCCCGTTACCTTCTTCGATTCTCACGCTGCAGTACTCTCGGCGTGCTGTGCCATCCGGCCTCTATCTCTAGCGAGCCGGTCCCAGTGTGGGTCTGTCATCTGTCGCACCCCAGCATCCATGCAGCCTTATCCGGTAGGGACACTCAAGCCGGCATTCAGGCGATTCTGCTATCGGGCCCTCATGCACCAGCCCTGGCTCTTTCCGTAGGGGTAAGGAGTTCGACCCCCCTCACAAGTGCGCTGATCAGCCCTTTCAGTGATCCGCCGGGTGTACATATACCCTCCTCAGACAGTCTGGTCAATTCTCACCGGGTAGAGTTGGGTGGTGTCCCAGGTGCTATTCCGCCTCACAGGCGTTCAGTGCCTCCCTCCGGTATTAGCCTCAGCAGATCAGTCTCATACCCGGGGGCATAGTCCGTGCCGCCATTTTGCGGAGCCTCCTTCAGCGCAGTACAGAACAGGAGCAGACCGATGCAGCGAGACAGGGTTGTGAGGTCCGTTGCGCTTTCGTCTGTGAGCGCCAAGTACTCCGATGTGTCATTCCAGATCGCGCCTCTCTCGGTGGCCGCCACTCTTCGCCAAGGACTTTTGTTAGAGGTCGCCGGCCTCGGAGATGGCCGCCATGTTAGGTCTCCCTCGTACTCAGGGTTCTGCTTTTCGCTCCGCTCGCCCGATACGCCTCCGGCTGGCTCCGGATGCACCCGCAGGGGTGCCACTATGATTCCCCCCGTCTCCGGTATGCAGAAGAGCGTGGCCGCGGGAGTCACCGCTACGTTTAGTCAGGATTAATAGGGGATCGGGTGCGGAGCTCCGAGCTCACGCTGCCATTCCCTCCAGCGTCCAAGCCACGCCCTGTAATGTACAATTAATGAGTCATCTTATAGCAGACAACTTAACATTAGAGTCATATGGAAACCATTGCATTTTTTTGTATCAATACCCATATAGTGTTGTGTTACCTACGCCTAATGTACAGATTTACAGAAAATTGTGAAGGTCTTCAGTGGTATTTAAACCATTAGGTATTCTGGTATCTAATGATAGAATAAAAAAGACTCTAATTGACGTAGCTTCCTCTCCCCGTTACCACCATGAGTACATGGGGGAACCGCTCCTATTACATAATACTCAAGATCACTGACTTTTTTGGAGTGAACAGCTTTGAAGTGCTGAGCAACTGGATAAATGGGATCTGAGTTAATAATCGCACGAAGATGTTGTAGTATGAGATTAAAAACAGGTAACTTGGTGCTGCCAATGTATTTGAGATGGCATGTGCACTCAATAACGTACACAGCAAAGTCTGTACGACATGTGAAGTGGCTTTTAATCATTATCGCAGTGTAGTTGAAAGCTGTGCAGTATTCAGAAACATTTCTCCCGAACTTGCAGGCACGGCAAGATGAACGCTTAAAAAAGCCACTCCTAGTTAGCCATGTGGATTTACAGGTCAGTTCCGGACTAGATCTTACTAAGGCATCCCTCATAGAGGGTGCTCTCCTAAAGGTAATAGCAGGGACAGTAGGTAACAGAAATTTAAGAGTTACATCAGTTAGAACAATCGGCCAGTGTTTGTAAATAATTTTACGAACAATTCTGTCTTGTTTACTGTACATGGTAATCAATCTAATGGGTTGTACTTCGTCTGTTGGAATTTTGCAGATGCTGTTGGAGGTACATTGTCATTTGTTTATAAGGCCAGAGTCACGTGAGTGGGCATTAGCTTTCTTCAATGCTGTCTCTAGATCATCTATTTTGTAACCCCTAGCTAAGAAGCGATGTAAGGCTTCTTTTTGACAGCTCTCAAGGTCAGTTTCACGGCTGCATATGCGCCGCAAACGAAGAAATTCGCCATACGGAATACTGCGAATCAAATGTGGTGGGTGAGCACTACTGGCATGCAGTATAGAATTGCCAGCAGTGGACTTGCAATGTAATTTCGTTTCTATGTTGTCAGCCACGACAAACACTTCCACATCCAAAAATTCTACCTTCTGGCAGCTAATAGTGACAGTAAATTGCAAATTCATGGCGTTGTTGTAAAGAGTGGTTATAAAAGACAGTGCCTCTTGTTCCGTGCCTTCCCATATGATAAAAATATCATCTATGTACCTGCCATAGTATTTTATGTTCTGGTCCCAAACTGATTTGTGTGCCACTTTGAGGACGTGCTCCTCCCACCAACCCACCAATAGGCAGGCATAGGTGGGAGAAAAACATGCCCCCATTGCGACTCCCCTCAGTTGACGGTACAAGATTATGTCTAAAAGGAATACATTATTATGCAAGCAAAGGTCAATCATTTGAAGAAGCATATCATTGTGGTCATAAAAGTTAATGGCGCGTGAGTTAAGAAAATGTTTGACAGCTTCTAAACCCTGTGTATGGATTATGCTAGTGTAAAGAGACACTATGTCAAGTGTGATCAAAAGATAATTTGTTCTCCATTCAATGGCTTTAATTTTGTTTAAGAAGTCTCCTGTATCTTTAATAAAAGAAGGTAAAGACATCATATGAGGCTGAGGAAAGTAATCAACATATTTAGACATTGCCTCTAAAATGTTATTTCTAGCTGATATTATGGGTCTGCCAGGTATTGGGGAAATGCCTTTATGAATTTTCGGAATGAAATACATGACAGCCGTCATGGGGAAATCGTTTTTAAGGAAGCGAAATTCATTTTTTGACAAAAGACCCTTTCTTTTCCAAAGAGACAACTGATTCTTAACCGTCGTTTTTACCCGATTTGAGAGTTCATGGCCCACCTTACAGTACCAATTGGAATCAGAGAGATGGCGTTGAGCCTCTAAAAGATAATCACATTTAGGCCATAATACAATGTTTCCCCCTTTGTCTGCATTCATCACAACAATATATTTTTGTTCACGTAGTTTTTTAATCAATGACCAATAGCTTCTCATTCTATATGATTGTTTGCGACCTTGGGATCGAGTCGATACATTAAGTTTCTTTAAATCTTCTATAACCATGTCACTGAACACATCTACAGAGTCCTTGGGCATCTTAGGATAGAATGAGGAGGGGGGACGAAATGGACTGACAGCCGCCATCCCCAAATTAATTTAATCTGGACCCCCTGATATCGTTTGTAAGCCATTGTAGTCCAGATTCTCTTTGGCCAGTGAGTGTAAGATTTGCAACCCAGCAAGGTCGCGAACTTGTAAATTGTCATCAGTAGTTTCCTCAGCATGAGTGGCATTAGAGGTTTTGTTTAGTTGGAAAAACTTTCTTAGTTTGATTTTTCGTATGAATTTGTAAATGTCAATGCGTGACTGTTCATAATAGAATGTAGATTCCGGACAGAAAGATAAACCTAGCATTAATAGTTGGTTCTCTGCTTTGGTTAAGGTAGTTTCAGTCAGTTTGAGGATAGTGTTGTCGTGTATATCTGTTAGTTCCATCTCCACCTCCCTGTTCCTCTTTTTGACGGATTTGAGCCGTTGTCTGCGCCTCTCTCTCCGGCGCTTGCTGCAGTTGTGCTCACTGGATTTTGAGGGTTTCTCGGGCGAAGAGTGGTACGCCTGTCCATTGTTAAGAAATTGAGCTCTTCTCCTAATGTATGCTTAGTTGCTGGTCTATTCTGATTGCTTGTAGAGGGGCCCCTTCCATCATCAGATTCACAGCTGGTAAGAGAGACCGCATCGGAAAGGCCGCTGCTGCAAAAGCATTTCTATTCATGTCCCATAATCACTGCCATGTCCCGGAAAGCTCTCCTGACCTGATAACGAGCGTGACAATAATATTACGGCAGAACTCAGTGTGTTAATAGTTGGGGTCAGAGGCCGGGCTGTTGCAAACTCGTTATCAGCTCTGCGGCCTTTCAAATTGTATGCCTTTCCACGGCGGAAATGCCGCCGTGGAAAGGCATAAACATGCAGACATCCTAATATGCCTGGCGGTGTCTGATAGACACCGCCAGACATGTTAGAGCTTTTCCGCCGCGATCAGAAGGCGACCGCGGCGGAAAAGCAGCGGATGGTCTTCCTGACCCCCCAGCCATCCTAATCTGGCGGGGGGTCTTTGAAGGCTCTGCAGCGGTTTTTCCGCATCCTCCGGGCCGGCGGACACTTCCGCCGGCCCGTAGGATGCGGAAAAAACGCAATCCTAATCGGCCCCTAAGTGTTTAAATGGATTTTTTTTTTGTAAAATTGATTGGTTAACTGACTTATTAAGTGTATCTTAGTGAATACATATATTAGCGAGTAATGTTTAAATATTTAAATATATGTATCAGTACCTCACTTTGTGTATAAGTGGCTGCATGGGTTGGTGAGTAGCTACATGAGTGTGTATATGGGTTATTAGTTGTTTTTTTGAGTATCAGTATGAATGTCTGTATTGTTTGGTGGGGGGTATTACTTAGCGCATAGATGCATGAATGACTGACTCACTGTTTGTATGTGTTTTGAAGACAGCATATGTGCAGGACTGTATGGGTGGATGAGTGTGTGTATGGGTGTGTTACTAAGTGAATGACTGTCTCAATAGTATCTTTATGAGTAACTACATATGTTTTAATCTAGTATATATGAGTATTGATGTATATAAGTGAGTATATGTGAGAGTGAGAGATTGGAAGAGTTCCTGTTTAAATAAGTATGTGTTTTTATAAGTGATTATTTAAGAGAGTAAGTATGTGTAAGTTTCCGTAGAAGTAAGTGTGGTAGTGTGTGCATAGCTGTATATGCAAATAAATGGATGTTTGATAGTTTATTTGCATGTGTGAGTATGTGTGTGAGTAACTCTATGGATGACTGATGGTGTGTAACAGGATGTTTAGGTGTATCAGTACATATGATGAGTGAGTACATGTATGAGTGGCTATATAGAACTGTTATTGAATGAGTGTTTGTGTATATAGATGGTGGAATTACTGAATAGGTTGTTGTAACTGGTATTGGTATCTCCATTTTTTTGAAAATGTTAGTTTCTATTTTTGAATGTGTGTATCAAAGGTTATATTACGCTGAGAGGAGGTCTGTCACTCTTTCAGAAGGATGATGTCATCAGTGATGTCATTTGACATGTCATCAGTGATGTCATGAGTGATGTCACTGACCATGTCATGAGTGATGTAATATGTGATGTCATCAGCAGTGCATTGCGGGCGCGCGAGTTATAGTTAGCTGAACTAACTATAACGGGGGAATTTCAAAGGTTTTGTATGAGTGAAATGTCCTGCTAACTATAACATGTGTGAAACCTATGGTTTTTTTAATGAATTTGCAAGGTTTTTTAAATGCTAATTCCTAACTATAACGTGTGTGAAACCTATGGTTTTTTCAGTGAATATATATATATATATATATATATATATATATATATATATATATATATATATATATATAATTGTCTCTTCCTACCAGATCAAACTGGCTGTGCATATTTGAAGAACTATTTGGGCAGAAACAAGCGATGCTGGCATGTTATATTGAAAAAGGAACATGACCGTTATAATTTATCAATGCACTCAGTCTTTCCATGTATTAAACTGTGCGGACATTGTTGGTGCATGTTGGGTATTGAAGGACTTACCGGAGGTCATGTGGTCACTGCGATTTAAATGGAAAAAATACTCATGCCATGATATTGCTCACCAGTGATTAAAGCCATTTTAGTGCTGAAACGCACTAGGAAAGACTGTGCTGCCAGATTCATTGGATAATAAATGCCAGCATGTTCCTTGAGTTAGGCTTCGATTTTCTTTGGTGTTAAATTACTGGGAGCTTCAGGCCTGGTACAAAGCCGCCCTGCAGGGACAGGGGATCCTATCACTTGGAGAAATTTCTGTTGTATATAAATGGGGAGAATTTCCCACTCGCCTTCCAGAGCCATGTATACCATTAAGGAGTTTAAGGCATACGGAGGTGAGAAAGGGAGAGGAGAGTTGCCTCTTCCTGCCAGTTCGGACAAACTGTCAATTTTTAAAGAACTATTGAGCAGCAAAAAACAATGCTGGCATATTATATTGAAACAGAAAAATGACATAATTTATCGATGCACTCTGTCACATTCCTTGTATTAAACTGCACGGACATTGCTGGTGCATTGTGGGTATTGAATAATTTACTAGAGGTCACGTGGTCACTATGATTTAAATGGAAAAAATACTCATGCCATGATGTTGCTCATCTGTGATCAAGGCCATTTTAGTACCGAAACGCGTCAGGAAAGACTGTGCTGCCAGATTCATTGGATAATAAATGCCAGCATTTTCCTCGAGTTGTGCTTCACTTTTCTTTGGTGTTAAATTATGGGCAGCTCCAGTCCTGGTACGACGCCGCCCTGCAGGGACTGGGGCTCCCATCGCTAGGAGACATTTCTGTTGGATTTACATGGGGAGAATGTCCCGCTCACCTTCCAGACCCATGTATACCACTAAGGAGTTTAAGGCATACGGAGGTGAGAAAGGAAGAGGAGAATTGAGGGCTGACTGCATTTTTAAAGAACTATTTTGGCAGAAACAAGCAATGCTGTCATATTATATTGAAAAAGAAACATGACTGTTATAATTTAGCAACGCACTCGGTCACATTCCATGTATTAAACTGCACGGACGTTGTTGATATTGAAGGATTTACCGGCAATCACTATGATTTAAATGGAAACAATTCTCATGCCATGATGTTGCTCACCTGTGATCAAGGCTGTTAGACCTGGCACCATTGGCGTGAGTCTCCCTTCCATTTTTGCTGTTGCCTCATGTGTTTTTGCTGGTGTTAGATGCTTTGGGCACTGTGCCACTGCTGTCCAGTGCCACAGTGCGAGTGCTCCCTACTGTAAATTGATGTATTGATTAGTGGTTCCATGATTGGATATTTGGTTTACTTGTCAGACCCTAGTACAGTGCACTGAGTATGCCCAGGGCGTGTAAATCCAAATGCCGCTAGTGGACTTGCAGCACTGGTTGTGCCAACCCCCGAAGCGACCTTGTAAAATTTGTCTAAGGTCTGCCATTGCAGAGCCTGCGTGCAGTCTGGTACTGTCATGCTGACTGGGCAAGTGCATCCACTTGCCAGTCCCTAAACCTTCCCTTGACTTTATATTAGTCACCCCTATGGTAGGCCCAAGTACAGGGTGCATTGTAAGTATAAGGTAGGACAAGCCCTGATGTGGGTGGCATGTCCTAATAGTGAATTACAGCCATTTTCGTTTTTCACTATTGCAAGGCTACCTGTTCTCTATAGGCCAGAATGGGCTGCTGGATTCTTACATGTTTATAATCATTGCAGACTCAAGGAACATGGTAGAAATTCGAGTTTAGTATGCCTGGACTCAGAATAATAAAATACATCTTTTAGTGAAGTTTATTTTAACATTCTGTGTTTGCAAATACCACTTATAGAAAGTAGGTATTTGCTTGCCTAACCATTTGAGCCCGCCTCTGCGAGGTTGTGTATTCCTTTGTCTGGTTTCTGTGAGTGACAGGGCTGGGGGATTCCAAGAGACAGGCTGGGGCAGCCCAGTGGTGAATAGAGAGATCTGCATCTAGATGGGAGAGAGGAGTTGCACCTGGGACCTGAATAGGGCTGGGCCTTCCCTCTACAATGCCGGCTCCACCCCCTGTGGTGCGTCTGATGTCTCTGTCCTGCACACTAAAAGAAGAGAAGGAAGACTGTCAACAAAGTGCTCCAGGACTGTACTTGCCTTCCACAATGCTGGCTCCACCTCCTGTGAGGCGTCTGATGTTCCTGCCCTGCACTGTGAAAGGAAAGGAGAAGTCTGTTAAACAGAGTGCTTTAGAACTGGCTTGAACTGGGCACAGGCCCCTCCGAGAACAAAGGATATTGTGGTATAAATATTGGGACCCTGATCCCATGAAATTAGATCACTTCTGAACTTACAAGACATAACCTCTGCTGAGGAGAAAGAACTTGAAGAAACTGAGGAGAGACTATTCCCAAGCTGAAGTGCTGCTTGGGGGATTGGCCTGCAGTGGTTGCCTGATTGCCAAAGGGAGGAGAAAGAACTTTGTGGACTTTTCTTTCAACTTGTGCAAAGATCTCCAAGGGCTTGGAAGAGAGCTTGCCCCTGACCGAAGTCCCAGGACCAGTGGACTTCACCAGCCTTTGTGAATTGCTGCTGGAAACAAGTGGCTACAGAGACGGGAGCTGTGACCGACTCTCACGACTGGCCCAGTGCCCTGTAGGCACCGCATCAAGCAACGTCCGCCTTGAACACCGCAAGCTCTACGCTCACCGACTCCGTCCTGACGCCATCACCGAGCCGTAGCCTGCACCGCGACTGGTAGACACCGCGACATGCAACGCCTCGCTACACCGAATCGAACTGGTCTGACCACGCGGTCACTGCTGCTGACTTAGAGTCCTGTGACCGCACCGGAGTTGAGCACCGGCTCGCACGCTTCGCGACGCACCGCCCGACTCGCACAGCTGTCCGGACTGATCGACGCCAGCTCCCGAACTCCGACTCATTCACCGCACTGCAAGCTGCAAGCACCGCATCGAAGCACTGTCTCGCCCCTGCCAAGCCTTGGATCCATCGACTCTGTCAATGGGCTGCTGCCAACAGGTCCTGCAATGCTTCCTTTCTGCACCGCGAAGATCACCGGAACCGGCTAGCACATCCGTGCCGGCCACCCCAAGTAAAAGGTACTGTGACTGAGTTTGTGGGCCCATACCGACGCGGTCCGCTGGATTTGCTAAACTGTTATTTTCAACAACGCTGGCTACCGACTCGCACAGAACCTTGATTTATGCCTTTTTAACAAGATCTCTTGAAAGCTAATAATACTATGGATTCTTTTTGTCGTTTATTGGTCTTGTGGTAACTCTATATAAAATATACTTATTTTTAATATAAAACCTTGTTTGGTGTCCATTTGTAGTGTTGTCACTGGGTTACTGTATGTGGTCACAAATGCTTAACTTACACCGCCTCTGAAATAAGTCCTGACTGCTCGCGCCACGCTACCTAGAGGGTAAGCAGGGGTTATTTTAGGAGTGTAATCCCCCTTACTCTGACTCGAGGAGAGGGTCCCTATTTGTCACAAGTACCCACATGTGCCGACTAGAGATGCCCAATTCTAACATTGGTAGTCAGCGAAAGGGATTCGGAATTTGCATTTGTGACTCGTACAGTGATTGGTGAATCCTACTTAGTGAGTGCAGACCATGATGTAACCACGTACTTCTGATACTTGTTTTTGCCAGAGATCTCCATTTTTGAAAAGTAATGGTTCAGTCAGAATAGAAAAGGCAGCATCCATTGCATCTGTTGACTGTGATTGAGAGGAAGAGAAACTAGAAAGCTACACCAACAACCAGCTCAAAAGCTTCTGCAAAAAGTTTAAAATTCCCCTGACCGGAATCACCAAGAAGGAGCACTACCACAAGGCTCTGAGGTCCTGGATGGCAGCAAGGAGTGCCCCTGGTGATTTAGTCGATTATGAGGATGCAGAGCAGCAGCTTGGTGGGCCACTGGGTCCTGAGAAGAGGGGTGCGCCGTCCCCAGTGGTATCAGTGTTTCTGCCCGAGGTCTGTCCCCAGAAGAGTTGGCAGACAGGAAAGAAAACAGGATGCATGAAATGGAGATGGCCAAGCTCAAATTGAATGGGCAACTGGAGCTACAAAGCAAGAAAATGGCTCAAGAAGTGGAGCTAGAAAGCAAGAAGATGGCTCTAGAGGAAAAGAGTTTACAGTTGGATCAATACAATGTTTTGAGGGAGTTGGATCTGAAAGCCAGGAGCCTAGAGATTACTCCCTCTGGAAGCATCACACTGTCAGCACCTGGGGAAGGTAGAGTATACATCCCCAAAGATGTGGTATAGGAGTTTTTTTTAAATGATGATATTGGGCAGTGGTTCAGAGCCTATGAGGTAGCCATGTCTTCCCACCAGGTCCCTGAGAGAGATTGGGGAGCGGGGTTGTGGGGAAGGTTCCTTAGTGAGGGGCGGGACACACTGTTGGACTTGCCTTCTGAAGTCCATAATTCCTATAGCCACATGAAAGAGGCACTCATGACTAGGTATGGTTTGACCCATGAACTCTATAGGCAGAGGTTCAGGAAGTGCAAGAAGATAGAAAATAGTACCTACGTAGAGTATGTCACTTTCTTTTGCAGAGCATTGGATGGTTGGATGAAGGGCAGCAAAGTTAATGATTTTCAAGGTCTCTTGATTTGATTGCATGGGAGCACTTGTCTGATAATTGTTTTCCAGAGCTGCGCCAGCACCTAATTGATAGCAAGCAGACTAACCCTAGGAAGCTTGCTGAGGAGGCGGACCGCTGGGTCAGTACCAGGGTCCACAAGGGTCACATGGGGGACTCAGCCAAGGGTGGGCAGGGTCCCCAGCAGAAGAGTGGGGGGGGGGGGGACAAGGGTAAACAGAGGGAGTTCCGCAGAGGGCCCCAAAGTAATTCCCAAGGGAACCAAGGGAAGGGTTCCCAGCCTCCCCCTGAGAGAAAGCCAGTGGTCCCGACTAGTAATCCTGTTCCACAGGGACCCCTGAGATGTTACAAATGTGGGGACCTGGGTCATAAGGCGAATGATACCAGGTGCCGCCTGTTTGGTAAACCAGCACCCACTGGTGCTCCGCCCCGGCAGATGGCTAGTGTAGCCTTTGGGGAGGAGGTGGAAGTCCAAGCTAGGTGGGGTCCCGCAGAAATGTCCCTTGTCTCTTTTGGAGACTGTGAGGTGGTCCCAGAGAACCTACTGCCCAGTAACACTAAGAAATATGGGCAGTGGGTGACCATCAATGGCCAAAAGGTGGAGGCTCTTAGAGACACAGGAGCCAGTGTGACAGCTGTCCAGTGTCACCTGGTGTCTCAAGAGCAGGTTGTCCCACATGCATTCTGCTGAGTTGTTAACGCCAACAACACAGAGAGCCATTGTCCAATGCCTCAGGTTCCCTTTGAGTGGGGGCGGGGTCTCTGGTACTCTTCAGGTAGCTGTGAGCCCCGCCATGCCTGTTGACGGTTTGTTGGGGAACGATTTGGAGAGCTCACCTTGGGAGAAGGTGGAGAAGAGTACTCACCTGAGGATGGTAGGTCTGCCTGACTGGGCGTGCGTGACCACCCGGTCAATGACAGCCAGTACGGGTGCTCAAGAGGACCTGGAGCCTGAGTGGGATGCCCAGGAACCTGCCTTAGAGAGAAGTGGCAGGGGGTGCGGGAAACCGGCCCCCGAAGTTCCCACGGCCCAGGAGGAGGTAGACCCCGAGGGGGATGCCATGGAGCCTACCGGGGAACAAGTAACTGAACTGGGGGACCTGCCTGAGCTGACCCATTGGCAGCAAGAAGGAGGCCCCTCCAGGTAAGAATTCTGCAGGGATCAGAGAGAATGCCCTTCTCTTGAGGGCTTGCGGCAAAAGGCTGCAAGCCAGGCAGCAGGTGATCAGTCGGGGTCACATTGGATCTACTGGGAGAATGGTCTCCTGTATAATGAGCCTAAGGTTTCTGAGCCTGGGTCAGCGCGTGTGCTGGTGGTACCCCAGTGCTTCAGAGCCTTCCTACTGGGGCTGGCTCATGATGTGCCATTGGCAGGACATGATCTTTGAGAGGCTTGTCACCCACTTTCATTGGCCCCAAATGTGCAAGAGTTCAGACACTCATTGCAGGACCTCTCAGACTTGCCAGGCAAGTGGAAAGAGTGGGAGGAAGCAGAAGGCTCCTCTCCAGCCATTCCCTGTGGTCAGTACCCCCTTTGAGCGGGTGGGGATTGATATTGTGGGGCCACTGACACCAAGACAGCCATGGGCAACAGGTTCATCCTGGTCTTGGTGGACCATGCCACCCGGTACCTGGAAGCTATACCTCTGAGGACAGTGACGGGCCCCATGGTGGGACGAGCACTGATGGGAATTTTTTCACAAGTAGGATTCCCTCGAGAGGTTGTGTATGACCGGGGCACCAACTTCATTTCCAAGTATATGAAGTCCCTGTGGCAGGGGTGTGGGGTAACTTACAAGTTCACCACTCCTTACCACCCCCAAGGAAATGGGTTGGTTGAAAGGTTCAACCGGACCCTGGAGGGCATAATTATGGGTCTTGAGGAACTCATAAGGCGTAAGTGGGACGTCCTCTTACCATGCCTGTTGTTTGCATACCGGGAGGTGCCACAGAAATCTCTAGGGTTCAGTCCCTTTGAGCTTTTCTATGGGCACCCAGTCAGAGGACCTCTGAGTCTGGTCAAGGAAGGCTGGGAGCAATCTCCCAGGAAACCTCCCCAGGATGTATATAGCTACCTGCTGGCCTTCAGGAACAAGACTAGGCATTTCAGGACACTCGCTGAGGCGAATTTGGAAGACAGCCATGAGGAGATGAAGCGATGGTACTACCAGAATGCCACTCTGGTAGAGCTTCAACCTGGTCAGAAAGTGTGGGTCATGGCCCCAGTGGAGCCCTGTGCGCTCCAAGATAAGTGGACCAGACCATTTTAGGTTGTGGAGCGCAAGAGTCCAGTTACCTACAAGGTGGACTTGCGTTCTCCCAGGAACCCCTTGAGGGTCCTGCATGTCAATCGCCTTAAGCCCCACTTAGAGAGGTCTGAAGTGGGTATGCTCTTGGTGACAGATGCTGGAATGGAAGAGGGGACTGAGCCTCTTCCTGACCTCCTGGCGGCCACAGAGCAAGATGGGTCAGTGGATGGTGTTTTCTGATCTGTTCTCCCTGATTCCTAGTATCACAGATTGGTGCGTCCATGATGTGGATACAGGAGACAGCTTACCTGTGAAGCACAAGTCTTACAGGGTAACTGACAGGGTAAGGGCTTGCTTCAAACAGGAGGTCTCAAAAATGCTTGCACTAGGGGTGATTGAGTCCTCCAGCATTCCTTGGGCCAGCCCCGTGGCCTTGGTCCCGAAAGCTGCGGCGCCGGGTGCCACACCCGAACTCTGGCTCTGTGTGGACTACTGAGGGCTGAATTCGGTCACGAAGACCGATGCGCACCCCATCCCAAGAGCTAATGAGCTCATTGATCGGTTAGGGGCTGCACGGTACCTCAGCACGTTTAACTTGACGTCTGGGTACTGGCAGATGGCCTTGACTGATGGGGCAAAGGCGAGGTCAGCATTCTCCACACCAGGCGGGCATTTCCAGTTCCGTGTTATGCCCTTTGGGATGAAGAATGCCCCTGCCACCTTTCAGAGGTTGGTCAACCAGGTGTTGGTTGGACTGGATGAGTTCAGTGCCGCCTACCTGGACGACATCGCAGTGTTCAGTTTCACTTGGGAGGAACATCTGCGCCACTTTGGGGAAGTGTTGTTGGCACTGCGGAAGGGAGGCCTCATGATCAAGGCGAGTAAGTGCCAGATCTGGCAGGGTTCTGTGGTGTACTTGGGACACCAAGTTGGGAGCGGCCAGGTGGCGCCCCTATAACCCTGGATTGAAACCATCCTGGCTTGGGAACCCCCCAAAACCCAGACAGAGGTGAGGGCCTTTTTTAGGACTCACAGGGTACTACAGGAGGTTTGTCAAGGGGTATGGCAACATTGTTGCTCCCTTGACAGAGCTGACTTCCAGGAAGCAGCCCAAGAAAGTGATTTGGGCTGACACCTGTCAGAAAGATTTTGAGGCCCTGAAAGCTGCCATGTGCACGGCACCCGTGCTCCTGGCACCCAACTTCTCCAAAGAGTTCATCGTTCAAACAGACACTTCAGAGCATGGTGTGGGGGCTGTTTTGTCACAGATGAATGAAGAGGGCCCAGATCAACCTGTAGCCTTCATCAGTAGGAGGCTACTTACACTGGAACAGAGGTGAAGTGCTATTGAGTGTGTGGCATTTGCTGTGGTCTGGGCACTGAAGAAGCTGAGACCATACCTGTTTTAGACTCACTTCGGTGTTCAGACAGACCACAGACCCTCAGATGGTTGATGCAGATGAGGGGTGAGAATCCAAAGCTGTTGAGGTGGTCCATTTCCCTACAGGGTATGGACTTTACGGTGGAACACCGCCCTGGTACAGAACACGCCAACGCTGATGGTCTGTACAGATTTTTCCGCCTTAGTGATGAGAACTCCCAGGAGGTAGGGTAGTCTCCCCACATTTCAGCTAGAGGGGACACGTGTTAGACCTGGCACCATTGGCGTGAGTCTCCCTTCCATTTTTGCTGTTGCCTCATGTGTTTTTGCTGGTGTTAGATGCTTTGGGCACTGTGCCACTGCTGTCCAGTGCCACAGTGCGAGTGCTCCCTACTATAAATTGATGTATTGATTAGTGGTTCCATGATTGGATATTTGGTTTATGTGTCAGACCCTAGTACAAGGCACTGAGTGTGCCCAGGGTGTGTAAATCTAAATGCCGCTAGTGGGCTAAGGTCTGCCATTGCAGAGCCTGCGTGCAGTCTGGTACTGTCATGCTGACTGGGCAAGTGCATCCACTTGCCAGTCCCTAAACCTTCCCTTGACTTCATATTAGTCACCCGATGGTAGGCCCAAGGGCAGGGTGCATTGTAAGTATAAGGTAGGACACGCCCTGATGTGTGTGACATGTCCTAATTGTGAATTACAGCCATTTTCGGTTTTCACTATTGCAAGGCTACCTGTTCTCCATAGGCCAGAATGGGCTGCTGGATTATTACATGTTCATAATCCTAGCAGACTCAAAGAACATGGTAGAAATTCGAGTTTAGTATGCCTGGACTCAGAATAATAAAATATATCTTTTAGTGAAGTTTATTTTAATATTCTGTGTTTGCAAACACCACTTTTAGAAAGTAGGTATTTGCTTGCCTAACTATTTGAGCCCGCCTCTGCGAGGTTGTGTATTCCTTTGTCTGGTTTCTGTGAGTGATAGGGCTGGGGGATTCCAAGAGACAGGCTGGGGCAGCCCAGTGGTGAATAGAGAGAGCTGCATCTAGATGGGAGGGAGGAGTTGCACCTGGGCCTTGAATAGGGCTAGGCCTTCCCTCTACAATGCCGGCTCCACCCCCTGTGGTGAGTCTGATGCTCCTGCACTGTGAAAGGAAACGAGAAGTCTGGTAAAGAGTGCTACAGAACTGGCATGAACTGGGCACAGGCCCCTCTCCCCTCAGAGAACAGAGGATTTTGGGGTATACATATTGGGACCCTGATTCCATGAAATTAGATCATTTCTGGACTTACAAGGCACAACCTCTGCTGAGTAGAAGGAACCTGAAGAAACTGAGGAGAGACTATTCCCAAGCTGAAGTGCTGCTTGGGGGATTGGCCTGCAGTGGTTGCTTGACTGCCAAAGGGAGGAGAAAGAACTTTGTGGACTTTTCTTTCAACTTGTGCAAAGATCTCCAAGGGCTTAGAAGAGAGCTTGCCCCCTGACCGAAGTCCCAGGACCAGTGGACTTCACCAGCCTTTGTGAATTGCTGCTGGAAAAAAGTGGCTACAGAGGCAGGGAGCTGTGACCGACTCTCACGATGATCAAGCAACGTCCGCCTCGAACAACGCAAGCTCTGCGCTCACCAACTCCGTCCTGACGCCGTCACCGAGCCGTAGCTTCGCAACGCACCGCCCGACTCGCACCGCTGTCCGGACTGATCGGCGCCAGCTCTTGAACTCCGGCTCATTCGCCGCACTGCAAGCTGCAAGCACCGCATCGAAGCACCGTCTCACCCTGCAACGCAAGCCTTGGATCCACCGACTCTGTCAACGGGCCGCTGCCTGCACCGCATCGAGGGACAATGCGTCCTCCAACGCTTCCTTTCTGCACCGCGACGATCACCGGAACCGGCTCGCACATCCGTGCCGGCCGCCCCAAGTAAAAGGTACTGTGACTGAGTCTGTCGACCCTTGAGTGGGCCCGTACCGACGCGGTTCGCTGGATTTGCTACTCTCCCACAGAACCTTGATTTAAGCCTTTTTATCAAGAACTCTTGAAACCTAATAGTACTGTGGATTCTTTTTGTCGTTTATTGGTCTTGTGGTAACTCTATATAAAATATACTTATTTTTTATATAAAACCTTGTGTGGTGTCCATTTGTAGTGTTGTCACTGGGTTACTGTATGTGGTTAATGTTAGAAATGGGATTCCTGGTTGGCCAAGGCTTGCGCCAAGGCCAGGCAGAAACCACCATTTCTAGTTAAGGTAAGAAAGTCACCCGCCAAGACAACCCCTGCTCACCCCCTTGGCAGCTTGGCACGAGCAGTCAGGCCTATCTCGGAGGCGATGTGTAAAGCATTTGCGCACGCACCCACCCGCAACAACCTCCAGGGCCCCCCACAAAAGGAACTCCATACAAGGTATATATGAAAATAGCCCTTGTATTGAAAACACACTTAGATATGAATACGCAATTTACAAGGTGCCAGGAGCACGGGCAGAATTTACAAGGGACTATGTACAGGGCAGGGCCATGGGACCCCTGCTAGGAATATGCACATGATGGAACTGGCATTAGAACACATAACAATCAGGGACTTCATAGAACTAGCATTAGGACTCACTATGACCATAAGCAACATATATGAGGCATAGGATACTCCTGAAGGACCAAGGACAAGGTACATAACGTAACAGAAGCACCTTCACAGGTGCAACACAGAATAACTCTCAGGAAGCACAGTCAACATTAGCTCATAACTTTCAACAGGCCAACTGGCCTCCCTGGGGCTAGGACGCCCAAAGTTACGATGTTAGAACAGGCTGTAGGTAGTCAGATCAATAAACCTACACGTAACAGCTGCCCACGAAGTGCTGGGCAGCTGTAGATAATAGGGCCATCGTGGGAGCCTCGCAGGCTCGGAGGAATAAATGGGCAAGGATGGAGCCTCTTGGGCTCGAGAACAAAGATGCTGGGCTGAGCCTCGCAGGCTCGAACAATGGACCCAGGTGGAGCCTCTCAGGGCTTGAGAAATTACGGTACAGGGCTGAGCCTCGCAGGCTCCGAACAATCGACACTGGTGGAGCCCTCAGGGCTCGAGGAACATCGAGTGGTAGGCAGGAGGGGGCGGGCACCGACAATGTGCCCTGACGCCCCCTCTAACTGAAATGGCCCCCAGAGCCTCCTCGTGGGCTCTACTCAATCAATGCCCCTGCCGGTGGAGCGGCCCGCTAGCAATCGCGGCCGCTCTGCTCTCTCGGGAGGCCCCCGCCCTCGTTCACTCACCGACTCTGGCGGCGGCCGTCGGAGGGGAGCTCCTGCTCCTCGGGACCCTCCATGGCTGCGGGCGGCTCTTCTCTTCTCCCCCGGGGCTCCCCTTCGCTCGGGGACCTCGGGCCGGGCACTCAAGCTGCTTCCTGCTCCCTCGCTAGTCCCAGCCAATCCGAGCGCGGCGCTGGCGCAGGGACGAATCCCAGCGCGGCGCGGCTCGTGACGCGGCGGACAGGCTTCTCGGGGATCGGGGAAGCTCGGGCTGGCGGCGGTGAACTCGGGGGGGATAACGAGGGGTAGGCTCCCTCGAAAGTACAGCAAATACGGGGATCAGCGAGGTAGGCACTCGCTGGGGGTCCAGGCGACCTTTGAAGAACGGGGCAAATGCCGGGTGGGCACCGGCTTGAACAAACCGCGCCCCCAAGCGCTAGGACAGAATTACAGCGCTCCCAAGCGCTAGGAGAGAAATGCAGCGCTTCCAGCGCTATCAGTGAAAATAGAGCGCTCCCAGCGCTATTATCAGGATAAAGCGCTCCCCAGTGCTAGAGGTCAAAGGAAAGCGCTCCCAACCGCTAGATGCACAGAACAGCAAAGTCCATAAAGAGTCCAGGACCTCAGGTGGAGCACAGCAGCTCCTAGAAGGGAAAGGCCATTAGAAGTCTAGGAGCAGGGCAGGGCCCAGGGAGGCAAGCCAACCCTGAGCCCAAGCAGCAGCACGCCCCTGGTCGATTCAAGTTGGGAACAAGAACCTTTTAGAAGAGGTCACAGCCTCTTTTTATACATGAAATTCCTTTGTCTAAAGGTGCTGGGTGGGGGAGAAACCAGTCGCAGCTGGTTTTGGGAGTATCT
The DNA here is from genome assembly GCF_964261635.1 of Lissotriton helveticus. Taxonomy (NCBI): domain Eukaryota; kingdom Metazoa; phylum Chordata; class Amphibia; order Caudata; family Salamandridae; genus Lissotriton; species Lissotriton helveticus. The sequence goes on along the minus strand of NC_136072.1, from coordinate 433,887,279 downwards.
TGTTTTCCACAGCCACCCTTTCCATTCATCAGTCAGGCTAGGGTCATCAGACGCACCCCAGGGGGGTGGAGCCAGCATTGTGGGGGAAAGCCCAGCCTCATACAGGATACAGGCGCAGCCCCTCCCTCACATCAGCATGTTAATCTCTCCATTCACCACCGGGGCAGACCCACACAGACTCCTGGAGCCAGGCTCCCCAGCCGGCTTCAGCCAATCACGCGCCAGCACACCTACTGCACACACACACACACCCATGTCTAGAAGTGGCACTTCCATCTTAGACACACACACGCCGCATACATCATCTTGCAGCATTCAATCACACGAGTCCACACATACCAGACTCGAGCCTGTACCCCCCACGCATCAGGAACTATCAGGGACACACACATCCCCCATGCATTCCTATGGAAGGGCAGGCCTCTCTCATCTACACGCACTCAGAGTGGGAATCATCATCCCCAGGTCACATATAACAAGCAAAAACTTCACGGGTGGACCTGCCAGAAGGGCCCAGTCCAACACTACCCCCTTCCAGCCAAAACGCAGGCTAGGCCAATCACCACCGTGATGGACTTCCCTGCTTTGGGCGATAGAACATAAACGTGGGCTCGCACTGCAGGGACACCCTCCAGTTCTACGCCACGGTGATCTATAAGACAAGCACATACTAAAAAAAAAAACAGGCCCAACTAGGCTACCCCACTGGCACTCCTTAGTTGTCCACGGCTAGGACCAGGCCCTAGGCCACCCAGATACCACTGGTCCCTGCCAAGCCAGAGTGGGGGGTGGTAACCCCATGTCCACGACAGCCATTCTCTACTCCCTTTCTCCGTGTAGTTCCACTTTACCACTTTCTCTTCCACCTAGGGTCCGCACCCTCAGGCTGGCCAGAAGTCACGGGCAAGAATGCCCCACCCTACCTCTACTTCTGAGGTTCCGCGCTCTCCCGGGAGAAGCACCCTCAGAACACAACTCTCCCACCAGTCCAGGAACTCTCTCCCTCCACTGGTCTACCACCTGGGACCTAATTTCACCGGATGCCCAGGGGTCAGAATCCCTCTGACCCCCTTCCAGTTTTGCACCCACCCATGTAGAACAGGGTCCTCCCACTTAAGGTGGGCCCCACCTGCTCTTAGGGCAGTACCAACACTCAGCCAAGACCCCAAAGGATCCCCGCTAGGCCCGTACCACCCCTTCTGGGAAACACAGGGTCTCTTCCCTTGGGGATGAGCCCCACCTGTGTCTACAGAGGTACACCTAGAGGACACCCCGGCCAGGACACTGGCTACAGTCGCCCTGCCGTCCAGATCCGGAAACACAGACTACTGGCTCCCCAACCGCGGGCAGTACCCTTCGGCCAGATGCCTGGTGCACCAGGACTTCTACAAGATAAAAATAAAATCTAAGACTCTCTCTCCTCCTTCAGCAGGCAGGCAACCACTGCAGGTCAATACCCCATACAGCTTACCCGGTTCCTCCTCTTCAGGCAGGAGTTCCCTCTTGTACTAGGATGAGCCGTGACAACGTCAGCAGGGCCCAGTGTTCAGCTCTCCCCAAGGCAAGCCGCGGCCCAGCTAGCAGGGCTTCCTTGTCCGGGATACAACTTAACATTCACTTCATCAAGATGAGCCGCGACCACGTCAGCAGGGCTCAGAGTTCAGCTCTCCCCAAGGCAAGCCGCGATCCAATCAGCAGGGCTTCCTTGTCCGGGATACAACTTAACATTCATTCAGCAAGATGAGCCGCGACAGCGTCAGCAGGGCTCAGTGTTCAGCTTTCCCCAAGGCAAGCCGCGATCCAGTCAGCAGGGCTTCCTTGTCCGGGATACAACTTAACATTCATTCAGCAAGCTTCCCCATCTCAGAGAACTTACACTCCAGTATTCAGCACAACTCAACATTCATCCACACACCCCCACCCAGACTGGTAAGACAGTTTCTACCGCCCCTGATTTCTCAACCTGACCCTATGTGGCACAGGTACCATTACTCCAGGGAAGTGACAGGGACCACACACATTGGACACAATTTCGCTGCCACCACTGGATCCCACCCTTCTGGTGAATCCAGAAAACACATTGCACTTAGGGGGATGATCTACCCTCCCGAGCTAGGGACACCTCACTCACAGTGCACCAGAACCACATTTTCCACAGATATTTTTAGCAAACTTGAAACAATAATCCCCTTTCTTTGCGATCATCTAAAATGCAGAGTTTTGTAGTGAGGCCAGTTATCGCTGTGGTACTGCGCAAACATAAGTCCAAATCCCACCGCTAGCCAACAATGTTAGAAATGGGATTCCTGGTTGGCCAAGGCTTGCGCCAAGGCCAGGCAGAAACCACCATTTTTAGTTAGGGTATGGAAGTCACCTGCCAAGACAACCCCTGCTCACCCCCTTGGTAGCTTGGCACGAGCAGTCAGGCCTATCTCGGAGGCGATGTGTAAAGCATTTGCGCACGCACCCACCCTGCAACAACCTCCAGGGCCCCCCACAAAAGGAACTCCACACAAGGTATATATGAAAATAGCCTTTGTATTGAAAACACACTTAGATATGAATACGCAATTTACAAGGTGCCAGGGGCACGGGCAGAATTTACAAGGGACTATGTACAGGGCAGGGCCATGGGACCCCTGCTAGGAATATGCACATGATGGAACTGGCATTAGAACACATAACAATCAGGGACTTCATAGAACTAGCATTAGGACTCACTATAACCATAAGCAACATATATGAGGCATAGGATACTCCTGAAGGACCAAGGACAAGGTACATAACGTAACAGAAGCACCTTCACAGGTGCAACACAGAATAACTCTCAGGAAGCACAGTCAACATGAGCTCATAACTTTCAACAGGCCAACTGGCCTCCCTGGGGCTAGGACGCCCAAAGTCACGATGTTAGAACAGGCTGTAGGTAGTCAGATCAATAAACCTACACGTAGCAGCTGCCCACGAAGTGCTGGGCAGCTGTAGATAATAGGGCCATCGTGGGAGCCTCGCAGGCTCGGAGGAATAAATGGGCAAGGATGGAGCCTCTTGGGCTCAAGAACAAAGATGCTGGGCTGAGCCTCGCAGGCTCGAACAATGGACCCAGGTGGAGCCTCTCAGGGCTCGAGAAATTACGGTACAGGGCTGAGCCTCGCAGGCTCCGAACAATTGACACTGGTGGAGCCCTCAAGGCTCAAGGAACATCGAGTGGTAGGCAGGAGGGGGCGGGCACCGACAATGTGCCCCGACGCTCCCTCTAACTGAAATGGCCCCCAGAGCCTCCTCGTGGGCTCTACTCAATCAATGCCCCTGCCGATGGAGCGGCCCGCTAGCAATCGCGGCCGCTCTGCTCTCTCGGGAGGCCCCCGTCCTCGTTCACTCACCGGCTCTGGCGGCGGCCGTCGGAGGGGAGCTCCTGCTCCTCGGAACCCTCCATGGCTGCGGGCAGCTCTTCTCTTCTCCCCCGGGGCTCCGCTTCGCTCGGGGACCTCGGGCCGGGCACTCAAGCTGCTTCCTTCTCCCTCGCTAGTCCCAGCCAATCCGAGCGCGGCGCTGGCGCAGGGACCAATCCCAGCGCGGCGCTGCTCGTGACACGGCGGACAGGCTTCTCGGGGATTGGGGAAGCTCGGGCTGGCGGCGGTGAACTCGGGGGGGATAACGAGGGGTAGGCTCCCTCGAAAGTACAGCAAATACGGGGATCAGCGAGGTAGGCACTCGCTGGGGGTCCAGGCGACCTTTGAAGAACGGGGCAAATGCCGGGTGGGCACCGGCTTGAACAAACCGCGCCCCAAGCGCTAGGACAGAATTACAGCGCTCGCAAGCGCTAGGACAGAAATTCAGCGCTTCCAGCACTATCAGTGAAAATAGAGCGCTCCCAGCGCTATAATCAGGATAAAGTGCTCCCCAGCGCTAGAGGTCAAAGGAAAGCCCTCCCACGCGCTAGATGCACAGAACAGCAAAGTCCATAAAGAGTCCAGGACCTCAGGTGGAGCACAGCAGCTCCTAGAAGGGAAAGGCCATCAGAAGTCCAGGAGCAGGGCAGGGCCCAGGGAGGCAAGCCAACCCTGAGCCCAAGCAGCAGCACGCCCCTGGTCGATTCAAGTTGGGAACAAGAACCTTTTAGAAGAGGTCACAGCCTCTTTTTATACATGAAATTCCTTTGTCTAAAGGTGCTGGGTGGGGGAGAAACCAGTCACAGCTGGTTTTGGGAGTATCTTGTTTTCTCCAGCCACCCTTTCCATTCATCAGTCAGGCTAGGGTCATCAGACGCACCCCAGGGGGGTGGAGCCAGCATTGTGGGGGAAAGCCCAGCCTCATACAGGATACAGGCGCAGCCCCTCCCTCACATCAGCATGTTAATCTCTCCATTCACCACGGGGGCAGACCCACACAGACTCCTGGAGCCAGGCTCCCCAGCCGGCTTCCGCCAATCACGCGCCAGCACACCTACTGCACACACACACCCATGTCTAGAAGTGGCACTTCCATCTTAGACACACACACGCCGCATACATCATCTTGCAGCATTCAATCACACGAGTCCACACATACCAGACTCGAGCCTGTACCCCCCACGCATCAGGAACTATCAGGGACACACACATCCCCCATGCATTCCTATGGAAGGGCAGGCCTCTCTCATCTACACGCACTCAGAGTGGGAATCATCATCCCCAGGTCACATATAACAAGCAAAAACTTCAGGGGTGGACCTGCCAGAAGGGCCCAGTCCAACAGGTCACAAATGCTTAACTTACACGCCTCTGAAATAAGTCTTGACTGCTCGCGCCACGCTACCTAGAGGGTGAGCAGGGGTTATTTTAGGAGTGTAATCCCCCTTACTCTGACTAGAGGAGAGGGTCCCTATTTGTCACAAGTACCCACCTGTGCCAACTAGAGACCCCCAATTCTAACAAAGGTCATTTTAGTGCTGAAACGCATCAAGAAAGACTGCGCCAGATTCATTGAATAATAAATGCCGGCATGTTCCTTGAGTTGGGCTTCGCTTTTCTTTGGTGTTAAATTCCGTGCAGCTCCAGGCCCTGTACGAAGCCGCCCTGCAGTGACGGGGGCTCCCATCTCTTGGAGAAATTTGTGTCGGATTTAAATGGGGCGCATGTCCCGCTTGCCTTCCAGAGCCATGTATACCACTAAGGAGTTTAAGGCATACAGAGATGAGAAAGGGAGAAGAGGAGAATTGTCTCTTCCTGCCAGTTCGGACTGATTGTGCATTTTTAAAGAACTATTACGGCATAAACAAGCAATGCTGTCATATTCTATTGAAAAAGAAAAGTGACAGTTATAATTTATCAATGCACTCGGTCACATTCCATGTATTAAACTGAACAGACATTGTTGGTATTGAAGGATTTACCAGAGGTCACGTGGTCACTATGAACTCTGACCCTGCTCGCAGGCAGGTCGCTCCCCACGCCACTACACGGCTGCCAGCTGCTTCGTGCCCGATACTGTTGCCCGCCTTCTCTCGCTGTTTTCCCGCCGTTCCCTCTCCTCCTGCTGCTGCGTCCCTGCAGCCCCGCCCCACTGCTTCTCCATTGGCCACTCGCTCCCGCCTCCCAGCTGCTCCTCCCTCCCTCTCCCCCTCTTATGGAGGCCGAGCGGTGCTGAAGGAGCGACCTCTGACCCAGCTCGCAGGCAGGTCGCTCCCCACGCCACCACACGGCTGCCAGCTGCTTCCTGCCTAATACTGCTGCCTGCCTTCTCTCGCCATTGTCCCGCTGTTCCCACTCCTCCCGCCACTGTGTCCCGACCCCCTGCTTCCCCATTGGCCACCCCGCTCCCCCCTCCCAGCTGCTCCTCCCTCCCTCTCCTTCTTTTATGGAGGCCACGCAGCATCCGCACGCAGCGGGCGCGCCAAAGGCAAGCCCGTCTGTGCCCGTCCATGCCCGGACCGCGCCCAGCACCAGAACCCCATGTCCCAGCGAACGCCACAACACCAGACTCCGCTACGACGCCAGAACCCTCTACGCACTCAACGCCGGCCGAAACCACACCCGCTTCCAGGCCACCCGAAACGGACTCACGGACCTTTCTCCTGCCACACCTGCAGCTTCAGCTGTGACAGAGCCACCAAACCTCAAAGGACTGGAATCAGCCACCTCCGCTACATACTCAACACCCGCTCCGCACGCAAACATGCCGTCGGGCTCTGAGATCTGCTTGACACCTCCGCCCCAGATGTGGCCTTCCTGCCCGAGACCTGGTAGAACGACTCCTCGGCGCCCGACATCGCCATAGCCATCCCGGATAGCTACAAGATCACCCGCAGGGATTGCGCCAACTGAATCGGGGAGGAATAGCCATCGTCCACAAGTCTACCCTCAAGGTCGCCACCCACGCAGACGACACCCTCAACACCGCCGAACACCTGCACTTCCGGATCCACACCAACCTCAACACCACCCTTAGAGGAACACTCATCTACAGACCCCCGGACCCCGAGCTCAGTTCAGCAACTCCATCGCTGACCTCGCCAGTACCCACGCACTTGCCTCCACGGACTACATCCTTCTTGGGGACCTGAACTTCCACCTCGAGAACATCAACAACACCAACTCCGCCACCCTGATCGACAACTTCGGCCTCAGACAACTCGTCACCCACCCACGCCGCTGGCCACACGCTGGACCCTGTCTTCTCCACAGGCACCTACGTCGCCTTCAACCACATCACCGAACTCCACTGGACCGACCACCGCTGCATCCATTTCACCTTCAAGAAACCAACCACGCACCACCGCACCCAACAGCTACCTCGCCGCTGCTGGAGCAAAGTCACAGAAGACCAGCTGATCACCACCCTCGCCCAGAACCCACCCACCGACCCCCCCAAACCCAGAAACCGCAGCCCGCAACCTCAGACAGTGGATCAACGACTGCACCAACACCCTCGCCCCGCTGAAGAAACCCTCCAACAACCACACCAGCAAGAGAGCCACCTGGTTCACCGACGAGCTTCAGACCTCCAAACGCGCATGCCGGAAACTGGAGAAGATATGGCTCCACGAACGCACACCAGACAACCACGCAGCCCACAAGGACGCCACCCGCAGACATCACCATCTCATCAGATTAGCCAAGAGATCCTCCTCGAATGACTGCCTGGATAACAACGCACACAACAGCAAAGAGCTCTTCAGCATTGTAAAGGAACTCTCCAACCCCAGCGCCAACGCCAAAGACATACCGCGCTCACAAGAACTGTGCGACTCACTAGCTACCTTCTTCCACCGCAAGATCGCTGACATCCATGACAGCTTGAACACCACAACCGCCCCGACTACGCCAGACCCCACCTCCCCTGTGAACACCACCAGCGCCAACCACCTGACCTCCTGGTCCAACGTCAACGACAACGAGACATGCAAGATCATGAACTCCAACCACTCAGGAGCTCCGTCAGAACCGTGTCCACACCACGTATTCAACAAAGCAGACACAGCCATCGCACCCCAACTACGGAAGGTCATTAACATCTCCTTTGAAACAGCGAAATTCCCGGAAAGCTGGAAGCACGCCGAAATCAGCCCCCTCCTCAAGAAGCCCAAGGCGGACCCCAAGGACCTCAAGAACTTCCGGCCCATCTCTCTGCTCCCGTTCCCGGCGAAGGTCATCGAGAAATTCGTCAACATGCAACTGGCCCACCACCTGGAAGACAACAAAATCTTGGACCCGTCCCAATCCGGGTTCAGGCGAAACCACCGCACCGAGACAGCCCTCATCGCCGCCACAGACGACATCAGGTGCCAACTTGACAACGGCAAAACATCAGCCCTCATCCTCCTGGACTTGTCAGCCGCCTTCAACACGGTCTGCCATCGCACTCTAAAGACACGCCTCCTAGAAGCCGGAATCCAAGAGAAGACCCTTGACTGGACCACGTCCTTCCTCTCCGGCAGGACCCAGAGCGTCTGCCTTCCGCCCTTCCGATCCGAAGGCACCGACATCATCTGCGGCGTCCACCAGGGCTCATCCCTCAGCCCGACTGTTCAACGTCTACATGGCCCCCCTCGCACAGGTGGCCCGCCAACACGACCTCAACATCATCTCCTACGCCAACAACACCCAGCTCATCCTCTCCCTCACCAAGGACCCGCACACCGCCAAAACCAACCTCTACGAGGGAATGAAGGCCATAGCCGACTGGATGAGGAACAGCCATCTGAAGCTAAACTCGGACAAGACGGAGGTACTCATCCTCGGACCCACCCCCTCAGCCTAGGACGACTCCTGGTGGCCTAGTACACTGGGAACAGCACCAACACCCACTGACCATGCACGCAACCTAGGATTCATCCTCAACTCCTTCCTCTCCATGTCTAAACAGGTCAACGCCGTCTCCTCCTCCTGCTACAACACCCTCCGCTTGATCTACAAGTGGATCCCGACCGAAACAAGAAGAACGGTGACACAGGCCCTTGTCAGCAGCAGACTGGACTACGGCAACACACTCTATGCAGGAATAGCAGCCAAACACCTACGACGACTACAACGCATCCAAAACGCCTCTGCCCGACTGATCGTCAACGTCCCCCGTGCAGCCACATCACCCCCCACCTGAGAGCCCTACACTGGCTCCCCGTCGACAAGAGGATCACCTTCAAGCTCCTCACCCACGCACACAAAGCACTCCACAACGTCGAAACAGCCTACCTGAACAGCAGACTCAGCTTCTACACCCCCACCCGCCAGCTCCGCTCCGCTCCGCCAGCCTTGCCCTCGCCGCTGTCCCACCCATCCAACAAACAACCTCCGGTGGCAGATCCTTCTCCTACCTCGCCGCCAAGACCTGGAACACCCTCACTACCCACCTACGGCAGACCCAAGATCTACTCGCCTTCAGAAGACTCCTCAAGACCTGACTCTTCGAGCAGTAGCGGCACACCCCTCCCCTCAGCGCCTTGAGACCCTCACGGGTAAGTAGCGCGCTTTACAAGTATGATTTAAATGGAAAAAATACTCAGGCCATGATGTTGCTCACCTGCCAGATTCATTGGATATTTAATGCCAGCATGTTCCTTGAGTTGGGCTTCGCTTTTCTTTGATATATTCAATGCGTGGTAAAGGCATACTTTGTAAAAGCATATGTGTTCTAAAACAAAGTATTGTAAGAACATACGAAATATTTCCCTTCGTTCTGCCATTCAACCGACATTCTGACCTATGACTCTACTGGCAACATAAAGGGTTTTTCATTTAACTATGTATGGACTCTTTATGGATTTCTGACTTGTCAAGCAATGAATGTAATTTACTGTACTTAATGTCCATGTGGCTAGACTGGCAAAACAGTTGAAAATGAGGATTTTCCAACATCAATCTAGGATTAGATGTAAGCTCCTTTTGGCACCTGTTGACAAACACTTTCTGGAAAAGAATCACAAGGTTTCGGTTATGTTTTGGTTTGTGATTGAATCTGTCAAGATCTAGAAACACAGTTCAAATGTTGTGAAATTGTTAGTGTTTAAAGAGAACCGTTGGATCTGGAGATTAGATACAGTACGGTCAGGTTTAAATACGGCAGTAGAATGGCATTATCTGCCCACTTAGTAATTTATGTAGGCCTTTTCTGGGGGGTAATTCATGTCAATTTGTAGTTGTCTCAGATGGTACTCTGTTTAAGATTGATATGTGGCCATATGTTAGAGAACTGTTGATGGCAGACTTCAGCCACATACAATGTGGTTGTTGCTGTTTTGATTTGGCGCTACTTTTAAGATTTATTTTGGGTTAACTTGGATTGAACTGGTGTGGGCAGAGTGTTTTGTCATGTATAGTGAGGTTTACATGTTCAATTTTTAGATTTGATGGCATGACTAGGCCGACTGAAGTGTCCGTTAAAAGGGAATCTGAATTAAATTGTCAGTTTAATATAAACTTGCGGAATATATTCACTGTATGTATAATTATGAATGTTACAAAAAGTTGATGGATTGCGATATTATGTGGCTCTAACGTGAGGTCACAGAAAGTGATTGTTTTTATCCAGTGAGTTCATAATTATAGTATTTATGACAGTCAATGTCATGAAGAATATGATATGTGTAATTATGTATATGTACCCTTCTAAGTGTTTGCACAAAGTATTGAGAAATTAATTCACTATGAGTTACAGAAAAGAGCTTTGCAAAGTATATGAATATGCAATCATTATGTAGGATGAAATCTTGGGGTAGCTTGTAGATTCATTTATTTTATATTTGTTGTAGTACTCTACAAAACTGTTGGGGCCTCATCAAGTAGTGAGGATGGTGCCCCAAAACTACCAAAGCCAGACAGAAATGGTGACACACTAGAAGCCTTATTGGACAGTACAAAGGCAGGATCTAAGGGTACAGCAGATGATCATTTTGAAATATTGAGAAGTGCACTATTTTATAGCCACAGGATCCCTGCGGTCCTCGGGCTCCCATCCTCATTTTTGTTGGCTCTTTTTTGGCTTTTCTAACATTGTCTTAATGTGTGTTGTGGTTTTTTTTAGTAAGAAGATGTGTATTTTATATGTAGGGTTTAAATGGGGTATCTATATGGTATTGTTTATGGTTTGTTTGATACTATATTTCTCTACAAAATAACTAGACAAAGTAATACATTTCTTTTTGGACTCCTTTTTTTTATATTTTGTTTTTTGTAAATAATATCTGACTATTGAATTCATTTTCAAATTAATTAATGGCCAAGGAGCATTACTTGAGGTTGGTCGTTTACTGGTTACCCCAGCCCCTTGAGCAGTATTAAGCAGAGTACACACTCTTGGTTTTAGGATAATTATGATAGGTCTGTCCTGGGCCAGTTCATTCTAGTACACTGAATTGCTTTCCCTCCCAGATGCTCCACATATCCTTCCACAAACAGCAGTTCTCCTATCTAATTGCAAAGGGATAGTTCTGTATCCCACACCCATCACGGAATGTGTGTCAGTGACTCCTGGCACAATGACTTATACCATCCATACTTTCGTCATGAGCGTAAACACGTTTTTTCAGGCTAGAGCTATTTCCACTAACAAGCCCTATAAAGGAAAATGGAAACATATGTATATGGTGCAAAAACCAAGTTCTTCAACTATTCACAGAGTTACCCAATCAAATTCTGCCCCTTTTTCTGCATTTGGCACATGCAAGATTGAAGGACGCCTGTATTAATGGTTCATCTTGCAGTTGTTTTTTGTTTTTTTTGCTTTAGGCAATCAGCAGACCAACCATATCTGTGTACTAATAGTTGTAAGAGTTGATTAGAAGATGCTTCATTGTATTCGTTTTTTTTACCCCTGTGAGATGATCACCTGTGTAATGCCAATTAAATATTGTTTATTACAGTTGATGATTAACTCGTTCCATGCTGATGACCGCCCCCGGCCCTCCCACACGACGGTGGGCATGTGTGGAGGACGGCCAGGGCGTCCAAACGCCGCCCACTGATTAAAATGCCCGCACCGCGGCAAAATTCGCGCTCCGGTCAACGGGTTAATCTGGTTTAATATGTCGACAAAGCAAAATCTAAATATCTTTTCTGGAAAATTGCTTTTCTTCCAGAAGTAAAATCCACCATTCTAGTCCGAAATTCAATCTTTTACATTATGTGTCCGCTCAAGTCACCAACTCGCCACTATCCTGTACATCCAAATGTTAAGGCAGGAACTATGTGGAAGTATCCTTACCCATTGCAGTTTCGGACACGTCTAAGACTGCCCTTGGCACTGACAACAAAAATGGGGATGGCTATGAGAGAAGGCACACTAGAAACCTTGTCTGTTTGTAGTCACGCCTCATCTCGTCAGATGGAGTTTCTATCAGAATTTCTGCAATCTATCACTAATGATAACTTTTTTTTCAATACTAAACAGAACACAAGGCTACTGTTAATCTCGGATCTTATATCAGGTTAGCATTTTTGTTATTTAAATGGATTTTGCATGAATTATAACATTCTACAGGAAATTAAATATGCTTAAGATTTACTCTAAGCTGATGTTCTATTGTAAAATTTACCACATCAGTGGCCCAGTACTTGTACCTTGTTAGAGCCCAAAAAAGTTTCTTGTTCTTATGTCTTATGGCAGTCAATGCTCTGTCACCAGAAAAACGGATCAGAAACAAGTTTAGTAGGAGCAGGGGACAAAAAGAAGGCTCAAACCGGAGCCCCACAATTCAAACAAGTATTAACTTACTCGCTAGCCATCATTAACCTGAGGCCTTTTGAAGCCAGTGCTGAGAAATGTTGAATAATTCCAAAGACACAGGAAAAGTCTCAGGTGATACTGCATAATTACTTTGATGAAGTGCCACAAATAGAAAATTTGTAGACAGATGTTCTTAATGTCTGTCTGTCTTGAAGAATATCTTGGTTGAACTAAGCCCAAACAGAGGCTTCCTCTCTGTCACGATTCCGGTAAGGCGCTGCCGTTCTTGCACTGCGGCGGAAGCTCGCATCGGCGAGACTACATATCCCAGCATGCTCGAGTAGCACGTTGCGTCTGCAACGCAAATCACGCATCACCGGAAGCAAAACCCCTACCGGGGAGGCGGATGCTGCCGATTATTCTGGATTCCAGGTTCTGGTTGGTATCGGGCAAAGGCGGTAAGACTTTATTTCCTAAATACCGTGACTTGAACACACCCCGTTCTGGTTTTGGGTGCAGGCTTTAGTAAAAGTGCCGATCCGAGCTTTCCGCGAGAGTTGTCTCGGCACGTTTTTCATGTATGTTAGAAAGGGGCTGTTTGGCAACATTTCTTGGATTAACCTCTCCCCGTTGGCCGACTCGCGCATTCCGCCGTCTTGATCCGTGGAAAGAGACGTTCTTAAGTGGACTCTCGTGTTGTGGAGAGCCCTTCATATTCATGGTACTGGAGAGACTTTGGTGGGCTTGCTGAATAACACGAGGAGTGATTTCAGGCTCTGCCCATTTATTGATATACCCACGGATTGCTTGATGTTCTAGGCTACATTCTAGGTCACAGCAAACTGTGGGACAGACGTTGTTAAGAGGCATTAACCCCGTCTGTTACTCATATGATTTTCCACACAACCCTTTGTATTTTATCTATATAGGAGAGAGAAGCTAAGGGTGAACTGTCAGAGGGTTTGGCTACACAGGAAGATGCTTTATCTTAGGTATGTTGTGTAAGAGACCCTCATGATTGCCTAGTGGATCCATATGTTAGAGCTCCAATATATTCTCTTATCTTTCCGTTATAGTTAACCAAAGTCCAGGTTTCGCCCTATATCTCTCCATGTATTGAGGCAACAGTTTTTTCCTTTACAGGTAGGAGCGAGGGTACTTTTTAAAGGTGTCATAAGGAGGGAGGAACAGAGTATGTACTGTGGCTGTGAGTCCTGTTGATGCGTCCTAAACACCTCCTATTGTCGTTTCAGGTCTCCCTCCCTGCTGTCCCCTTCCTTTCCTTCCCTCACTTGACTATCCTGGTAGTCTGTGTATTGACACTTCAGACTCTGGGGCCGTCAGGAGGTCGAACCCCTATAGCATCGGCACAATCCTGAAGATAACGGAAGACGGAGCCTGACAGAATAATCGGCCCATGATTGCTTTCTCTTCCTGATTGTGTCGTATATCATGGCCACCCTAGAAGACGTGATGGCGGCTTTGGCGTTGTACAGGCAGCGCTAGCGACCTCTAGACAAGAGGTAGCAGCCTCAAGAGCAATGACCACACAGTTACAGTTAAAGGTAGATAGATTACAGGGGGCTGCTGCAGTAGTCGGTGGAAATCCACCCCCTCCCACCTCTGTAGTTGTTGAGATGCCCGCACAGATACCCCTAGCTCCCGCCAAGAGGTTCCTATGGGAACACAAAAAGGTCCAAGTATTTATGACCCAAGTATTGCTACATTTTATGTGCAAACCCAAAATGTTCGCTACAAACCAGGCCCGGGTGGCGTTTCTGATTTCGTATTTAGGAGGTGAAGCAGCGCAGTGGGCAGTACCTGTGGTTAGACGTGATGACCCTCTGTTGTATGATTGGGAGGAGTTCCGTCAAGAATTCGAGAAAACATTCGACAGGAGAGCAGTAACGTTTTCGGCTGACAAGGATCTTCTGGAGCTGAAGCAGGGCACCACAGATCTTGTGACTTATCTCAACAACTTCCGCCGATTGGTCGCAGAAACCGATTGGCCAGAGTCCAAACAGTCTGCTATATTTTTTTCAAGGCCCTACTGATGAACTGAAAGATGAGTTGGCAACTACTGGCCCCCAACCTCGCACTTGCTCCGCTCTCATTGAGCTCTCTTTACGTCTGGACCATCGCATGAAAGAGTGGAAAGGAGACCATAAGAGAAAAGACCGCCCGGTGCCACCGTATGAACGCGTCGGTCAAGGGGAAAAAATGCGACACCAGCGGAAGCCATGGAAATAGGGGCTGTGAGGGCCTCTTTGACGCTAAGCGAAAAAGATCATCGTCGGAAGCAAGGCCTTTGCCTTTACTGTGGCAAAAAGGGGCACTATTTGCGAGACTGCCCGGTGAAGCCCAGGACCGGGAGGTATCTGAGCGGGCAAACCGCGGCATGAATCCATGAAAGTAAGTCGAAAAACTCCAGTGCTTGAGGGCGGGTGAAGGGGAATCCTCAAGCATGAATGTCATCCCTTCAATCACTCCTGGTTGTACACCAAAGAAGAACCACCTGTTCCTCGAGATGAACATTGTCATAGACTCCGAAGACAAACATATAAGGGCCATGATAGACTCTGGAGCCACTGGATGCTTCATGGATTACGAAGAAGCCATGCGTCTGGGAGCAATCCTCATTACCAAGAACCTGCCGGAAACAGTGTATGCCGTGGACGGCAAGGAACTAGATGCTGGTCCCATTAGGTATCACACCCCTGAGTATGACCTTACTTATGCCGGGTATCATCATGAGCGTCTGTCGTTCAATATCATCAACGCACCACATTATGGGATCATACTAGGTCTTCCATGGTTGCAAAAGCACATACCCCTCATACATTGGATCTCCAAAACCGTGCGGTTCATGTCCACGTACTGCACGGATCACTGCAACCAGGTTTTGTGTGGCCCCTCTCGGGTGTTAGCCATGACACACCACGTCGCCACTGCTGCAGAAAAAGAGGTGACGTTACCGGAGGTATATGGGGCATACGAGGCAGTGTTCAGCGACACACAGGCGTAAGTACTCCCCCCTCATAGGAAGTACGACTGCAGGATCGACCTGCTTCCAGGAGCTGTGGTCCCCAGAGGAAGGATCTACGCTCTCACGATACCGGAGAATAAAATCCTGCGTGCCTATCTTGACAAATACCTCGCTGCTGGGTACATACGACCCTCAAGATCCCCTGCAGCGTCCCCTCAGTTTTTCATTCCTAAGGCCAATGGCGAGAAATGGTGTTGCATCGACTACAGGGCTCTCAACACCATCACGGTGAAGAACCAGTATCCGTTGCCGTTAATCTCGGTATTATTGGAACAAGTCCGAACGGCCAAAATCTACACGAAGCTCGATCTAAGAGTAACCCTGGGCAAAGCACTACGCTACGCTCGCGGAGTTTGCGAAGTTTTCGCAACTTTGCACTACGCGAGCTGCACGTAGCACAGTGCGAACATGCGTAGTGCAGCGTAGCGTAGTGCAGCGGTCATTTTTGCTTGTTCGCGGTCCTGAACGTCATGTTCGCGACCGCGAGCAAGCAAAATGACATCCCGGCGAGATTCTCAACGCGAGGAGGTCAGGTTTCTCATTGTGAGTAGTTGCGCATGCTCGTGACCGTTCTCAATGAGAAACTACCTGTTCGCGTTGAGAAAGCTGCCGCTCGAGTAATAATCTACTCGAGCAGCAGAAAACTACAGCTCGCACTGTGCAAGATGCCGTTTTCAATGCTTGCACAGTGCCGGATGCTTGTCCGCACTGTGCAATCATTGAAAACGCATCTTGCACAGTGCGAACATGCTACTACGCAGCTCGCGTAGTGCTACGTGAAGTTCGCATAGTGCGAAGTGCACTTCGCGCAGCTTCGCGTAGCGCTACTACGCGAACTACGCCCAGGGTTATCTAAGAGGGGCCTACCAGCTTGTGCGCATAAGGCAGGGTGACGAATGGAAAACGGCCTTCAAGACGCGGTATGGGCTTTTTGAGTACCTAGTGATGCCCTTCGGGCTCTGCAATGCCCCGGCCGCGATTCAATTCTTCTTGAACAAAGTATTGAGGGAACATCTGGATATCTACGTGGTGGTCTATATTGATGACATCCTGATATATTCCACCACAACGGAAGAACATGTGGTACATGTGAGCCGAGTTCTAAAAGCATTGCAGGACAACCACCTTTATTGTAAGATCACCAAATGTGAGTTCCATGTCACTATGGTGGAATTTCTGGGTGTAATGCTCACACCGTCGGGACAAATGATGGCCGAGAGAAAGGTCAAGGCGGTGAAAGAGTGGCCTCGACCCTGCAATGTCAAAGACGTCCAAAGTCTGTTGGGTTTCGCCAATTTTTACAGGCGATTCATTTGGGGTTTCTCTGCCATGGTAACACCGTTGACCCGACTCACTCGAAAGAACACCCCTTTTTTGTGAGATACAGCTCGGCAAACAGCGTTCGATCACTTGAAAACTGCATTTTCAACAGCTCCGGTTCTCACGCACGCCAATCCAGAGATACCCTTCTTAGTGGAAGCAGATGCATCCGAGGTTGCTCTGGGTGCCGTCCTATCCCAAAGACCTGAACATACAGGTCAACTACACCCGATAGCCTTCATGACGAGGAAGTTGAATACAGCTGAAGCTAACTACACCATAGTGGAAAAGGAACTTCTGGCCATCAGAGACGCTTTTCTGGAATGGAGGCATTGGCTCTTGGGAGCAAAGCATCTGGTGACAGTTTATACCGACCACCGCAACCTACAGTACATGCGAGCAGCGCGTCATCTCACCCCGGCGACAGCTGCGTTGGATGCTGTTTCTTGAGGAATACCGATTCATTGTTACCTATCGACCAGGTGTCAACAACTAAAAAGCAGACGCGTTGACTCGACAGGAGAACCCCATTATGCACGCAATAACACCGAACCGAGCTATCATCGAGCCTGCCAAAGTTGTGTGTGCTACCCGATCCGGCGACTTCTTGATGGGGGTGAGAAAAGGTACACAGACGTGTGTATGGAGGACCTGGCTTCGACACCATAAGGAATAGAAACTGAAGCAAGGGATCCCGATGAAAGGGCAACAGGTGTTGGTGCCTAGCAAAAACCTACAGAAAACCGTTTTTTCTTGGTGTCATGATTCGCCGTCTGCCGGACACATGGGATATGCGAAGACGTTGGAGAAGGCTTTGCGACAATTCTGGTGGCCCTCCATACGACTGGACATAAACCGATGGGTAAAAGAGTGTGCCACATGCGCAAGGATGAAACCGGATCGACAGCAACCCCAAAGGCTGTTACAACCTTTGCCTACTCCTGAAAATCCGTGGGAAAGGTTTTCCGTTGACTTTATAGTCGGTCTCACCAAGCATTGAGGGCAGACGGCTATTGTAGTGGTGGTAGACTACCTTACCAAGATGAGTCACTTTATGGCGTGTAAACAGGACCCCACGGCAGGACAGTTGGCACAATTATTATTGGTAAATGTAGTACGTTTACATGGCCTTCCAAGGGTTATAGTCTCGGACAGGGGGGCTCAGTTCACGGCTCGTTTTTGGAAAACTTGGTGCTCTAAACTGAAAATAGCCTCTTCCCTCTCAACTAGTTATCACCCCCAAACAGACGGGCAGACAGAGAGATTGAATCAAACGCTAAAGCAGTATCTGCGTTGCTACGTTCAGGACAATACTGATTCGTGGGTGGATTGGCTGTGGGTGGCGGAGATCGCTTATAACAGCACACAACACTCTTCCACACTGCACTCTCCCTTTTTTTGTTCCTACGGGCATCACCCTAGATTCAACCCACTGATGCTCCCAAGTACCAACGTCAGGTTGCCGGAAGTCAAAAGAGGTTATTACGTGTCCACAAGATCCTCCTTGCCACACGGAAGAACCTGGTGCGAGCCAAGGCCAGGTACAAGAGACAGGCGGAGAAACACCGTAGGCCTTGTCCTGTGTATAAAAAGGGGGATCGTGTGTGGGTGTCCACAAAGCACATTAAGTTTAGGAGGTACAGTGTGTTCAACCCTAGGTTCATCGGTCCTTACCGTGTCATAAAACACATCAACCCTGTGGCTGTGAAGCTGCGCCTGCCAGCGCACTTCAAGATTCACCCGGTGTTTCACGTGTCCCTCCTGAAGCCTTCTCGTTGCCCGGTGCGGCGGGCTCCTCTGCCTATCTGGGTCCATCAGGATCGGGAGTACGAGGTTCGAGATGTGTTGGATTCCAGGTTGGTGAAGGGGTGGTTGCAATACCTCCTTGCCTGGAAGGGCTATGGCCCTGAGGAGGATTCTTGGGAGCCGGCCGGAGCGGTGCACGCTCCTCGATTGGTAGCCAGGTTCCACAATTTGCATCTGGACCGGCCTGCTGCTGGTCTGCGCCTCTCGTAAAGGGGGATGTACTGTCCCAATTCCGGTAAGGCGCTGCCGTTCTTGCACAGCGGCGGAGGCTCGCATCGGTGAGACTACAAATCCCAGCATGCTCGAGTAGCATGTTGCGTCTGCAACGCAAATTACGCATCACCGGAAGCAAAACCCCTACCGGGGAGGCGGATGCACCGATTATTCTGGATTCCAGGTTCTGGTTGGTATCGGGCAAAGGCGGTAAGACTTTATTTCCTAATTACCGTGACTTGAACGCACCCCGTTCTGGTTTTGGGTGCAGGCTTTAGTAAAAATGCCAATCGAGCTTTCCGCGAGAGTTGTCTTGGCACGTTTTTCATGTGCGTTAGAAAGGGGCTGTTTGGCAACATTTCTTGGATAAACCTCTCCCCGTTGGCCGACTCGCGCATTCCGCCATCTTGATGCAGGGAGACAAACATTCTTAAGTGGACTCTCGTGTTGTGGAGAGCCCTTCATATTCATGGTACTGGAGAGACTTTGGTGGGCTTGCTGAATAACACGAGGAGTGATTTCAGGCTCTGACCATTTATTGATATACCCACGGATTGCTTGGTGTTCTAGGCTACATTCTAGGTCACAGCAAACTGTGGGACAGACGTTGTTAAGAGGCATTAACCCCGTCTGTTACCCTTATATGATTTTCCACACAACCCTTTGTATTTTATCTATATAGGAGAGAGAAGCTAAGGGTGAACTGTCAGAGGGTTTGGCTACACAGGAAGATGCTTTATCTTAGGTATGTTGTGTAAGAGACCCTCATAATTGCCTAGTGGATCCATATGTTAGAGCTCCAATATATTCCCTTATCTTTCCGTTATAGTTAACCAAAGTCCAGGTTTCGCCCTATATCTCTCCATGTATTGAGGCAACAGTTTTTTCCTTTACAGGTAGGAGCGAGGGTACTTTTTTAAGGTGTGATAAGGAGGGAGGAACAGAGTATGTACTGTGGTCTGTGAGTCCTGTTCATGTGTCCTAAACACCTCCTATTGTCGTTTCAGGTCTCCCTCCCTGCTGTCCCTTTCCTTTCCTTCCCTCACTTGACTATCCTGGTAGTCTGTGTAGTGACACTTCAGACTCTGGGGCCGTCAGGAGGTGGAACCCCCTATAGCATCGGCACAATCCTGAAGATAACGGAAGACGGAGCATGACACTCTCAACAGGGAGAAAAGCCAGGTTTGTGGCCACTCTCTGGGTGTGACTATAGGAACCTTAATTCCTGCATCAGATCCTCAAATCTTGGGATCCATGAATACTGTTGCCACTTGCATGATTCGCTCATTGGTTGGCAGCAAGTATATCACTTTTTATGGACTTCTAACTGAAGATTCCTCACCTTAAAATATTACCCAAACAGAAGACTTTTATATTAGTGCCCTTGCTTACTCATAGGTGGCTTTGTATGGCTCAGGGATAACATTGTACTTCCCTGGAAGTGATGGAGCTAGGCTACATATTATAACCATTTATTTTCTCTTCTAGGAAATATTTCTCAAATTATATATGCTGTTTATTTAGGTATAGGTATCAGATATAAAAGCAAATTTATTCTGATAGGTACCTCTAACTGCCAATTTTTCACCTTTAGAATATTTCCAGGCACTAGACGTGTTCTAGAAACTTTTTTAGCATAGCCCCTGTATGCCAGTGGGTGGTGGTGTATTACTCTGCATCAACTCTATTCTGTCCCGGAAGTGTCTGCTGGAGCAGATATGGATGCCACTCAAGCATGCATAAGTTCCTTTCTTTCTGTGCCTTAGTACACGGATCCGGAGCTAGCTTCTTACTTTTTCTAATCAGTTGACAAGTTTTTTTCTTAGTTCTTCTCCAATGTGTGAGAGAGCATGTACCCACCTAAAATTACAGGGTTTAATCCAGGATTTGGAAGCCAAGCTGTATGTTGCCGAACACCAAAGGAAGTTGCGTAAACTCTCTTGAAGTCAAGAGCGACAATCCATTCCTGCTGTCTAAATCTTTGGGTATATTGAACTCCAAGATGAAACATAAGCCCAAGCGGGCTTTGCCCTATCCTCACCACTCCTTCCCTTCTGAGAAGTTTGAGGACATTAAGGTATCCCCCCTGCTGACGAGCCAATTGTGCAGCTGATCCTGGTGCACCCCGAATTACCATGGAGTTTGGTGATGCCGCAAAAGATTGAGGTATTCAAGGAAACCACATTGAAAATCTTTGGCACCTTGTATGTCCCCTGTCTGGCATGCCTTCGGCCCCCATGGTTCCATGAAGGCCTTGAGTCTGATTATCACAGGCAAATCCATCCTTGGCAAAGTCATTGGCTCCTGAACCTGTTTTAGGTTTATCTGTAACTCTGGAGAGACTTTGTCTGGCACCATGATCTACGCAGGTGTCTGCCACATCGATACCTGAGAACACCAATCCTGTTGTCCGAACTAGATCAGTCTCTACTTGGCTGAAATCGCACGCCGGGACAATTCCGATGCACCCAACCCTAGTTCATTCTGACAGAACTGTACTTCAACCTAGGTGCTACCATCCAGTGCTCCAAGAACTGTATGGATCGGACACCCACCGCACACTTCCACTGGCACAGGGCTGTATTCTCCGCCTTGACCCTTCAGTGGAAGAGACAGCCTTATCTGCTGTAGTCATCGCACAAGCAGCTAAAGTCATGGTCTTACAGTTACCATCTGTTGAGGTTAAAACAAGTGTCCTCATTGAATTATTATTAAGGCAGACCTTGTCCGAGCTCTTGCTGACATTCAGCAAAGCCCTAATAGACACACTCATGGATGCCCAGGATACACCTTTTTACTGCCCACCTCTGAACAGACAGGCGGTACAATGCCACTGACTTGCTCCCAATGACTCTGCTATTGTTCACACAGCACCCTGCTCCTAAGCGCCTTAGTTGAAGCATCTTCTAGCAGGGTTAATCCCATCTAATTTCCTGCATACCCCCAGTCAAAGAGAATTGAGGCATTCAGGAAACTGATGTTCTCTTCAGGTAGCCTTGCCCTTCGGTCTGTGGCAGCTGCTTGCTGGGTACCCTCTCTGAAGGGTCACCCCCAAATGTTCTGCATTCTTCTGTTTTATGAATCCTTTTTTGTTGGCTTTTAGGACTCTATGGACATTACCACTGGTAACCAGTGCTTAGAGTGCTCTTTTCTTTAACCATGATAAAATTGGCTTACTACCAAGTGGCACATTTAATTTTCTTATAAGTCTGTAGGAAAGGGGTACTACATGTACACACAGCCTGTAAATTAAATGCTGCTATTGTGCCTGCACCCCTCATTGTGCCGCCCACTCAAGTAGCCTTTTGCCATTGCTGCATGTGTGCAGTTTCAAACTGCCATTTCAACCTGGCAACATAAACATATTGCCAGGTCAAAACCTTCCTACTTCGTTTTTCACTACTGCAAGGCCTACCTCTGCCATAGGTTAACATTGGTTTACCTTATTGTATTTAATAAGTGATATCTATTGTTTGGGAACTGGAAGAACTATTATGTTTACACTCAAATGCATTGTAATTTCAGAATTGTATGGTCGAATTTTAAGTCGTAACTCAGTGCCACTTTGAGAAAGTTGTCCTGTTGTTATCCTATCCATTTGGTGCCTGTATCCTGACTCACATAACTAGGTGTAGTTGGCCTTTGTGTATTTCTCCTAGACAGGGATGGGTGGGGCAGATCTGTGAATAGCCACACTTAACATTTCACTCGCAAAGGACTTCACACTAGCTTTTTGCCACACCAGATATCCTGGGACCAGGGCAGGAAAGAAAGGAGCTTCCAGAACCATCTGGGGTTAGAAAACACCCGACATTTCTTCCACTTTAAAGCTGGTACCATGTATTAAACTAGGACCCTCAGACAAACTATTCAGTACACTCCTGGACCTGAGAATACTACAGAAGAAGGATTTCCCTGCTCTGCTTTCTGAGAAGGAAGACTGAACCTGCTCCCTTCATCCCTGGCTGAGTGTTTCCAAGGGTCAGCTGGCTGACATCCTGTTCTGAGCTACCAAGACACAACAAGCTCCAGAGTCCTCCCTGCAACTGCCCAGCTGGCTGGCCTCATAGAGAGAGTCCCTGGTCCCCAAGATGCGTCTTCCCTGGGCCCTTGGTGGGTATCAGAGTTCACCCCTCTGAAGGAAAGGGAGAAACTCTGAAGTTTTGCACTTTCCATGCCTGCGAACGCGTCAGTTCGTGCTGAGATCTTTCTGCCTACGCTGACTGGTAATGCGAAGCTCCGGTGAACCCGACTACGCTACAGCGGTAACCAGCGACAACCAGTAATGTGAGATCTGCCCTGCAGCATCGACAGCCGGCGGTGACCGTCAATGCGAAGCTCCAGCAACAAATACCCACGATGCCCATTCGGATCTTTATGGTAGAGCGACGACTGTTTGCGACGCCCGTACTGGTCTTCATGCTGCAGCAATGACCATCCGCAACGCTCCTCGTTGCCTCTTCCACCAACTGGACTCTTCGCGCCGTACTTTGAGAAAGTCATTTTTTTTCAGCCAGACTAACCTGGTCCCTGTTTAAGGCCGCTTTCCATCATGGTCAGCTTTTAATTGTGTTTTTCCTCTGGTCTAGCAAGACCAGATAACCGCGAGTGGTGCTCTGTCATCTTAGGCGCAATATTTAGCTTAATCTTTGAAATTGCATATCTCCGGTTCTCCTAATTGTATTTTTGGCATTTTGGTCTCATTCTATTTATAAAATTGTAATCTATTTTTCTAAATTGGTGCAGAATTTTTCTTCTGTAGTGTATTTACTTTATTATTGTTGGTGTGGTGCATACCTACTTTAAAAGTTGTCTTTGAGTTAAGCCAGACTTATTTGTGCCAAGCTACCAAAGAGTTGAGCACAGGTTAATTTAGTGACTTTTTCTGGTTCACGCTGACAGGAATTGTGGTTGTTGCTTGAGTACGGTTCACAGACCACGTCTGACGGAAGCGGCATTTAGCCATTTGGTCCTGTAGGATTTCTGGTGTGATCCATCCCACAGACCCATCTTTTAGGGAAGTACTGCTTTAGTTTCTATTGTAAAGATGAGATACCTGCAGTTAGAAGTATCCATCAGAAGAACAAGTTAGTCACCTTCGGTAATGCTTTTGCTGGTGAATACTCTACCTAACCGCAGATTCCTAACCACAGACTACTTACCGCCTTCCCATCTCCCTGTTCTGTTTAATGGCCTCTTTTCCATCCCAAAAACTGGCACAGGGTACTCCAGCTGTCACTTCTTTGGTAGAAAAGATCTGCACAACGCCACTTACAGGCACGCAGGGGCCAATGCTGAATAATCTGCTGGATTCTGTCTGGTGCCCAGGGATATTCTAAAGATGAGTGATCCGTGGTAAGGTAGAGTAGCCTTCCTAAAGATTGTTACCAAAGGTAAGTAACTTGTTCCTCGTGACATGAATAATTATAGTGTGAAAATTAATTCTGCTTGAATATATTCATGATGTTCTGTATGAATTGAATTTCCTTTTCCAGTGCTGGTTTTTATATAACAAACAGCATTTCATTGAAGCTGATAACTTCTTCTTGTTTTTTCTTTTTAAATAGACAAGGCATCACAGAATGCAAGTAATTGAAAGGTTACCAGGGGGTTTCTGACAATTGTTTATATTAAAACATGTTCAACACTGTTCATATATTATATGTACACGGAGATCACAGTGTAATGTGATAGAGAGGAACCTTGTACCAGAGACTCAAGGCAGAGAGCTTTAATCTCCTTTTTTTTATTGAAGATACAGGGAGGAGCATCCAGCCGTCACTTGGTGGGCTTATATGGCTGCTTGCCGATGCAGATGAGAATTACAAACACTGCTACTTTGCTGAACTTTGGTTCTGTTGTTCAGTAGGGGGTACTGCCTCTTAAACTCGCAATAGGCTTTTTTAGGTTCTAAATTTTGCTTCGTTAGCTAAAAGTAAGGTGGGGTGGGAAATATGGATAAATACGCTGTTACAATATTTTTTTTATTTTTCACCCTCTAGATAAGTATTGTATGAACGGGTTTTCTTCTTTTTACAATAGTAACTATTCATATTGTATTTAATAGGATAAGGAGTGGTGTGGCTCACTGGTTAGAGGCGGCAGACCCGGGAGCAGAGGATGGCCCGGGACCAGGGTTCAATTCCCGACGCGGCAGGGTCTTGGACCAGGGTCAACGGACTCGATAATTCTCACCTTGGTGCCTACTCTAACTAGGGATCACACTCGGCAACTCTGGGCATTAGCTTGCCTCATCTCCACAACGGCCCCCCACATACGCCGGGGATGCCTGGTTTCACCTTGGAGATACCCAGTAGGGACCATCTCACAGGCAAAGCCAGGACGGGTTCCCCAGTGGTCTACAGCGCAGAGATACTCCTTCGGGAGTCGATTCTAGCGCTTTACAAACCCACAATCAAGGCCTTGATTTTAAATAAATGTTGGCAGTATAGCCCTAGTTTCCCAGTGTTCTTGAGTGTGCCTTTCGATGATGAAAGAGGGCTTGGGTTCCACTAACTATCCTCATATCATCTCACAGGATTGATCATTACCTGGAACACATCTCACTCTAGTAATATTCAGTGGGTTGCTGGGGGATTGCAGTTCATCTAGCTTTCTGTCTCAGGTAGGCACAATCACAAAGGTTTTAGTGCCAGGTATCTCCACAGCATATTACTGGGCTGTGTTTGGAAAGAAATGCAGAAAAAGTGTCAATGGTGCCCAACATGGGGCTCTATCATCTAGTTCTTTATATAAATTTTAATAACAAACTCAAGATACCAAGTATTACAATTGGCAGAGACGTCTGTGGTACTTTTGGTTACCTCATTCAGATAGTTGTTTCGTTTTTGCTGTGGGTTTGTCAGACAGTCGATTTATAAAAGGTTATTCCCCTTGTTGATTTTTCTTTTAAGTCTCCTGTTTGGAATCTTGTATGTAATGACACAACTATTTATTCCTGTAGGGGTAAACTTTGGGGCAGCAGTTTGACAACATCTCTTTGCTAGCGGTTTCCCTAACCTGCAGGGTCATTCACTAGGAAGATGATCATTTAGGGTTCTGGTATTTCTTACGGTTTTCATTTACATCTTTCACATTTGTATTTTTTTAATGTGTCATTGTTAGACCTGCCAGCCTTAGGGTGGCCTCCCACCACAACTTTTTGCCTTTCTCCTCTGTTTTTCTGACCTTGTTTTTGCTGGTATTAGGACTTCGCGCACCTTACCATTGCCAACCAGTGCTAAGTGCTTTTGCTCTCTTCCCTAAACATGGTAATATTGGTTTATCCCCAATTGACATATTTAATTTAAAGTCCCTACAATGTCAGTACTCCTTGTACCTAAGGCCTGTAAGTTAAATGATAGTAGTGTGCAGCATTGATTGTACCACCTGTTTAGTTAGCCTTTTAACCATGTCTTAGTCCTGCCATTGCCAAGCGTGTGTGGGCAGTTACTCTGCTATTTCGACCTCACAATATAAACCTTTTGTCAGGCTCAAACCTGAGGGCAAGGTGAACTGTATTTAAAAGGCAAGGCATGTACTTTTAGGTTTTACATGACCTGGTAGTGAAAAACTCTCAAAGTAATTGTTCACTACTGCAAGGCCTATAGCTCCCATATATTTTATAATAGTACTTTTCTAATGGGAATATAAAACGTATTCATGTTTGGTGTCTCTTGAATCACATTTTAAATTCCAGACTTATAGTGGGGTCGAATTTTAAACTGCAATTCTGAGAATGCCACTTTGAGAAATTTCATTTTTTTACTTTAGCCAGATGGTGCGTGCTGCCTACCTCTGATCCATAGATAGCCACACACAATGCTAACTTAGGTGTGACTTGATAGGCCACCCTGACAGGATGGGAGGGAGGAGCTGGACTCAACTTCACTTCCACCTGAATAGGATGTATCCTGTCTCCACACAAAGGGCTTCATACCCCCTGTTATGAGTCTGGAGCTAGGGCAGAAATGGCAGGGCTTCTGTGTACTTCAAATGCCTGTCTTTGAAGTCTCACCCACTTCAAAAGCACCACTGGGTATAAGTACTAGACCTCAGACGCCACCACTTCAGTGCACCTCAGGATTTGTGGATACTCTGCCATGATAAAGGACTGCTGTGCAGCTGAAGGACTGCCACTCTGCTGGAATAATCTCTATTGGACACCTGCTTTGCTCTGCTGGATTGCTGCCTGTTGCCCTCTGCCTGGGTGAGAAGGACTGAACCTGCAACTCTTAGTGACTCCAAGGCTAGTCAGCTGGCCTCCTGAGCTGAAGATGTCCAACCACCCTGCCTCTGGACTCTGTCAGCTATGAGTCTACCATGTCAAGTGGTGCCACCCCAGTCCTGGACCCTTGTAAGTGGGCCTAAGGTGCTTGCCAGTGGAACGGACACATCCTCTCTGCTGAGTGATTCACCCCTGAGCAGAACAGACGCATCTTTTTGGCTGAGCGGCGCACCCTCAAGCAGAACTAATGCATCGCTGCTGCTGCGTAGATTTGACTAGTTGCAAAAGACTTGCATCATCGCCTCCAGCATCTTGGGACAGACGCATCGCCTTTAGAAACACAGCTGCATGATGCTTTACCCGGCGCACGCTCCTCAGCGATGGGGCCGAAACTCCACATTGTAGCTTCACCGTTCATCGAAATCAGTGCACCGCCTCTGCTACACCTCGCAGCCTCGACACCAGACTTCTCAACGCAAGTCTCATTGACAGGATCCTCAATGTTGATGCTCGCACCTCAGCCTCATTGCATCTTGGAATTGCCTCTGCTATATGACGCATCTTTGTTGCAGATCCATGCAATGGCCCGCAACGGACTTAAGGTATTTTGTTCAGCAGGCCTGATAGACCCGGCATCTTTTGGCGTGTTTCCCATATCTTTTTCCTTTATAAATTCCCATGTTTTCTGGTTTAGTGTCTGCGCACTTTCTCACTGCTGTTCAGTGTTAAAGTGCAAGTGCTCCTTTTGTAAATTGTTATTATGGATTGGTGTTTCCATGATTGGCATATTTGATTTACTGGTAAGCCCCTAGTAAAGTGCACTGAGTGTGCCAGGGCCTGTAAATCAAATGCTACTAGTGGACCTGCAGCACTGATTGTGCCACCCACTTGAGTATCCCTGAAAAAATATATCAAACCTGCCACTGCAGGGTCTGCGCGCAGCTTCCTACTACCATGTCGACCTGCCACGTGCACTCACTTACCAGGCCGTTATCTTCCCTTTTCTGACAAATGTCACCCCTAAGGTAGGCCCAAGGTACCCTTGTGGGCAGGGTGCTCTGTATGTAAAGGTAGTACATGTACTGATGTGTGTGGCAGGTCCTGGTAGTGAATTACTGTGCATTTCGTTTTTCACTATGGAAAGGCTATCTGTCCCATAGGGTAGAATGGGACTTTTACTCCTAACATCTTATAAGCATAACTTCCCATTGGGACAATATAGGGAAATG
The DNA here is from genome assembly GCF_964261635.1 of Lissotriton helveticus. Taxonomy (NCBI): domain Eukaryota; kingdom Metazoa; phylum Chordata; class Amphibia; order Caudata; family Salamandridae; genus Lissotriton; species Lissotriton helveticus. The sequence goes on along the minus strand of NC_136072.1, from coordinate 433,859,297 downwards.
GAGTTTAGTATGCCTGGACTCAGAATGTAAAAAATGCATATTTTAGTAAAGATGATTTTTATATTCTGTGTTTGGAAAATACCACATTTAGAAAGTAGTTGCTTAGCCATCCTGTGTGCCTCTGCTGGGTTTGTGAATTGACTGTCTTAGTTTGGAGTGACAGGGAGTGGGGATGTGCATTCTCTTCAGACAGCCACTGGGAGGTCAAGGTGTGTCCTGCCTTTCCTGGATAAGTCAGGGCTGGGCTGAATATACCTGGGCTGCATTTAGAGTAGCGGGAGAAGATTTACTTGCACCTGAATGGGCCTGGTCTGCCTTGAACAATGCTGTCTCCACCTCCTGCCAGGAAGCTGGGCCAGAGAAGACAGAACTGGTTTGGACTAAGTACAGACACTCTCTGCCTGAGAGAACAGAGGAATATTTAGTATATATATTTGAGCTCTGACCCCAGAACTCTCTGGAATCAAGGAACCTGCCAAGAAGAAGAGCTGGAAGAGCTGCCAGGAGGAGTACTGCCCCTTTGCTGTCTTGGTGCTTTGTTGGGTTAGCCTGCAGTTGCTGCTTCTGCCTTGGACAGTGAAAGGACTGGACTGAACTTTCTTTACTTGTGCTGAGTATCTCCAAGGGCTTGAAGTAGAGATTGTCTCCTGTTCTGAAGTCTCAGGGACTGCAAAGACTTCACCAACCTCTGGGTACCACTTCTGGAACCGCTGTTTCAGTTGCCACAGAGAAGGGAAAAGCAACCGACACTGTTGCCGGCTTTGTGTCCTGAAGGCACCGCCGCATCTCACACCGCAACCCTTGTCTCACTGATGACTGATGCCGCAGCCGCCACCGAGCCGCTGCTTGCACCGTGACCTGTAGTCACTGCTCTCCGCCTCGCTTCACTTCACCGACCTGGTCTCACCGACACCGTCGCTGCCTGCTGACTTCAATGCCCGTGACCGCATCGTGGCTGGGGGCCCCGCTTGTAAGTTTTACAACGCACCGCCTCATACCACACAGAAGTCTGGGCCGAGCTATGCCACCTCCTGCTAACCGGCTCTGTCACCTGCACCGCAACCTGCCAGCACCGCCTCGCACCATAAGCCTTGGTCTCACTGACACCATCTGGACAATCGTCACTGAGCTGCTGCCTGCACTGCATCGTGAGGGCACAGCACCCTGCACTGCTTCCATGTTGCAACACAACCGCGACGGTTGCCCCGACCGACTTGCACCAACGTATCGGCTGCAACGAGAAAGGTACAGTTCATGAGTCTGTCCATGCTGTAGCTGACCTGTACCGACGTGGTCGGCTGGAATATGTAGACTGTTGTTTTGAGCATCGCGGTAGCTCCGAATGGAGCTACCCACTCGGAAGAACTGTGTTTTTGAGATTTTTCTGCAATTTTAAGGATATCTTACAAAGTATATATTGTTAAGTACTGTGTTGGGTTTTTATCGTTTTGGGCTTGTTTTGGATGTATAAAAATATTGGATATTTTTCTAAACTGGTGTGGTGTCCTTTTGTATTGTTTTCACTGTATTACTGTTGGTTATATACAAATGCTTTACACACTGTCTCTGAGAGAAGCCTGACTGCTCGTGCCAAGCTGCCAATCAGGGGTTATTGTAGGGGTGTAACTCCCTTTCCCTGACTAGAAAGAAGGTTCCCTACTTGGACAAAGGTGCTAACCATTGCCAACTAGAGACCCCCATTTCTAACAAGGCCTAACTGAATCCTTGTAGCCGGCCCATGCTCCATCTCGGTTGGCCTGAATTTGTGACTTTGTCCCGGACCAGCACGACCAGATATCCCCAATAGTACATTTTTTTTTCTTGGCGCAATTTTACTTAAAATGTTAGAATTTTTATTTCTCCACTTCCAATTTAATTTTTGTCGTTTTGGTCTTGTTTTATTTATTACATTTTTCTCTGTTTTTCACACCTGTTGTGAAATCTTTTTGTGTGATGTTTCCACTGATTTACTGTTTGAAATGTTGCACAAATACTTTACACACATCCTTTAATGTTAATCCTGACTGCTCTATGCCAAGTTACCAGAGGGTGAGCACAGGTTAATTTAGGGTTTGCCTACCTCTTACCCTGACTAGGATTGTGGTTGTTGCTTGACCAGCGCTCATACCCGAGTCAACCAACATCCCAATTTCTAACAGTCATAGTATTTTCAAAATATTGTATCAGAGAGCCTCTCATCCATAAATTGTATTTCGAGTTGACTAATGTAAAATGTTTTATTCTGGTTAGAATCTCTCCCAGTAAATGTAGAATGTTCCTGCCTCACTGAAGAAGTTTATATTTCTCATTTTATATTGAGATACAAAAATAAAACTATATGGACGTCTCTGGTTCAACTGTTTTTATCCATGTGTAGGAAATGCTTCTTTGTATGTATTTGTGTATGTATGTATGTATGTATGTAGTACTTATGTAGTGTGCACCTAGCCAAAGGCAACGTAGTGCTGTACAGGGTCAGCGACACAATAAACCTATGATCTGAGAAGTAACTGGTTTTTAAGAATGAAAATGGAGACAATGTCTACTGTAAAGATCTATGCAGGATGTCGTTACTGATCCTGGATGCATAGATGGCAAGGCCTGTTGCATTGCTTTTTTTTTTTTGGGCACGTCTCCAGTCTGATGGCATCCTCATTGCAGGTGTGCCAAGAGCCGGCAGCAGAAATGGTGAACCAGTGGAGTACCATCAGGATTGGGACGATGTCTTCTTATTTCTTGAGACATGCTACGTCATCTAGATTAAGGGGACCACTGTGGATTCTGGAAGACGAGCGAGCAGGGCATTGCCACCCACCATCCAGATTTGGGAGTACAAGGGCTTAAACTGCTGTTTCTCATTTAACATTCTGCAAGAAATGTATTCACTTTCTTAAGATGAGAGCGCTTGTACTAGGCAGGCTTGGTTTTCTTGGCAATGCGGCCCTTGATGTCCCCAGTAATTAAGAGTTAGTTTACATTGGGTGAAAGTTAGGATCTGAATCTATCCAGAGTCATCGGGTTGAGCGAGGTTCAGGCTAGTTGTTGCATGTTTTTCTTAGCAAATGCCAAGAATTTTGCTTTGGTGGTGGTAAGTCCTGGACATCCAGTTCCATATGAGGTACCACCTGTGTTTTACGCATTTTATATCTGCATCAGAGAAGACTTTAAAATATAGTTGTGTCTCTTTGGTGTATTGGTGTCTTTTAGATGTAATCTGTGAGTGGAGTCCCATATAGAAGTTGACGATGATGAGGGACAAAATGAAATGCTGGGGAACTCTACAGGTGACTGCCATTTTCTGAGACCTGGAGTTGCCCATGTAACAAATTGATGTTGGTTAGATAGGTAGGAGAAAAAACTGGCGTATATTTCGCCTATCTGAATCCCATTACGGGCACTTTGTTCAAAGTTGAAACCAGCTCAGAAATATTTGGTCATCCTTCACAATTCAGGTATTAAAAAAAACAGTAGGATGCAGCCACATAGCCTACATGAAAACAAGCACAGACCTGTTTTATATCTACTGTGTCATGTTTCCTCAAGACAAAGAGGTATATGTTGGTAAAGCCAAGTGATTCATAGCCTGCATAAGCTTGAAATTCTCACATACTCTCAGCAATGACACTGTAACATTTCGCAGTCTGGACCCAGTCACAGGCAAATCAGTCGAGACCCTGCTCGCCTAGGGATCAGTACAGCTAGACTGGCTGATGAGGGGTGATACCCCAAAACCGGTCCCAGGATGCTTGTTTTCAGTCCAGGGAGGACCTGGAATGGTGTGGTGAGTAAAAAAACAATTGATTTAAACCAGATCTGTGATTGGGGGTGAATGTTCGATTTGTGCACCATTCTGTCCATCAGCTGTTCTTTTTGCAATTATCGCCCAGGTGGGTGGGGTTTGACCAAACACGGGTACACATGCTCGCTATGCCGTTGGATTCAAGCTAGCCTGGCTGATGATGGGTGATACCCCAAAACCGATCCCCGGCTGTTTGTTTCCGGTCCAGGGAGGAAACACAAGGAGATGATGGTCGGAGTGCTGAAACTTTTCAGACACTCACCCCCAGTCACCGATCTGGGTTGAATCCATCTTCATTCTTTAGCTCACTTCGCCACCTCAGTTCAGACCAGCTATATGCAAATCACTCTTGACCCTGTGGCTCGTGGGAACAGTCCCGCCTGAACTGCCAAGCCAGGTTTTCCCTGAACAGGAAACAGGCATTCTGGGACCGGTTTCGGGGTAACACTCCTCATCAGCCAGGCTAGCTTGAATCCAGTGGCACAGTGACTAAGGGGCCCACGTCTGGGCCTACCCTGCCAACTTAGGGCGAACAAAGCAAACACAAGGAGATGATGGACGGCGTGCTGAAACTTTTCAGACACTCACCCCCAGTCACAGATCAGGGTTGAATCCATCATGATTCTTTAGCTCACTTCACCTCCTCAGTTCAGACCCAGCTATATGAAAATCAGTGTTGACCCTGTGCCTCATGAGGACCTGGCCCCACAGTTCAGGCTGGTCTGTTCCCATGGGAAGCAAGGTCAAGACTGATTTGCATATTGCTTGGTCCAAACTGGAATGGCCTGGTGGGAAAAGAAATGATGTATTTAACCAAATGTTCTGATCTGTGACTGGTGTGACTATTTGATTTGTTCAGTATTCTGTCCATCCTCTGTTCTTTTGACACACATCACAAACCAATAGACGAATACAATTTTCTCTCATTTGACAGTTTACACCCCAGACTGTTGAGAGTCTGCCATATGAACAGTTTCTTAAGATGAGGCACAACTGTAGTAAAATCACTGATTTACAAAACCAAGCAGAAACTCTGTCAGGATAATCCCTTTCTTTTAGTTTTTCTTAGAGGATAATCCACAAATCTAGGAAGATAGCCAGAAATCAGAACAGGGAAGATCTACTCGAAACCACACAGAGGGACAGTCATGAGGAAAGACTAATTTGCGTTACTACATCCATACAGTGTCAAACCAGGTGAAAAGGGTCATAAATTGACATTGGTGCATAGTAACCTCGGGTTGATTGTACTGGGAAAAACTCATGTTTTGTTACAAACTGTGTAAGTGTATAAAAGATACCCTAGTACACACGAGAGTTGAAATACCCAAAGTCAGCACAGGAGTTACTACAAGTTTATGGAGGTTAGCTAAGGTGCCTGGCCATTACCCTATTGGTCACTGCAGTGTCTGTCACCTAACAACATCATTGGTGTGAAACATAAAAAAACGATAGACTTTAAACAGACACACAGCTGGAATTCAACCAATTTCATCTATATGATAACCTGCCCATGTTCCCTTCGATATTTAGGGAGGATTTGCAGAAAAGAAAATACCTGAATCAGCGTCGAGCACCACAAGCATTAGGTGTAAACACAGTACCACCAAATTGTCCATCCCACTGTATTACAAAGGTCACTGCATAGATTCAATAAAATTGAGTGGTAATTGAACAACTATATAATGACATGAAGCAAACCGAAAGGATACTCCTTGAAAAAGAGCAACACTGGATTAACAAGCTAGCAGCATACAAGAAGGAATGAATGATGAAATTCCATGGGCTAGTATGAACAGACATTGAAGATATTACACAACTTAGGCATATTGCATAAACTATCATTACTAGTTAATCGTTAATTAACTGTAATACATCATTTTGCTTAGACATTAACCTTTAAAACCCAGTAGGTGATTATCTATAATGTGTCCCATTTGGGGTCGATGGAGCCTATTTTCTATACTAACTGGCGTTTAAATGGAGTTTAAGTTTTATTGAAATGTTTTCATTTGTGCATGTAGACTTTTTTCTATAAAAAATGCTACACCTCTTTCAGGGAAAGCACATGAGCCTGGCAAAAATGCTCAAACGTTAACCATAGATAAATGAAAAAAAATGTACTCAGGGGTGAGGACTTTATCAGTCCCAGTAATCAGGGATAACAGCTGAGCTTGGCCAAAATTCTCAAAAGCTAACCATAGCTAAATTAAAGACCTAAAAGCAGATTATGAGTGTGTCGGAAGAAGATGCAATTTATTGCACCAGATAAATATGACTCCCTAGGATTTGGAATTTATCACGTGAGATAAACTGTACCTAATCTGCATTTTTGGGGAATAACATGCTGATTTCGGTTTCTACCACACGATAATCCACATAATGGTACATACAGTACACCTTCTCCCTTTTAAATTCCAGCAGGTTTGACCTGCCAAAATTTAACAAAGGGTGAAGACTTTAGCGGACCCTGTAAATACTAGATGGGGTAAATCTTTGTACAAATCAGAATTCTGACCCTTGTTCAAATATAGATATTTCCACACTAGTGGAAAAACTCCGACCCACTCATAATCCGGGTCATTGTGTTTTATCTAAGCCATAAAGAGGTGAATGCAGGTTGTTTGAGAGCTTGAGCTCAAGATAAATCGAGCATACTGAAGGAAACAATAACTACACCTCCAATTCCTGGTTGACACTATACGAGCTGACTTCGTAAGAACCAGGACCTGAGCTGTGCAGAAAGTTTATGTACTGGAATCAGTTTCCAGTAATAGAGATGTCATCACTTGGGTAAAAGAAAATGTAGGTTGAAAATCTAAACATTTCCGAGGTGCCAAAGTAGGTGGGCTTTCTACAGTTGCTGAAGAGAATGATCCCTCCGGTTTGTGCATGAATTTTGACAGGTATTGCATGTCTTAGTTCTAACGAATTCACCAGGAAACTAAAAAATTCCAGATGATATTCCAGAGTATAGAAGAAGATATCCTAAAAGAAGATATCCTAATCCACTCAGCCTTACACCAGTTTACCAGTACACACTTTGAATTCTATTGTCGCCCATAGATACCCCTTTGAACAGGGTGCAGTTGTATTCCATTCGCTATTATAAAATAGTTAGATTCTTCAATAGAGGTAGTTCTCCAAAGAATAGCTTTAATTTCAGAGCAGGCACAGTTCTAGCTAAAATGGGAGGTTCTTAGGTACATATATTTTAAGAGCCTGTTGTTGCAGGAAATGACAATGCCATTCTGTAGAATGTGTTCCTGGCAACTGAAGGTGTCATTAGGTGTATATAGATTTCTTGGCTGGACCTTATTTGTAGCTGTAATCTAACCATTTACCTTTAAGTGTCTCATTACAAATGGCCCTGTAATTCCGATGGAGTCAGTAATGGGAGTTATAAGCCACACCATAAGTTTGAGATCTGCAAAAACTCTGCAGATCTGGTGGTGCTCACCATGAGACTTCAGTTTCTGTGAGCAACTAGATACTCTGGGGAGAAATGAGGAACTATCGAGTGAATTGAGTGCAGAATTACTGATGTCCCCAGCAGTCCCTCCTTTCTGAAGGAACCCTCAGGATCCCACTCTTAACAACCAGGACCTTCTACTTGGTGTTACCAATGGCCCCAAGGTCTGTAACGCTGATTGCGTAGAGTTTCCCAGTTACAATTATAGTATATTTTCTCTTGTAGGTATCCCCCTTCTCGAATTATATATGCTGTTTATTTAGGTATAATTTTCAAACATAAGTGCACATTTATTCATATTGCTATTCATCATAATGTGATAAGTCTGCTCGAATATGTTAATTTACATGTATTTTAATATATATTTATTTTTCTTTACCAGTGAGTATGCCTTTTCATGATGTAAGAGTATTTTGGTTCGACTAAACATCGCTGTGACACGGGCACAGGAATGATCATTATCTAGAAGGTTGTTCCCCGTTTTGAATTTGATTATGAATTACATGTTTTGAATCTGTTTTCTGTTGGGGCAACCATCTATTCCAATAGGGGTAGACTTTAGAGCACCAGTTACACAGCCTCTCTTGACTTTGGTTTCCCCTAACACCAGAAGTGGGTAGGGTACCCTTTGTTGTAAATGTACATGCTGCATACCCTTTCAAAACATGCCACTCATGGGTGGATTTTGATGGCATAGATTCCAACATGGGAAACTTTCATACATACAGAACTGCTGCAATTACGGCTAATTATGAAACCTATCAAGACGTAAAAGTCCTGTTAGATGTCAAGAACATCAAGCATGGTTAGGTGGTCAAGTACCTCTTGCACTTCAGAATGTTAGATTGGGTCCCTTGGGCAAGGAAGGGGCTAGCTGGAATTCAAGGCTGGATAAACACAATATCCTGACAGTAATGTCTACAGTTACAAAAGTAAGACAACTACTAAACCAGACTGTTGGCGACTTCAGCAGTATGCTCTACAGTTGACTGCTACACAAGCGTTTGTGCCCGACCCTGCAAATTCTGCAAGGCAGGCACTAAATTATTTGACTGACTATTAATGCTACCATGGGCAAACCATCTACATAATGAGACCAGATTCTGTTTAGAATCTCTTCTAAAATTAACCAGCAAGAAGAATGTTATCCTCCCACAACACTCTAGGGTTGCTATAGGGTGTTTACTCTGTGCATGGCATGGTACGTCTGGAGAAGAGTATACTACTTAGGCAACAAGGTCTGTGAGTATTTATCCTACTATGCATGGAACACTCTCACTACTGGTGTTACCAGACGTTTTAAAACAAATACAAAATGAGCATTGAACTGCAACTGCTCCTGATTTAGGAATTAAATTAAGAGATATTTTTGGGACAGTTTCCTCAATTCTTTTGAGTAACAATTTAGGAGAAACCACAGTTGTAGTAGTGTACCAGAGATTCCCATGTAAGATTGCAAAGAAGTACTTCCTAAAAATATTTCAAAAGTTTACAACTCTAGGCCATGCTACCTTAGGCTTTCAGGCTATAAATCAGCTACTGAAAGCAAAAAAGGAAAATGCGTGTTCCAAAAAGGCGATAACTGGACCAAAGGCTCAGAAAAAACAGAAACTGAAATACAATACTAGAACGGATGTATGACATTACAACGCATGCATTTACCACGCATGCTTTTACATTGCAGTTTTTACAACGCACACCATTACAACGCATAGCGCTTTGGGGTGCTGGATAGTGAATAGTTTAATTTACTATTCCAACTCCAGTCCCCGTGGATAGTAGGGAAGGTGTTGGATAGTAAATTAAATCTGTTTCCTATCCTAGAGCGCCCCCAGCGCAATGCGTGTAATGGTTTGCGTTGTAAAAGTTGCGATGTAAAAGCACGGCGTGGTAAAAGTTGCGTTGTAAAGGATGTTTCCCTACTAGAACTGGATCTTCTTCAGCACAGGGGTCTAGTAAGGTGTATATATTCTCCAGGATTGTATCTTTATAGATTCACATGCTTGAATACTCCCCGTCGTCTGATGGGAGTCCCACGGTAACAATAATATAAGCAGTGTTGAAGCATTAGCATTAAACCCCTTTGAAAAACAACAGAAATTGGTAGCCAAGTCACATTGTTTTAAAACATCCAAACTTCAACCAGTCAGAGCAGAGACCCTGAAGCACTCATCCCCTGCAGAGCAAACATACCTCAGATTTCTTTCTGCATGCCGTGTGTTAGGTAGTCTCTCTGAGCTCTGCTCAGTCACAGTGTTTCAGATCTCAAGTTTTGACATGATAGCTCTCCAAATGACTTTCCAACGTCTGAGGCACAGTTTGGTGATATTATTTCCTTTTTTTTTTACCATGTCAGAGGGATCCAAAATTAGGCTTTTCAGGCCTTGTACAGCCTGTGGGAAATCAAAACTCACCCACAAGAAATATTTGTACTGCCTCTACTCTCACTACAACCCTAAGGAGTGCAAGCACACTTACTCAGCGAAGCCTGCAAGCACACTTACTCAGCGAAGACTCTTAACGATCGGGAGGCCAGACTGCTTCTTTGGCTCCAGAAAAGAAACCCCTGTCTTAATCTGAGTCTGAGTGTGGAGAAAGAGGACACTCATCCTCAAAGAAATGAAAAAATGAAGGCTCCTCCTCACCTGATAATGACTCGAAGAGAGCTAAATCCCAGAGTAGGGAGGCCAGCATTTAGAGGTCAAAAAGCAAGACTGCTGGACCCTCTCACAGAAATTCTGCCTCCTCCCCTCCATATGCTCCTATTACTCCACTCAAGGAGCCATATACGAAGAAAGTCTGTTCGTCGAAGAGAATCATCCTGTCGATGGTGGCTTCGTCGTCAGCATCTCAGGAATCCCCCTTCTATTCTGGTGACTACGGTGACATCAACAACGCTAACAACCAGGACAATGACATCCACATCGTCAGCAAATACTCAGACGACTGCATCGTTTTCACCAACTGCAGTTTCGTCCATGTCCTCAGCTACATCCCAAGTCCTTCTGTTGACGAAAATTCCATCCAGGGACACGTCATTGATGACCCCGTTGACAGCAGTAAAAGATACTTTGTTTATTTCGGACAAGGGCATTCCTACACCTATCAAAGGTTTCACCTTTAACTCCAGTGCGCCTGCTGGAGATGCTGGAATCAGGCTACGAAGGTCTCATTGGTCCAGCATTCTGCCCTTCTCAGTTAAATGTGGAATGCCAAGAAACTAAGGATGAGGATGCCGAACAAGGTCCTTCTACGGATCTGGGGGGTGAATTTTTCTTTTTGTAACAGAGGCCTGGTATCAGCTGAGAAGTATGATACCTTCCAAGAACATTACCCATATGAGGAGCCTGACGAGGAAAAGCATCAGACGCTGGGGGTCTCTATTGCAGTCTCTATCTCTTTGGCCACTGATTTGCGCATGATGTTAAACGATTATTGTAAAAGGTTTCCCGAGGCCAATGCCCCAATGCAGCAAACTACATTGCGTCCCGACGTTACAGACTCAGTATCACTTCGAAGAGCACTATCAGAACACAACAAAGGGAAAGACCTGTGTTACCACCTATTACAATCAAAGATTCACTGGCTGATAGCGATGGTGACCAACAGCCTGAGGAAGGGGAAATCCCCTTTGACTCTGCAGGGGATCACCCAGAATGGGATGACTATGTAGCACCACAATCTGCTTCCCCTACCCCAACTCCGGCGGATTCGCCTCTAACTGATATTGGTGGCTCTAATGATATCCTGGAAAGAGCATCCAAGCGTTTAGATCTACCTCTCCCGGCTAAGCAAACCAAGTCCTTTCTTTAAGATTTTAAAGATGCTGATCGCCGTACTGTAAGATCTGTTCCTATTGTTGACTACATCTGAGCCTTATGCCCCTAGAGCAATTCTAGATTTGCAGAATCTAATGAAGAGACTTAAAACTCAAGGAAAGTAACTTCCATTGGTTTACAGCACAGAGCATTATTCAGGGAAAGGACGTGGCAAGGACATTCACTTCTGTAATCTTTCAATATGCCATTTACTTACTCCCTTCCATTCCCAACCACTGGACATACCTCTGGTTGATGCAAATTACACATGTGTACCATGCTATGCCATACCATAACGTGCAATAAAAAAAGTTAAAAAACAAAATCATCTCTACCAATTTCTAGTACTGTCTTTCATAGACTGGTGGCTGTCTAATGTCTTTCATAGTTTGATGGCCATCTAATCTTGGCTCGGCCTCTTGACTAAGCAGGTAGACAAAAACCCGTGCTTAAATATTGACCAGTATTTTTCTATGAAAGGCCATGATGTGGAAAAGTCAGCCCATAACGCACCTGATGCCCAGGCTGCTGGCGCAGGACGCCTCTTAGTTCCCATCTTGAACAATTACCAAATAAAGAGACGGGCGCTGGAAGCAGGAAAACAAGAACAGAGTTTTATTTCTCATGAGGAGAGCCTGTCATTTCGGACACTCGCATAGTGTCTTCAGGAGGTGCTCTAACAAGTTTCTCTGAGGCTTCGTCTTTTATACACATGTTTATGATGCACAAACATTCCTTATTGCAATAAAGACGCTTTGAAGTAGGAAAAAGCATGCTTGGAATCCCAGCTTCAGGCCTATTCCCATACCAGTCGCTCAGATGTCATCCTCCCCTCCTGAATGTAACAAGAGATTGTGATCTCTCAGCCGGACATTCCTACAGGACACGAGGGCAGGAGGGGATGATCAGATCAAAGGTTGGGCAGGCGATAAGATCGGGCACTTCGGTTGGTGTATCACGGTTTTGTTATGCTGGGCAGGAAAAGGGGGGGTGTACATCCACGAGGCTTGGTCTTAAGACTTGGGACCGGGTCGAAAGGCCAAGTGCAGCTGGGGGTGGGGGGGGCTCGTCAGCTGAGGGGAAGGGTGTTCTTGGGAGGAAATGGGAGGGGTGTGGGTCGAGCAGGAGGGTTACTTCTAGAGCAGGGTCACGCAGAGGGAGAGGGTTTTATGGCCGATGCATGAGCAGTGCGCGCGGGGAGGGGTGCCGGGGGTTTAACAAACGGGCAGAGAGGCCATGGTGCCTAAAATGGCTGTCGTGTACGTGTGTGCATGGGTCTATGCTGGCGGGATAACACAGTCAGTGTTTCGCGATATCCGTTCTGCTTACAACAAGGGGTACAGTGAACACAAATGAACGCCGCTTATGTGCATATACATTGCCATTTTCAACAGTCGCCGCTTTTTTACATAAGTTAGTTCATTTCGGTGTTTACCTCAACTGACGGAGTGTACATATAGCCATGTGTGGCCAATGAAATAGCGTTTGTCAATACTAGCAGATTGCGTGTAACCATATACAGTCGATACAATTGGCGGAACGCGGTACATATGAATTTACATTTGTTGGGTTATTCATACAAGTCTAGAGATCGGCATAATACTTAGTCGGGGTCAATCAAGAAAAAGGTTCCGACACATTATAGAATCAGGTTCTGACTTTCTCTCCGGTGACATCAACATACAGTAAAAAGTGCTCTGATACCTTCGGGTCTTGTCAGTGCTATAAGAGACTTTTGGAAAACTAAATACATGAGTGACCGATGAAACATTTTTGAAAGCAATACAAAAATGGTTGAGGGAGGAATTCAGTTCGATACAAGCAATTAGTCAAGGGGTGATTAGAAAGTTCCGGAAGGGGGGTCTTCGTCACAATGTCTTTTTAACAGCGAGCCATCACTGGTAGGCTCTGGTAGTCCGTGTTCTTTTGTTGGCGGTGTTGAGCACCGGCGGTGGAGCTATAGGTCCAGCTCGGATTCATCCTTACACGTTGCAGGGTGCGATCAGTCCTCTGCTGTTAGATCACAGTCCTGTTTCCTAACTGATCTTCTTAGGGGTGCCTCATGCTGGGCACCTGCGTGTCTTTCTTCTTCCGTGGCAAAACCTTATTCTATGTAAATGCTGCTCTTCTTTTCTGAGTCAAAAGTTATGCGAAAAGGGTGATGTTGTTGAATAATCGAGGGAAGAGAGGGCGGAGTGGGATCAGATCTTTGAACACACCAAGGGACCAAAGGAGCAAAGGACGACGAGCAGGCAGGCCCTTCAGTCGGGCTCAAAAGGGACGGGGACTTCAGGCACGAGTGGGTCAGCAAATCGAGGGCTTCAAGGCAGCCCTTCATTCCTTCTTCTGCCGAGTTTGAGAGTGGTGCCTCGTCCCGCGTCTCGTTGCTCTGCGACTCCACCTTTGGTTGAGGTCACACGTGCTTCATGATCTGTGGCCAGGCTGTGCGTCACGTCCAGCTCCTCTCCTCCGGTGATTGTATCTTTGAATGGGTACAAAACAAGTTTTAGAAAAACTGGCAGGAGAAGACATTTATACATCTCAATTCCGTCCCCAATCCTAAGTAGGTGGGAGATAGGTTCATCGGTCACAGTCAGAAGTCATCACTTATGGAGTATGTAGGAGGACATTTCCACTGAATTCGTAAGCCTATTTGGCGTTCATTTGTGACGTACGTGGAGAGAAATCGAACTCCCATTGACAGTGTATTCTATCAAACTCGAAATCGAGTCCTTAGGTAGAGACTCGCCCTCTTCTTTTTTTTTTTAACCCAAGTACTGACAATCTTACATTTCCCTTCGGGGTCGGCTAACTCTTGCAAGCAGGGGGGTTATCATCATGAGAGGGGGGCAGAGGTTAAACATGCTTTTCTTGGGGAGCGACGGTTAATCAAGGTCATCAATTACGCTTAGGGGATAGCTGATATGGAGCTGGGGTCAATCGGGAGAAGCGAGGACGCTTTGGACAGGGAGCTGGGGTCAATCGGGAGAAGCGAGGATGCTTTGGACAGGGAGCTGGGGTCAATCGGGCGAGCAGGAAGACGCTTTGGACATCCGCACTTAAGTGCAGAGGGGTGAGGTTCTGGTCATTGGGGATTGCATTTCTAACGAACTGAAAAACAGAAGACCATTGACGTTATAGTCCCCCTATAAAAAGGCCAGATTAGGGGACATCAGTCGTCTTCCCTGTCCTTTCTTTCATTACCAACTCGGGTTCTATCGTTTTGCAGAAAGGAGAGGTAGTAATATGGCAAGTTACAATCGTTTTAGTTCCTGTCAATTTTTCCGAACACCTTTGTGTTCGAAGAGACCCAATTAGGTTTGTGCCGGTGGGGCACAACGTTACCACACAAGGGAGGAGGGAACAGGGGGACCCTCAGAGAGAGAGAGAGTCGTCCGCACTCTAAACGAACCATTCGGTACACGTATGACATGGAGAGAGAGAGAGAGAGAGAGAGAGAGAGAGAGACGTGTACAATAATAGGCCATTTAGTGCGCACACAACACAGAACAGCAGAGGTCAAGTAATACGGAAACACAGGCAGAGGGACGAAGTAGATCCATACATTACGTACACACAAACTCAGGCGGGGGAGACAGTACATGTATTATATACAAAAATCCAAGACAGAACATAGAACAGTTATTGGTATTATATACAAAAATCCAAGACAAAACATAGAACAGTTATTGGCCAAAAATGATCTCTTCCTGTATGCTGCGCATCCTTAGCATCCTAAGCTCTCTTTACCTTTTTCTTCTCTTTTATCGTCGGCTGCCTTCACTGGTGGCTTTGGTTGCACACACTTACGCCTTTGGTAATTGGTCAAGAACTAACCTGGTCGGGCTAATGCTCCAGGCTGAGGCAACAGTGGGTGTCAGTTGGGAGAACAATGGGGCAGCTTTGAGTTTCATGTCTATGAGGGTGCGAAAAGGAGGTAGTAGATTTTAAACACTGGCAACATTCCTAGTCCTCCAAGCGGAGGGTACTTGGGTAAACCTCACCTCGGAATATTCCTTAAACTTTCCCTATTTAGTTAAACGTAGGAATTTATTCATTAGTGCACGTCATTCTTGGTTGTATTATTCGGGGTGCCGAGCGAAGTCATATTTTGTAGTTTCCGCTTCAGGCTGTCCTCCCAAGCGCTAAGTTCAGGGAGAGAAATAGTCATTGTTTGCTCGTCGTGTGTAGGCACCATAATCGAACCCCTTTTTACCATCTCTTCGTCCGCTAGATCACCATTTTTTTTTTCGTACTTTAATCGACGTTCCGATGTGACCTGCAGAAAGAGGGAAAAAGAAGGGGGGGGGGGCGGGGGCAGCATTTAAAAACACATTAGCGCGCATAAATCCGAAAAGGCTTTTACTTACTACATACTCGGCCTATCTCCACGGGATGCAGTCCCTGCCAATTTGGCGTTTAAGCCCAGGTGGACCGTTTAGTGTGGGAGAGATGATTATCGGAAGCCTGTGGATAGCATAGGTCGCCCAAGTGTGGTATTACGGATCGTGTGCAGGGGGGGGGGTCAGAACAAAGGGCAGTCGGTGCAAAGTGGGGGGTGAGCTCGTGCTCTCCTTTGAGGAAAAGGGATAACCTACAGTGGTACGGGGTCGTTGTCGTTCGTACTAGGGGGGGGTCAGGTGGCACTCCTTCGGGGCGACTTAGGGGCATTTTAAAACAACTTTCCTGATACAGGTAGCATATAAAGTATAGGCTAAATACCAGGATCTTTAGCGGTTGCTTTAGGCTGTACAAAAATGAAAAACACATACAACAAAAACCTGGACCGTTCATATTTGCAATATTTCTGCGTACTATACTTTTTAACCCTTAACTAATCGAGCTGAGCCATTTCACCTGTATTTTAGTTATATCGGAAATAGTGGTCATTTATTCGAAACTTACCAATCTACGCGTGACAACTACGTTTGCTTTTTCCAAAAAATCTTTAATAAGAATGTCGGTGCACAAATACGGGCCTACAACCCCGTGGGCCGGCCACGGAGCAGGCTGGAACTGTACATGTGGGGATACTTATTAGTGGAAAACCTAATGGAGTCGGTGGTCGTTGATTTCATAATAAAAGGTGCGACAAGTGCAATAAAATCATATCGAAACTTCAGTGTGAGCGAGTATCAGAAGTGTTGAAATTCGAACTTTCAATAATCATGATGCGCCAAAACTTAACAACAATTCATTGTCCGAATGTTCAATCAGTACCCATCTCATGTCAATTCATTGTCCGAACACATAATCAGTACCCATCCCATATCAATTCATTGTGTTTAAAAAAATTGCATACATATCTCATGACACCAAGGCTGAGCAATCAGGGTACAACAAGGAGTTGAAAGTTTCATTTGTACCAGCGCCATTTTGGGTGCAGCCGGGCAGATCCAGGCATAGTCAAAATCTCCACCAACTCGTGGTTGGCCCAGAGCCTCTTTCGGCAGTCCAAAAGTTCCGTTAAAGGGCAACAGAAAGGATCGGCGGTATGAACCATCAGTCAAAGGGGGAGGGAGGCAACAATTTTTTCTACCGGGTCATACTGGGTTTTCACCGGAACTGATCCGAACTGTAGTCTGCAGGATTTTAGTCATTCAAACTGAGGCTGGCGCCAGCATGGGAGCGCCGACGTCTCGCGGCTACATTTTCATCGTTCCGCGGGCAATCATGGCAGTCATTCCCCATCGGGGGTGCCTGCGGGGGTCGGGGGCCCCGTGGCTCTTATAGAATCTTCAAAGTCGAGGAGAACACTTCTGATTATGGGACTCATTTCTTAATTAACAAGCAACCGGGCCATCCCTTCACTCCGGGCCCGCTCCTGCAGGGTCGACCGCCATTTTACGAGTTCCAGCAGTCACTGCATCACAAGAGTGGACGAACCCTTGTCGGGTGAGTGGAGCGTTGGGGGTGCCACTGGGGGCCTCCACCTGGGGAGGTGGGAGAGGCTCGTTCGCGCCGCCTCTCCCTCCCAGCGCACCCCATGCCGTTTTTCTCGGCGTTAACATTCATGATGGCCGGACCAGGCGATGAGAGGGGGGGGGTCGGAGGCATAGGCAAGACATCCCCCCCCGTGGTCTGCAAGGCGACAGAAGAAGGGAATGGGAGGACCAGTACATTTCCGGAGCCATCCACCCCATGGCTTCTTGTGAAAGCCGGACCAGGCGATTAAGAAGGGGGGGTCGATTGCATGAGCAAGACATCCCCCCCCCCGGTGGCCTGCAAGGCGCCGCTTCAGGGCCGAACGGGGAGCTCATACCAAGCCGGGGCTGGACCAGGAGATACGAGGGGGGGGGGTCGAGGGCATGAGCAAGACATCCCCCCCGTGTTGTCGCAGCCATTATTGAAGAAAGAAGAGGAGGGGACGCCCGGATCCTGTCGGCCTCGTCTCCTCTTCTGGCCCACCTTATGCGACGACCTCCCCGGCCGACGGCTGGCAGCAGGACCCGCCCTACACGTGCCGAAGATCTCGTCTTCCGGATGGGCGTAACCGCGGACCTGTTGCACTTCGGGAGTTTCCAGAATGGGGGTAGGTATCTGCTGACTTGTATCTTTCTCATGTTACCGTTATTGGGGCGTGGCAGGCGGTGGGACAGACATGTTTGGAGCAGTGAGGGGTGGCGAAGCCTAGTTGCCTCGTGGCCGTCGCGATGTCAAGCTTGGCTTCTCTCACCATTTTCATGTTTCTTATTACGGGCTTATTTCTAACGTTTCTTTATTTCTAGCGAAATCATGTGTTTTATCGTGAGCTATTTCTAACGTTTTCTTATTTGTAACGAAATCAAAAACTCATCAGTGGCCTACTGATTTTGCTTTCTTATTTCTTGCTCTTTTTTTTTTTTTTTTTTTCTTTCCTTTCTAGCGTGTTTCATGCTAAAGTTTCTGTTAACAGGATACGGTGATTACTTCGTTATTGTTGCATATGTCCTTTTTATTAGGGGTGCCCTCCGGTCGAGCCAGATGACCTACCTCTAATAAATGGTCCGGGTGGAACTAGTTTACCAATCAGTGGGGAGTAGATAGGCACGAGAGATTACAACGGGGGACAAAGGTCCACATTACCTACCCTTCACTACTTGCAAAGATTAGACAGAATATTTCTTTTCTACGTTATTTGCAAACAGGGAATGCCTCGAACGAACTATTCCTTGAACAATAAAATGTCCAAGTAATCAATCAATCAGTGGGGAGAAAAAAAATGGGCATGACGGATTACAATAGGGGACAAAAATCTGCATTACCTATCCTTCACTATCTGCAAAGGGGGGCAGAATATTTCTATTCTTCCCTGTTTGTAGACAGGGAATATCTCAAAGAGCAATAATCGATAAAAATTGATAACAAACAATCAGTGGGGAGAAAGATAGGCATGACGGATTACACTGGGGGACAAACGTCTGCATTACCTATCCTTTACTATTTGCAAAGAGAGAGGAACGTTCCTATTCATCGCTGTTTGCAAATAGAAAATGTCTCAAAGAGAACCAATACTTCAAGTACAATCAATCAATCAATCAGATGGATAAAGCCATCCTACCAATCGGACGTAAAGACGTCCTACTTAACCTTACCCGGACCGGACCGTGTGGGCAATTCTTCGCCTTCCCTTTTCCAGCGCCCAATCGTTCTCTTTCTCCATGTTTTTACTGCAGCATTCCTGTGGGATTCCAGTCAGGACAGTAGGTCACTTGAGAGAGGTCCGTTCGGAATCGGTGAAGTTCATTCAATCGCCAGCCGGACGAGGGCCCTCTCAAGGCAGGTATACTCCAATCGTTTAGATGTTCACCCCATCGTCTGGACCTCTCTTACCGGACCTTATGTCGCTGATGGACCCCGCGTTGGGACGCCAATTGTGGAAAAGTCAGCCCATAACGCACCTGATGCCCATGCTGCTGGCGCAGGACGCCTCTTAGTTCCCATCTTGAACAATTACCAAATAAAGAGACGGGCGCTGGAAGCAGGAAAACAAGAACAGAGTTTTATTTCTCATGAGGAGAGCCTGTCATTTCGGACACTCGCATAGTGTCTTCAGGAGGTGCTCTAACAAGTTTCTCTGAGGCTTCGTCTTTTATACACATGTTTATGATGCACAAACATTCCTTATTGCAATAAAGACGCTTTGAAGTAGGAAAAAGCATGCTTGGAATCCCAGCTTCAGGCCTATTCCCATACCAGTCGCTCAGATGTCATCCTCCCCTCCTGAATGTAACAAGAGATTGTGATCTCTCAGCCGGACATTCCTACAGGACACGAGGGCAGGAGGGGATGATCAGATCAAAGGTTGGGCAGGCGATAAGATCGGGCACTTCGGTTGGTGTATCACGGTTTTGTTATGCTGGGCAGGAAAAGGGGGGGTGTACATCCACGAGGCTTGGTCTTAAGACTTGGGACCGGGTCGAAAGGCCAAGTGCAGCTGGGGGGGGGGGCTCGTCAGCTAAGGGGAAGGGTGTTCTTGGGAGGAAATGGGGGGGTGTGGGTCGGGCAGGAGGGTTACTTCTAGAGCAGGGTCACGCAGAGGGAGAGGGTTTTATGGCCGATGCATGAGCAGTGTGCGCGTGGAGGGGTGCCGGGGGTTTAACAAACGGGCAAAGAGGCCCTGGTGCCTAAAATGGCTGTCGTGTACGTGTGTGCATGGGTCTATGCTGGCGGGATAACACAGTCAGTGTTTCGCGATATCCGTTCTGCTTACAACAAGGGGTACAGTGAACACAAATGAACGCCGCTTATGTGCATATACATTGCCATTTTCAACAATGATGCTGGCATTAGTAGCAGCTGCTTTAACAAACTGCATCTGCTGAAGAAGGCTTTCCCTTTTCTTCCACCCTCATCTAGGAAAACATTTGTCCAGGCCCTAGTTATTAGTAAATTGAACTATGGCAATGCTTTCCTTGCCACTAGTAATGAGACTTTATTAGCAAAACTGCAAGTGGCCCAAAACACGGCCGCCCAGCTTGCCTGCAATCTTCCTGCCGGCTCTGCTTCCGAGCCTCCTATGAGATCACTACATTGGTATTCCTATCAAGAAAAGGTCAATTTTTAAAGTCAGTTGTTTGGCTTATAAATCTTTAATAGGAAATGGTCCTGCTTATTTAGCCCAGAAACTGGAACGCTACTGCCCTACTGGGGACTTACGGTCTGAAGACAAAGCTCTACTTTCGGTCTCCTGAATTCGCTTGCCGATATGTCGGGGAAGCTCTTTTTTCTACTTTTTACCATTTTACTGGAACAATCTGCCACTCCATGTCGGGACTTGATATGATTTTGTCATTTTCAGAAAATCTCCTAAGACAGCTCTGTTTAAGGATGGTACTCTACGTCTTGCCCGCCCCTTTCTTTAGCGCTGGGACACCTCTTCTGGGGTGATTCATGCGCTATATAAGTTATATTAACATAACATCCTAATTAGCTTTGGTGGACTTGTACAAAATACATGACTTAGATGATGGCATATGCCTAGTATGAAAGCGAGAGGTATGAATATGTCCCACATTGTTCAATATCTATTTTTCACCTTTGACAGGCATTGCCAAGGCGTGGGGTTTTGAGATCTTTAGTTGTGCTGATGGTACTCATCTGATAACTTCCATTGACAATAAGTATACTGAGACTTAAGTGAACTTAGTTGGCTGCCTCTTGATAGTAGCAGGGTGACTGGAGGTATATTGTCCAAAACGTAATGCAGACTGTGAGAAGGTGGCTTGGTATATGCTGTCCACTAATTAAAGTAGGCACCCTATACCAACCCACACAACCCTTATAATGTATGAGGTCAAAGATAACCTTATTGAAAGCTATCCTAGTGGTAGCTATGGCGAGCAGCCTTCAGGCTTAATCTTGAAGGAATGTAAAGCAGCTTGTTTTACCAGAATATAACCTCCTGAATGACTAAATGAAGGAGAACCACAAAGTAGCTATATAAAAATATGTATTTATTAATATAACACTCTCTGCTATCTTCTACACGAGGAAAGAACACAAAGCACACAATACTGGATCAATAGAACAGTTGTAAGTAATACTATACACAGCGGGCTCCAGGGGGAGACCGAACCATATACTAAAATAGTGGTATAACAATCACGACTTGACTAGATACAGTGCCTAGTGCACGTAGAATCACTGGGACCCCAAGGAACCACCCAAGGTGATGACACAGGAGACCCACGGAGGACGGGTGCAGTGAGAAAACAAAACTGCGTGCTCCGTACAACCCTATGGGAAAGTCACGGTGGCAAAGTTAAAGTTTGAGGACATTTCTAGGAGGATTTTGAGAAAACCCTTTGGACTTAACAGTTTAAAGAGCCACCCCACCCGTGGATACCGTAGTATCAGAGTTACCTATCTCAGGGAAGCTGGGTGCATAACTCTGAATTGGCATCGGAAACTCTTGTCTTTCTCTATGGAAGCTGGTGAAGAAGTACTGCTGCCACGAAGGTGAAAAGGGTGCATTGGAATCCAAGTCTGCATTCTGGATGGAAGGAACCTGAAAGCAGAGGGGACAGGGTCTGGGCCACTTCAGAGTGACCAGGGGCTCAGTAGACGAATGCCCACCGATGTTGGGTGCTTGAGGTGCAAAGACGTTATGCTTGACTCTGCAGTCACGAGGTCCCGGAGGCATCGAGGACAACCAGGAGCTGGAGGTGAGCTGTCCCATGAAGGATGATGAGTGCTGAGGGGTCGGCATCAGGCGGGAGGACCAACAAGCCTTGGCAACATCAACCCATGCAGGAAGGACAAACTGGTTACGGTGTGGACCAGCAAGGTCCAGAACACTCCCCAGGCAATGGAGTTTCAGGGCACGTCTGGAGCAACCAGGAAAGCCTAAGAACAATTAAGATGACCCTCAGGGGGACTCACAGGCCGAAGGACCAGGAGTCAGATTGCAAAGCACTAGCCAGCCCACGGAGCACTTGGTGTGAGGAGGCCGTAGTTCTTTGGTGCAAATACTGCTCAGGGTCAGGACTACATGGAGTCCAAAGCACAAGCTCAGGAATCACCAACAAGCATATGCACTTTCAAATGGACGCATTGCACAGGGGTTCGGGTTGCGCAGCCCTCATGAGGGATACTGGCCTCAAACTCGGTGAGAGGGGAGATCGACCTCAGAGACCTTCAGGAACCCACCTCGTGTGTAGCTGAAATCTTCCGAGTCTACAGGAGCTCAGGAGCAGCTATCGGTCAGTTGCATTTTAGGTGCCTGCGAAGCAGGGGAGTGACTCCATCACTCCAAGGGAGATTCTTCTGTTGTCTTAAGTGCCCCACAGGTCCTGCATGGAGCCTGTATGGAGTCACAGCATGAACTAAGCTTTGGACGGAAAGGGGGATGACGTCAAGCCCATTCGAGGTCCAGCGAAGTCCAGGGTGCCCAGACGGTCGAAGGTCAGTGGTTTCTGCTTGTAGAATCCTATCTATGTAAAATCTAATTTCTTGTAGCCAGGTAACCCATTTTATACCCACGGTAAAGCGTTGGACAGATTCAGGGGACCGTCCTAGGGGAGGACCAGGACCGAGCGGTGGCTACACCCATGTCCTTTGCCCAGTTGTGCGCCAGAGCAGGAGACAATGGCTCCCAGAACTGGCTTGAGCTGAGAGTGTCTGAGAGTGTCTGAAAGTCTGCACTTGGGGCACCAAATGTGCCCCAAGTGCAGACTTTCAGACACTCTCAGAGTGCACCCACCCAGCCCCAATGCACTAAAGCCTGCCTGGGAGGTGGTCACACCTCCCTGTGACGGATGCCTATTATGCTGCCTTCCTCTGCTCAAGCTTGGCTCAGCAGCAGGAGGGCAGAAATGTGTCTCTGACTGGCAGCATCCATTTTGTGCTCTTCGACTCGAGAAGGCTGGCACCGGGTAGACCGGTGACTCCACAAAGCTTGCTTCTGAAGGGTGGACTCATACCTCCCACACCAGTTACTGGTGTGTAGGTATGATTCCAAGGTGTTTGATACCAAACATGACATGTTTCTATGCCGCCTTTTTCGAGATAGCATTTACCGCAAAGTTATAGTGCACCTCTACCTATATGTCGGGCTGAGTCACGGACAACCCTGGGAGAATAGTCTCTGAAGGCTGCAGAGGGGCTCTGCTCATGCAGGGGCACCCTCTCACATAGAAACCCAGCAGCCTGCCTTCAGGATTGTTAAGGCCTGCTATAGGGGTGACTTATAAGTTGTAAGTGTAGTGACCATTAGATATAGTGAACCTATATCTAAAGTAAGTGGTGCATGCACCATCTTACACAGGCTGCAGTAGCAGACCTAGAGTTCCGTTTGTTTAATGCCTCTCATGGGTGGTATAATACATGCTTCAGCCCATGGGAGGCCTCTGGGGTACCTATGCCCTGGGTACATGGTGTACCATAGGGACTGATAAGGGTACCCCAGTATCCAGTCTGGAGGGCAACAAAGTACATATATGTCAATTTAAGGGAGAAAGCAGATAGACTGGGGTCCTGATTATCAGGATCCCAGTCAGACTAGTCTAAAACAGTAAGACATCAAGCAAAGAAGTGGGGGGAACCATAAGAAACAGATCCTACTTTCCTACACATACTAAACAGAAAGCTTGTTTTTTGGTGTGGCCTGCAAGGTCTGGATTGGTTCTTAGTGGCATTTGTTGTTGTGCCCCTCACCCAGGTCTAAAAGGGTGACAACAAATTTGGGTTTTCTAACTGATAATTCTCTTTCAATGCAGGAGCAGTTAAATACAGTGTTCAGGAGCTGCTTTGGACTTCTACACACTGTTCGTAGACTATTTCAGTGGATGCCAGTAATGTGGAGAAGGAGTATCATTCATGCTTGGGAGAGGATGTAGCCTTGTGGCTAGAGCGATTGACCTCGAAGTTGGGGAACTGGGTTTGAGTCTCGGCAACGCCGCTCAACATCCTGTCATTCTGGGCAAATCACTTAATCTCCCTGTGCCTAACAAAAATGAATGTGTTCTTCTGTAACGGAACTAGTGCTTATGTAAGGCCCTCTGATACCTGATTTCTCGGGTCTAGTTTATGCTATTTAAAACTCTAAAAAGATAAATTTTTTAAAAAGCTTTGATTTTTAGTAGGTTACGGGAATGTGCTATATGTGGAGAAGTCAGATTATTTGTTCACACGTCTTTAGTCTATTCAAAATACGGCAGCACAAATTATTTATAACAGGCCTAGCAGGAGTTCTACTTCGGCCTGTCTTAATTCTATTCACTGGCTTCCAGTTTGTAAGAGAGCAATTTTTAAGTGATTTTGCCACATGCACAGAACACTTTAAGACAATGGTCCAGCAAACATGACAGAGTTACATTCTATAGGAAAGTGTGGGATCTCTGCTCGCTAATCAGGCTTTGATATACTGTAGACGAATCAAGAAATCATGAATGATTGGTCGCTCTTTTAATTTTTGGGCAGCTACCCACTGGCATAATCTCCCTCTGAATCTACTTTTGACATCAGATGTGTTAAGTCTTTCGGAGAATGCTGAAGATTTGATTGTTTTCTCTGTAACAACTTGGTGAAGGCTGGAACTGGGAAGTGCGAGATCTAGTATGGAGAGATACCATATGGGATGAGGGTGCATTTTATAAATACTTTCCTAATAATAATAATAATTATCTGAGAGAGGTAAGAAACAGGCCTCCTTTGCAAATGCATTCCAAGCTCGGACTCAGTGTACCATCAGAATATTCAGTCCTCTTCGGGATGGTCGTCATCCCTCTCATTCTTAATTTCAAACTTCACATCTTAGTCTCAGGTGGACCTAGACAAACAAAGAAAACAATAACAAGTGAGGGGAAAACAAGGTCCAGATTGCGAACTGCTTCAGAAAGCTGTTGGAGATCCAAGACAGAAAAAACCTATTTGTATGTGTCACGATTTAGGCACATTTAGCGAGACTACAGGTCCCAGAATGCTTGTTGTGTGGTCTGTTCTCACTGTCTACTACTTTCCTTTCCCGGCATTCTATATCTGCTTCCCTTGGTAAGCCCTCGGTGCTTGTCACCTGTGGTGTGGACGTTTCCTTGTGTTTATCGAACCTGGACCCTTACTGGGGAAGACGTGTTGCTAAACTTTCTCAGGATCCTGATCTCTGTGGAAAGCGCGGTGGAGCCGCGCTTTAGGGCTGTGTCTTGACTTTGGGATTCAATGGCATTGTTGACCTTTGAGCCGCGCTGAGAGCCGCGCTGGAGCACTGAGCCTGCTGCACGCTGTCATTTCGGAAGAAGACGCGAACCTTGATTTCTTTTCACCGCGTAATCCCTTCTTATCGGAACTGAGGCTAGCGGTGTGCTAGCAATGGGAGAGTGCCTTTTACTCTTCTAGTGTTTTGTTTTGTTAATATATTCAACTTTTTGGGGCTTGGCATTCGGCCGAACATTTTGCTTTCCTCGGAGCTGTTGAGAGGCTCGGATTTGTTTCTCGGAGAACACTGCAACAAGAACTAGTACATTTCATGTTGAACTTCCAGAGACCATATTGCAAGAAGATAAGTAGTGTTCTTATTTGACTGAGAATTATTACAGAGAGAGTATCCTTCTCGTTCTAGAACTGGGGTTCTTGGGCAGTTCCCTGTTTCTTTTGCTATTTACTTTATTTTTCCTATTTTTGCCCTTTTCTGATGGAATGATTGTGGAAGCCTTGTTATGTAAGTGTACTTTGACATCATCATATATATATATATATATATATAGAAGTGATATTGAACTCCAGGGAAGAGTGTGATTTTTGTGTTTTTGTGTCTCTATGCAGGAACCAGTATACAGATCCAACGCTTGGTGTCTCTCCTGTTGTCGAGCCCTGTAGATGGTTTAAGGCTGCCAGTCCTTTATGTTTTATTTATCCCCTTTTCCCCTTCCCTGGGTGAGGTCCTCATAGGCGAGTGTTATACTTAGACTCACTTGAGGTGCCGTATCTAGGGAGGAGAGAAACTAGCAACTACATCGCTCCCGCTGTACCTGATGCTTAAGGTTAGTCAATCTGTATAATTCGTGACAGTATGTTGACATTTTTACCAAGAAGAGATTCAAGTTTTCTTAGCAGTGGCTCAGTAAATGGTGGGCTACACACCTTCAAGAACTGAATGCAAGGTGTTTGTGGACCTTGAATGAATCTGCCCTGCATAAAAGCACCCTGTAGCTCAGGGTAAAATTATTGGTTTATCAACACATTTTCACCTTGTCAGATTGATGAAAGCAAGAATCAGGAAGCACAATAAGACCTGCTTATTTATATATTACAAAGAAGAGCAACAAGAAGAGAAGCCCATAGGCTATGACACACAGTAGCCTTGGAGAAAGGTGCTCTGTGTCCACCCGGATAGATTTCCGCAGCCCCAATAGGATATTGTGTATCGCACACCATTTGGAGAAAAACAACAGCCAAGTGTATCTTATCCTTCTTCATCGCAAGTTATGCACACCCAGTTTCAGGTAGTGAATCAGAAGCCAGCCAGAGAAAATCTTATCTGCCGAGTGATATATATATATATATATATATATATATATTACCTACTGGCGGTCACCAGTAGTTACTTATAGTTAGGACCTAATTTCTATAGGAAATCCGCAACATTTTATTTGGAATAACTTTGGCGCCAGTTGACAAATCTTTGCGAAATTTTCAAAACTTACGGTCAGCTCCGGTCCGCTCCTATCCTGATAGTTTCATGGTGATTCATCAAGCGGGGGCAGAGAAAAAAGGGGGGTCCCAAAATGCTTTTTCCCCATGCAATTTCCCATAGGACCTTTAGCCACAGCTACAGCCCGAACTGCTGAACGGAATTACACCAAATTTGGCACAGATGTAGTCCTTGGGATCAGACTTGTGCCTTTCGCTTAAATGGTGTAAATCTGTTCAGTAGTTCCTGAGAAAATTACAGTTAAAAGCATTTATATATCTATGGGCGCGGTCGATCTGCGGACTTTGAGCGCACCGTGTGTGTAATGTAAGCGCACTCTTCTAATCATGCGCTGTCAAGTGGTTGTCAACATTCGAAACCAGGAACTGTTAGCAGCCATTTTGTGCCTCGGTAGAAGCGAGGCTTAAGAAGTCAGTGGAATATGTGTGCAAAACGTAGAAAGGGGGCAGGGAGAAATACTTTTACCCTCTAGACCTGCTTAGGTGGTCCCAGAAGGACCCCCAGGGCCCACAATTTTTTTTCCTTTAAAAAGACCCAGCAGGTGCGTGTAGGGTGTGCGGACTCTGCCGTAAAAAAAAAAGTAAAACTGAGCTTTTTTTATAATTAACCCCCGCGGAGCTAACTACCGGGGGCAAAATGATTACATTTTATGGGGGGCTCGGGGATCGTCACCCCCTGGGGCTACAAAAAAATGGTGGGGGGAGGGGTCCAAGGTCCCCAAAGTCGCGGGGACCATCACCCCCCGGGGCTTTATGTATTGTGGAAGGGGGACTGTGTGGCCCCCCTCCTGGAGCACTCGAGGGCCCCGTCACCCCCGGGGCTAAACAAAAAAATGGTTGGGGGGGCTGCAAGGTGTCTAAAGCCCCGGGGACCACCACTCCCCAGGGCTTTATGTATTGTGGGAGGGCCGGCTCCTGCAGCGTCCCGAAGTGTCCATCCCACCCTCCCATAGCAAGGAAATCTGTTCTCTCTTTCAAAATGTAAATCAGATTTCTTTTATCACATGGGGAATCTACATGTTAGTAGCTTCCCATGTGGAAAAGCAATGCCGGCTCCCAAATGCATAGAAGTTGTGCACCAAAGGCGCTGGAGTCGTGCACCCTACAAATTATGAGTCGTGCATCCAGCGCGTGCCCACCAGGGGGACGCACTGAGCGCTGCGCTGGGTGCGCGACTTCTAATTTTACCGTAAAAAAATAGCCCATATCAGTAATATCTAATATCCCCGGGGACCCTATCCCCCGGGTCTTATGAAAAATGTTGGGGACCTTGGGGGAAGTCACAATGCCCCCACGGTCCCGCCGGCTCTCCGCGTCCTTCGGGAGCCGGCATTGCTTTTCCACATGGGGAGATGCTAACTTGCATGTGCAAAAGCAATCTGGTTTGGATTTTGAAAGTGAGAACAAATTTCACTGCTCTGTTTTTCAAAATCCAAACCAAGGGGCATATTATGAAGCAGGGCGCCGTTTTAATGGGCTTGATAATATGGCCTTGTGAATTCCAATAGAAACCCATGTTCTGGTGTGAACATGGGCTTCTATTGGAAAGTGGTGCAAGGGTGTTGTAAATCTGGTTTGCATTTTGAAAGAGAGAGTAGGGTGCATCTGTAGGGTAAGTGCAGGTTAGTGTAAGGGTAACAATTGGTATTCTAACTCCATGGGGGTGCATTTGTAGGGTAAGTGCAGGTTAGTGTAGGGGTAACAATTACTATTCTAACTCCAGGGGGGTGCATCTGTAGGGTAAGTGCATGTTAGTGTATGGGTAACAATTACTATTCAAACTCCAGGGGGGTACATCTGTACGGTATGTGCTGGATAGTGTATTAGTAAAAAATAAAAAAAAACAACCCCAAGGTGGTGCATCTGTAGGGTATGTGCTGGATAGTGTATGAATAACAATTACTATAACAAATCCAGGGGGTTGCATCTGTGTGGTATTTGCTGGATAGTGTATGAGTAACAATTACTATGAAAAGGAAAGCATTTAAAGGAGAAGGAGACACGCACTTTCATGGTCAACCTGGACAAACAGAAAGTGACGAGAGATGATATCCGACGTGTTTAGCCTTGAGAGCCTGGTTAATCATTAAATGGGGTCTGGCAGATAAGTGCGTACTTATTCTGCAAGAAGCCTTTCGGGGTCTTGCGAAAGCAAGTCATCCTCAATAATTTGCATCGCACTACACTTGTTATGCAAATGTCGCACATGTTCTTTTTAACTTTGCAAGTGAAGGAAGGAGCGGCAGACAGTGGTGAAATGTAAGTCATGTGATTGATCGCTAATGCAGCGATAATGTAACGTTATGACTGATAATTTTCCCGTAAATTTTTTAAAGATTGTTGATTATACTTCACCTCGTAAACTTTATTTAATCAAACATGCGTGCGTTTTATTCCAAAGCATTCTTTTAAACTATCCTTTTTTTATTGTTATTATTTATTGTAAGCAACAATTGCCTCCCCCTGCGTGTACTTGAAAGGTCATCTGATTTACTCGTATGTTAAAAACAGAAACTTTTGAAACATATTTTTCATTGGTTGTGAAGCATTTTAAGAAGACGTATTACCGACCAATTCCTTTACTTGCGCAGATTTTCAAAAACATTTGATTGGCTGTTGTGTGGTTAACTCTACCTTCCTGATCCAAATGTTGATTGGCTTGTTTTTTCTATGTGACGTTACGATTCCCTCACCATGTACGTGGCCCATTTTGTGACGCACTTTATTTTACAATGCGTTTCAAAAACTAGTTGCAGTAGGGTGTTTTTAACTTAAACTATGTACTCTGCTTACGAGTTTGTTGACTGTAAAGGTATATAAAAATATTATTCTATTTTGTATTGTATCATAATTGTGCTGACTTTTCTTCTTTAGCGTGGAGTACTTTGTCCTTTCATTAAATGTATAATTCTTCAAAGAATCCGTGAAGGAAAAATGCATGTTTTCAAAATATTTTTATTGAGTCTTTTATATTCATCACATGGGTGAAATGCAAAATCTTTTTTTCATTCATTGGTATCACGTGTTGGACCA
Organism: Lissotriton helveticus; assembly: GCF_964261635.1. Classification (NCBI taxonomy): domain Eukaryota; kingdom Metazoa; phylum Chordata; class Amphibia; order Caudata; family Salamandridae; genus Lissotriton; species Lissotriton helveticus. The sequence continues at coordinate 433,829,548 of NC_136072.1, read as the reverse complement.
CATTTTTTAAATTTTATCATAAGCACTCATTCCTTAAGTTTACATTATATAAGTGTTGTCCCGTCATCTTTATTTTAATGTTAGGGCTTTTTTTACTTTCAGATTAAGTAGAATAGAAGTGCTATGACAAACACTCCCTCACTACTTCATCTTTCTTTTTTTATGTACATTTCATGTCATTATTACATTTTACAATCATTTAAAAAAATTAAAAGCATTAACATTAACATTTGAAGACACAATTATATAATTTTTTTGAAAAAAAGTGCTTGCGAAGATAATCCTCCTGTTCTTCATGAGTGAAATTTGGGAAAAGCACTACTAAATATAAATACTTTTATCCCATTTTCAATGTAGAAGCTAAACAGTATTTTCCTTTATTTCAAAGTATTTCCTTTTTGTGTCGATAGTGTATTTATAGTACATTTTTCAATCACTAAGAAATACCTGCATACTAAAAAAAATATTATTTAATATTCCTTGAAATCCTCTGTTGAAAGTCATCCAACTCCACTTGAAGAATCATAAAGTTGAATGTAAATTAAAAAATACATTAACAATATGATCCTTCTGTGGAAATGAAAGATAAACTCAAGATGATACCATCGTTCTTAATCATTACCTTGCACGTAGTAATTCCTTAATTAACCTATATTTCTTGTAATGGTTCTTTCGTCAACTCGTTATTATTTTCCATTTCAACTTAAACATAGTACATTTTATAATCATTTAAATATTTTTGATTTGTTTTTTAAAAATATCAAACATATACCCATTTGCATAATTTACCTCTGCTCGATATTCTTTCCTTCCTCCGTCAAAATTTATCCAACTCCTCTGGAGGGGACATAATGTTTTATGTATTTTTTAAATATACATTAATAACATGTTCCCTCTGAGAAAATGGAAGATATTCTCAAGATGCTTCCGCAGCACCGAAACATTACCTTGCTCATAGTTTCTTCGCCCGTATTGATTCTCTGAAACGAAACTAATCATCCCACGGGTGTGGTTTATATACTTTTTGGTTACTTAACAGTCTATGGGATCAATTTATTGCTCCTTCCACTTTTAACTCACGTTTTTCAGTTGACAGGTGTTCTCATATCCACTGTTTTAGTACATCACGTGTTTATGTAAACATGCCTCTTTCCATACTTTTTAACTTTTGTATAATTTCTAAAATACTTTATTTAAACTCGTTTTTCTTATTAAAGCATTTCTATAGGTTACTTTTTTTAATACGAGTATTAACATTCTTCCCCCTTTTTTTCCGACTTATTATTCTAGTAACTTCCCTTTTTTTTATTATTCTTCATTACCCTAAACCCCTATTTTCAGTGCATCCCATGCCAGAGATACTCTTTATTAAACTTTGAGTATTCTAATTTATATCCGAGTATTAATTTATTTAATTCCATTACTCCGAGTTTTAACACATTTATGTATCTAATATTTGTAATCTTTCTTTATACACTGCAAGGGATACTGTTATTTGTCAATAATCACACTGTGAATCAGTGTCCATTTGGGAAAATTGAGAGAGAATGATTTGGTTGGTTGATGAGTTTGCAGACACATAGGTACATGTACTGTTGTAGTGAGTTAGGCTTTAGGGCATGTAGTGCTTGAACCTCCTATGCACTATGCATGTAGTAGTCTAACGACCTTCACACTTGTGTTTCAGGCCTACAATTCCCTAGTTAGTATCCTTACACTCGAGCAAACACTCTGTGACTGCTTTTATAATCCCATAGTGACTCTTTCAGTAGCATGTAGTAATCCTTTAAGTGAAGTCCAAGGGATACTGTTATTTGTCTAGAATAACACTGCGAGTCAGTGTTCATTTGGGAAAATTGAGAGAGAATGATTTGGTTGGTTGATGTGTTTGCAGTGACATAAGTATATGTACTCTTGCAGTAAGCCAGGCTTTAGGGCATTCAGTGCTTCAAACTCCTATGCATTATGTATGTAGTGGTGTAACCACTTTCACATTTGTGCTTCAGGCCTACAAGTCCCCAGTCACTATCCATATACTCCAGCAAACACAGTGTGACTGCTGTTGCAATCCCTAAGTGACTCTTTCAGTACCATGTAGTAATTCATTCACTAAAGTAAAAGCCAACCAATTAAGAATTCACCCAGTGTCTTTCCTTATATTACTGTAATTATTCAGTCAGTAAGCATGTACTCATGCAGTGAGCCAGGCTTTAGGGAATGGAGTGCTTTAAAGTGCTAGGCATTATGAAGATCGGCATGCCTTTGGATATTTTGGCACTACTGATTAAGCTACATACAGAAAACTTTGGACAAGTCAGATGGAAAGCACAGGGCAATATTACCGCCAAGTTTCCAGTTGAAAGGGGCGTGAGACAAGGGTGTGTGTTGGCTCCAACCCTTTTCTCAGTTTACACCAATGGGGTGGTGAAGTATTTTGAGAATTTCCCTATGGATGCACCAACCCTAGCCGGCTCCAAGATCCCCCTTTTAATGTTTGCAGACGATACCCTCATCCTTTCGAAGACTAGTCAGGGACTCCAAAGAGCACTCATGAGGTTTGAGGAGTTTTGTGAGGACCATGTTCTCACTGTAAATGTGGACAAAAACAAATATATGGTCCTACAAAACAAAAAGAATCTTGTGGGTACTGTCAAAATGAACAGGGGAATTTTGGAGCAAACTGAGACATTTTCATATCTAGGAGTCACCATTGATAAATGTATCACCTGGAAGCCACAAATAGATTTGCTCATGATTAAGCATGCACAATTGTCCGGGGCACTCCTGAAGGAGCATAGGTTATCTTACACCAAACCAATTGCTCCCTTGTTGCAAATCTATAACACCAAAACTATTGCTGCAATCCTTTATGGAGCTGAGTTGTGGGGTTATGCGAATTTGGATAACTTGACGTTGGCCCAAAATAAGTTTCTCAGGTCTATAATTGGCCTTCCGCAATCTACCAAGTTACTATCCGTGTATTTGGATCTAGGTTGCCAGTTGATCAGTGATGTGGCTCATTGCAGGCCAATAGCCTTTTGGAGGAGGCTTTGGGTCACTCCTGAATTATCATGCTATGCATTGGCCTTACTTGAAGTAAGAGATCTAGATGTCTCTAGGAAAATCCCTTGGCTAAGGTTCATTAAAAACATACTTAGTGAGATGGGTATGAGTCGTCTTTGGACAGCGCCTGCCGAAAGCATGTTTCCAACCAAATCTGAGCTCAAGGCAGTGTACTGGAACATGTTAGTCTCAAAGTGATTCTCATCCAATATTAAATCCTCACTAAGCATGAGGCCTTCTATGAGAGTTATTGGGGTCTAATTACTTCTACAAGGGGTAGGAAACTGTACCATCAGTTCAGGGTGGGATCCCTACCAACAAATGCTTTTATGAACAGATGGTGTACTACTAATCGCAGCAACTGTCCCTTTTGTGAGGATATGAAGGAATCAGAGCCACATATCTTTTTTGTATGTCATTTGGATTACAAACCAAGGTCTAGATGGCTGAAACCCATTGCTGTAAACTTAGGAACCAGGTCTAGCAGCGACGCTTTTAGGATCCTGAAATCATCTTTGGAGGGTCCTATTGTCATCGCTGTTGCAAAGTTTTTGGACTGGGTATGGGTGGTATGCTGGAAAAACAAAATGACTGGCTTACTTCCATTTGATTAAGTGTTGTAGTTTTTTTCTCACAATCCAGCACTCTGCATTTGCACTTTACTGTATAAATAGTAATTGTGGATATGAAATTTTAAAATGTTCTGTTAAATTGGTGCGAACTAAGATTTTAATCATTTATGGCTATGTCATGAAGTTACAGGGCGATTGTTGTTAGTTTAGAAAACCCGCATTTGGTTATCCTCTGATTTTTATTGTTCTGTATTTTATATAACTTTTATGATTTTTTGCCAAAATCGAAATAAAGTTTTTGACCGACTGACTGACTGCTATACATTATGCATGTAGTGTTGTAATGACCTTCACATTTGTGCTTCAGGACTACAATTCCCCACTCACTATCCATACCAGGGGTCTCCAGCCAGTAGCTCGGGAGCTACTGGTAGCTCACCAGCACCCTGAAAGTAGCTCTCAGAGGTGAAGCCAAACCAAGCCAATTTCAGACATTATGTGTATATTAAAGAAGGCAGCACTGCTCATTTCACTACCCTTAAGAGTTATAGACAGCCAAACCAATGGCAGGGCCTGTTGATAACACTTAAACACACACTGTGGTGGTGCATCAATCAATCAGGGATGTATAGAGCGCACTACTCACCTATGTGGGTCTCCAGGCGCTGGGGGAGTGTGTGGGGGGGATTTGTGCAGCTTTGGTCGTTCGAAAAGCCAGGTCTTATGGCTCTTCCTGAATGCTTTCAGTGTGGGGCTTGATCTGATGCTGAGGCGGAGTTCATTTCAGGTCTTGGCCATGATGTAGAAGGGTGTGCCTCCTTTCTTGTTCTGTGGATGCAGAGGATTTTGGCCAAGGCCTGATCAGCGGAGTGGAGGTTTTGTTTGGGGGTGTAGAAGGAGATTGAGGTATTGGAGTTTGGTGTTGTGTAGGGCTTTATAGGTGTGTGTGAGCAGCTTGAAGGTTACTCTTTTTTCGACGGGGAGCAAGTGGAGTGCTCGTTTATGCTGGGTAATGTGGTCTTGTTGTGGAATGCTGAGGATGAGTCTGGCTGCGGCGTTCTGGACGGTCGAAAGTTTGTGGAGTAGAGATTTGTTGATTCCGGCATAGAGGGCATTCCTGTAGTCCAGCCTGCTGGTGATGAGTGCATGGGTGACGGTCTTCTTTGATTCGGGGGGTGGGTCTTGGTGAGTATGTGGAGGGTGTTGAAGCATGTGGAAGCTGCAGCGTTGGCCTATGGGTCTCTCACATGAATGTTTATCCACTTTAAATCTGAGTTGGGGAGACTTACTGCTGTGGTACTTTTGTTTGTGGCACACTGCATGTGATGATTTGAATTTTACTTGATTACAAGCATTTAATATTGATAAACGTTTTCCTAGCATTCTGCTGATAACTTCACCTAGAATTTTTGGGTGGTTACTACTGATAATTGTGCTTAGGGTGGTCATAGTGTAATGTTAATACATACCCCCAGCACGACCCCCTACACTACACAAACACCATATGCCTGCAGTTTAAGCAGCAGTGCAGAGGGAAGCACAGACTTCCAACATATGTATGTACATATGTTGCACCCCTGTGCTTCGGAAGTAGCTTAGCACGCTGTAGCTAAAGAGCTTACAGTGTCATGCTACAGCACTTCCTCATAGTTCTGCAGTTATACATTCACCATATACCACAAATGTATTCTTTAGTCAATTATGCAGTACGTATACATTTATGTATACTTTCAGACACTAGCATATACATTTAGCTCTTTCTTTAACCAAAGTAGTTAGGTCTGAAAAGAACTTTTTTTGTTTTTGTATTTTTTTTTTAATGTTTTTTTCTTTTTGTGGTTTTTTTAAAAAGAAAAAAAAGTCAACAGGACGAACAAAACCAAGAACTTTGAGGGAATAAAAAAAAAACTAGCATTGATGGTTATCAATTGGTCTACAAACTAGGTCTACTGATTACTCCCCATAACAAATTAAACGATTGCACTTCACGCAGTGCATTCTAACTTTCACAAATTGGGGACGTATTTCTGGTGGTGATGTTGAAGGTGATGACCCAGAGGTACTTGGTATTGCCGGTGGTGGAGGTGCATTTTGGCGCAGTCTTCTACATTCTTCGTGAGCATAGTTCACAGGATGCATGGATTGGAGGTGCTTGCGCATAGTAGCAGTGCCACAGGAGTATTTCTTGTTTGGATCTCCTCTGGACAGTACTGCCTGGCAAATCTTGCATGTTACTTTGGTGGCATTACATTTCTTTTGCCCCTCCGGAAAAGTAAAAAATGTCCATACGATGGATGCATATCTTTCGGGAGGGAAGGTTCTGGTAGAAATTGTTCAGCAACAAAATCATCAGAATCAGATGATTCTTGCAGTGGTGTAGCCATTTGTATCTCCAAAAAAGGAATTCAGGTTTACAATGAAGAAAACGTGACTTTCTTTTCAATACAGGTCTTCTCCTAAGGAAGGTCTAAGAAGAGTAATTAAAATGGGTAGGGTTCTTTAATAGTTAGAACAGTAAGTGTTATAAACCAATCAAATCTCTTTTTTTTGGTCACATGGGATCCGCGTTGGGTGCGTACACGCAGCACGCACCTAGCGCGACTTCGCGAAATTGCATTTAAAAGTAATATAAGTTTATTAAAACTAAAAGAATATTTTTTTTGGGCCTTAATATTCTTATTAAATACATATATATATCTCTTTGTATATCGAAAAATTTTGTGGAAGTCTTGCGCCCACTGCGTTGAATACGCAGATGACGTCATGCGGAATCGCGCGCGTGTGGTGTGGTGTGGTGTGATACGTATATGTTGCGTATGCGCTTGAAGTTACGTACGGGTCGCATAGCAATCGCGCATGAAAATACGCACCTATCGCACACCCTACGTGGATCCTGCAGAGCAATTGTAAAATGGTAGCTACGTTCCACCAGTAGTTGAGAAAGGTGTGTTTTGCATGCGCGACTCCTCAAAAAAATTGGAAAAAAGGACAAAAGAAAATATTATAAAAATATTTTGAAAAATATAAACAAATATATATATATATTATATATATTTTTTAAAAAATATTTAAAATATGTAATGTAATCTAAAAAATGAGATATCTAAAAATAAATAGATTAAAAAATGTAGTAAATCAGTATCAAATAAATAAATATAACAATACATTTAAAAATTGTCATTGAAAAAATCTCAAAATAACTGAAAAAAAACAAAGGTTTCAGGCAGGTTATAGTTAGGAATTATTATTTAAAAAACCTTATAAATTCACTGAAAAAAACATAGGTTTCAGGGGTGTTATAGTGAGCTGGACATTTCACTCGTACAAAACCATTGAAATTCCACCGTTATAGTTAGTTCAGCTAACTCTAACTCGCGCGCCCGCAATGCACTGCTGATGACGTCACATATTACATCACTCATGACATGGTCAGTGACATCACTCATGACATCACTCATGACATCTCAAATGACATCACTGATGACATCATCCTTGTGACAGAGTGGCAGATCTCCTCTCACACTAATATAACCTTTGATACACACACTCAAAAATAGAAACTGAGATTTTCCAAACAATGGACATACCAATACCACTTACAACACACCTATTTAGTAATTCTAAGTTCTACACACACATCCACTCATTCACCAACAGTCCTATACAGACACTCATACATGTACTCACTCATCATATGTACTCATACACCTATACATCCTGTTACACAATGACACTCATCCATAGAGTTCATCACACACATAGTCACACATGTAAACAAAGTATCAAACATCCATTAAATTGCATATACAGTTATACACACACCACCACACTTACTGGTACAGAAACTTACATGTACTTACTCTCTTAAGCAATCATTTATAGAAACACAGACTAAGTTATACAAGAACTCTACCAATCTCTCACTCTCACATATACTCACTTATATACACCAGAACTCACATATACTAGTTTAAAACATATGCAGTTACTCATAAAGACACTATTGAGATAGTCATTCACTCACTAATACACCCATACACACACACTCCTCCACCTATATAGTCCTGCACACATAATGTCTCAACACATACAAACAGTGACACACTCATTCATGCATCTATGCACAAAGTAATACCCCCCACTGAACCATACAGACACTCAGAAACTCATACTGATACTCGAAAAACCAACTAATAACCTATATAGACACTCATGTAGCTACTCACCAACCCATGCAGCCACCTATACACAAAGTGAGAGACTGATACAGATATTTATATATTTAAACTACTCACTAACCCATGTATTCACTAAGATACACTTAATCAGTCCATTATACCATCAATTTTACAAAACAAATCATCCATTTAGACACTTATATACCCACTTATTCTTCCATCGACCTTGAGATATATACAGATATAAAACATATTTAATTTTCAGAAAAACACACATTCACTGGATGATGTCATCAGTGATGTCATCAGTGATGTCATTTGAGATGTCATCAGTGATGTCATGAGTGATGTCACTGACCATGTCATGAGTGATGTAATATGTGACGTCATCAGCAGTGCATTGCGGGCGCACGAGTTATAGTTAGCTGAACTAACTATAACGGTGGAATTTCAATGGTTTTGTACGAGTGAAATGTTCAGCTGACTATAACACCCCTGAAACCTATGGTTTTTTCAGTGAATATATATATCTATATCTACCGCAACCAATATAACGGGGGGATTGCTCTCCCTGACAGAAGGTCATACTATTACGCAGCACATCTGATAGTAATTAATGAGTGGGGCAACTTGCAAGGGATGCACCTGGCATAGGCACTGGAACGGTGACAATTTCAGACATGCAGGCACCTACACTACTTATATGGGAGCAAGGGCTCCAGAGACTTATTACCGGCTGCCCAAAGAACAGTGGAGGCGTGGAAGGGTATAGAGAAACAAATGGGATGGTATAGGAAAGCCACGATGGAAACCATGTTATGGGAAGGTGCATGCCTCCCAGAAATAGGGAAATTGAGGGGATTTAAAGCTTGGGACACGATCGGAATATCCAAATTAGGTGACCTGATAGAGGATGGCACCCTGATCACATTCAACACCCTGCAGCGAGACTTCCAACTGAGTAGGCAGGCAAAGATACAAATATCTGCAACTGCAGCACGCTTGGAACGCTGAGGGAGTAGATATAACGAACACACGAAGTATGCACCACTAGAGGAAAAGAAAAATACCAGAGAAGGCCATTTTCTGGACATATAAGACCCTCAGAAACTCCATTCAGCAATTGTCTCAGAAAACTGCATTTCTTCTGGCCATTACCTCGACCAGATGCACTGGTGAGCTACAAGCATTTTCAGTCAAAGAACCAAGTTTATGTTTTTTCAATATAGCTCTGAGGAGAAGTCCAAGATTCATGCCTAATGTTCCTTCTTCATTTCATCTGAATCATCAAATTTTATTACTGACATTTGATACACACCTACCTTTTGAAGATTTAACTGGGCAAGATTGAAAATGGAAAAGTCAGAAGAACATTTTGTAACTTTTAGTCAAGCCAACAAAGGGAAAGCTTTGCCAAAACATACCTTAGTAAAATACATTATTTTCTGCTTCACAATAGCTCATATAACGATTTGTCGGGCTTTGTAGGATGGGATCAAGTGTCCACGAAGGCCACACCTGCTTCTCTTTATGCCAAAATACTATTGAAGGACTAGAACAGCTTCTGTAAGACAGCAACATAGAGCAAAACACGTTATTTTCTCATACATTACTGAATATCTAATCCAGAACAGAAAAGACTGTTGGATAACAGTGCTTAACTCTTTCCTCAAGGCATCCCAATTCCTGCCTAACACTGGTTTATTGCGTACTGCTTTGATGGTCCTAATTCAAGCATGTGAATCTATGAAATTTGTAATCCTTTAAAAAAAGTACGTTACCTACCTGTAAGTACCATTCAGCAGCTTTAGTCCTTCATAGATTCACATGGCCCACATGCCTCCTTATTCCCGGCTGTTTATGATCAGATTTAAAATGTATCAGTTACACAGATTGCCTTCGATGCCTTAAGAAAGATTTTTTCCACCTGAGATGGACAGTTCTTTGATTGGTGAGGCTAGCCAAAGGTTTTATTAGGAGTTGATGGCTGACAGTGTTGAATGCTACTGAGAAATGTAGTGAAATTGGCATCATCACCTAGCATTCTGTATATTTGGAAAGTTTTCTGCAAGAAAGATTTTCCATGAGAATTAAGTTTGCTGTTCTGATTGTATGGTTATATTTCCTCAATTGTTGCATGTAACAAAGGTTCTCTTTTTGTTCATACTCCACTTGCCACTTTGTTCTAAAGTTTTAAATAGGAGTTTTTCTGCTCCTTATTTATCATTAAACCGTTTACATCCAATATATTTTGGAGTAAGTGAGCGATTACAACGAGATTCTATCTCACACACTACATTTGTTATGATGTTTAATTAGATTTTTCTACTGGATAATCTGATGCTTGTGACTGTACAACTCTTGACCTACCTTTGGCTATACTTATTTTAAATCTGTCTCTGGTCTAATTTTTCCAGTTTCAGGTGGCGTTTCCGGAATTCTGCTCATTTAATTTCTTGGGAGCCTGCATCCTTGGAATTTTAAAAGGAATTAGAAAGTGGTCTGACCAAGCAACCACCATCAAAATGTTGATCTTTAGGCAATCAGCAGTGTAAAAGATCAAATCAAGGGTATGTCCCCTTTAGTGTGTGGGTCCAGTTATCCCACGGCTAAAGCTACACCTAGTACAACTAGCAAAGTCTCTGATCCCATTACATGCCTCCCCGGGTTACTGATCCTTAACAATGCATGAAAAGTAGTATACACCTTCCTTTGGAGACAAACTTTTTTTCCGGAGCAAATCAGAATTTACACTTGGCAATATAAGGTACATTAGGTTTAATAGCCCACTGCTATTTCCTCATTAAGAAAACAAAACAAAATGGAAGGAATTGACACACAAAAGAGTAAAAGCAGCATATGCCTGCAGATTCGTAACAGCACTCGGCCAGAATCAGACTCATTTGAAAAGCACTCTGGCTGTTTGACCTCAATGCTTGGGCGCCAAGTTATAAATCAAAGCTACAGGTGATGGCCTATAATTATGAGGATGTCCTTTAATACATTTGTAATGCCCTCAGTGGTGGGAAATAACTGCTGTTCAAAAATGGCACCCACAATTTTGGGCCTGAGCCTCGAATAGGACACTTTACCCCACACAGTTTTACTCCACGAGCCATTACCCGGCAGTTTTTGCAGCGCAAAATCTTTTACAACGCAGGGCTTTACACCACAAACTATTACAACACATTCCCCATTACAACGCAATTTACTATTCTAACTCCACCGTGGCGTTACTTTGGGGAATGCGTTGTAATAGTTTGCCAATCCTACTGTTCAATGGCCAAAGTTCATTTTCACAACACAACTCAACCTTCAGAATACTTTTCGGTATTCCCGTCCTTCAAACAACTCCAAAGGGAAGCAACAGTTCTGTGCAATATAAATCCTAGAACTGCATATCAAGATCCAACCTACAGCAACGTAGAATCATAATTCTATGGCAAAGACGCTGTTGGCTATGAGGAAAATGAATACCGGAAATCTAAAATACACACTGCATCTCCAAACTATGTGGAACTTCACACCTGTTGAGAAATGTAGTTGGAACACAAGAGTACATTATTTAGCCACACAAAGCTTCTCTCCAGACAGTGGTGACACTCTGCAAGGACCAGCCTTTCCTTCTCTGAGAGAGAATTAACATGAGCGGATTCGGAGTACTGTTCCGCACCCTTGCAAACAATTAAGTGGTGAGCCATGTCTCCATCCATGTGTGTCTTGCATCCAATTTGAGCAACAAACGTGGGGCAAAAAGATTAGAGGGAGGTTTTCATGACCACCCTACAGAGCTAATCCAATCGAATTCCCCAAAACGGCACATTTATCTGACAGTGCTTGCATCTAAAATTTTATGTACCACATACTAATTTTCAAAAGTATAAGGCAACAATATCTCAATCGGATTCAATTGGACAGCAGATATATTTGCAATTGCAACACATTACAAAGGATCTGGACAAGAAAAGAGAGGCTCACAATTTTTTGGTTTTTGAAAGTGCAAATAGCATTATATATTTGAAAGGCAATATTGGCAAAACAATCAAAGAGAGTAAAATAGTGAACAGCACTCATGGCAAGTAATGCAGTGGCAACCCAAGGGGGCTTTGTACACTACGTGATAGTGAGACAAACAGTGACGGCGCGAGTGACATAAGGATGAAAAAACAGCGATCGGCGCAGACAAAGAAATTTTTTGGAACACAATATATACAGATTGTGGGTTCCTCCTTGATGAATGAGTAATAGTAGTTAATTTGGGAACCAAAGTAGGTAATGCGCCATGAGTTGCGCTGCAGTGCAGGTCGACGGCGTTTCGATCCTATTGATTTAGGATCTTCATTAGTAGATCGGGAGATCTACTAGTCGGATTCTTTGACCGCTCCCTGACCGCCGGATTTCTGACAGCGCTCACTCCACACGCCCACGGTGCCCGCACTGGGCCTACTCAGCGGATCGCCCGATCATGTTTTAATCCCACTCCTCCTGAACGGGGCTCCGTTCGCGCATCCTTTCCCTTTCCCAGTGGAAACTATACCCATCTTTCACAGAGAGGGCGTTGTGACAAAGGTTTAGTTGGGAAACAACCTTAACAACACGGTCATTACATCGCGTTCCCTTTACAACGCAGTTGTTACAATGACCGTGTTGTTACATCGCAGTACATTACAACGCAAGTCGTTACAACGACTTGCTCTAGATGGCGCTCTACACTAAGGAATAGTCTAATTTACTATTCTAATGCCTTACCTACTGTTGCACACACTGGAGTTGGAATAGTAAATTATACAATTCGTAAGTCCATCGCGTCATCTAGAACAAGTCATTGTAACGACTTGCTTTAAATGTACTGCGATGTAACAACGCGGTCGTTGTAACGACTGCGTTGTAATCACATGCGTTGTAAACGCATGCGATGTTATGGTATATATTCCTTTAGTTCGTTATTATTTTCATATCTATCCATAAAAGAAAATGTTTTTTTTATTTTTCTATGCTTCTGTGGCACTTGAACTTGTTGCACTTAAATCGAAGTGAGAAATTAAACTGACATTGAGCTACTTCAAAGGATGAGCAACTTTATTTTTACCAGCAAGTGCAGGAAAGAATCAATTGTCGATAGCATTGTGAAATGGATCCTGTAAGCTGCAAAAAAATAATAAATAGACAGCGGTTGCACCTCATGCCAGAACTGTATGGACATCAGAACAAAGGAGGGGCAGGGAGCTGCCAGCGATGAAATGCTTCCAGATTGTGCCTATAACAGGTAGAGAGCCAAAAAGAAGCATTCTGTCTAACGCTCCACTCTGGAAGCTAACAGGAATTATTGACTATGTGAAATAATTAATACTTACATACTATAAAACTACTACCAGAGAGGTCTTCATTGTACATATTTTACATATTGCTTCCTTAGTGACGGGAAGTCACACAGACTGCTGCAGTCAGAGCACATCTCTGTGTAAGGACATATTCATCCTTTTTAATTCTAGATTAGGAGATATCACTGTGTCAGAGGAAGAGGTATCAGTATGGATATTTGCCTCTGACCCAACTGCAACTGAACTTTACCAGGGTGATCATTTGTTTCAAACTTTAAAACTGGGACAACCTCTTGAAATTTGCATAATTTCTTCCTTTAGAACCAGCCATGGAACTCCTCTTCTGCACCTCAAAGGTCAAGGAAACTACTGTGGAATTTACAAAGTAACAAATACCCAATTTATAATATGGTTAGAGCCATTAATACTCAGGTAGGAAACAGTGCATGGCAGCCAAGCAAAATGAAGCCATAGGCAGTAGCCTTATAGAACAAAATCACTTAAAGGAGTGAAGTGGTCAGATTCGGGGCCTAAAAGCTCAAGGTCTCTCAACATCATTCTTTTAATTACCTGAACATTGCCAGAAGCCGCGCCCCGCAACCCTTGTGACTTTGACGCACGCCATTAACTCCCTGCATGCTATTATACCATACGCCCCAGGAGCGCCAACTCTACACACCGGCGCAGCGACTCGCCCCGCCCTCCCCCCAGACTCCCCCCCACCCCACCAAGTTCGCCCCTAAGTTTTTGAAAGAGTTAGAAAAGTTTAGTTTGGAGGGGGTATCCCCCCCTACCACTGGTTCATGGGAAGACCTATAGATGACAACGTCACGACAACACATGCAGCTATGGATTGCGCCAACTCTGTCGGTGCTCCCCGCAACGACCAAATAACAGTTGCTACACCACGAGGTCACTACCTTGCCGAGAATAGCAGACCATTCACCATGGACAGTCTTCGCTCTTCTCAGGGGCGAACAACCGACCCTGTAGGGGATCATGAGGTAAACGCTACTGGATCACACGGTTAGGTGTGGTCGAAGGACACGGGACCACCGAATTTGGTAGACTACTGAGCGCTTTCTCTGGAACAATGTACCTATGGTCATGCATTACTGTACCGTATAATCACTGCCATGTTGGTTGTAAAATGCAAACCAAAACCCAATAAACAAATTTAAACAAAAAAACATCATTCTTTTAATTTCAAAGAAAGCCACACAGGCCTCTACAGGTAGGTAATCTTCTACTACCAGTGCTGCTTCTAAGAAGACCACCTTTCACCCCAAATCGAAGTCTCTTGTCCACCTTGCCAGTTCTGCAAGACACAACCAAAAAACCTGCATGGTTTCCCTTAGAAGCGCTTAACTCTCCTGGGAAAGCGTTCCAAAGAATAATGACCATTTATACCCATTAGGAGGCTGACTTCACTCTTTTCACCCAAAGAGTACTGTTGTGTTTTCACAAATAAAACTAATGACGTACAAAAAGGTAGTAAGGCTAATTACCGCAGGCCACAGCATAATAACTGTCAATAATGGAACGCTCAATAAGCAGCACTCAAACATTCCAAACTCTTAACTTTAGTTAAACAATGTGAGAAGATCGCCTGGTATACGATGTCCACTAATGTATGTGGGCACCTTGCACCAGTCCAGACAACCCTTATGGTGATTTAAGAGGCTTTAGACAACTTAAGAAAGCACTCCGCAGGCTTAGTCCAGAAGGACTGTAAAGCAGCTCGTTTTTACCAGAATGCAATCTTATAGTATAGATTAGGTATTTATGAAAATATTTATTCATTATCGAATACTCTCTGACACGTTTAGATATTTCCTAACCTGGAGATAAACACAATGCACAATAGTACTTTGATAGAAATACAGTAAGTAGCTCATAATACACAGTGGGCCCCAAGGGAGGACCAAACCATATACTAAGAAAGTGGTATGAGAACCACCACTCGGATCAAAACAACGTCAAGAGGATGTAGAAGTGCTGGGGACCCAAGGTGAGTGACTAGGAACCTTACAGAGAGCTTGTGCAGTGCAGGAACACGACCCCGTGCTCCGTACAACTCTATGTGTAAGTCACTATTGGAACTTTAAAGATTAAGGACCCTTCCCAGTGGACCCCGAAGCAACTCGATGGAAGACAGAAGGTTGGAGAGCCACCCCACCAGTGGATACCCTAGTACCCACATTACCTGCACCAGGGAAGCCGTCAAATGTGAAGTGATGTTGGAAACCGCCGTCAAACCCAATGGAGGACTTCAGGAAAGTGCGGCTGCTGACGAAGGAGAAAGTGTCTGGTGGAATCCGAAGGAGGATTCTAGTTGAGAGGTACCTGCAAGAAGAGGGGACAGAGTCTATGTCACTCATGACTGACCGGGAGATCTGGAAAACGAATGCCCACCAATGTGTGAGTTTCAGGAGAGTTGACGAGGACCTTGACTCTGCAGCTGTGAGGACCAGGTGACACAGAGGAAGACCAGGAGCTGTGCATAAGCTGTCCCACATCAGATGTCGAGTGCTATGGGGGTCGGTGTCCGGCGGGAGCACCAATAAGCCTTGGCAAATGCAACCAACACAGATGTTGAAGAAGGTGCAACGTCTGGACCAGCAAGGTCCAGGGGACTCACCACAAGCAGGGGAGTCAGGCCAGGCCCAGAACAATCAGGGGAGCCAAAAAGAAACAAAGGTGACCCTCAAATGGACACACAGGCCGGAGGCACCGGAGTCGCAAGAGGACCTCAAGCAGTTCACCAAAAGATGCAGGCCACAATGC
Organism: Lissotriton helveticus; assembly: GCF_964261635.1. Taxonomy (NCBI): domain Eukaryota; kingdom Metazoa; phylum Chordata; class Amphibia; order Caudata; family Salamandridae; genus Lissotriton; species Lissotriton helveticus. Next base: position 433,813,627 of record NC_136072.1, on the reverse strand, counting down.
ACAATGATGCAGTATGGCCAAAGATTCTGATCACTAGAGGTGCTTGAGGTTGGGGCTACTTGGAGTCCGAAGATCTTCTCTGAAGGAAGCCAACAAGCCTTTGCAACTGCAAGTTGACGAGGTGCACAGGGGATCAGTCATTGCACCCCCACAAGGGATACTGGCCTTAAACTTGGTGAGAGTGCAGATCAGGCCTCGGGAGCTGTGGAGAACCACCACTTGTGTTGCAGAACCTTTCGGAGTCTGGAGGAGCTCAAGATCAGCAGACTGATTAACTTAGTTGCGGTGCCTGCAAATGCAGGTAAGTGACTCCTTCCCTTCAAGGGAGATTCCTTCAGGTGTCTTTGATGACCACAGGCCTTGGAAGGTTCCTGGATGGTGCACAGACAATGCAGCAGACTAAAAAGGAGGCAAATTCAAGCCCAAACGAAGTCCAGAGTGTCCAGAAAGTAGAAGTAGAAGTGGTGTTTGATCTCAATCTTGTCCAATGCCGAATCTAGGGACCCACCCACAGGTAAGTTCTTAAGTACCCTTAGGGAAGGGTTGGGATGATTCAAGGGACCCTCCCAAGGAAGGGTCTGGACAGGGGAAGGTTACTCCCATGTCCTTTGTCTAGTTTTGCGCCAGTGCAGGAACCAACGGCTCCCAGTACTGGTTTGAAATGGAATATGCATGTGGACACCAAATGTGCCCCTCATGCAGGCTGAGGGGCGCTGGAAATCTGATGTTTTCAAATAGTTTTCAGAAAAAATAATGACCACAGATGATTGTGGGCACATCAGACTTGTGAGGAAAAATCATTATTAAAAGACGACGTTTTTGGAACTGATGATAAGCTTGTTTTAAACATTTTGATCGTTATTACAAAATACTTAATGTGTTTTCTTTGTTAAAAAATAGTTTCTATTTGTGTTGAAATGCGTGATATTCCTAAAAATTTATATTGTTGTAGGCAAGTGCCTTTTCCAAAGACGAACTAAAGGTTTCTCAGTTTTTTCTTTTTAACTAAATGTATTTTAAACTTGAACTTTCAGCCTAACTTTTTGTTGATATTTTGGGGAATTGAATGCCTTCTATCAGAACCTAATAATAATAATAATAATAATCTTTATTTGGATAAAAGAAAATATCCTTAAAAGCATTTCACAATGAGAGAAAATATCCTTAAAAGCATTTCACAGTAGATCAGCAGGTCAGCATTGTAATATGAAATTCCGGAACATATTATGCAACAGTTAATCAATAAAATTTGTCCAAAGCCTGTTGCTCTATTTCTGTAGTACTTTAAAAAATGAAGCAATTTTATAGTAGCCAAAAATTACACTTAATACTATGGCAAAAGAATTTTATGCACTGTCATTTGGCGGCTTACAATTCATAAAAAACAAACAAATTTAAAAGAAAGAATTGCTTGTGCAAAAACACAGTCCAAATGGATAAGTCGCTAGTCAGTAACATAAATATGATAAAATGCGACTGGTTGTAAAGCATTTTCGTTTTTTTTTTTTTTTTTAATCAAAATTCAGGCTAAAATGCAGCTTAAATTAGACAGCTAGACAGGGGAGAACAGGGGTTACTGGTCCTACCGCCTTAATCGTAAAGGTGCTGTATGCATGCCGAATGTAGATTGTGAAGGCAATATTTAGAGCTGTATTTTCAGGGCACAGGGAGGTGATGATTGCCTGTCTACAAGTCCGAACGCCCAACCTGTTCCACTCTGCTTTAAGATTGCGTCTACGTTGGGACATGAGGGCGGGACATAAGCAGGTCACGTGCTCTAGTGTTTCGGTTGCCTTGCCGCACCCTCTGCATGTTACATCTTCCGTGGAGCGCAGCCATGTAGGCAAATTTTTAAGAATCGCCAAACCCCCAGTCTAATGGCCAGAAAACTGCGTTTTAAATGCAGTGAATAGGTACAGGAGAGATAGGTGGCGGGGGATATGCGTCCATAGGAATTCATGACTGACCAAGCGTGACTGTGTTTAGAGAGGTGCGCTTTGTCAATAATGAGTGAGCACATTCTGACACTTTTTTTAATACAGGTTTTGAATACGGTCGTGCTGGGGTTGAGGGCCCATAGGTCGCCCGCCGACATTTCACGAATAGAGTCTGTGAAGAGGCGGCCATACGAGCCCCCTGGATTTTTCTGGCTGATCTCAGACCGAGCTAAGGACTCTAAAGTGCCTGTATCTGCTTTTCTAAGTTTGTGACAGAGATTTAAGAATGTGCCAGTATTGGAGGCCTCGTAATTTAGTAAGCCCAGTTCTAGCCTGATCTGGGCAGCAGAAGCAGATTGGGGCAAGTGGAGGACTTTTTTATAGATCTTGGTCACAAGTTGGTTTAAGGTTGTATTTAGTTTGCCCCTAAATATCTCTATGCCATACGCTAAAGTAGGCCCACTTTTTGCTCTCAGGATTTCCAGTAGGAATGAGAGTGTTGGGCCGGACAACTCTTTAGCGAGCTTAGATAAAGTGACTTGTAGGGTCGTAGCTTTTGCTGCGACCTCGTCACGCTGTTTGGAAAAGTTACCCCTAGAGTCAAAATGAACCCCCAGGTATTTGTATGTGCGTCCTGTTGTTAAGCTTTTGTTGTTATAGGACCACACACCACCACAGTTACGTTTTCTCCCGAAGGTCACCACTTGGGTTTTCTTTAAGTTTACCTCGAGTTGGTTCTTAATTGTGTAGCTGTGTAGCTTGTCCAAAAGCCTTTGAAGCCCGACCCGTGTAAGACTAAAGAGAACCAGGTCGTCGGAATAGAGAAGATTGCTTATTGCAGAGCCTCCGATCTTGGGGGGGTGGCTATTTATTTTGTTAAGTGTGACCGACAGATCTGCTATAAACAGGTTGAAGAGCAGGGGGGCCAGCACGCATCCCTGTTTGACACCTCTAGAAGTAAAAAATTTCCGTGAGAGATGTGTGCCAGTCCCCAACTTCACCTGGACCCATGTGTGTGAGTACAGTTGGATTATCGCGTTTAGAAGTTTTTCTGGAATCCCCCATTTTTTTTGTTTTTCCCATAGCGCTGCCCTTGGGACCCGATCAAACGCGGCTTTGAAATCAACAAAACAACAGTACACAGACCTGGAAGATGAAAGCGATTTGTCAATGATTAAAGACAATGTGAATAGATTGGTCATGGTCCCTGAGTTGGCCTTGAAGCCTGTTTGGTTCATTGGTATCAGTTCTCGAAGGTCCGCCCATGCCCTCAGCTCCTTCAGTAGAATTCCTGCATAATGCTTGGCCTCGATGTCAAGGAGGGCAATTAATCTGTAATTGCTTGGGGTGGCACGGCAGCCTGATTTGTGAATTGGGTGGATTATTGCCCCACGCCAGGAATCCGGAACAGTTGAAGTTCTCAGTGCAAAGTTGAACAAGTTGGTTAGGTGCCCCGACCAAAGAGCTATGTTAGATTTGAACAAACTCTGGGGTAAGCCGTTCGGGCCCGGGGCCCCCTCTGATCTTGCTTTCGACACTGCCTTGGTGACCATTTCTTGAGTGATCCGGAGATCTTCACTGCGGGAGTCTGCACAGTTTGTGTTCTTGCGCATGCAGGTGCTTGGGGGAGCTTCTGCCACTATAAGTAAGCGCTTTCCTGTTGGCGCAGTGTTCTCCGGGGACCTGAAGTGTTCAGTCAGGAAGGCAGCCCAGTCTGATTCCTGTATGTTTGCCGACCCTGCGTTTGATGGCCCTGAATTAGAGCGATTAATTAAGGCCCAGAATTTTCTCGTATTACGTTTTTTGCTTTCCCAAAGAAGTTTGGCCCAAAAATTATTTTGATGCCGTCGTTTGTCTTTTTGTGCGGCCATTCTGAATTGTTTTTGCGCTGATTTGTACTCGTGCCTGAGATCGTTGTTTCCTGGATTTTTTGTAAGTGCCCGCAAGGCGTTGTTCCTGGCTTTCTTAAGCGCCCTTGAATGGATTGAGAGTGAAAACTGCCGGATGGAACTAGTGTTATGCTGATTCTGTTTGGTGGGAAAAAGTGTGACCAATTGTGAGCAGAGTGTCGTCCATACGGCAATCGGTGAGGTCGTCTGGTCTGTGTCGCCGTTGATTAGAGCCAGGCTTGCCTTCGTGATGTTGGGGCTTATATCGTCGCTCTATCTTAGGCGCTTCAGGTTCTCAGTGTAGATCCCAGTACAGGTGGTTAAAGCAGATATATGATACTCTGGTTTTGTGTTGAGGGTGATAACCTGTGGACGGTGATCACTTTCCTGTCGCGGTTGGATGCTGAAGCTGTCCAGATGGTGGAGCAAGGCTGAATTACAGACGGTATAGTCCAGGTAGGATTGCTTATGCCCATTTGACCAGGTCCATTTTGGTGGGATGTCGTCTGACGATCTTCCGTTCATTACCAGGTATCCAGCGCTATAGAATTGCAGCACGCAGAGTTCGCCCAGGGCACAGTAGGCCTGGTTTGGAGGCTTAGATTGAGTTGGCACCTCAGGTAGTGTAGGTGGAGAAAGCCCGTCGTAGTCAGCCAGCTTGCCCTGGAAGAGGTTGGTGTTGAAGTCCCCTGACACGATGCAGTCCGAATCGGGATGGTCCCCGGCTAGATCGCTCATGATTTTAGATAAATGTGCCAGGTGGACCTTTTTTGTGCGTGTACTTGGATTGATGTAAACATTGAGAAGTAGGAGCGAGCGTTGCTTGGACCATGATTTAATTTTAACACAGAGTAACCAATCCTCCTCAAAACTTAGCGGGACAATCAGACCTTTTAAGTTATTTGAAACGTAGATTGACAGGCCCCCTTTTGGATGGCCGTAACGGTGGTCTCTGATTCCTGGTTTCCATAGTTCGATGAACCCAGTGACTGGACTGCTTTGGATAGCCCACGTTTCTTGCAGGGCTATAAGTGTATGCCCGTAAATAAAGGAGTGTGTCTCTAGGTTGGCCATTTTATGCTGGAGGCCGCTGATGTTCCATGAACACAATGTGAAGATGGGATCTGCCTTAGTACTTGTTGCGGTAGCAGGTCGTGATGGTTGGGGGCTTGCTTGTACTTGTGCTTTGTAGTTTTGGTCCGCTGGGAGAACTACCTGCGGTCAGTCTGTTTTACCGCTTGCCAGGACAGCCGGAAGCCATCCCCATCCTTGAGTGTTATCATGGCCAAGTTCCCCGATTGTAAAGCTTGTCTTTGGTTCTGTAGTTCCCAGCGCGTTTTTCAGAATGGAGTACGGTTTGGCTTTAGACCCGGTTGAGAGGATTTCTACTTTTGTTACTGCGCCTGACTGTTTTAATAGCGCTGTGGGGTAGCCTGGGGTAGAGTAAGGATGGATTCTGATTCCCCAGTCTCGGAAGGTGACTTTACGGTCTAAAAACACACCTGCCCAAGAGGGCGATCTAAATGACACCAGGGTTACCTCGGATGGTTGTGTGCCTCTTGGGGGAAGGAATTCAATCGAGTGTATGTCATCCGATGATAGTGCCTCAAGACCCGGGATGCCTTTTACTAGTTTTATTATATTTGACCTGTTGAGTGTGTCGTGTCTCCCCTTTGATTTGTATTCGGGGACTAATAGGATCGAAGTATGTTTTAAATCACTTTTAATCCCCATAGAGCAATGGCTTTGGTTTGCATGGGGGACATTGTCGGCGGAGGGGCCTAAGTTAAATCCTCGTGGGGATGGAGGCTGATGTCGCAGTCCTGGCCTCCGGGTCTGCCTACTTTGTGGGGAGGTTAGGTTGTGGTTGAGGATTGTTTTTGAAGGGATGATATCGGTGTTTAGTTTTTCCGGCGCTGACTGGGGGGGTTGCAGGGCTGATTGGGGTTGTGATGCCAAGCCTGTACACCTCTGAGTGGAAAGTTCGTTAGGGTGAGGCCTTGGTTTTTCTATGGCAGGCTGTGGCTCGGGTCCCGCTATTTGCGCGGGTGCCTCTGTTAGACCAGTTGTCCTATTTGAGTCATAACCATAATTAGGGGGCTTTTGGCAAGGACTTGGGGGTGAGTCCCCTTTTAAATCACCGTGACTAACATTTGTTGGGGTTGGAGGTGGAGTTGTGGCTTCCTTTTTGGGTGCCGTTAGAAAGACAGGAAATAATTTCGGGGGAGCGGCTGATTGATTTGCTTTTAGTTTATTTCTTTGTTTGCGCTGGCGTTTGCGCTCTCTCTTGCTGCGGGGTGGCATGGGGGCAAACGGTGTTTCTAGGTCGGAAGATTCAGGAGCGGCCTGGCTGACCGGCACCCCTGGCGCGTTAGGGCTGATGTTGTTTACTTGCCCGTTTGAAGTCGAGGCTATGGCTGGCACCGGAGTCCCTGTCGGCGTTTGGGATTGGGGAGTTTTTGTTTGATTGCTGCACTGGACTATTTGGAGATCTTGTTCCCCGCTTGCCTGGGGCGCTGTTGCGAAGGGTATCAGAGGGATGTCTGATTCTAAGGACAATTTTGCGGGGAATTGCGGTTGGTAGTGAAGGGTTTTGGGTGGACCGCCGTCCTTCAACAGCTTGACCTCGTTTATTACAGTGGATAGGAAATCAGGCAATGAAGAGAGTGAATCGATAATGGGAGAGCAGCAACAAACCGACTGTACCAGTTTTGAGGATGATTGTGCATCTTTGATTAAGATGTTAAGTTTATCTAGTTTGTTATCAATTCCTGCTGTGAATACTGCTAGCGTATTCAAGAGGTCGACCTGCATGTCCAATTTGTCAGAGTGGTAATTTAATGCTGTAACTGTCAGTTGGAAGGTTTGAAGTAATTGAGGCCAGAGGCTCGGTGTTATTGGGGCTTCTTGGAGTTGGGAAACTTTCGGAGTTGGGTTAAGGTTATTTTGCGGGTTTTTAAAGAAAAAGGACAGGTCCGCTAGAAGTTGGTCATTTGAGTTGGATTTTTGGGGGGATCTTGATGGGGTTATTGTTGCTGTTAGAGGTGAAAATAAGCATCGTTGGTGACTGGGCGGGACCGGGCTTCCCTTGGAGGGACTGAGGGTATGTAATAGCGGGGGATTGACTGTGTCGTTGAAAAGGACCTGGTGATTTTGCTTGTGAATTTGTGGAAAAATTAGTTGGCGATGAGGCGCTGGAGTAGCCTCCTTTAGTACAACGGAGTGTTGAGGAGATGGGGTCGCTGACTGTAATGCAGGGGGGAGTGAATCGTGAGTAGAGGTCGGAGACACTGTGGGGGGGGTTGGGAGCAGCCTTCCTCTTGCTTGTTGGGGACGTGAAGTCGCTGAGGCTGTCTCAGAGAGGGTTGGTTGCTTGGGAATGGGTCTACCGGTATCATCCCTCTACCCTCCCAGGCTGGACTCTGGTCATTAAAAGCGGACCCGAAGATGTAGACTTCCGGAGCAGAGGCTGGCGTTTTGGTTGTTGTTGTAAACAGCATTTGCGGTAGTTGCGTATTTGAGTTTGCCGTTTTTTTTACCGGTAGTCCTGTGATGCGGGGACTCGTAACCTCCACGGGTTGTGGAGGAGAAGTAGTCTTTGGCGTGCCCGGGGCTTTTTTGAAATAGTCCAATAGGGACCGGGGTTTTAGTCCATCCGGGGCTGATGCCTGGGGAAAGAACGTGATCACTTCACACCAAAATCTCACGATAAACATTGTGGTTCCAAAGGCTTCTAAGTGTCAAAGACAGTTGCATCATTGCCCGAGCTTCCCATAACCCATCTACAAACGAGAGCTCTACAAACGTGTCAAGCACCTGAACAGAATGGCAAGCTGCACGTTATCATGGTCCAGAGTGCACACTCGACTTTTTGGGTGTAATGCTTGTCCGCGAACCTTAGAGCGAGCCCTAAATGCCCCATAAATTGTGTGTGTAGTCTGTGCCAAAGTCATAGGGGCCGATTATGAGGTTGGTCGGAATTGCCTCCGACCGACATCATGGTTAATTGGGCTCGACCGACCTCTGGTCGGTGATCCCGACTGCCTAATTACGATGCAACCACACATGGTGCGGTCGCATAGTCACATTTCCCTATGGGAGCATGTGCTACGACCATAAACCGGCTGTAGCACAAGCTCCTATAGGGAAATGGAAGGTTGTGTTCATCCCTGCACTGCGTGGCAGGCACCTCAGGGTGCCTGCCACAGGGTGAAGGGATCAACGGGGGGCACTATAGGTGTCCCCTTGGCCCCCAACCAGAGGATGCAAAGAGAAGGGGGCCCTGCTAGGGGCCATCAAACTCACTTTTCGACAGGATTTCCATATCGGAAAGCCCGACATTGAAAGCCTGTTGGAAACTGAGCATCGTAAACTCAACGGCGGAAACGCGGTCAATTGGGAATATGTACATACGAGGATGGTCTGAGTTTGCAAATATAATATACATATACGATTCTAAATAGAGCCACGGTCACCATTAGATTTGAAACCAATCAAAAGAATATCAAATTATTCATTCCATTCATTATGGCATTTTATTCATTTATAGCCAAGATTATAAATAGCAATTTAAGGTAGAAACATGTAATTATAACATCATTACATTCAATATTAGAAATAGGTGCTCTCTGTGAAAAGGGGAAGGGTAAGTGAATGGGTGAAGGGGACAGAGTAAAGGTGTTGTGACATAATTGTTACATCCAAGTTAAAATGAAAAACCTCTACAAACAAATTAATGAGCAAAGGTTCCCAATTTCACATCACACATAGATAGTGAGAATACATCTCTTATTTAGCTCCTATGGTGTGTCAAGAAAAAGAGGCGTATTTCTACGTTTCGACCCCTGATACGCTAGAAGGGCAATTCACAGCCTCATGTTGGGGTCTTCATCAGGAAGAGGATGGAGAGCCTATAAGGTAATATGAATACACAAATCAGAAATTTTATGGAGGGTGAACAGACGTGGTAACGTTATTTAAGGTAGTGATGTGGATGGTTACCTACATCAGCAAACGGTCATCGAATGTACCGTCCGCAGGGGGGCTTCCAAATGCTCCGATGAAAACTGAAATACAATGAAATAGGTGCCATCAAGGCCCTGTACTATACTAGATCAAGGGATTATCGGGGGTGGCGGGTAGGGAGACTTACTTTGCGTGCTGGTAGTCACTGGGCACAGGTAGGTCTGTCCTCAAAAGGTATATTTGTCTGTAAAAAGAGGGGAGGCTGCATTTAGCATAATATGCCGTTATGGTGAATAAGGTACAGCAATGTGGCCGATTATAGTTAGGGAGCAATGGTCCCACGTTTTTACCTTACAGGGGTGAGTGCAAAGTCGCCCTGTTGCTCCAACAGCGTGCTGAATCACAAAAGAAATCGCGGTGCCGGTTTATTTTACTGAAAAGACAAAGCGGAACTAAATTCAGTTTACTCGGTCCGCTGGGTACACTGTACTCGAGTAAATGTGGCCGATTGTAATTGCGGGGCACCCGATCGGCGGTTTGAATCTGGACATACCTTTTGAAATTGGAACGCGCATTAGCGCTGTCACTTCGTCGGCGTCCTGCATCCGAGTGAACTCGCGGTGCAGGCGCTCAATGCCAGTGACTGCTAGAAGAAAAGGGGCTCGGCCCGCTGGTCCAATGGGATCAGGGCCTGACTCGCGCGCTCCGTGGAGCATCCTTAAAGAGATAGTCTCCCCGTATGGGAAACAGTGCTGGCTAAACACTGATAAGCCAGAGCTGAGTTATGGGTGGTTGTATCCTGAAACCAGATCTCAATTTCTGGCATGTGAAGCACCAGGCAGCGACACCGTGGGTGAGAATGCTTGAAAGTACATTGCCTATGCTTGGGCCAAAGCAGGAGGAGCAGTGGGACGCAAGGTTGAGATACAGTTTGTTACACCTCAATACATTTTTAGCTACAATATTAACATGTATAAGACCGGACAAATTTCACATGGGTGAGGATACTTGGAAATACATAGCATACATTTCATTGAATTCGAGAAAACAACAAATGGTACACGGTCCTCATAAATGTCCAGAGCGTGTTATGTGGGGTGTCACATTATTCTTACTGGTAACTTTGCACATGCGTAAGTACATGGGGGGGTAAAGATACAGTAACCCAGGGTCTATTCGGGATTGAGTCCCGCCATCTGCGAGAAACTAGCTTCCAGTTCATTCAACCCCTTGCTTATTGTTTGGAACTTCTGCATCCATTTGCATTCCCTTGTGTCAAGAGCGGCAGCTAGATTACCCCCCCGGGGGCCGAGGGTGATTTTTTCAATTATCAACCAGCGGATGGAGTCTGGTGGATGGTTTTTCTCAGTGAAATGCTCCACCAAAGGGGCCCCTGGAGTTGTACAGCGAATCCGGCTACAATGCTGGAAAATGCGGTTCTTGGCTTTTTGCTGTGTCTGTCCAATGTACATGAGGTCGCATGGGCAAAAAATCGCATAAATCACTCCGCTTGTGTTGCAATTGGTCAGAGATTTGAGGTCTACTGTCTGGTCGTTGTACCGTATTTGCTTGGTCTCCAGACACATCGGGCAGGCTTTACATTTTGTGCATTTGAAATGGCCCAGCAGTTCAGGTAGGTTCCATAAGTTCCGAATTGTCGGTGCCGGTGGGGTTTCTAGTAGAGATCGCACCACCGAGTCCCTTACGTTCCTTGATCTTTTGAAGGCGTGCATAGGAGGGTCAGGAACTTGCAAAATTTCTCCTACCAGACCCCAGTGTTGGTTCACAATTTTGCGAATGGCATTGCTTTCGGTGCAGAAGGTGGTTACACATATCATTCGCTCTTGTGTTGTTTTTCTGATCCTCGGTTCGAGTAAGGTTGCCCTGTCTTGAAACCAAGCCCTCTTCCTGGATCTTTTCACTAGGCGTTTGGGATAGCCTCTGTCAATTAGACGGGTGATCAGGTCATCAGATTCCCTGAAGAAATCTTCTTTAAAGGAACAGTTTCTCCGAAGGCGGAGGAACTGCCCAGAGGTGGCCTTCCTTCTCCTTGATACTAATATCCAGGAAATCAATCGATTCTCTATTAGAAATTTCTAGTCATTGCAATTTCTACTAGAAATTGCAATGACTAGAAATGACTAGTGAAAAGATCCAGGAAGAGGGCTTGGTTTCAAGACAGGGCAACCTTACTCGAACCGAGGATCAGAAAAACAACACAAGAGCGAATGATATGTGTAACCACCTTCTGCACCGAAAGCAATGCCATTCGCAAAATTGTGAACCAACACTGGGGTCTGGTAGGAGAAATTTTGCAAGTTCCTGACCCTCCTATGCACGCCTTCAAAAGATCAAGGAACGTAAGGGACTCGGTGGTGCGATCTCTACTAGAAACCCCACCGGCACCGACAATTCGGAACTTATGGAACCTACCTGAACTGCTGGGCCATTTCAAATGCACAAAATGTAAAGCCTGCCCGATGTGTCTGGAGACCAAGCAAATACGGTACAACGACCAGACAGTAGACCTCAAATCTCTGACCAATTGCAACACAAGCGGAGTGATTTATGCGATTTTTTGCCCATGCGACCTCATGTACATTGGACAGACACAGCAAAAAGCCAAGAACCGCATTTTCCAGCATTGTAGCCGGATTCGCTGTACAACTCCAGGGGCCCCTTTGGTGGAGCATTTCACTGAGAAAAACCATCCACCAGACTCCATCCGCTGGTTGATAATTGAAAAAATCACCCTCGGCCCCCGGGGGGGTAATCTAGCTGCCGCTCTTGACACAAGGGAATGCAAATGTTCCAAACAATAAGCAAGGGGTTGAATGAACTGGAAGCTAGTTTCTCGCAGATGGCGGGACTCAATCCCGAATAGACCCTGGGTTACTGTATCTTTACCCCCCCATGTACTTACGCATGTGCAAAGTTACCAGTAAGAATAATGTGACACCCCACATAACACGCTCTGGACATTTATGAGGACCGTGTACCATTTGTTGTTTTCTCGAATTCAATGAAATGTATGCTATGTATTTCCAAGTATCCTCACCCATGTGAAATTTGTCCGGTCTTATACATGTTAATATTGTAGCTAAAAATGTATTGAGGTGTAACAAACTGTATCTCAACCTTGCGTCCCACTGCTCCTCCTGCTTTGGCCCAAGCATAGGCAATGTACTTTCAAGCACTCACCCACGGTGTCGCTGCCTGGTGCTTCACATGCCAGAAATTGAGATCTGGTTTCAGGATACAACCACCCATAACTCAGCTCTGGCTTATCAGTGTTTAGCCAGCACTGTTTCCCATACGGGGAGACTATCTCTTTAAGGATGCTCCACGGAGCGCGCGAGTCAGGCCCTGATCCCATTGGACCAGCGGGCCGAGCCCCTTTTCTTCTAGCAGTCACTGGCATTGAGCGCCTGCACCGCGAGTTCACTCGGATGCAGGACGCCGACGAAGTGACAGCGCTAATGCGCGTTCCAATTTCAAAAGGTATGTCCAGACTCAAACCGCCGATCGGGCGCCCCGCAATTACAATCGGCCACATTTACTCGAGTACAGTGTACCCAGCGGACCGAGTAAACTGAATTTAGTTCCGCTTTGTCTTTTCAGTAAAATAAACCGGCACCGCGATTTCTTTTGTGATTCAGCACGCCGTTGGAGCAACAGGGCGACTTTGCACTCACCCCTGTAAGGTAAAAACGTGGGACCATTGCTCCCTAACTATAATCGGCCACATTGCTGTACCTTATTCACCATAGCGGCATATTATGCTAAATGCAGCCTCCCCTCTTTTTACAGACAAATATACCTTTTGAGGACAGACCTACCTGTGCCCAGTGACTACCAGCACGCAAAGTAAGTCTCCCTACCCGCCACCCCCGATAATCCCTTGATCTAGTATAGTACAGGGCCTTGATGGCACCTATTTCATTGTATTTCAGTTTTCATCGGAGCATTTGGAAGCCCCCCTGCGGACGGTACATTCGATGACCGTTTGCTGATGTAGGTAACCATCCACATCACTACCTTAAATAACGTTACCACGTCTGTTCACCCTCCATAAAATTTCTGATTTGTGTATTCATATTACCTTATAGGCTCTCCATCCTCTTCCTGATGAAGACCCCAACATGAGGCTGTGAATTGCCCTTCTAGCGTATCAGGGGTCGAAACGTAGAAATACGCCTCTTTTTCTTGACACACCATAGGAGCTAAATAAGAGATGTATTCTCACTATCTATGTGTGATGTGAAATTGGGAACCTTTGCTCATTAATTTGTTTGTAGAGGTTTTTCATTTTAACTTGGATGTAACAATTATGTCACAACACCTTTACTCTGTCCCCTTCACCCATTCACTTACCCTTCCCCTTTTCACAGAGAGCACCTATTTCTAATATTGAATGTAATGATGTTATAATTACATGTTTCTACCTTAAATTGCTATTTATAATCTTGGCTATAAATGAATAAAATGCCATAATGAATGGAATGAATAATTTGATATTCTTTTGATTGGTTTCAAATCTAATGGTGACCGTGGCTCTATTTAGAATCGTATATGTATATTATATTTGCAAACTCAGACCATCCTCGTATGTACTGACCCACGGACCCAGGTCCTGAGTTTTAAGGGCCTACCCCTTTCATACTCACACAATTGGGAATATGGGCCGGCCTCTAACTGGCTGACGGGCTCCTTGAGCCGGTCCGAATCTGGTCAGAATGACCGGCTGGTTTAATTTAAATGCCGACTGCCTATATTGTAATTAGGCAGTCGGAATTGAAACTGACGATCTCGGTTAGAAAGTTTGCGACCTAAGGTCGGAGGCTTTCCGACCGAGATCATAATAGGTTCCATAGTGTGAGATGTGTATGTGCAAAACTCATCTGCATGCCCATGGATTTTCAGACAATAGTAAAGCAAGAATCCACACTGCCTGGCTTTAGGAGTAGACTCAGGCCCTTTTAACCCACTCCTAAATTCTCATTTTCAAGACACGCACAGTTCTATGTTACTTCGTTCTATGTTCTAGGTCTATGGTCTATGTTCTAGGTCATTCTATGTTCTAGGTCATCCATTGAGAGGAAATGGATGAGGAGGAATGTATGCCACCACATGGATGGCAGTCATTCACCACCTTACTTGGTGACTTGTTTGGCCTTATGCATTTTTCTGTAAAGAGAACATGTACTTGTGCAAAGGGAATTGCTTTAACGTTGAAAGAATGTTCCATTGAAAATTAGGAAAGCTTACTTCCAAATGTTTGGATCCTAGAATCGTGTTCACAGTGTCAGTGTTGCTTTCTGTAATATCATAGATAGCCCGCTCGAGTGCACATGGCATAAGCAGGGCAGGTCCATCAGCAGACCAAGCTGCTGTAGCTGTCAAGAAAATGTATTACTAAATGGTGCAAAATTACCCCCAAATGTATCTAATATAGACAGGAGAGGAAGGTGGCAAATGTCACTTTTCCTAGGTGGTCACAAATTCTTGCACTAGTCAATAAAAGCCATTTGTGCAGGGGGCACTCTTTTTATGATATGCCCACTGGCATATTTTATGTCCCCTGTTCCGATGCCGGATATCTTTTGTGTCTTTATTGGTAAGTCAGTAGTCACCATTGTGGAGTGGCCAATATTGGAGAGTTTTGGAGTGTGAGTGTTCCACCAAGTCTCAGTAAGGAAATCTCAGATAAAGATGAGCTAAGTAAAAGACAACACTGTTCCTGGTGCCCTGGGTACTGCATGTATCTGGAACACAGGACCTTAAGGAGAAAACTATTTTAATGTTCCTTCAGTGTTTCTGAGATGTATGACCATTTGGTTTATTAGTGAATCTGCTTTATGGTGGCTGGTTTATGCTTCTGCAAGTTATTGATGTTTGTAAGATATTGGGGTTTTGTTTGCAGGGAAGAAAACCCATCCCAAGCAACAACCACAATACTTATCAGGATGAACCACAAAGGCCCCTAAATTAACCTGTGCTTAACCCTCCGGTAGCTTGGCACAAACTAAGTCAGCCTTAACTTAGAGGCACTATGTTAACTATTTATGCAGCACAAAAACAGTACTAAAGTGAAAACAAAATACAAGTAATATCCCACACCAATTTTGAAAAATGGAATAAAATATAACTAAAATGAGACAAAATAACAAAGATACAATCAGTAGAACCGGAAATATTAAGGTTTAAGTGAAAATAGAGTAAAAAAACAACGCGTTAATTGTGGGTATAAGGTCACGATCGATCACAACAAAGTCACCAGTTTAGACTGACCATGATGGAGTGGGGGCCAGATACAGGGACCAGATTAGTCCCGCAGAAAAAAATCACCTTCTTAAAGTCTGGCACGCAGAGCCCAAAACTTCAGAATTACACAGGACGAGCTCAACTGATGCCAACCAAGGGTCCAGAACCTGGGGAGGCACCTTTTGGAGGCAGGAACTCACTCCAGCAGAAGCCAGCAGGGCTCAGGCAGATTAAGTTGCAGGTCCAGGCTGGTCCTAGAGCAGCAGGTCAAATGGGCAGTTGCAGTGAGGCCTCAGGAGTTTGTTGTGTCCCTTTAGCTAAAAATAGCAGGTCAATCAATTGACCCTTGGAGTCACTCAGGTTAGCCCGGGATGAAGGAATCTGGTCCAGTCTTCATTTTCAGCAAGCAGTGCAGGCGTTAAACAGCAGGGCCATCCTCTGAAGTAAAAGGCAGACCTCAAGCAGTAAGGCAGTCCTTTGAGGAACAATGTGGGCCTCAAGCAGCAATGCAGTCATCTAATAGAAGCAGGACAGTCCTCTGAAGTCCAAGGCAGGCCTCAAGCTGCAGGCCAGTCCTCTGGGGAACAAGACAGACCTCAAGCAGCAAGGCAGTCCTCTGTGGCACAAGATACTCCTTCTTCTGTAATGTCCACAGGTCCAGGAGTATACTGATGAATGGCTCAGGACGTCCAGTATTTATACCTGGTGCCACCCTTTGAAGTGGGGGAAACTTCTAGTCTACCCCCCTACCTTGTTCTGGAGAGTTTCTTTCCTACCTTTCTTCCCCTGCTCAGGCTTCAAGAGGTTTAGAGTGACAAAAGGTTGGTGTCAAGTTCCTTTGTTAGTGTTCATGGGGGATGGCCTTTGAATGTAAGTGGGGCAGGCAACAGCTCCGCCCCTTCCCATCCTGGAAGGATGGTCCTCTCCCAGCTACATCCAGGGCTTATTGTTGTCTATCTAGGCCCAATACACATCCCTGATAGGGAGCAGTTAACAGGCCAAAGCAGCTGGAAACTCATGGAAGCCTCAGAAAGTTTAGGTCAGGAAAATGCCTATTTGTAAATGCGGCATTAAAATCTAATTTCAAAACCAACTTACATGTAATAGAATGGAAGGTTTAGGCCTGGCAAAAAGTTTCTTTTAAAATGCGTGCGCCGCGAGATTCTTACAGTGCACAGCTGCGGGGCTGATTGTGGTCCTTTGAATTAGTATTCGTGTTAATTGCAATTAACGCGAATACCAACTCAAAGGACCACAATCAACCCCGCAGTTGTGCACTGTTAAGGAAAGAAAAGCAGAGTCTCAGACACGAAGTGTGCTTTAACATACGCCATGTTTGACACTCTGCTTTTCTTTTTTTTAAAAGATACATCCAGCAATTTATATTTACAATGTACAGCAAATGAGAACTGCCCAAATGGATCCTTGTGAAGGAAGAGGCTCATATAGACCGCAAAGCATCTCATTCCAGAGGAGGGGTAGCATGTGGGTGCACAGCAGGCGTTTTTTTTTATTCTTTGATCATGAAGCTCCTAATGGTGTAGTTCTGGGGTGGAGCTTGGAACCCACTACTTTAGAATACTGGGAAATGAGGCATGTATGACTGAGTTTGCCAGACATCAGAAAAGTGCTGAAAACCACTGGAGGAATTCTGAAGCAATTTTAATAAGTTTTATCGTTGAATCTATTTGATTTGTATAGCACACATCTGCCAGAGTAACAATCTTCTAAGAGCACACAGAACAATAATAGCAAGCAATAACAGAAAATCAAATTAAAAAATTGCTGTATAAAAAATAAATGATCAAGCAGCTTACCTGTAAAATAACCGCAGTAATGAGTCTAGACCCATAGATATTTTTCAGGCGAAGTTCTGCATAATGCGACTCCGTCTGGAGTCAACATACTATCACCAAATGGGATAGGAGCCAACTTCGAATCAGCATTGGAAGAAAGTACCCTCCTCCGTTTTGGATAGTGGAAACAATCTGTCAATGAGGAAACCGTCCAAAAGACCTATGGGGCACTGATAGATGGCCAGATTTTTTAAGACATCACACTCCTTTCAGAGCTCGATTTGAATAGTTTGCAGCTTATTCAGACTGAGTTTCATGACATGTAAACAGACAGCGGAGCAATACAGTAAGAAAGAAAAAATACTGTGTACATAAACAAGACTAAATGAGATGTCCTCACCGAGGAGAATACTTTTGAAAAGGATGCATCACCTAAAACTTAAGCGGTTTAAGTGTTTGAGAAGGCGGAGGTGTATCATTGAAGTTAACTGGACAATATTCACACTGCTTTGCTTCACGACTGAAAATAAGGTTTAGGTCTTACTGGTATTAAGACAGATGGTTCATGGTTATGCAATACCTACTTTCTGTGTATCAGGGCATTACTACAGATGTATAAAGTTACTTGACCTATTAAGAGCTATGGACTGTGACAGGGTGCAAGAGGAACCCTATAAACATTGAATAGTATGGGGAAGAGATCAGAGCATAGGATCCAAATAGTAAAAAGACTTTAATCAGATGGGTAATATCTTCGGGCAGCATTCTTCTTGATCAGTTCTGCAAGGAAGACATGCACGTGGAACCTGATGGGTTCAGAATTGTTATAATATGTTCATTATCCCTTAGTTGAGTCACAATCCCCTAGGCATCCTCATATCCATGGTTACCTTCACTCAGCAGATTTAAACAAACATAAGCATATAAAATGCCAATCACCCACCTTCCTTAATAACTTTAACCACAACACAACCTATAATACAAATATATATATGTATATATATATATATATATATACATGGGAAAAGATAAATGCGAAAAAGGTTTTGTGTTGCATGTTTCTTAATATGTAAAGAGTATATCTATCTTAAATACTCCCCTACGTAAGCAGGTGGGATAGCTCTCCTTCCAGACCTTCTAAGAGACAACTCTGGGGCACCAGAGTCCACTGAACCTTTGCGGATTCCATCATTATTGCACCCTGAGGACCATTACATATTTTTCTTCGACAAACTTTCATCCAGGGCCACAGACAGAAAACAATGCACATCTTCTGAGCTAAGCTTTGAGCTCCGGCACTTATTGTTTTACAAATTAAGCACTGTATCCCGCAGTATTTGGCAATAGTTGAAATTGCCACATAAAGATGAACGCTGCAGGCTACAGCAAAAATATTCCATTCCACAACTTATTGTGTATACGTAATCTTGTGTAGGCTCTCAACATTTACCCACCCAATGAACAGTGCCCCAGTTAAGAATCTTAAGTAAAATCTTATGATGGCACCACTGTTGGAGTCTTGTGCTTTTGTAAACCTGAAGTGTACTTGCCTGTGTAACCAATTCATGTCATGGCGGGTGTAACCAAATTGCAAATCTGCCTTAAGACCCTTAACGTGGCACTGTATGTGTGGAAATGCACCATCTTTCCAGATTTTTATTAAGCAAAAGTTTGGAGTGATATTTGGCGCTGCACACATGTACGGTCTGGTTCCTGGCGCACATAGCCATGGCTGCAGCGCACAGAGACCCTACACTGCCGCACACAGAGGAAAAAAATTAGAGGGAACATTGCTGAGGACATACTATCCTCTGTTTTGCGGAACCCCATTTCCCGATTCATAGGAGGCGAATCTATGCTGGATTTACTATAGAACTTTACCGAGTTTTTTGAGTTTATGATTGATATGCTTTAATGCTAACTTTGTCTGTGGTTTATTTCATGCACTTTTCTTCATTAATTCTTATTTATGTAAATCTATAAACTTTGACCCATGTCTGTCATTCTTATTTAAAAATATTACAGTTTTATTTCATTATTGGAGCTTACATGAAAAAGAGACAGGTCCAATTGGGGAGCACCAAAGTCCGTAGAGGAAGTACACAGCTCCGGGTTTGCGCCAATGGTGTGCCATTGTGGAGATAATGATAGCCGGATTTGCCCACTGACTCTTGGGGCCCATCAGGAGGGGGGGGGGGGTACAGACCAACCGGAGACACAATTTAAGGTGTGACAAAGGCCGCTTTATTGGAATCAGGTGCACCCTAACACTGCCAAAAACCCTTGGCCTGTGCCATACAAAACTAGGCCTAACTAAATATGCATTACCTAACAACCCCCCACCCCCACCCCTAAAATAGTTCCCCCCCGAAGAACAACATACACATAATTGCAAACTGCACCATGCCTGGCTAACTGTTATATACTTGTCATATGTACACACTCCCCCCCCTCAGTCCAGGAACACCTCAGTCCTCATAATCTGACCCCTCCCCTCTAGACTAGGAAAAAGCGCCATTGAAGCAACCATCCCACCAGCACCTGTTCCAGTGACACAAACCCCAACCTACCACCTGCCCTTGGACACACCTGCTCCCAAGAAAGACACCCAGCAGGTACCCTTCCCCCCGGAACCCGACCCCCGCTATCACCCGCCACAAAGCCAGAGCAATATCAACCCCCAAGCCACCCCCTAAGGTGCTGCAATATAGGGAGGGTGGGTGGGCAAAATCGCCCCTGCCTAACCACCGGCTGCCATGTCACTGTCCCTAAAATGGTGGACAGTGACCTGACATGGCCAGTTAAGTACCCCCTCACAGCCCAAGGAGCCCAAACCCAGCCCAATTACCGCCCAAAGACAGCCCAACCAACCCAACCAGCCCAAAACAGCCTAACCCCAGTCTCCTGCCCTCTCCCGGGGCCCCAAAACTCCCCGGGGGGGCGAGCCTCCCTCCGGTAGGCCGCCCCCCCCGCAAAGCCCCCATTGGGGCCCATCAGGAGAGGGGGGGTACAGACCAACCGGAGACACAATTTAAGGTGTGACAAAGGCCGCTTTATTGGAAGCAGGTGCACCGTAACACTGCCAAAAACCCTTGGCCTGTGCCGTACAAAACTAGGCCTAACTAAATATGCATTACCTAACAACCCCCCACCCCCACCCCTAAAATAGTTCCCCCCGAAGAACAACATACACATAATTGCAAACTGCACCATGCCTGGCTAACTGTTATATACTTGTCATATGTACACACTCCCCCCCTCAGTCCAGGAACACCTCAGTCCTCATATCCTGACCCCTCCCCCCCTAGACTAGGAAAAAGCGCCACTCAAAAGCCCATTACGGCTTTCGACCCCCCCTTAGGACACCTGCACCCTCGGATACCTACGCACCCCATAGCCCAGTCCGCTGCCCTCGTCAGCTGCACAATATATAACTCCATCCCACACCGGGACCACTGGACACCGTCCTCCTTAAAGAAAGACACTGTGCCATATCCCTACTCCGGTGCTCCAGCCTACCCAAAAACTGCCGTCTCATAAACCCCCCCATCTCTCTACCGATCGTCCTTCTTGTCCTGTCAAGGGCCGCCGCCCCCTCTGCTCCCCTCCAGCCATGCCTAGGGACAAACTCCGCCAGAGGACCTAGCACCCCGCCCCCTGCTCCCACATCTCCAGTCAGTCCGGTGTAACTACATTAAGTAGGTAGCAGGACACGTCTTCAGTTACTAAGATGGATTTATTAAGTTACAAGATAAGATAAGACTGCAGAGCAGTAAAACCCCACAGCTGACCAGACCAACTGCCAGGGTTGGAATCCCCGCACACCAGTTAGAAGATAGAAACACTAAGAAAGGACTACAGACACCAAGTAGCCATATTGGACCAAGTAAGAATATACAACACAGTCCCATGCCAACCGCTTCACCAGAGCTAACCCCTGACACTGCACCAAATCCGCTTCCCCCAAATGCATGACCAGCACAGCACGGCAAACTTCTCCCACGCACAACCTCGGTCAATGCTGGACAGCACTCGTGCCAGCGCCTACCCCCCATACACCCCCAATGGCAACCCACAACTGGTTGAATAGCTACAAATGGCAGTCCTTGTGCCTGTCCTCTACAACCCCCTCCACTCTCTTTAAAAAGGTTGACCACCAGCAGGGGAAACTCCCCCCCGCACAACATTGTTCAACGCCGGCAATACTCGTACCAGCGCCTACCCCCCGTTCCCCGCCAAGGACACGTAACAACTGGCCAATTAGCTCCAAATTGAGGTTCCTGTGCCTGCCCCCTTCAGCCCCCTCCGCACTTTTAACAAAGGATGACCAGCACAGCAGGGCAACTCACCCCGCCCAACTTTGTACAATGCCGGCACCAACTGGTGCCAGCGCCTACCCCCCGTACCCCGCCAATGACCACGCCACAACTGGTTGATGAACTCCAAATTGAGGCTCCTGAACAAGGAACGGCCCACCATTGAAACGCTCATCGTCACTGCATTTGGCCCTGTCACTGCACCTGCAAAGACACACATGTAAGCAGCGGGTAAAACATTTTGTCGTCACTCCATGCCTACCCCCTCATCCTGACATAAGAACGTCCCGACTCTTATGGGTCCTCACCCATACACCGTAGGGTGTGCCGCAGGACCCTCCACCTTGAGCCGCCGTCCTCTCACTGGTCCCCCACCGTCCCGCACCTCCACATTCCCCCATGCCCTCCCCCGCTAGTTGCCTCCCCCAGCTGGCACCGGCGTCTCGACCTCGTCCGCCGCCATGGCTAGCCCACGGAACCTCCGCCACGATGCACGCTACCAAGCGTCCGCAACCTCATTGTCCACCCCCGGCACATGCCGGGCCTGAAACCGAATGTCACGTTCCAAGCACGCCAAAACGCAAACGCGCATCAACTGCCCTGCGGAAACCCAGCCGACTACCCGTGCACCACTTACACCCCCGCCACATTGATCACCCGGAACAAAAACCCTGCTTGTGCGTCAAGTCCTTCGCCCATACCGTAACGGCCACCACCAAATGGCACAATCCGAGAAAGGCAATACTCCTCCCTCCGCCTGCCAGTGAGCCGGCCTCTGTGCCGCGCACCATCGCCCTGACCAGTAAAGGCCGAAACCGCCGACTCTCACCGCATATGAGAACCTCGCGACGTCCCCATTCCCAGACCTCCGTCGGCGCCGTCGGCACCCCATTGAAGCGCCCCAGGAAATCCAAGCACATGTGCAATGTTCATTTGATCCCGCCGTCAAGCATACCTGATGATGCGGTAGCGTCAACACCCCACTGCGCCAGCCCCAATCGCCGGCGAACGTCCGCTCCGCCCGCACCACACGGCATGCGAAAGTCAAGTGGTCCCGGTAGCCCCTGCGCTACCCCACCGTCATCGTCCGCCTGGCCAGCGTGTCTCCCACCAGTGTCACCACCACCGTCCACTCATCGCCCGGTAGGCGTGCTTCCATGGCCGCTGAGTCGAGCTCTATACCGAGAAAAGACCGCACCTTGCTGGGCCATGATTCTTCTCCGGCACCAAGGGCACCCCCCCGGTAGCCCATGAGGTCCGTAAAACCATCCAGCAGCCTCTGGCAGTCCGTCGAACCGGGCCAACCCACCAGGAAGAAATCAACCAGGTAATGCGTCACTCCCTCTGAGCCTGTGCGCCAGGAAAAAGCCCACTGCCAGACGGAACTGAACCTCTCGAACGATGCACAGGAAACCGAGCACCCCATGGAAAGCGCGTTGACCACAACGATGAAACCGTCGAACTGGAAACCCCAGCAACTGGCGACCCACCGCATGTACTGGCAGCAACCCAGACGCGGAATTGAATGCCGCATGTCGCCATAATGGCACCCTGTCCCGCTGCCGTCACCAACCTCCGCGCCACATCAGCCGGCGAGTACGACCCGCCGCTAGGCCAGCCGATCTATATCCTGTCATTGACATGCCCCCCCCCCCGGCCCGACAGGCTCTGAATCAACCGAAAGCATCCCGGCTCCTTTCTAGGGAACAACCCTGAGCGTGGAAACAAACAAATCGGGAAGGGGCAGCTCATGAAAGGGGGGGGCACCATCCTTCCCTCCCTGACCACCTTGAACAGCTTCTCCCGGACGATCCCTTTGCGCGCGTTCACGGGCTGCAGGTCAGCATTAAATTATTTATGTGCTGCAGCCCAGAAAAGAAAACGCTGGGGGCCTGAAACCCAAGTCTAACATTTCTCCCAGCGCAGGGCATAATTAGCAGTTATAGAGTGATGTGTATTCTATGAAGTGAAGTACTTGACCAGGGTGGGAAAATGCCAAACGGGAAAGACAGCTAGCAAAGCCACTCTCCCAGGGGACAGCATTGTTGTGGTATAGCGCTCATTTTTTATTTATTTATTTATTTATTTATATATATATATATATTTTTTTTTTTTTGTGACCCAGTAACTAACATTCTAAAACAAACTGCTTCTTGGAACCAGGTGTGAATGTGGACCTAAAAATGTACTGCAGAGATGGTCTATTTATCTTTTGGCCCAGGGTGCACCTTTGAACCTCAATCACATGACATCCCCAACTACGGTGCCCTTTAAAGAAGAGACATATGGGATCGAACCAATGACCAACAGCTTCAAGCACCACTACACTAGGGCGCTGCACTAAACACTCAAACTCTCCGAGTACCATAACACTAGGGTGACCAGATTTTTAAAAAACAAAAAACTCTACATTTCATAAAATATATGTTGGACTACAATTTTTACATTGTAGTGGGGCGAAGGGCGGCTAAAACGACAGAGAGCACCCACGTAGCAAAACACACCGAGGCACTAAGCGGCATAAATAAAATACATCTAATACACCGACTAAAATTGGCCGCCCCCATAAACGGGAGCCTCCGGACCGGTGCCTTGCAACCGCCTTCGTCCTCAAGGCGCTCGCCTTAACCCCCCCAAGTGTCGCCGCATCCGCCGCCGCTGCACCAATTCCCTCTGTCCCGGCGCTCGCCAACGCTGTAACTACTACCCCCCTTTTCCTTGACTGTACCCCCCGGCATCTGTCACAATCTGCCCTCCCCCAGCTTCACCAAGACCTCCCCCCGTGCATCCATAACCCCCAACACCTGGCCTCCATGAGGCGTGCCCAAGCCACTCCCCAAACTACCACCATCCTTACCTGGCGTCAAGGCTGGCGTCCGCACGGGAACCCGCCGCCCAACCAGTTGTGCTGGGGGGCCGTCACTCTCGGCGCTGCCCGCCGGGGGCGTACCTGAAAGACACTTCCAACATCATTACTCCTCACCCCCACCCCCTCCCGCATATCCCCCTCCTCTGCGACTCCAAATTCTTACTTACCCAACCGTCCCCCCCACTGCCTCGCCTGTCCCCCCACAGTATTCATTCGCTAATCCCCACCTCCTCCCTAGAAATAAAACTCTGTTTAGCATCAGAGAACAATTCCACCACGGAATACCACAACAGCCACTCAGACTAAAGTCGATCAACACTCTATCCCCATCTCCCGGCGGCCGTCGAGACCCTTCGGGGTGGGGCTGGCGGGGACCTATCCCCCCACCATCTAACACTCTCTTGTGAGGGGTCCCACGTTGGAGCGCGACCGCCCGTACAAGGTTGAGCCGGCCCATCCACTCGGTGGGTCCGAGCCGCATGCTGCTCACCCAAGCAGCCAGCCAACTGTGCCTGCCAAGAAAAAAAGGGGGGGGGGGAGTCCAGCATGCCGGGATTACTCGCCACCCCCTACCCCCACCCCCTCCGCGCGCACCTTCCCCAACCGCGGAAGAATTTTAAGACGGTTCTATGAGAACGAGGCGACATAAACCGGATTCCTGACGTCCAGAAAATGTGAAACGGTCTATGAATTGTTTGACAAATTTAAGATAATTCAAGCACCGGCACAGCCAATAGGCCCCGCCCTCCGGACCCCACGAGTATCCAACCGTGCAACAGTTGAGGTTGTTGCACCAAGGATATTGTGCTGCACAACTAAACACCCACAAGGTCCCAAAAGCGAGACCCACCGGCCACGCCAATGCTTGTTCCTTTGAGCCCTCCAGATATAAATATTGCGCCAATGTAATCCAATTTCCTTCTCGGCGCGTGTCCCTCCTTGTGCCAGTGAGATATGCCCCCTTTAGCAATGTAAACATGCTGAGTCATGGGGTAGGTGAGATAAGAACCAAACAGAGCAGGCTCACGTGCCTCTCACCAGCCCATCTTCTAAATGTGCCTCCGTCGAATACCCAGAAAGCTTGCCCAGTGTCAATGATACACCACTGCTCAGCTGTGGTAGCAAAGGAGGGCTGCTGGAATTATGTGGCAGTGGCAGACCAAGCTATGTGGCAAAGCTGACTAAATCAAATGGCCTGAGAACAAATTACCAGGCAAGAAAATATAAATGGAATCATTTGGCCTATTGTGCGATTGAAGGGAAAGGATGAACCACGAACGGTTTCATTTAGTGCCTGGCGCTTTTAATATTTGACTACAGTGATGCAAAAGAAACGCCGGAAGTTTAGCAATCCCTAGGTTTCTCACAAAACGATACAAGCATGTGAATGCCATTGTACGAGCAGTGCACTTTCTGCCTCGCACAGTAAAACAGATTGAGTAAAACGGACATATCGGCGCACTCAGCAGAAACAAGCCTCCGTGTGCACCCTTTAGAAATAAAAGAAGCGCCTCTTTCACGCGGCGCTTCACTTCTATCTTCCAAAACTGGTTCTAGCTTTGGAAGAACCTGGAAGTCTGGAGCGGCTCTTTCTGCTGAGAAAGATCTGCGGGACAGGAGCGTGTTTAGGATGCTGGGGTGAAAGAAAAGCTACTGAGACCTGTGACTAGTGACCCTGGCATGGTTATGGGGTTATGGTAAAGTGAGCCGAGTTGCTAAACTCTGCCATAATACGGATAGTAAATTATGGGGCAATTTTTCACTTACACGAAAAACAGCAGCGGCTGAAAACAAGTCGGCAAGTCGGCCTGGAACGCACCTTGGAAGACCAAAATCGCCCCTGCCTAACCACCATGGCCGGTTAAGTACCCCCTCACAGCCCAAGGAGCCCAAACCCAGCCCAAATACCGCCCAAAGACAGCCCAACCAGCCCAACCAGCCCAAAACAGCCTAACCCCAGTCTCCTGCCTGTCAACCCCCCCTCCCCTCTCCCGGCCCCCAAAACTGGGGGGGGGGGGCGAGCCTCCCTCCAGTCGGCCGCCCCCCGCAAAGCCCCCTTTAACAGTAGATGTCTGACGGGGTGGCTCACCTAGAAGTTAAAGGTATACTTTGCTTGAATATTGCATGGCACATGCATCGGCGGTGTTTTAGGTATGGCGCTGCAGCCATGGCGACTGATGCTGGAATCTGGGAATTACGGTTCGATCCCCAGTGCCAGCGGCTGATTAGCCCAGCACCATGTGACTCTGGGCAATAGCTTGCTTAATCTTCCCGACGGCCCCCAGCGCATGGAGACCCTTACGGGTGACTGTTCGCGCTTTACAAATGTGAATTATTATTATGTGATTGCCCATGGTCCAGACCTGTGCACCGCTGCCACAAAGAACGTAGCCTTGTGACTGGTGATATGCTGTATTTGATTATTTTTTTTAA
Organism: Lissotriton helveticus; assembly: GCF_964261635.1. Classification (NCBI taxonomy): domain Eukaryota; kingdom Metazoa; phylum Chordata; class Amphibia; order Caudata; family Salamandridae; genus Lissotriton; species Lissotriton helveticus. The sequence goes on along the minus strand of NC_136072.1, from coordinate 433,787,158 downwards.
TTGGGAGATTTGATCAATTTTTTATGGTGTGATTTATTCCTGTCTAGTCTGTCAGTTGTTCAAATATATTGCTTAACGACGATAAGGTCTTTTGTTTCTTTTTTTGTCAAAAATGTGGGTGTGTTATGACCTTTCTTCCGTTGTCTCATGCCTTCCATCCCTGTGCTGTCATCACTACCCAGTGCTGTGGCGTGTATGATTTGGGAGAAGTGTGAGTGTTACCCCTGGTGTAATTTGGTGAGACTCAGTTGGAGAGAGGCTGAACAAGGGACAACATTACTCCTGGCTTAGAGTACGTGAGTGTGAACTTAATAAATAAACCTCGGTAGACTACTTTAGCATGGGAGTATCATTGATTTAATACCTATAGGTTTGTTTTTCCGCCACCCACCTTTCAGTATCACACATAATTTAATTTAATTTTGTTATTGGAGTAGGGAGGAGCGCTATAGATAGCTACTGGAAATACAGAAAATGACATGAGTCGCTGTGCAAGCTCAGCAAACTATTAATCATCCATACTCCTGATAAGCATGTTCAATGTGTACACCAGCAAAAATAAAATACGGAAAAAACACAATTGTAGTTCTCAGCGGTAAAGAAACCGGCCTCCTAATATAGGACCTAAAGCCTAGCCGGTTTGAATGACTATGACGAAAATATATGTTCTTGTTTTGAATGCAGTTTCCGCGCACACAAGATGATGCAGCACCATGACCGAAACATATTTAGGCTAAATTAGTCGAATGCCTTTCCTGGAGTAAGGTAAACAAAGGGAAAACGCATTACCCATTGTTGCTAAGTGACTCGGGCCGCTTAGGTATGTATGTATATATTTCGTTCATACAGGTGAATTGCTAAAAGCTGTAGCCAAGTCCAGTGTGGACTTGTTTAAGAATTCCACCCATACCTCTGTCAGTGTGTCTGTTTTAGGTTTTGCAGAAGCACCGTTTTTTTTTCTCCTAGCTTTGAGTCTCAGTAATTGAGAGAACTGCGCACTAGACACATTGTTTAGGCCTTTGACTAAATTGTTTGGTAAACCCCTGAGGCCACCATTGCGCATTACTCTTTTAGTGTCACTCTACAGCCTTGCATGTTTCACGGGTGAAGCTCATTTGTTTATTTGAAAGTTTTTTTTAGAGCGTTGCATGTTTCCTTTTCAGTAAGTTTAGAGTGCTTAAAATCAAGAAGGAAGTAAGGGGGATATGTACAATCAAGTGGCGGGACGTGTGGTTAGCCTCCTTGGCTTAACGACAAGCTCCGCCACTTCGGAAACGCATGGCTGCACCATATTTAAAAGAATGTTGTGCAGCCTTGTGTTTCCCCCTACGACGGCGCTAAATTTAACAACTTAGTGCCAACGCAGGCACCTTTGCACCAGCGTGCAAGGTTGTCTGTGTGCAGGGGAGGATTGGTTAGTTGTAGGAAGGTGTTCCTTCCTACACATAAACAATCCTAATATGCCATTTCGTAACTTTCATGTGTTTTGCTTCATGCACCCACCACAACACCCACTGCACGCCCCTTTCATGCTAACCATAGCGTGAAAGGGTGCTTTGTACATAAGGCGCAGCCCCATTCGCCACCACAACGTCCGTAAAAGTGATGTTGTGATGGCGATAGGGGCTTGTAGATATGCCCTTAAGTCTTTTTGGACGTTAACGGTGGCGCTGGAACTAGGGGTGTGGAATGTGCTGCAGCACCCTCATAAAACCTAAAAGATTTTAAATGGAGAATGCCCACTAAAGAGGCCCTTCAAAGGTTTTTCTTCTGGCATCATATTATGTGTTTTAAAAGCAACACTGCCAATGTCCCTCATGCTTTTCTAAGGTGTTGTTATAGGACAGCACCCCTACTCGATTTATTCTTGCACCAGAGAGAGTTAAAGATTATTCGGTGGAGTGAACCTCTCATGTTCTTCAGTCATGGCCAGTCTCTGCATGAAATCCAAATATAGAGAGATTTGAAAACATAATTTTTCAATTGTTTGTTGAAACACATGTAATTTCAAAGCATGACGAGCCCAGACCGATTTACGTTGCCAATGCTTGTTTGTGAAGGTAACAAGAACCATCAAATTGCAGGCTGCTAAAGTGTCACACTGTCACTTAAGCAGTTTCTGGGCGATTCACAAATATACGGTACAGTAATAAGCTATATATGTACGTTTAATCTTAACCTTTTGAGTAACTTGATTACTCTTGGCTATTCACCATTTACGAGTGTAAACTTATATAAAAATGCAGAATGACATATCTCCAAACCCTGAAACAGGAGATGGAGCCAAATTTACGAGTGTCAGTTACTGTTGCTAACAAGCATTGGCATAGCCAATAGGTCTCGCTTTTGGGACCTTATAAGTATTTAGTTATGCAGCACAATATCCTTGTATGGCTAAACATTTATAAGGTCCCAAACGCATTTGTGTCAATGTCACTAACCTAGCTGCAATTTCTTAAAATACACTAGCAGTGGCAAAGGCAATAGGCTGCAATTTTGAACCTATCAGTTTGGCTTTGCCAATGCTGTTTGCTGGTGAAGCAACTTCCATAAAGTACAACCATGGGTGAAGTGAACAGCCCTGCCAGGTATCACGCATCATGCGTTGGACTAACGCGTTTCAAAGTGGTGGTTTGCACCGCATCACCGCAATGAAATGTGAAGTCATGCATCACAGCTGCCAAGGTTTGAGATTGCTTTTGCGTGACATTTCCATATTTTCAGTGCAATTATGAGTGACATTCAACGACTATGAGTGACACTTTCTCATTAGCAAAATCAAGCAATGAAGACGAGGGAAACATACAAATATACAAAATTTCCCCCATTTGAGCAACAAGAAACAAGTTAAACAACTTAAAACTGTAGCAAAGCACCAGGGAATCAAGGACACTGCAGGATGGATGAGTGTGCGTAACAACCTTGCAACACATCTCGCATTCGTGCCCTTTTTCTTTTCCACACACTTTTATTAGTATTGTGAATAGTAGCACCCCCTCTAGGTGCTGCATGAGATCATACTTCTACATCAAGTAGCAATATGCTGTTCAAACATTGTGCAAAGGGCCGGTGCCTTGCCGATTTAACACAAATACTAAAATTGGGTCAAAGAATGCAATCAACTGCTTTAAAAACAGCCTTGTTGCTAGTGTTCAAATAGCTTCTGAGTTGCTATGCCTCAAGGAGCAATTTTTAAAATAATTATTTGTAATAATTTTGTAAGACAGAACACAAAACAATACAAACACAGTCGATAGTGTATGATGAAACCTAGGGAGTTGACGAAGGAACAGACAGCAGGCAACCAAGGCAAAATTGTGGTTTATGTAAGTAAGACCATAGCAATGATGGACATAAATAGCAAAACCTCTGATCAGCCAAGTTAGTTGTTTAACCATTGCCCCAAAGTTTAACGTATTTTGAAGGTAAGCATCTCCACATGTACAGCATCTTCCTGGCTGACAGTAGTTCATGCCTCTTTTGTAAACATCCTGCGGCTTCAGTGCTGCAGCGAGCCAACCCGAACTCTACTGGTGGTTGCACGTTGATGGGCACCAAAGTGGTGTCACAGGCAGTGTTGAAGCAGGGAAACCTTACTGCTGCTTGCTGCCTCTGTGAATTCCTTCTTGGCAAATAAGACTCTGCGCGATTGCTGTAGTCACATGACGCTGTGTCATATGATGCTGCCCGCACTCCCTGGCCTGGACTGAGTCTCAGCTGATATTTGAAAGCAGGCAGCCTGTGTAACTTAGTCCCAGTTAGTCTTGTGTCGTTTATGCGTACACACACTTGGAATCCTCTACTCCGTAATCTAGCCAGCAACTGAACTAAATGATTTATAATGCCCCTCACTTCAAGGCAAGGCACACTTACTTTAGTTTTCTGCACTAGAATCCAGTCATCAAATGGTGTTAGGTGCCAGCACTCTCCAGGCCGCAGCACTTGATAAGCACAGCTGACGAGGCGCTAATGACCCGCGCTTTACTTTTAATGTTAAAAGTAAAGCGCCGGTGCCGCGATTATAGCAACAGTAAAGACATGGAAAAAAACATCTATCTCTTTACATTTGCTATAATCGCGACACCTGCGCTTTACTTTTAACGTTAAAAGTAAAGCGCGGGTGCCGCGATTATAACAAAAGTAAACAAATGGATTTTTTTTCTATTTCTTTACTTTTGCTATAATCACGGCACCCGTGCTTTACTTGTAATGTTAAAAGAAAAGCGCGGGTGCCGCGAATATAGCAAAAGTAAAGAAATAGGTGTTTTTGTCTATTTCTTTACTTTTGCTATAATCGTGGCACCCGCGCTTTACTTTTAACATTAGAAGTAAAGCGCGGGTGCCGCGATTATAGCAAAAGTAAAGAAATAGAAAAAACATCTATTTCTTTACTTTTGCTATAATCGCAGCCCGTGCGCTTCACTTTTAATGATAAGAGGGGCGGAGCGAGGCGCGCACGCTTGTGCGCGTAATCGCAAGCAGGTGGCCAAGCCTTTGCTAGCAGCCCTTTTAAAACTTGCTTTACAAAATGTCTCGCACAGCTGCGCATGCGCTGACTTAGCGAGACCTAAAAAGGAACAGTTTCAAGTCTAGCACCACACATGGCTAACAACAGATATTGCAACACCTTCCCATAGAAAATAATGGAGGCAGGGGCGGGGCGGAGTCAAGATGGCGGGTTGATGCCGCCAGGTGAAGCAGGCAGCGCGGGGTAGCTCTTCCCGCAGCGATAATGTAAGGAAATCGGCAGCGAAATACGCTTACCCTTTGGAGACCAGAGTGGAGTAATCTAAGGGAAAGGACACAAGGAATGCTGTAGGGTTGCACAAGAAAACGCTACGGAAGAACTCTTGTCGAGCCACTGATATCTGATAGCGTTTGCGGCTGTAAAATCACTACGAAATCCAACCATCAAGCTGGAAGCTGAGCGCTGATTTTCGAGCGACTGAGCGACTGATACGTTGGATAAAGCTACAATTTTAAAGTACTCAAACCTCCATAAGCAGGAAATTACCTTTGTTCAAACGAATGCTGCAGATTATTTGCCGTCTGGGCAGAAAGATACTGCCGGTGTGGAAGCTATGACGTACCTCCCTGTTTCAAGCTCACGGGTCCAGAAGGGCGGGTCTAGGATCTCTAGTGGCACAGCTGAACGCAGGAACAGCTGAGAACCGAACGCCGCTCTCGGGAGCTACACGGAAGACGGATACCGGCATGGCTCCGAAGCTGAATACCCGCTCTACACGGACTGGCAAAACCGGCGGGCAGGATATGCCAGGTACTGTTACTGCTACAGCTTCCAAATGTAATTTAAAACCGGGCGAAAATGCTACCAGCATAAAGGGAAAAGCGTCAGTGGGGGTTGCTAACGGCGTTAAAGGAAACACAACCCTGAATCAAACAACCAGCCCGGATGTGTCGGTCATGGGGGCATGTAGAAACATCGAGACACTCGCTAGCAAAGAGGAAACTTCGAATACCATCTCAATTGAACAAAATTTGATACTTAATCCAAATATAGACAATATTTGGCAGACCATTCTAGACGATATGGTAGAAGTCGAGGTGCAGCTAGAGGGTGGTCCCGCCTCAACAATCAGTACTATAAGCAGGGATGGAACCAAGATAATGCCAGACTATGAGAAAGCGGCTGGGAGTGTAAATCAGTTAGAAAGCGTAAATGCTACAGCTTTAGATACTCTTGACTTTAGAAATATGTTAGGCCCTGCTGATGCAACACAAGCAACACAGCTGACAGCCGCCCCTAAAATAATCAAGGCAGCAGAGAGCACATCGACAGACGAAGCTGAAGCAATCGATGAGGGATTAAACCTAGACTACGAACAGTTGTCTGAAGGGGATGACAGCGAGATAGAAACTACGCACAACAGATCCAACACTATCAAATCATCGTTCTCAAGGAAAACAAAAAATAAAGCTAGGAACAAGCTGAAAAAAGCTCTCAGTAAATCACTGATTAAAGATACTTCTACGTCTGAAATGGCGCCAAAGGCTAAGGTTAATGTTGATGACAGCCCGCTCAGAAAATGGATATATGCTAAGGGGGGGGGGGTAAAGAATATGGCGATGAGGCTATCTGGAGCAAGCCTGGAAGAAGATCTTTATCTAAAAGGGGGAAAAAAACAACATCGCGATTGGAGACCCCTGGTTCATCAACACCAACACCAACAAGCGTAGACGCAATCACATCGCCAACTAATATAATATCTAGCGATTTGGATACAGCAATAGACACAAATATCATTACCCCCGTTCTAAATCCTTCAGTCGACCTAACTTTTGATCAAAGATCAAACAGCTCACAGACAATCACATTAGATCCATTATTAAAACCTACGGTAGTGGGAGCCGGCACAGAGAATAGTACAGAGAGCGACCTATCGGAAATGGCTAGAACTAATAAAGAAGCAACTAATGCAAGTCACAGCTCTCCTTCTGCTAACGTGCCGTTACTAAGGTCGGTCTGCACTGAATCTGCTAGTACAGCACAAGATAAAACGACCTTGAGTGCATCAATAGCTGGAGATCATCCAAATGCTGCTTCCATGGATCTGATCATGCAGACCCTCACAGCACAAAGACTAGAAGGCCAGCAACATTTCCTGCAGCTAAGAGAAGACAATACTAAGTTCCAGGCTTTTATGAGTGAAGTGTGCGAAAAGCTTGGAGGGGTTACTCAAGAGATGGAAGATCTTAAACAGCGAGTTGTGGTAGTCGAGGAAGGAGCAACTCGCTCTGACGAGCTATTCAGATCACACGCAACACGAATATCTAAACTTGAAGCAAAGGTTGAGGATATGGAGAACAGGGCACGCAGACACAATCTCAGGCTCTTTGGGATTCCCAAGGGGGTAGAGGGAGCGTATCCCAGGGCATATGTCGTGAATTTATTTAAAAAATCATTCAGTGACTTATCAGATTGGGACTGGGACTCTCAACTACAACGAGTACACAGACTTCCTCTCCTTCAAAAGAACAAAAACAGCAGATTTCCTAGACCATTTCTGATTTATTTTGGCAACTTTCTGTTAAGGCAAGCAGTATCCCTTAAAGCTAAATCCAGTAGTCCGGTCACTATTGACAATATAACTTTTTTTGTACGGTCAGATTTAAGTAAGGGAACAATGGATAGATGGTGGGAGCTTCGAAAATTGATAGACTCTTTTAAGGCTATCAACTGTACAGTTTATTTACAAGAGCCTGCCCGCCTCAAGATGATTAAAAATGAGCGTTTTTTCTTTTTTACTGACCAAGAGGAGGCGGTTTCAGCTCTAGAAAAATTTACACTTGAAAGAGAAAAATGAAACTGTTACTAATGATGGGAGATCATATTTTTTACTATAAGAAGCTCCTTCAACTTTTATTAGTTGAATTACATAAAAGCACAATGGGCGGTAACAGGATGGGATGAATCTCTGTCTGCTTTTCATTGCTTCTTATATATAAAACTCTCATACTTTTTTTCCTTCTTATCTTTTCTTTCCTTTTTCCTACGGATGAACTAAATAGCATTACTGACAAGCGGGTAGGGTCTGCCTCTGCGACTGCTACTTCACTAGGCTGCCACTCCAGCGGCAGCAGGGGATAGACGGGTGCTCCCCCTAAGGGACTCGAGGGAGGGTGGGGGGGAAGGGTCGTGGTTTTGGGTGGGGGGGAAAAGGAAAAAAATGTATTGCAAGTAAGAACTATGGTGCGGACAAAGTAATGAAACATTTTCTTAAAGACTGTATGCAGAGGAAAGCTAAGAAATACATATGTAAGCAATGTTTAAGACAAGATTATTAGTTTGGAATGTCGCTGGCCTCAATAGCAAGCATAAGAGGAGATTGGTACAGGAGGAGATAGGCATGTATAAACCCCAATTCGCGCTTTTGTCAGAAACTCATATTAGCTACCAAGACAGGAAGGTGCTGTCCCAAATGGGGTATGAGCTGGTGGTCTGTTCAACTTTGGGGGCCTCAATTCGGGGGATGGCCATCTTAAAACAGAAAGGATTGGGGATGGAAATTTCCAAAACTGCATCAGACGTATGTGGAAGGTGGGCGATAGCCCAAGTTCAACTGGAACATAAGAAACTTGTTCTATGCCTGGTATACAGCCCTAACATAGATGACCCTAAGCTGTTTGAGCAACTAAGCATTGAGTTGTTAGAGTGGGAGGGCAAAGTGCTGGTGATGGGAGACTTTAATTGTGTAATTGACTACAAAATTGACTCCACAGGACAGGGCTCCCCACGTAGGATGCGTAAGGTTAGGTCTGCAATTTTGGAATTGGACAGATTGCTTAATCTAAAAGATGTATGGCGCTCTAAACAACCTAATCCTGCTGGGCATACATATTACTCAGCGCCCCACAGATCCTGCTCAAGAATCGATATGGTCTGGGCGACTGACCAAATAGTAGGAAAATGTAAGTTGAATTGTGTCCAAGGATTACATCCGACCACAACCCGATTTTACTAGAGTTCGAGAACGGCGATTCGAGGCCGGATGCACGACATTTTACATTCCCAAGATACCTACTCACAGATTCCGGTTTCGTGACTTCTTTAAAAGAACATATTAAAGAATTTATTGAGCTGAACATAAACTCAGCTACTGTTAACGTAGTTTGGGACGCATGTAAATGCAGCACAAGAGGGTTCACTCAACCACACATTTTTAGGACTAATGCTGAGAATCGCAGAGCTACTAAGAAAACCACTTCTAATATATTACAAATGGAGCAGAATCTAGCAGACGCAACTAAACAAGGAAATGCAAACATTGAGGAGCTAAGAATAGAACTGCTTAAATTACAATCTTCTCTCAAAAAGATACTAAGAGATAGATACTGTGCCAAAATACATAAATATAAACTAGCTCAATATGAAGGAGGAGATAGAATTGGAAAAGTTCTGGCATATAAGGTTGCGGACAAGAAGGCGAGAACAAAGATTAAAATGATCAAAGGGTCTAATTTGCATAAATACGATCAGCCAGAACAGATTCTCGGTCAGTTTGTCAATTACTATCAAAATCTATATACTCCGGATAATATTCCCACTAGGGCTGTAATTACTCAATATCTAGATACATATATGCCCATACAAAGAGATATTGATATAGAAACGGTCCAACAACTTAGCTCAAAAATAACACTAGCCGAAATAAATACGGCTACTTTAGCCCTACCTCCGGGAAAAGCCGCCGGAGAGGATTGCTTGCCTATAGAATTATACAAGACTTGCGCACAGGAACTATTACCTCTTTTAAAATCTGTTATCGACTCCATAGACAAGTCGGGGAAGGCTCCTATATCGTGGAAAATAGCCAAAATAGTTTTCTTTCTTAAAAAAAGCAAACCTCCGGAAGACTGTGGCTCCTACCGGCCGATCTCCCTGCTTTACGCAGACGCAAAAATCTTTTCTAAGATACTAGCAAATCGCTTAGCCCCCATCATGCCGGCTTTGGTCAATACTCAACAGCATGGATTCGTGATGGGGAGAGACACTACGGCCCATGTGAATACTGCAATTACTGCTTTCGATGTTTCCTCAACAACTCTCACCCCACTCGGAATGGTCATGTTAGACGCAGAGAAAGCATTTGATCGAGTGGGGTGGAAGTACTTGTGGGAGGTACTAAAGAAAGCAGGCATCCAGGGCCAATACTTAGAGTGGGTATGCTCATTGTATGATAACCCGCAGGCCAAAGTTAGTTATGGGGGAAGAGAATCAGCGAGCTTCCTGATAGGGAGGGGAACAAGGCAAGTTTGCCCTCTGTCCCCTCTGCTCTTTGCTTTCTCTTTGGAGCCATTCCTAAATGCACTCTTTACCCAAGTAAATATTCTTCCAATGCAGCACGGTGGGGAGAGCTTAAAAATTACTGCTTTTGCAGATGATATCGCCGTATTCACTACAGATCTAGTTAAAGCCATTCCTGAAATAGTAAAAGAGGCTGCACATTTTGGCAATGTTTCAGGGTATAAACTTAACGTAGGAAAGACGCAGGTTATCGCCAATTATAAACCTTCGGAGCCGATCCCTGGCATATGTCAAAGTGCGACATACGTAGGTATTAGGCTAGCGGCAAGTATCGATAAAATCATAATGTTGAATTACGATTCTTTTCTAAAGGAAACTGAAATGACTCCTAAAAAATGGCACAAGATCCCGCTCAGTTTAGTGGGACGTATAAACTTAGTGAAAATTAAGATTCTGCCGAAGGTATTATATCTATTCAGATCTATCCCTCTTCAACCCAGCAAATCTTTCTTCAAAAAACTAGAGGGTATTTGCAGCAGCTTCCTATGGGGTTATAAAAAAGCGCGTAGGGCATTGAAACTCTTAGAACTGCCAATAGAAAAGGGGGACTAGCATTTCCCGATTTTAAGCTCTATTTCTTAGCCACTTTTTTTCGCCGCATACGAAGCTTGATGAAAAACGAGAGTTCGTTATTCTACCACCAGCTCATGTTGGGATCTGATTGTAACCAATTTTTACACCGCTTACACGATCCTGACTACTTTAAACTAATAAAATTTAAGTCAGCTTGGCACATTAAAAAAATTGGGCACCAAATTCTGACTATTGGAAAAACTTCCTTCTACAATGCTTAGCTTAGAATATGGGGCAATCCAGGATTACCTGATATTTTCTCAGACGGAGCAGGTACCCTCTGGGAGAGACATGGTATCTACACACTGGGGGATCTATATGGCCAGAATGGCTTTATGGATTTTGACGCACTCAAAATTCTATTTAATTTAAGGGACAACATGTACTTTAAATACATTCAAATACGGGACTACCTGCTCTGTAAGATGAAAATTATGGAAGTAGCAGAGTCAGATATACTTACATGCTTATACTCGGATAAAGTAAAATCATTAATAAGTCTGGGGTATGGATATCTAATACAAGGTAAAATTGAAGATAGCACGAAAATAGCAGTCAAATGGTCTTCTAGACTGGGTTTGAACATCAACACAACACAGAGTTCATATTCTCTATGTCACATAAACCTGATTGTCCAGTCTTCCAGTTTGAGGCTACAGCTGTACAGAACCATCAAGCAAATGTACTACACCCCACAAAGAATAGCTAGTTGGGCACAGGGTAATCAGTCAAATAAGAAAACAAAGTGTCCGAAATGTGATTTAGAAGCTGCAGGTATAGAGCATATGCTCTTTTCATGCCCGTCGCTCTCACCATTTTGGAAAGGATTGACTGATGTTTTAAATAGCAAACAAATTGTCACCCCGCCACTGACAGCACAACTGGTTTTACTAGATATCCAGGAAATTAACTGTCCTCACAAAGACTTAATAACTATTATCTATGCATGTGCTAGGTTAGTTATAGCAAGATCATGGATATCAAAAGACGTACCAGATATCTTCGAGTGGTGGATTTTGATAAACGAAATAAACAACATGGAACTCTTGTTAGCTAGACATAGAGGCCTTAAGGCTCTGCAAAAGAAGGACAAAATTTGGTTAAACCTTTTTTAAACTGTGATATATCTGAATTAAATGGAAATGAGGCCAGTTCAAATATGCTCATATTATTTGCAAGACTATATCTTTCTCTTTTCCTTTCTTGTCAAGACATGTATTAGTCGGACCTCTGCCTTTCATGCTCTTTGTCGTCTAAATTGCTTTCTCATTTGTACTTTTTTTTTCTTTTCTTCTTGAGATATATATCACATGTGAACTTTGTTAAGTCGCTCTTCTTGCAATAATAAAAATATATTTTTTTTAAAAGAAATGTAAACATAATTGAAAATGTATATTATTTTACGATGAAATATTTCAATGACTTTTTAATGTATAAATAAATGTAACTTTATCTTTTTTTAGAATAGGTTACTTTAAACTAAATCTATACATGAATTTGTAACCTTTGATACATAAATAATCACATTTACTTTAGGTGGATTTTTTTAATAAATTTGAAAAAATAATGGTACTTCGAATTAATACATTTAAATTAATTAAATAGTTCATTCAAAATTAACTAACTAGTCTGTCAACATACTCTTATTTTTTTCTGCATCTAAGATAAATATTTAAAATTAACTTATATTGATATATAGCATGAAAATAGTTTCCCACATTTTTCTCAAGTTTAATACGTTTTTTACTTTTCCCTATCATTTACCAAAGGGAGATCTACACGCTGGAGATAAATAATAATGTAATATTTTGTATATATTTTATTGTAAATGTATAAAAAACGATTTACCAAATACAATAGCACTATTATCTTAATTTCAATTTAAAAAGTAGTTATTGTGAATATATTAAATTAGCATTATTTTTCTGAAGTTTATAAAAAATATTTAAAAAAACACCTAAGGTTAAAAACATGTGTTTTTCTATTTTGTATAACAATTATTACCAATAATACATATATTTAATTAAACGTAATTTAACTACATTTTAATAAACAATGATGTTACATAACCGTTTAAATTAAATTAGGGATTATTAACATATTTTAAAATATATTAATAAATATGTTTCATTTTGGATAATTGTTTTAACATTAAATTAAATGCCATTATGTTTTTGAAAAGCTTAAGGGAATTAATTTAATGTAACATTATTTACTACAGGATTTATTTTAAGTCCCCACCACCATTATTGTCTATCTCGGAGTTGAAGAACATTTACTAATGTTTTGTCTCCTTTTTGGCTATAGTAGCTTTATCAATGCAGTTTGTGGATAACAACAGGCATACACTTTTATGGATGGGTTTCTGTTCCGCCCTAAACACCTTCTTACCCTTCCTAAACTCCCTCCATAGTCCACCCTAAACCCCTCACATTGCAGTTATAAGTATGCACCTTTTTTCAGCTGCCCACCATCGTTATCAGTGTAAGTACTCGTACACAGACACATCTCACATTCTTACAGAACATGCCTTTCTTTTACATGCAGGAGCTGAAAAAAGCCAAAAACCTGCCTTATGTGTGAAGTGATAGGTTCTGTGCATTTTGGTCCCTCCACCGCTGTGACATGTAGGTGTTAGGCTCCAGATAGCTCCTAACTCGGTTGAGAGTAAAGCAAAAGTAGGGCTGATGGCCTTTTAAGTGAGGCCTTTGGGTTGGGTCCATCTGGAAGTGAAAGTAAAAACCCATACCCCCAGCCCCATGCAAGTTGCTGCCACAAACAGAAAGCTGAAAGCAGGCAATGTGTGGGTACTGCTGAATGTGTCTGGTAGACAAATGACACTGTGACAAACATAGGGCCTTATTATGACAGCCATGCCAGTGCCCCTCTCCCGCACACCCAAAGCCATAATTAGACCGCGCACCGGATTCCGACAGGAATCCAGGTCGGGTGGTCCTGTGGTAGCTTGCCCACGGCGGTGCATGTTTAAAGTCTCAATTTGAGAGCCATAACAGGCACTGCAATGGGAACGCCATTGCAGGTTTCTGCAGGGCATGGTTGTCATGTCCATGTCCTGCAGGAACTGAGGGTGCATGCAGATAGGCGGGCACACCATGTTCCCTCCACTGCATTCATCCCATGCAGCAAAGGCAACAGGGGGCCCTCCCTGTAGGCCGCCCTTTGTTTCCCTGCCCCACACTTTTTATGGCAGGCTCACTGCCATGAAAACCGTGGCGGAGAGGAAACTCATATTATGCTTGGCAGGGCCACAGTGGCCCTGCCAAGCACATTGCAGCCTCAAATCCACCGCAAAACCGCAGTTGCACAGGTGCAAATGCAATCTGACTGCCCAAGTTGTAATGGGGCAGTCAGACCGCCACCATGGCTACTGCGGTTCGATGGACCACCATAATCATAATAAGGCCCTTAGTATATTTCACTGGGCTGACTCAGAACCTGGATTTTATTGAGTAACATCTACCAGATTTGGAATCTGCCTGGATCCCTCATTTCATTCACTTTTTGAATGACAGTTTAACAAACCACTGGATGAAGACCGCTGACTTGAAGTCCTTGTACATATGAATAGTATCTATGTACTTAAAAAAAAAAAACAATAGTCTGTTGAAACAACTAAAACTGTCTCAAAGGTTACACCTAAAATATATGTAAAATGTATAATGCAACTGAAAATCTTTTTTTTGTTTTAGTTTAAACTCACTAATAAAACAGCCACATCAGTGGATACTTGTTAAATGTAACATTTGCATGAATGTAACATTTGTATTGCACCCACATTTAGATGACAACCTGTTTTCTTTCCTTTTCTTTTTGTGGCATATGCTTACAATATAAAATGTAAAAAAAGAAAAACAATTGCACCAGCTTGCCAAGGTCAGAAGCATTGGTTTTGCCAATGCCTATTAAAAGGGTTAGTGCTACTGGAGAGCAGTTAGTTGAATCAAATTACTTCTCAGGGGTCCAGATACTACTCATACATAAATACTTTGAATATAAAAACTGTAATTTCATACAAAAGTCCAAAAGCTGCGAAAAGAGAAAAATTGACTTATTCTCAATGATGTACAATGTTTATGTTTAACTTGCAACATGTGAATCACCACTAGCATTCTTGGACATGTCATAAGAGACCTAGCTATCTGGCCGATGCCCAGTGGAGCTACCTGATAGCTATTGAGGAGATGGGTTGTGGACTTCTCCCTCGACCTTCACCTACCCAGCCGGACTTTGGACAGTCTTTACTTCGTCTCTCCGTCGTACCTCCCTTTCACCTCTCACCTCTTTACCCTAATCCCCTTCCCCTCTACGCTTCTTTCATCTCATCTTCTATGCTCTTTAAATGTTTTGCCGTGGAGACCTAGCCATTTGGCCTATGCCTGGTGGAGCTACTGGATAGCTATAGAGTAGATGGACTGTGGACTTCCCCCTTGGCCCTCACCTACCCAGCCGGATCTTGGGCAGACTTTCCCTTCGTATCTCCCTCCTACCCCTTTTACCCTACCCCTTACCCTTCTTTCACTCCATTTCCTAGTCTTTTATGCTCCTTAAATGTTTTTGTTTGTAACTAATATAATTGTAACTGAAGTAACTCTGTAACATTGTTGAATCTCATGTAAAGCGCTCTGATACCCTCGGGTCTAGCCAGCGCTATATAAAACTCATTAAATCAATTCAAAGCCTGCTGCAGAATAAGTGTGAAATCAGCGGGTCGCAAAATGACAGTCGCAATTGGATCAACCCAGACTTTTTTTCTTCTGAGTTTGATAAGATTGAAGGTAGTAACAGATGTGCCTACTATTAGCTTTGCCAAGAAGCTACAAGCTTGTGCTAGCAAGTGTTTTATGAAGGAGCACTGGGAAAGCAGTGTAAATGTAGGCACACACAAATGAACATTCATGCATATCTGTGTTTGCACCTTAAACCTAGACCTATTGGCTTTGCAAATATTTGTTTGACCAGCTGTATGAGCATTTAAATTGATATTGGAGGTGCAAAGGAATGGGGTGCAGAACGGAAAGGGCAGCCTAAAAATAAAATGATAATAACAGAACGTTATTATCATTTTAGTTTTAGTATTACGCTTACAGTTGCAGGTTAGTCGGGCGGGGCTGGGCTCCCATGATCCAGAGGGAGGAGGAGTGTTTGCTGCTGTACCTTAAGTGTATATGGCAATTAGGTGGGACGTCTTGGACCGGCCAAACCGTCATGCGCACTTTGCATGTTCTCCGCTGGCTGTATTGTACAGCCTGTGTGGAGAACATGCACAGGTTCCCACTCCCTCTCTGAGCGCCGATCCACTGCACTCGGACTGATCACAATGTTGCTGTAACACAGGGCTGTGATTGGCTAAGGGAGTCTGGAAGACTGTGTTCTTCCTGTTCCTACATTGGAGGAGAGGCCGTGGCTGGTGACCGCGACCAGCAGGTACGTTTTCTTTTCTTTTTCCTACCCACCCCACCACCCCCGCCAACGTTCCCTCCAGCCGCCACTGCCGTTTTTGGTGCCTGCTGTGCATGTTTTCCCCAATGCTGGGATGGTTTCCATTGATATCAAGATGGCATTTTGGAGTGCATTTCAGATTTGTTGAAGTAACGTTCAGCTTTAGTGGCAGCTTTACGTCAAGAAGCCAGGGCTGAATTAAGGAGTGCCTCATTGTTCAATAATTACACCCTCTATTTTGCAGATCTTCTTAGGATAATGCCATGTTGTAAGCTTTGACATAACCCAAGAGGTACTGTAGAACTCTACTGCTCCACCCCACCAGCCCACGGCTAACAGCTGAGAACTAATGCACCGCTAACACCAAGTAAAATTTGTTTTAGACAAAGAACAATGCAAACTAACAGAGTAATGTTTGATGATCCTTCGGTAAACCAATGCATAAAACAAACCTAATTGTCACCACACCAGAACAACACACTTGTTCCTTATCGATGTATTACAATCAAACTAACCAAGATTTTGGTAGCTGAAAACCAGTGTGAGAGACCTGTACCTCCGCTTTTGAGAAACAACCCCTTAGCGATATAGTACTGTGTCAATTATTCCATAGGAAAGCCAATTGGATACCCACCCTCACCAAAGAACCAGGTATGACTGTGCATTCTTCACATACCTCAGGCCACTGAAACGACGGGGGAGATTTTCAAACCTTTTGCGCTGGTTTAGCGTGACGCTAACCAGCGCAAAATATTTTGGGGCTATTTTGTTTCCAGCGCAAAACTTGTTTTGCGCTGGAAAGCCCCGACTAAGTAGCACAAAGCTGCGCGAAGCACTGCTTTGCGTTACTTGGCACCAAGGGGCGTTACATGGATGGCACATGGGCGTTCCCATGCAACCACCCATGCCTTTTGACGCAAAAGCATATTTACAAAAATTTGTAAACACGGTTTTGCACCAAAAGTTAACGCCCCTTCAAAGGAGGCGCTAACAGGAGAAATGCTTTAATTTTTCCGTGCTTTTCCGTCTTTGCATGCGTGCTGCACTGAGCAGCATGCCTGCAAAGTGGGAAAAGCTTTGCATCGTGCCTAGCATAGTTTTTTGTACAGGAAGCATACTCTTCCTGTACAAAACCTATGCTATACTCATGCACACACCCTAGCGCTACGGTGCTAAGGTGTGTGCATGGCGGAAAGGGGAGGTGAGAGCCATATCTCTGAAGATATGGCGATCTCCTGCTCTCTCCCTGTCGCGTTACACGGCACAGCCTAAAGGGTCTGCGCTGTGTTGCGTGACTTTTTGGAAAATCTGCCCCCTGATCCCTAAATGCAGCCTTATCGAATTCCTAATGGCCAGACACCATCTTGATGCACATCCAATGAAATCCTCTCTACACATGATATTATCTCAGACTACGCTAGATGTAAATCAAAAAAAGCAAACCATGGGCAGTAACCAGAAATCTCTAATGGTGAAACAAACCCTTAATAAGAGAATGGGGAAATGCAGAACTGAAATGTTTTTCTTTATCTTAATCGCTTCTTGTTGGGAAGAGACTTCAGATCTGCTCATGGTCACATGAACATTTACTTTCTCTTGCGTCTGAAGATGATATTGGGTGAGAGAAAACATTACGAAGGAGACTTCATATTAAGCCATTTTGACACCATTACAACCATGAACTAAGCAGCCCACATATATCACACATACTTTTGTAATCATTCTCTAACAATCTGAATCAGCACAAGATAGATCTACAGGTGGAGGCGTTCCCATTATCCAAACAGATGGGAAAGAATCTATCCACACAGAAGAGATTCCCAGTGTCAGCCCCACCGGTCCACATAAAAAATACAATCCAGCTAAGGAGAAGTAAGTTGAGTGCCGCACAGACTATCAACACAGATGTCAGCAAGAACAGGCAAATCCCGAAAACATGTCCAGAAGGCAAATATCAGACAGCAAAGGCACAAGCTCCAGTCCTTAAACACCGATATACATGATAATCCCTCTGGCCAGGAGACAGACACCCTTCCAACTAGAAGCCAAACTCAAGCAGCCACCACACTACCACTAGCAGTATGTGAATAGAACCAGCAGAGAATGCAACACCCTCAAACCCATAAATGCCTACTCAGGGGCCCATTCGCAAAAGCTGTTTTCAAGTATGTACAGCAGTACTTCTTTATGTACTCCGCAATGTAATTCCCAACCTTCTGGCCAGAGCCCTCTACCTCTGCCTCTGCTATTTTTATTTTACTGAGATCCCTCATGCTCGTGGTGGAGACCTCGGCGCATGTAGGTATAGCATTTAGTAGCAAATGTGGGATGGACAAGGCAGAATGGTTGGAAAATGGGGAATAATTATTTAAAAAATGGGTGCGGTGAAGGGAAAATGAAAGAGGTGCTTTTGAGAGTGACATGCTAATACAAAATACACACCAGCATATGAGTAAGACAATTGCTACACTGACAAAACAGGCTTAAATGTACTTCAGCTCAACCTTGGAGTAAGTCATGAAACAAACGTCGTTAGGTAACAATAGAGATAAGTGGTAAAACTAACACTTAGGAAAACATTTAAAATAAATTCAATTAAATAACATTTTAAACAAAACTTTATTTGTTTAGTTTATTATTAAATATCTTGATTTACAAAAAAAGTAAATGTTCATTTCTAAAACACATATTAACATTTTGATATAATATATTATAATAGTTAACTTAATTTTAAAAGAGTTGAACCATAAGTAAAAGTATACATGAGTGGCATTCAAGATGGTGATGAATTCAACACACATTTTACTCTAATGAGTGGAGAAGGGAAATTACCATTTGATTTAATTTATTTTAAAAAAGTAATTTAAATAAAAAGTAACAAAATAAGTTAGAGTTTAATAATATCTCATGTTAGTGCAGCTTTGATGTCCCTTTATATTGTTTTGGTCAACGTAATCAGGAGTTAGGGAAATGTGTTTTATTATTTTTAATGACAAAATAAATTAATCATTATTTTTGTTAATCTAAAAATGAATGTTCTTAAAATTCTCTTTTTTATTTTTTTTTATTTTTTTTTATTTTTCAAAGGCAGAGGCAGAACAAAATACAAAGATGGAGCAAGGTACAGTAATAACAGAAATAAGACAGTACTAATAAGGCAATAGACATCAGTAACAGAATTCAAAACAAAATTCAAACCAATACATTCCACAATACTGTCACTTTAAGTTGTAGACATATTTAAATTAAATCCAATTATCAATGGGAAGCCATAGCTTCCTAGCAAATAGCTTTTTTTTTCGTCCTTTCAATTTATAAACTGCATTATCCATTCGATAAGTATCTAACAGTTTACCTAGCCATTGTTCAAATGAAGGTGGGTCAGCATCTAACCATCTTGAAGTTATACAAAAGCGGTAAATGGACATTCCAATGAAAAGAAGATACTCTTGATCAACAGATAAACTCTCCGGTGGAAAATATACACCAAAGATAGTGACAGAAGGACATAGTTTGATATTGACATTCAACAGATTGGTCAGAAAATGTTCTATCTTGTTTTTAAATGCAGTAAGTTTAGAGCAGCTAAAAAACATATGACATGAATCGGCTGCTAAAATACCGCACCGACTACAATTGATGCCTTTCGTGGCTTTCCATTTAGCAAGTTTAGCGGGCGTATAATACAGATCCAGGGAGGCCATATAATGTTGGCTTTTAAGAGAGCTGTTAATTAGTACTGTGTTACTGAACTCAAATGCCCTTGCCAGATCAATCCCTACTATAGACAGTTTTCTCTCCCACTTCTGAGCTTGTTCATCCAAATCATCGGGTAGCCTGTTTATCATCAGCTGATAGATGGTACCGATACGGGCATCCTTCCTGCCACTCTCCAAAATTTCATTAGGCACCATTACCTCACTGTAAAGCAAATTTTTCCTAGCCAAAAAACTCCGAATTTGTAAGTACTTAAAAAAATCATATCTAAAAAGACCAAATATGTTTTGGAGTTCAGAGAAAGACATTAAGGTCCCAGCTGAATACAATTGCCCAATTATTTGAATCGATCCCAAGCGAAATCCAGAAGTGGGAATACTTTGAGGCATCCCTAATATTGAGATGTTACAACGTATAGGTGTATAGAAATTATATTTAGGGATAATCCGTAAAACTTTGTTCATCTGTTTCCAAGCCAAAAAAGCAGAAAGCAAAATCTTGAATTTTGTTTTTTTATAGTAGCTCGGCTCCGTAAATATTAATAATGATTGTCGCACATAGTCACCCAGAAGCATTTCGAAAATGGAAGGTGCTTTACTGATTTCATTGACATGGTCATGAAATAGTAAAACTTTAATAGTTTTAAGAGTAATGGCCCAATAGTATAACCTAAAATTCGGGAATCCTAACCCGGCACGCCCTTGCGAGAGAGTACACCACTTGATAGCTCTTCTTGACCGACGATACCCCCATAAGAATCTAGACAGCATCCTATCTATTTTATTAAAAAGAGACATGCTAAAAAGTAAAGGGATAGTACGGAAAAAATAGAGAAACTTAGGAAAAATTAACATTTTAATGACATTAGTCCGTCCAAATAGCGATAGATGTAAATTATTTATCCTTTCCAAAGTCCTATTAGTAGATGCAAGTAGAGGGTCCAGATTTAGGCCAACAATGTCATCTATTTTAGACGATAAAGTTACACCAAGATATGTAGCAGTAGTGTTAATTGGCAAGTCCAGGGGCATGCCTATTTTAGAATGTATAATGTATAATTTGAGTTTTAGAAACATTCAATTTATAGCCAGAGAATTTGCCAAAATCGCTAGCAACTTCGATTATTTTAGGTAGAGCTGTAGCGGAGTCAGAAGTTACGATGGCCACATCGTCGGCGTATGCTAGAACTTTATAGTCTATTTCATGGAGTCGGACAGGAGGAATACCAGGTTCTGTAATTAATCTGTTCAAATAAGGCTCTAAATAAAGTGCAAATAAAAGTGGAGAACAAGGGCACCCTTGTCTAGTCCCCCTAGTGATAGAAAATGGTCTAGAAATGTCGGTGCCAAGTCTTATTACTCCATTTGCATTAAAATAAAGTGACTGTATAGCTTTAATAAATTGTAATGGGAAGCCCTTCCATTCTAGTACCGACCAAAGGAACCCCCAGTCAACTCTATCGAACGCCTTTTCAGCATCGAGTAAGATCACTCCGACTGGAGATTCCTTTGCTTGTGCCCAATCCAACAAAGCGATAACACGTTTGACATGATCTGTAGTATCCCTATGTTTAATAAACCCGTGTTGTATATGAGAGACCAGACTGGTCATAACATCATTTAGTCTGTTGGCAAGAATTTTAGAGTATATCTTGCTATCTGCCGTGATGAGGGAGATAGGACGATATGATCCTAATTCCTTTGCATCCTTATTTTTTTTTACAAAGACAACAATAATGGCAGTCGACCAAGAATCAGGAGGATGATCTTGGAATGCTACATTAAAAATTTTTAATAGTTCTGCCTTCAATAAATGCCTAAACGTCCGATAGAATTCAAGGGGGATCTGATCGGACCCCATAGCTTTGCCAGCAGCTAGGCTCAGAATGGCCTCTTCAATCTCTTCCCAGCTTATTGGCCTAGCAAAAAAGGCATTGTCATCTGTACATAGCGACAGTTGATTAGAATTTAGAAGATAGTTGATAGGATTAAGAGACTTATCGACTTCGTTTTTTTCGTCATTATAAAGTGCTTTATAAAAGCCGTAGAATGCATCTAATATTCCTGCCTTATTTTCTTTAAGTACCCCATTTATGTCTTTGATACATTGTATTTCACTAAAAGAAGATTTTTGGCGTAGGCGCTGCGCTAAGATTTTCCCCGTGCGTTCGCTTAATTCATAGCGTTCAGTTTTATGTAATTTAAATTTTGCGGCTACTTCTTCAGCCAAATATGTTCGGAGGCCAGAGCGTACGATAGTTAGTTGATTTTGTGCATCCTCTATATTAGTGTTATTTTTACAGGCAGTAGACAATTCAAGCTCAGCCAGTCTAACCTTATTTAGCCTATCTTTAAAATCTTTTTGGTTTCTTTGCCTTCTATAATTTGCGAAACTAATAGTTTCCCCCCGTACAACTGACTTAAAAGAATCCCAAACTACCTGAGGGGAGGCAGAATCATTATTTATAGAAAAATATTCTTTGATAGTTGTGACCATAAACTGAAGATATTCTTCGTCTAATAGTAAACTCCTCTGAAATGACCAGGATCTGTTGGGACTTTGACAGTCCATAGGGAGTTGAATCTCAGCAATAATAGGATTATGATCCGAGATGACCTGTGGTAATACTTCGATACGAATTTGCTCCAAAAAAACAGAGGATACAAAAAAATAGTCAAGACGAACAAATTTTTGATGGGGCGTAGAAAAAAAGGTGTAACCAGGATCATTATAAAAAAGCTTATTCCACACATCAGTTAGCCCGTTACATAGGACCAGATCTCTAAGTGCTTTATAGGCTTGAATCTTACGGCCCATATATCTTTTTCCTAATTTAATATTCCAATCGGCTGGTATATGAATATTAAGGTCACCACACATTATTATCGGCTGTGTCCAAGTAGACAGTTCTGTGTTAATAAGATTAAATAACTCAGCATCATCCAAATTGGGGCCATACAAACAACATAAAGTGAATCTAGAACTCCCAATTTTCAATTCAGCAAGCCCCCATCTCCCCCATTTGTCAGAAGATGTTTTAACACACTTCCCTACTCCCTTTCGCATACAAATAGCAACACCTCTCTTAATACCCGTTTGTTTAGATGTGATCAAGACTTCTAACCCTAAATTATTCAGAAGAGAGCGTTTGTCCCAAGAAATATGAGTTTCCTGAACACATAACAAATCAATATTCAGAGTTAAAAGGATAGTACGAAACATAGCAATCTTCTTTAAATCATTAAGGCCATTAATATTAATAGTGCAAATTTTCAGCCGTTTATACATTTCAAAAACATTTCAAAAAACAATATAGAATAGCAATTACTAGCCATCGTCACAAAGATTTGCACCTCCAAATTATACTTTATCCACATTATAGCCATCCCTGCCTTAAATACATCGACCTTAGTAACCATCATTGTATTGAACACCTCTGCCTTACACCCCCACCACCCCCCGCTGCCCAAACCCACCCCCACCCCGACCCCCAAACCCCCTCCCCCCACCCTCCCCAACATATGAGGCATAGGAACTACCAGTTCCTAGAACGTATGGGTGCCGTGTCCCTAGACCAGAACATCCTGGCGAGAAGAAAAAGAAAGGAAAGACCGATGAAAAGATATAGAAATAAAGAAAGGAAAAGGAAGAGAGAGTTTAGAAGGAAGAGAAAGTTTAGAAGGAAGACGAGCGGAAATAAGAGAAGCTAAATAATCCTGCTGAGGAGAAAAAAGAACAAAAACAACGGAATTGAAGCCTCCCAAAAAAAGATTAATCAAGCTAGCGGCCCTTCCAATCCTAGTGATTCTGCAATATACAATACAGTAATGTATTAGCCTTACAGCCTAAAGAGCCTTAATTACTAATTATAACTCATATAGAATCCAAATACTCTTTAGCTTTAACCTCTGAGATGAAATATTTTACAGAGCCCTTGAATACAGTCTTTAACTTTGCTGGGCCTTGAAGAAAAACGGCGACCTCTTTCTTTTGGAAATTGGGAATCAGTTGTCTAAGTCGCCACCGTTGGGCCACTGTAGCTTGGCAGTAATCCGGTCGTACAAAAAACTGACAGCCAAGACCATCCGCTTTCTTGTCTGGTCTCGCAGTCATATAAATAGCTTCACGAGCAAGGAAGTTATTAAATGAGACCAGAATAGCCCTGGGATAATTTTCTTGGCCTTGTCGTGGATTCCGTGCAATAAAGGGGAACCGATGCGCACGTTGAACTTCTCGTGACCAGTCCCAATCTACCATTTCAGGGAAAGCATCCTTTAGTAGATTGATAATAAACCTCCGTGGGTCAGACCCTTCCTTATTTTCGGGAATTCCCAAAAATCGTAAATTACTCCTGCGAGCCTGATTCTCCAAATTAGCAATTTTATCCGACAAGTCTTCCTTCAGAGCTATGAAGTCACCAACTTCCTGCCTCTGTGCCATACTTTCTTCTTCCAAGACTGCAATCCTGGCCTCTGCTTCGACGACTCTATCGGTAGTCTCCGAGCACATCTTAATTGCTCGGCGAACTGAATTTTTGACCTTAGCACAGGTCATCTGTGTGCGTAAATTTTCAGCCTTGCTCTCCGCCCTATGGCTCATCATGGTGTCATAAATCGTTTTCAGGGTGATCTCCTCGGCGCCTTCACTGCTTTCCTGGGGCATAACCGTATCGGAGACAGGATTAGAATTGACTCCCGCAATGTCAGTAACACCATTAATAACACCATTAGTAGGATCGAGTACATGAATAGAGGGTAAGCCATTAGCCTCAGTAGGTGAATTAAAGGCGACTTCTTTGCCCCCTGAACGTGATGACCTCTTCTTCCAAAGTTTTTTCTTTATAGTAGTGGCTGTGTTAATATCAGGACTCGCAGTAGATTCATCATCCACAGATAAACTCTCGCAACTAAGCTCAGCCCAATCTTTATGTATGCCTGTTGCCTCATCTGAGGAAAGTTCAGACAGCGAAAAAAACTTCTCCGAGGCCTCTGGATTTATATACTGTGTGGAGATCTCCATTGCCATTGCATTCTGTGGGTCATTCTCCACTGATGCGGATAATACTAGCGTAGGGAGAGAGCAGGAGCGATTGATACCAGCTCCGCCAAAGACTACATCTCCCATCATACCCTTCTTCGGAGGATTGGTCAGGTTTGAGGGATTATTCGGTATGTTATTATCAATTTCAGCAGTAGTAGCAGATTGTTCAAGCTGTATTTGAGCTGTCTCTGTAGTTTGCAGGTTATTTTCAATTATTTTTTTTCTAGCCACTTGTTTCTCAAAGAGGACAGGCAGTGTCTGTAACGTAATATTTTTGGCACTAGAAGCATTAGAAGGTTCGCTATTTTTAACAGGGGGTTTATTAGTATTCTTACCCTGTTTTGTCACGGTTTTAGCAGGAGTCGGGCGTATTACCTCCGGAGTTTCAGCCTCAGCCATTGCAGCCCCCTCAACCGCGTCTCTCCTGTTGCTGCGGGTGCTAACTGACGGGGGCAGCGGTGTCTTCTTTTTTCCTTTTCGCGAGCCGCCACCGCCTCCGCCTCTGCCAGGGAAGACACTGCTCTGCGTCCAGAGCAAACAAAGTGTGGCGCGCCACAGCGGAGACCGCCGACTAAGCACCGAAAAATTTAGCAACATTCGTATAGTTCAGGGGGATAGTTTGTATCGCATTCGCTTCAATTCACCGATACGCTGGCTGGCTGCCACCGCTTTCCCCGAGGTATTTTCTACCACTCGCAGAGAGAGCCTGATTGTGCTCCGCATACACAGGCGGCCAGGCGGAAGTGGTCAACGCCTCAAACGGCTCCGTCCTGCGTCCGGCGACTTGCAGCTCCAGAGAAAAGCGCCAATGTGCACCAAAAGCGCGACCATAAGCAGCAGTACAAAACCAAATCAATTGGAATAAGGCTCGGGGACGCTGCCACGGCTAAATCATCTCAGGCAGTAAGTATATCCTTCTCCTCTCCTCCGAATGTCTGGAACCAGGGAGCGAGCTGCTCACACAGCCTTCCTCACGGCAGCCATCTTGCCTCCCAATTCTCAATTACTTTCTATATGGAGATCTCCTCTTTAGTTGTGGAGATTACCACAAACATGCAGAAATCTACTAATAGTAACTTTTTGTGTGTACATTCTGTTATAGTAGTATCCACTCCATTTTTTAAGACGCTGATAATCATAAGTCTACATGGAGGTGAAGACACACACATGGAAATGGTGAATTCCATTAACAATGAAATCTATTCCTAGGTGTAGATTTACATATGATGAGATCTACACATGTAACCCTATCTTTGTGAGTAGGAACCTCATGGCTTAAGCACACTTTCATCACAGATAAAGCTGTTTAAGGAGGTTAGATGCTGTATAGCAGGAATAAGAGAGTGCTGGATTTTGAGTAAAGTGCCAGGATTATAGACCATGTACTCCTGCCACATGAAAAAACTATTATGAAGAACAATTCCACTCCCAGCACCAGTTGTGTGGCTCAGACCTACAATGGGTTCATGGTACATCAACACCTTTCAGCCAACTACTTCATAAACCCAATCTCACCATTCACCCTCAGATAAAAATGGCTCCTGTACCTTTAAACCAAGGCAATACTTAACAGATTAGGATTAGCCCATCTTCAACATCTGGATGTGCATCATGGGCACTAAGCATGTAGCTAAAGTCGAGGGCAACCTGGAACTAGTGGGGCCACCCAGGTAATCACTTCTCCGACTCACATTGAATGTATCCATTTGAACAAAATCCTGGTCACATCACCTGCTGATCAAACTAGCTATGAAGGATACTGCTTATGTCAAAGGATGCTAAACTAAGAACTCCCACACAATGTAATAACAAGACAGAAGACACATATTTCTAACTAGACTCAGACAAAGTGTCTGTACTTCTTACAGCAGCATACCAGAAGCCCTACTAGATACTTTGCAAAATAGTATCAAGAAGGCAATTTAGTAGCTGCATTTCACCTAGACTTCAACTAGGGAAACCAAAATGAAATAATAATGCAAAGGGTACATGGTTTGGGACAGTGTGAGCTATCTTTAAAATGATGAAGTACACCTTGAACTTGAGTGGGGAAATATTTGGTAATCTATTAGTAAGATTAGCTGGAATGTCCACATGTTTGAGCAGTGGTCTGTGGAACAGAGAGCAAAGAAAAATCTTTGCACTAGTTGAATCATCGTGGTGACAAAGAATCCCAATCACAGTTTCCCCTGAAGTGACGGATCTGGATGCACTGTAGAATATCACTCTTGCATTGACTTAAAATTGCAAATATTTGTTAGCCTTTTTCACAGACTTAAGATTCATAAGATATTGGGCACAATCCATGATATCAAAGAGATCTACTCTCTGAAATAAATATTGCTTCCCAAGATTAATTAGAAGCATGCTCAACACTAATCTTTGAATAATTTTGCCATGTAGCAGGTGGACATTCGGGTGATCCTTGCTCAGCATCAGTGATAAACAAACACATAAACATACTAGCATTGGACATCACCAGGACTATTAATGTGTTCATACAATAAAACAAGGTCCAGAGGGCTTTAAGCGTGGTATTCCAACACCACTGCCAAAGAAACCAACAGAGAACTCTCTGAAAATTGACAAATATCAAGCCCACCTCAAACCTCTTCTTGTACCAACTTCATGAGTTTTTAGAAGCAACTAATACCTTTCATAGTGGCAATCAGAATTCTGGTCATTCAAATCACCAGTAATGGCTGATACCGTGAAAGGCTTGCTTTCCCCACTCAACATACTCACAACTGTAAACTCCCTGACACATTTTGTGTTTGGTGGCATGGGAGCTCTGCATGACTTTTGCCTTGCCAAACTCTGCTAGACTTCAGAACCACCAAACCTCTGACATACATTTTTCTGGTGCAGGGCCACCAGGAAGAGAGTGTGATCAGATACTGCTAGAAGCCTCAGGTCAGTTTCTCTGCTCACCCGGTGGGCTGGCAGACTGACACACCAAGTCATAATTACTCCTGTAAATCATTTCCTAGATTTTTCCATGGCATAAGGCACAATGGACACAGACTGCCTTGGAACATCTGGAAAAAGGTCTTGGTCGCATGTACCTCACAACAGTAGTCTTGATCCTTCCTCTCATACCAGACCCAACAGACCCGAATGAGCAGCACGACCAAACTGATCAACTGCAACACTCATAGGGGTTTGTTTTTGTTGTATTTTTTGTTTCACAGTTTTTTACTGCTAGTGGATCTTACCGAACTGTGGCAATGGATTTTTTTTATTTCTTATATCTATTGATTCCTGTTTATATTAACCCCTAGATCCTTCAGTTCACTTAATATTTAATTTGTGTTGCCACATTTACAAATGTGTTTCCTTGCTGTTACTTTGTTCTTTACAGTCCCCAGTTGGTGAGTGTAGGACTTTTGAAAGTCTAGGAGCAATTATTGGTGGTGTTGGTGCCATTCTTTATCAGGCAGGCTGTTCAATGTTTTCTTGTTTAATCATATGTCAGACCTGTTACACCCGTAAAAATGGAGATGACAGCCTGAACTACAGCAGGCATGAGGGGGTAGTGGGTCCACTAAAGTCAAGCACATCTGCATTTGTCTCTGCTGTTAATTCAGCCACCAGTAAGATCTGATCCTTTAAATGCAGCGGACCCAAGGGTTGCCTTTTTGTGATTCTCTGACCAACAGATTTGTGGACTAAATAAAACCCCAGCCAATTGCGAAAATACACCTATCATCCAACAAAGGCTCCTCAAATCTGAAAAGCCACCCACTACCTGCAAACCAGCAATGGCTATGAATATCTGAGGACAGTCATAAAGATAGATACATGCCTAGTTTTAAAGAGATATCTGGGGCTGGGATGAGTGATCTTTATTGTGGTTCACTAACGTGTTGCTAGTTGGCTACACACCAGTGGTAAGAATTTGATCTGCTTCACACAATGTAATTGTATTTATTGTTTTTACATGGAAAGGGCTTGAGAACTAATCTAGCTCTCACTTTACCAGTGCTGCTATCCCGCAAGGGTAAATTATTGCTTTTCAGAACACAGAGTTGCAGTGTGGTATAGGTGTAGCTGTGGTATATAAAGAGTCACTAATATGAAACCTTAGAGTGAGATATCCCCAGCTCTGATGTCCTTCGCTGTCACCTTGAATTCTCTCCTGAAGAAGCTCTCCTCTTCATAGTCAGTATCACCCTCCTAATGCAAGAAAGGCAGTCACTAAAGCCTAAATTGAGACTTTTGGACTTGCCTCTCAGTCAATGAGTACACTTGTGAATTTAGGTATTTGGTGAATAGAATTTCGTGAATGCCGAGGTATTCTTTTGATTAGGGCAATGGTTATTTGCCCCACACAAATATTTGCACTCGATATGCTTGACTAGGTCTGGGTCGCAGCAAATCTAGTCTGGGTGGAGAGCAATCTTCTGTTAAGTTAAACTAATTAACATTTAAAGAAGTTTGAACTGACTGTTCCCATTCTTACAGCCTATGGGCATTGGCTCTTCACCCCCGCAATTCAATTTTGGCTTATTTGATTGAAGAGTGCGTCCCAGATTATCCTAATCTTATATTGAATGTCTGATTGACCCCCATGTGATGTCTTGGCTAAATAAGCCCGTGTGATAAAACTCTCAAATAAAGCACCTGGAACCACCGAACACCTGGTTTGGTGGCTTTATGTTGAAGATTAAAGTCCTACTCTGAAACTGACAAAAAAGCTGATCTGGTTCACAGTGCTAGCTAAGAACCCATTATGCAGACAAAACATGGGGCCATATGTATCATTGAAATTCGCATTCGCAAAGGCCGAAATTCGCAGAATTTCGGCCTTTGCGAATGCGAATACTCAATATGGTATGTATTAAACAAATGTGGTGCAAAATAAGGAATCGCACAATTTGCTATTCCTTATTTTGCGATTGCATTTAAGGAATCGCAAAATTTGCGATTCCTTAAATGCAATGTATGATGCAAACAAATATTGCTAATTGTCCCTAAGGAATCGCAAATTACCACCAACTTCAAGTTGGTGGTAAGTTGTGATTTCCTTTATAAAAGAAGTATTTTAAAAACAAAAGGTGCCATGTGACACTCATACATGCCCTTAGGGTATGTATGTGCGCCATATGCGCACACATGTCATTTTCAGGGGTGCAGCAGGGTGTCCTTTGGACACCCCTGCACCCTTGAAAATATGCACAATTTGCGATTAGCTAATTGCTAATCGCACTTTTCCCCTTCTTTCCTATGGGCCTCCTGGCCCATAGAAATTAATGGGAAATTATTCCTTAATTGCGTTTAGCAATTTGCTTACCGCAATTAAGGAATTCTAAGAAATCGCTAAAAAGAAGCTTATTTCTACATACATACCATTTTGCGATTTCTAAATAGGGATTCCTTAAAAATCGCTATTTAGGAATCGCAAAACGGAATGTTGATACATATGGCACTTGCTCTCATATGTTGTAAGATCCTAGAAGCTCAGGAGTTGTATGACAAAATATTGTTTACCAAAATAGCGTGACATAATAATGTCGTATCAAAAATATCGAGTTTACATACTTTGTATGTAAACTACCAAAATATAATTTCAAATATATTGTGGAACACAACATCATCAAGAACAAGCATTTGCAATGCAATAGGTCTCGCATTAGGAAAGTGTGAGCTATTGGTATTGTAAATGACAATTTTTTTTAATATGTGTTGTCTTTGAAAATATATAAATTAATAGCATTGTTATTCACAAAGCCAATAGCTTACACTTTCCTAATGCGAGTCCTATTGGCTATGGCAATGCTTGTTGGTAGCAAGCAAGGACAGTGCTGTTGTGGTGCTGAGTGATGATGTGGTTGGGCTGAGTGATGTGGTGGTGTATTAGAGTGTTGTGGTGGTGCCCCTGAGTGATGTGGTGGTGCCCCTGAGTGATGTGGTGTGTCCCTGAATGATGTGGCGTGTCCCTGGGTGATGTGGTGTGTCCCTGAGTGATGTGGTGGTGTCCCTGAGTGATGTGGTGGTGTTCCTGAGTGATGTGGTGTGTGAGGGTGAGGGTCTGTGGGGGGGTGTGGGGGTGTGAGGGGGTGAGGGTGAGTGAGGGTGAGAGGGTGAGGGGTGTGAGGTTGTGATGGTGTGTGAGGGTGGGTGAGGGTGTGAGGGTGAGTGAGGGTGTGTGAGGGTGTGTTGGGGGGTGAGGGGGTGAGTGAGGGTGAGAGATTGAGGGGGTGAGTGAGTGAGGGTGGGTGAGGGGGTGAGGGTGAGTGAGGGTGAGAGGGTTGTGAGGGGGGAAGGTGAGTGAGGGTGGGTGAGTGTGTGAGGGTGTGTGAGGGTATGTAAGGGTGAGAGGGTGTGTGAGGGTGAGGAGGTGTAAGAGTCCAAAGTAAATGGTGGCAGGGCAGACATCATAAGACAGAGAGAAGAGACTGAGGGGAGATGGAGGGGTGAGGGGGGAGTGAGGAGAGAGGGGAGTGAAGAGAGAAGGGAGTGAGGAGAGAGGGGGAAGAGAGGGAGTGTAGAGCGGGATTGGAGAGTGAGGAGAGGGGAGAGTGAGGAGAGGGGAGGGTGAGGAGAGGGGAGAGTAAGGAGAGGGGAGAGTAAGGAGAGGGGAGAGTAAGGAGAGGGGAGAGTAAGGAGAGGGGAGATGGAGGAGAGGGGAGATGGAGGAGAGGGGAGATGGAGGGGAGAGAGGGAAGAGCGAGGAGAGAGGGGAGAGTGAGAATAGAGGGGTTGGAGAGAGGGAGGGGGAGGGGAGTGTGAGGAGAGAGGGGAGAGTAAGAAGAGAGTGAAGAGGGGAGGGGAGAGAGGGAGTAAAGACAACACAGACAACCAGATGGGCGGGAGTAAAGACAACATGGAAAATGCGAGGGGTAGAGGGGTACAGGGGTAAAAAAAAAACAACAGGAGGGTGCGGGAAGAAATTGAACAGGGACAGCGGGAGGTGGGGGTCTGGAAAGGCAACACAAACTACCAAGGGGAGAGGGCCGGAGCAAAGTGAACACGCATAACGGGAAGGAGCTAAGAAAACGGGGACAGATAGCGCAACTGGAAAGTTACAATGCAAGCTGAGGCATGCTGCAATTTAGCTGTGACCTGGAAGCATGTTAAAGGTCCAGCCAGGTGGCTCTTGTGTCACACTTGGCATGGGACCCTTGCCAGCTGTTGAGGGGTGCATTCCTGCTCAGGCCGAGACCTAAAAATCCCCTTGAGGGTGAGAACAGAAATGGAGACCCCGATCCGCTTAAAGCCCTAGGTGCAGGTAGTAAAAAGTGCAAGCAGCAGCTCTAAAATAAAAGAGCGGAATCCGGATCCGAGGAAGTCTCAATTATAACATGTATTTTGTCAAAAACATCCGACCAATATGTGGATGTAACAATGCAGTTCCACGCCATGTGTAAAAATGACGCTGGAGTAAAACCACACCACCAGCATTTGTCATCTTCTCTGATTCCCATTCGAAACAGCTGACATGGAGTTCTATAATATCTATGTATGTATTTGAAATGAATGAGCCTCAACTTATAGTTGGGGGACAGAGCCGTCAATTGGCCACAGCAGAAAGCCCATTGCTCCTCGTGATCTGTTCTGGGAGCTCCGAATTCTAATTCTGCATTGATTGCGACTGTGTCACCCGGGCATATCTCTGCATAGTGCTGTACAGCCTAGTGATGTGTCGGCAGGGCGGGGGGTTCAACAATGTATTCTCTAGTGCATGCAGAGTGGGCGGGGGCAGGAAATCCGCATGCAATTGCCTACAGGTTGCCCGTATTTTGTAGTAGAAGAATAGCTCTGAGAAACTTACTGCCTCTGCCCCAGACACAGACGGTGGGGGAACAAAGACATCACCTGGATAAAAATCTGCAAATGTGTGGAGTCCGAGTGACTTTGCTGCTTCTCTACTAGCCCCCTCTTCCATCACGGGGAGCATGGGGTTGTGTGCCAGTTGACAGGTAAGGTGACTGTGAATAGAGGAGTACGCCAGGGCTGTGTGATGGCCCCGACATTGTTCTCCCTCTTTGTTAATGGGGTGGTAGACCATTTGAGGGAGGACAATGCCGATGCCCCGGTCCTGGCAGGGGAAAAAACACCCACACTCCTCTTCGCAGATGATACGCTTTTGTTGTCCAAAACCCCCTCTGGACTCCAGAAATTGCTGAACAGATTCAGCTTGTTCTGTGACGAACGTGGGCTGACCATCAATACATCTAAAACTAAGTTAATGGTCCTGCCCCCCTAAAAAAAGACAAAGAAAATTAACATCACCCTGGAAGTGGTAGAGAACTTTGATTTTCTGGGAATTAGATTAAATAAAAGAATGAAATGGGATTCCCACATCGCTAAGATGCTAATAAATTTGAAGAGAGTATCAGGCACTATCTTGAGGAGTCAGCGCATGTCTGCTAGCAGGCCTATAGCCCCGCGCCTGCAGTATACGAAGGGAAGGCGCTGACTTCCGCAGTCTATGGGTCTGAACTATGGGGCAGTGAAAATGTAACAGACCTGGTCAGAGCTGAGAACAAGTTCATAAGGGACCTAGTTGCTCTAGCTGCGATCTGCCTCCCTCAGACATGTGGTTATTCCCAGATTCAAGAAAGTTCGACTGGGGGGGCAGTCTCTGACGGTTCGTGCAGCTCAGCTGTGGAACAACCTACCTGAGGCCTTAAGACACTCGTCAAATCTTGCTAGCTTTAAAAAATAGCTAAAAACTCATTTATTTATGCAGACTATGTAAGCTTTCCCTTGCTCTAGCTGACACCTTGACCTTTTCATTGCGCCAGGATAGTTTCGACTAACAGAGCGCGCTACAAATAAACATATAACATATAACATAACATAACTCTCCCCATCTCAACTCCACTAAAGCCCCTATTCCACGATATGGGCAAACGCTCGATATCAGATATAGTTCGTCTCCGCCCTTTGCTGTTCTGGGTGCGCCTGAGGAGGACCCCAGAACTAGCAAACTACGCACTGGTGTTGGACGAACTTATTGCCTTGAAAGGTGCGAATAAAATCCAGTGGGTAAACAAACTGAGGCAGTTGGTCATAAAATTGGGGTTGGTTGAAGCATGGACCACGCAGTCCCCTCCCCCAAAGCAAGTTATCAAGAAAATTTACTGGGAGTGGATCCAGACTGAGGAACTTAGGAGCACAAAATGGGGAGCGCTAACCTCCCAAT
Organism: Lissotriton helveticus; assembly: GCF_964261635.1. NCBI lineage: Eukaryota > Metazoa > Chordata > Amphibia > Caudata > Salamandridae > Lissotriton > Lissotriton helveticus. Next base: position 433,753,391 of record NC_136072.1, on the reverse strand, counting down.
TTTTAGAGCATAAGCCCATTGGGAGGTATGAACCTTTTTTAGACTTTATTCAAAAGCCAAAAGATAGAGCCATTTTCTTAAAAATGAGGTATGGGACACTTCCACTTAACAAATTTGTGGAGGGCTGGAAAGGAAGGCGGGCCCCACATGGCACCTGTCCAAGCTGCCCATGTCAGATCGAATCCCTACCGCATTTTCTGTTTGGATGCAAAGCATACAAGAGGGCGAGAGCACGATGGCTGAAACCAGTACGCAGGGAGTTAGGGGTCAGAGACTTTAGGGTAGCCCTCCGCATCCTTTCAACTGATACAACATCTTTGGTTGTTGTATGCAGAGTCGCTAAGTACCTATCAAGTGCCTGGCTCACCCGTTCTAAGCTGCTAAACTGCAACAATGTATAGAGCTTGTAGGAGCAGAATCCCTGTATGTTTACTACTGTTATTGTATGATAGACTACTAAAAAATCTGTTTTAAATTGTATATATGTATTTTTACTGATTTTTATTGTTTTTTTAACATATGCAATGTCTATCAATTTTCCTATTTTTAATTCTCCTTTCCTCTGTTAAAATGTATGTACTTTTATGATATTATTTATATCAAATAAAGTATTACAAACAAACAAAGCTAGTGGTATGGACGGGGCATAAAGTATTCGCAGCCGGGCTCTATCCCTCAGGCGATCCCACGGCCAGCGCAGGGTCTCCACCATGACAATCTCTGTGTCCCTCCCTCCCTTCCAATCCGCTTTTTCCACCATTTCGCATGGCATCCCACAAGGCTTGGCAGTTAGTCCGATATTATTTAACATCTACATGAAGCCTTTAATCGCGGTCATCAAACAATATTAGATCGAAATTGTTAACTACGCTGATGATACGCAGTTGATTCTCTCCTTGGAGGGAGATGAATCAACCTCCTTGGAAGTATTTCACAACTGCCTGCAAAATACAGCGGACTGGTTGAAAGCCAACTCCTTGCAATTTAACACAGGAACGACCGAGGTGTTATATTGCCCAAGGCCTAGGGTACAATCTTTTTCTACCCAGTAACTTCTAGCCCGTGGATTTTTCTCCACTGGTGCAGCCTGCGAAGGTAGTGCGGAACCTGGGCGTGATGTTTAATAGCGACCTTACTTTGGAGGCGCAGTTTCGAAGGTAGTAGCTGGCTGCTTGGCCATTATTCGCCTCCTGAGAAAAATTCTTCCTTTGTTACCGCCTCTTGCTCGGGTAGAGGTGGTGTGCTGTACTGTGCTCAGTAGGTTAGATTACTGCAACTCCTTACTGTTGGAGTCTCCAAGCTATCTCGTGGATAGACTCCAGAGAATTCAGTCTGCAGCTGCAAAATTAGCCATGGGGTGGCCAATAAGATCTTCTTCTTCAAGGGCTTTGGCTCAGCTGCACTGGCTCCCAGTGAGACAGAGGGTGCAATTTAAGTCTCTCTGTCTGGCCTTTAAAGCTCTTCATGGGTTGGGCCCTGCTCGTTTACAAAGGAAGTTCTCGTGGCATGCACCGGCCTGCAATCTACGCTCCTCCTCGGCCAGGTTGGTGACCATACCGAGGTTTAGGAGATCTAGAGCAGGAGGTAGATCGTTCGGCGTGGCCGCGGCGAAACTTTGGAATTCTCTTCCGATTGAACTTAGGCAGGCCACCGACCTTCTCGCATTTAGAAGGCACTTGAAAACTTGGCTTTTCCCTAACCCCTAGCTTGTTATCAGTTGCCCCCTTCTTCGATACGAGTCTCTCAGCGCCAGGTTGCCTTTCTGAGGTGAAAGTGCGCTTTAGAAGTGAAATAAATAAATAAATAACTATTGGTCTCTTAAACGTTTGGTATAGCGCAACCAGCAGTGGGATCGGGGCTGCTTCATCCATCTCCACCGCAGTATATGGCTGAAATGGGTTGGGATGCACCCAGTAGTGCAAAAACTGGTCCTGTGCACAGTACGCATATAGTGGTATGTCTGGGGCGCCCATCCCACCTTGTGTTAACGGCAAGGTTAAGAGTTCCCAGGAGACTGCCGACTGCTTACCAGCCCACAGCAGTGAAATCAATAGGTTATGGACCGATTTAAAAAATGCCTGAGTCAGACGCATAGGTATATTTACAAAAAGGTACAGAAATGGAGGTAGAACCACCATCTTGGCTATAGCAATCCTCCCTGCTAATGAAAGTAGCAGTCCAGCCCAGGCAGACACTTTGTCCCCCAACCACTCAACAGCCCAACCAAAATTCAAGTTCCAGAGTTCCTGTATATGTCTACACAGCCAAATCCCTAAGTATTTAACAGGGCCATCCGCCCACTGTGAGGGATACTCTACCGTGAATGGATGTGTGCTGTCCGTAAGCGGGAAGATAGTGGATTTGTCCCAATTGATGGAGACGCCTGACAACCCACCAAACTTGATCAATTCGTGCAGTACTGGGGCTAGATTAGAAGCAGGGTCAGATATGTATAGGGTAATGTCATCCACATATAATGAGACCAATAGCCCCTGTGTGCTGAAGCTCAACCCTCTAGCTGCGTGATGTTGGTGTAGCCTCGCCGCCAGTGGTTCCATCGCAATAGCGAAGAGAAGAGGGGAGAGGGGACAACCCTGCCTCGTCCCACGGGTGATTGGGAATGGCTGTGATGTCATACCATTCAGGCTGATTCTAGCAGATGGCTCAGTATAAGGCAAGCGGATGAGGCCGAGGAAGAGCGGGCTGAACCCCATTCGTTATAAGACTAGATGAATAGATATGGCCATTCCAATTAATCAAACGCTTTCGAAGCGTCCAGAAACACTGCCACTGCCGGAAATTGCAGGTGTAAATAATGTAACACTGAAAAAAGGTTCTAAGATTATGGTAGGTGGACTGCCCCAGTATAAAGCCAGACTGGTCTGGTCTCGCAATAAGTGGGAGCAGTGGCTGCAGTCGACCTGCTATCAGTTTGGCTAGGATCTTAGCATCTACGTTGATTAATGATAGTGGTCTGTAAGAGTCCACTACCCCACAGTCTTTCCCAGGCTTCAGCAACGTAATAATCATTGCTTCGCACATGGATTGCGGTAGCATACCCTGGGTTTGAGCCTCCTCGAACACCTCTAACAGTTACGGGGCCAGCTCCATCGCATTGGCCTTATAGAAGGCAGTAGTTATCCCATCTGGGCCCGGGGCCTTGTCTATCGGTAGAATGCGTGTTGTCTGAACTATATCATCTACCGAGAATAGCATGTTCTGATATTCCCTGTGTCCCCTCCCTAGCCACAATAGTTCTAATGAATTCAAACATTCCTGGAGGTTACTGGAGACTTCACTATGCGTGGTTTTGTAAATGTTCTCGTAAAATTGCATGAATCTGTCCGAGATGCCCTGTGGGCCCCAAATCAGGGTGCGGTCCTTCCCCACAACCTCTGTTACAAACGTGGCGGAACAGGGTTTTCTAAGCATGTTGGCGAGAGTCCTCCCTGGTCGGTCCCTCTCTCCATTGTCCAGCTTGTGCATTCTTGCCCAGGAAGTTCACCTCCCTTTGTGCCTCCTCCTCAAACTATGCAATAGCTTCCTTAATAGAGGCTAGTATCGTAATGTTGGTCGTGGAGTAATATTGAGATTCGAGTTCCCTGATCCTGCCCTCCAGAGCTGACAGAGTGCCCCTTATGGACTGCAGGACGCCAGCTTGTCGCGCAATACACTGCCCACATATCACCACCTTGAATGCTTCCCAAAGGGAGGCCTGAGATGTACCTGAGCCTGTATTAAGTGACAGTACTCCTCAATATCCCCCCAGATTTCTTCCCTGAAAGCCTCATCCAGCAAAGCATTTGGGGGAGTCTCCAGCTAAATACCCCATGCGGTGTGTTCAGCATGAGTAAGCTCAGCAGACAGGGCGCATGGTCCGAGAGTGTGCAAGGAAAATGTGCAACACCGGTCGCCCATGTTTCGACGTCCGGTATAATTAGCCAATAGTTCAATCTGGACCAGGCGCCTCAGTGGGCAGATATTCAGGTACCCTCCAGTGCATTGGGGTTTCGCCTCCTCCAAATGTCTGACAAATTGCAGTCCTCGATTACTGCATTAAATGTGAAGCTCGAGTTTGGATGCAGTGTGCGGGAGAGCCCCTTTCTGTCCATTGTGTCATATAGCATGGTGTCAAAATCCCCCCCCATATTATTCTCACAGCCCGTGTAATGTATCTTTGCCCAAAGGTCTTGAAAGAACTCTGGGTTGTCTGTGTCACATGTCACCACTAGTGTTGTTTCCACTCCTGACAGCCTCCCCCGCAATAGCACGTAGCAGACCTCTGGGTCTATCTGTGACTCTGACAACTTCCAGTCCAATCCCTGTCGGAGTAGTACCGCAACCCCCTTGCATAGTTAGAATATAAGGATGAGTAAACGTTTCACCAGCGCCTATTTTGTAGTTTAGTGGTGGAGGTAGTATTTAAATCTGTTTCTTGTACGAAACAAATATCAATGTTGTGTCTCAGTAGGTAGGCATGTACCAGTCTGCTTTTCCTATGATCATTCAAACCGCAAATATTCCAGCTTAACAGATTGATAGCAGCCATGGTAGTAGTGCTCTGTATAGGGGGCCTCGGATTAAATGCTGGGCAGTATGAACACCTCCCCCAAGTGTGAGCACCTCATGTGGGATTGTCCTCTCCACACCTCTGTCCATCCAAGAAACCCATGTGTGCCCATCTCCCGCTTTGTGTGCATACCTGTTTAAACCTCTAGCATTCTGCGCCATTTTGACCAAACTTGAGAACTTTACCCTCTCCATCCTCCCCAGTCCACACGAACCCCCCAACTTGGTTGTATGTAAATAACCACCCTGAAAAGTAAACAAAACCTTCACTACAGGTGAACAACCTAAGTGAAGATGGGAGCTCTTCCTTGGAGTCCCAGGTACCACCGGCATACTACCCTGCCCGAGGACAGGGCGGCCGAGATAAGTTGAGAAGAGCTATACATCTACAACCCGTGCTGATCAGCTTTTGTTTCGTAGTATAAACATTTGTAAGCCCACATTACAATCCCTTTTATGTCTGCCAAACAGACCCCCAACAGGGAACATAACACCACCGAGTTACCACTCTTGTACTGCCCAGTTCGGAGCGGAGAAGTTCAGGAGTTCATCATTATCGCTTAATCCGGCATCAGATTGAGGGTCCAATGGCGCTTTGCTGTTATTTTTCTTTCCTCCAATGTGTTTAGCAAATTTCAGGGCAGACTTCGCGTCTGTAAAAAAGCGAGTCGTGTCATCTTGAGTGACCTTTAACTTTGATGGGTATAGGAGTACGTAGGGGACTTTTGCTTGCAGTAGGAGACACTTGGCTGGCAGGAACTCCCTACAGGCCTCCTGCAATGTTGGCATGAAATCAGGGTAGAAAGAGATGTTGTTACCTTTATAGTTAATTGTGCCCTGCTCCCTGGCCAGTCTCAAAATGGCATTGCGATCCTGATAGTTCAGCAGGCGTGCCAGGATATGACAGGGTGTGGCCCCAACTGGCGGCCTGGGACCCAGAGCTTGATGGGCCCTCTCGACCACAAACATAGTAGGCAGACCAGGCCCAAACAGATTCCGCAATACCTCCTCGACGAAGGTTTCCATTTTGGAAATGCATGTCGTCTCGGGTATCCCAGTAATTCGGAGATTGTTACGGCGGGATCGAGCTTCAAGATCATCATTCTTAGCCCGAATAAGGGTAAGCACCTTGTCCGTGCTCAGTAGCTGCTCTTATGTTTCGACCTAGAAATCATGCTGCTCGGTGTGTCAATTTTCAAGTTGATCCAATCTAGTCTCGTGTGCACCCACCTGGTTTTTAACCTGTTCCATCTGTGAGGTAAGAGCACAAGCTTTGTATCAATGGTCCCGAGACTGGAACGCATCTCCAAGAGTAATAATCTAAGGTCTTCACCCTGCTCGTCCGACTGTTCACTTGACGGCCTGTCCGAGCCCCCCTCCTGCTCTGCGTCCGTCATTCTAGTGCTTCGCTTTGAGACAAAAGTACATTTTGCCTGCTTTGCATCGTGCTTCCCCATTGCGTTGTAGGAATAAAGACCACGGGCCAACAAATGCAAAGTTCTATACTAACAGTGTGCGCTTGTGTATCCACAGACCAGCGTCACAAACTCAGCCTGGAAGAGGTGCCTAGCACTACCTTACCCCTGTCTCTTCCACCAAGGGGATCTTCTGGAGCTGCAGTGCTGACCCGCCTCTTTGGTGTCGGCGTGGCCTCAGGCACTCTACACAGTTTACTGCTGCCCAAGGTAGGTGTGGGTGGAAAGGGGTCCACGCCTGATGATTGCGGACTGGTCAGAGCAGTCAGCACAGCATAAAGTTCCATGCCCCTAGTATTAGCTATATGCAGCAAAATACTTCCACAAGTGTCTCAGAGCAGCGCCCTTATGATATTCAGACCCTCCAGGCCACTTCAGGTGCCGTTAACAGTACAGTTAGTAAAATGCTGGAGAATCTTTTGGCACGTAACAATCCCTATGTGTCAGCCCTAGGGGATAGAAGCCTTGGTATGTGTCCCCCCTCGCTCTGTTTCCCGTGTTTTATAGCTGATATGCTATTGGGCTGCCAGCGTTTCCTCTGTGTCCCCAGCTGCTCCTACTGTTCTATTTGGGCCCACAGCATGCAAAGTTCAAGAGGCCTCCGTGGCGGGCAAACTCCTATCAAGGCCCAGCGCACCTGATTCAAAGATGACGGCTCGGCTCCTCCACCAACAGTCCCCACCAAGCTGCGCCACACCGGAGCCCCAACCCTCCAGCAAGGCTTACAGGGTGGCGGGAGGTGCCCAGACAAGCAGCCGCAGCCCGCAGCCACTCGAGAGCGTGGTGCAGGCCCCACGAGTCTCTCATGTAGTTCTGGGCGCAGCTGTGCCAAGCCGATGCTTCCCCACAGTGCCACAGAGGCAGTCCCAGGTGCTCTCACGCCCGGGTGCTACAGCTCAGGGCTCTCCGCTCGATCCCAGGCCACAGCAATGCCGGTCTCGCCACTCAGCATGGGGACAATTCTAGCTGTTACACACAGCTCACGCGATGCAGAGCCACACGGGCTATGCCTGGAGGCACTTTTGCACTTGCGATGACTCTCCTGTTTTACGGATAATGAAGGATTAAGTCCCACTCGGCAGAGCACGCTTAGCAAGTGGTCATCTTGCAGCGCGGTCAACCACACCCCCATGGGAGTTGGTCTAATACATGAAAATCTTTGGGTGAGTAATTCTTACAAGTGCATAAGAACATTTTATGAATTCAAATGTGGGCTGAGCTTGTTAAAATGGCTATTTGCATGTCAGTCAAACTTAAACACACAAACACCTTTTTGAATAAAGCCCTATCCCCCAGATGCATCAACAACCCATTTTGGGATTCCTTAATAGCGAAAAAAACTGATTCCTATTAAGGAGTAGCAAAATGGAATGCATCAAGAAATCACTAAAAAAATAGCGATTTCTTAGAATTCCTTAATTGCAACTTGCAAATTGCGAGTCGCAATTAAGGAATACCTCCCCATTCATTCCTATGGGACTAGAGGCCCATAGGAATGAATGGGAAGACAATCTCAATTTGCAAATCGCAATTAGCGATTTGCAAATTGAGATTGCAATTTCAAGGGTGCAGGGGTGTCCAAAGGACACCCTGTTGCACCCCTGAAATTGATCTGTGCACATATGTTGTGCACACACATGCCCTTAGGGCTAGTGTGTGCGCAACATGAAACTTTGAAAAATGCACTTTAGTGCATTTTTCAAAGTTTTTGCAAATTATCATGAAGTTGTACTTCATGGTAATTTGCGTGCCCTATTAGCGAATTCGCTATTTTTAAAACTTTCATGCATTGCATTTAAGGAATCTCAATTAGAGATTCCTTAAATGCAAATAATCACAATTTAGTGATTTCTCAATTTGCGATTTTTGCATTTGGGATGATGCATCCCAAATACAAAAATACCGGTCGCAAAGGGGCAGATTCTGAGAATCTGCCCCTTTGCAAGCTGATTTTTGTTTGATGCATCTAGCTGTATATCTTTTGTGTGGTGAACCTACATTGCCTTTTCAGGCCCCTATGTCTTTTATGTAGTGAACTCATATTACTTTTTCAGGGACCTACATCTTTTGAGTAGTTGCCCTATATTAACTTTTCATGGCCCTATATCCCTAGTGAACTCACATTACTTTTTCGATTGAGACACCCCAATGGAATGGCAAAATCCTGCTTGAAACACAATACGTTGCTGGCTTGCATTTTTTTGCATTGTGTGCTGGTAAAGGCATGACATGACGGTCAGACATAATTGACAAATGGACAGATTGCTTTGTGACCATTTCTGGGGGACATAGGAAAATTGAAACATATGAAATGTCCACGTCTTGAATTTGGTAATTCCTGAGAGGAATTTATGTGCTGTACTCTGGGATGAACAGATCCCAGGATTTAATGTAGAAAACCTTATTGTAACTTTGCATTCCAACACATACACTCTCTCTCTCTATCACACACATACACGCTGAATCAGATGGACATGGTGGGCTATTCCACACATCGTTTTCAATTCATCTTGAAACAAAAGGATATGGTACAGCTTGTAATTTACTGTCAATGTTGTTTAAACGTAAAAGATGCATGAACACTCTCCCTGGGACTCACCCACCTCCCCCCATCTGTGCTTTTCCCCTTCTCTCTTCCCCCCTTTCCCTACTGGCTCTCCTCTGTCTTCTTCTTCTGCCTTCTCCCACCTTCTGATTTTTGCCCCTCCCTCGCCCTGCCCTTCTCTCCCTCCCAGGACCTACTTAATGTCGGCCGCTGCACAACCCCATCGAGCAGGTACCTAGGCCCCAGCTCCCACTTACCTGGACTGGTCCTCCGACCAGACTAAGGCCCTTTCGGACACGGCCTTGTGCCTCGAGGTCCCACCTCATTCTTGCGTTCCTTCTCTCTCTCACTCTCAATCCTCTGACTACTTCCCTGCTGCTCTCACTCAATTTACTGCCTTTAATTATCCACTCTCTCTTGTGTCTGCCTTTTGTCACGCTTGCTCGCACCCTTTTGACTATTTTCTCTCTGCTCTCGCTGTGTGCCCGTTTTTCTTTAACACTCGCTCTCACCCTTTTGACTGGTTTTCTCTACGATCTCGCTCTTGTGCCCATTTTCAGTGCCAGTTCTCTGTCGCAATTGTCCTCACCCTTTTGACTGATTTCTTTTTGCTCCTGCTTTTGTGCCCATTCTGTTCTTGTGTCTATTCTTCCTCTTGTGCCTGTTTTGCTCATTCCTCCTTGTTCTCTGCCTGTTCCGCCTTTATCTCCCATTCTCTCCGTTGTCACTGTAGTATTCACTGTTCTGTGCCTTCCTGGCACCTGTAGTTAGAACCCTTGTGTTCCTATGTTCCATGGCTTTGTAGTAGAATGTTGCCTTCTGGCAGTTGATAGCCTTTGCCTGGTTCCTGTCGCTGTGCTTCTCTTAAGCTGAATAAACCAAACCTACAAGTTAACCTTTGTGGAGTCCACATCAATACTACAAAATTGTTGGCGACGATGCTGCTTAGGAGAAGGTAAAAGAACCTGCCTTTACCTCGTTTCTCCTCGTATTCCTGCCGAAATTTCACTGTGGATCGAGTGTACCTGAAGCGCGGCTGTTCGACCCTCTGGTGAAGATCTTCAGTGAAGATAAGTAGTCCGCTTTGGTCTCGCGCGTCTTAAGCTATATTTAAGCATTAATCTGCTTAATTTATGTGCCCGCAACATTATTGGGATCAGCGCGAGACTGTTTAACGAGGAAGCTCGAGCGCGAGCGTGCCACGTCATTGACTTCAGCGCGAGGCTCATCTCAAGCGCGAGCGCGCCACGTCATCGACTTCAGCGCGACTCAGTTGCTAACGCGTTCCCCTGACGCGTCTCCATAGCGACCCACAACAACCGACAGACGTGCGCTCCTCTCTACAAAGACGCATCTCCCTGGCAACACGTCTCCAAGCCAGTTCGTGTCTTTTTTTCCAGCGCTAAACCTTCAGGAGCGGTCTACATCGTCCACGCTTTGGCACCATTCCTATTGGAAATAAAGACAAATAAATACAAAACAAAGCGTTTTCATCTTCAATCACAGACTTCACTTCCTCTTTAAGAAAGGTGTTCATTAACACGCTGGTGCCATCTAGTAGTGGAGGAAAAGTATCTCATAGTCCTTTCTCAAGGAAAATACATTTTTGCATACTGAATTTCTTTTACACAGCGGCAGAGTCTATAAAGAGGGAAATCTCCTATCTTTTCCAGTATGCAGTCTGTTTCTCCTCCTCCTCCTTTTCTCGAGACTCCAGGCAATCCTCCTATAGTCTGGAAAAAATGGTTTGATGCCTTTGAGACTTATTTGGGGGCTATAGGCGCGTCCAGATATCGCGCAGAAAGGAAGAAGTGTCTTCTACTACACTCTTTGGGTTTCGAGGGAAGAGAAATCTTCAAACATTTACCTCCCTTAGTAAGGAACAATGCTGAAGAGGACGTAGATGAGTACACAGAAACAAGATTAAGACTTGAGTCACGTTTTGATGTCAAGCCAAGTCTTGTTGTCATAAGACACAAGTTCTTCAAGAGAGAGCAACTATCTGGGGAGGATGTTGAAACGTATGTTTCCTGTCTCAGACAACTAAGTGCTGAATGTGAATTCGAAGGCTTTCGAGAGCAGTTAATAAGGGATCAATACGTTTGCAAGTGCTCCGATAAATCTATTCAGCAGAAGCTTCTTACTTTGGGCAATCCCACACTTGAAGAGACTATTCGTGTGGCCAAGAGTATAGAGTTGTCGAAAAAAGAAGTAAAGGAACTTGAAAAGAAATGTGATGAGGGAGTTTCGATAGTCAGAACCAAGGAGAACAAAGACAGTAAAGTGGTTGGTAGTCAACGTTTTGACAGAAATAACACTCCTGGTTCTCAACGCTTTGAAAGGAATGCATTTTCAAGAAATGACATTTGTTACAGATGTGGAAATCCCTCCCATAATAAAAGTAACAAGTTTTGCCCGGCCAGGAACTCTACTTGTCGCAACTGTGGCAAGTTTGGACACTTTGCGAAAATTTGCCAGATCTCTAAACAAGGAAATTCCACTTTCAACAACAGATCTCAGAGTCTGAGTACTGTCAACACAATTGGGAATGTCTCAGAGTCCTGTAGTAATACCGATGATGACTCCGACTCCATGAATGGCATTCAAGACGATCTCAGAGACATGGTTGTAGTAGTACGAGACGATGGGGTCATCATAGGTGATCCATCTGACTGTGTTGATCCTCTCGAGGATTTTGGTGTGGGTGACAAGATAATTACCCTATTAGTAGACTCTGGAGCTAGAGTAACTATGATCACGCAAAAGTTATTCGATGTAAATTGGCCTGAAAGGAGCCTCCTACCTCCTGATAGGACCCCTGTTTCTTATGAAGGGCGTAGAATTGCTCTTCTAGGGTTCTTTGAAGACATTATTCAGTTCAGGGGAAGGAAGATCTTTGGTAAAGTGTATGTTTCCTTGAAGGGCCTAAACATTTTGGGTTGGTTCCACCAGGGGTTGTTCAAGATGATCCTTAGACCAGGGTCCAAAGAACAGATCAGTATTGATGAATCCTGTGATAACGTAGGGAGTTTAGCTGTTGTCGTTTCAGGTGACAATGTTGAGAGTTTGATTTCCAGATTCCCAAGAGTTTTTAGTAATGGCCTTGGCATCATCAAGGGTTTTAACCACGAAATTAGAGTGAAGGATGGTGCCATCCCTGTAAAACATAAAGTGAGGAGTGTTCCTTTCAGCGTGAGGGATGATTTAGAAAAAGAGTTAATGGGCCTTTGCAGAAAAGGAGTCATAGAACCCATTGAGTCATCTTTGTGGTTGTCTCCCCTTGTTGTCGCCAGAAAAAGGAATGGGGATTTGCGCGTCTGTGTGGACTTACGCAGCCTCAATAAGAACATCTGGATTGACTCACACCCCTTACCCAAAATAACTGATTTGTTGTCCCTTACCAGGGGGGCAAGATGGTATACCAAGCTGGACTTGGCCTCCGCTTATCACCAGGTGGTGTTGAGTCAATCTTCTAGACATCTGACTGCTTTTGTCTCCCCTTTTGGGAGTTTTCAGTACTGCAGGATGCCGTTTGGCCTTGCGTCAGCGGCCGCAGTTTTCCAAAGGTTGATGAGTCAGATGTTTAGGGATACACCTGGAGTGATTGTCTTCCAGGACGACGTTTTGATTTTTGGCGAGAACAAGGCGGATCATGACTTTTCCTTGAATCAGGTCCTGGAAATCATGCGAGACAAGGGTATTGTTTTAAAGAAAGAGAAATGTGTCTTCTTAAAAGAAAAGATGGAATTTCTAGGCCATGTTGTTTCTCATGCAGGTGTTGAACCACGTCCTGGTCTAGTGAAAGCCATTGTTGATGCTCCTCCACCTGCCGATAAGTCTGGACTAAAATCTTTTATTGGTCTCAGTGAATTTTACTCCAGATTCATCAAAGACTACGCGTCAAAGGTTCAGCCTTTGACTAACATGTTAAAAAAAAGTGTGCCTTTCGTTTGGGATGAAAATTGCCAAGAGATTTTCAAGTGGATCAAATCTCAACTTGTTGGGGAGAGCATTCTCAAACCCTTTGATCCCAACAAGGAGTGTGTGGTGACTGTTGATGCAAGCGGATTTGGACTTGGGGCTGTCCTTACTCAGAGGAATGGACAGGTCGACAACACCATCGCATATGCCTCCAGGGTACTGCGTGGAGCAGAAGTTAACTTCTCCGTTATTGAGAAAGAGCTTTTGGCCTGTTGGTGGGCGGTCAGGAAGTTCAATCCCTATCTCTGGGGTAGTCATTTCACTATTTGTACCGATCACAGTCCACTGGTTTCTATTTTGTCCGGGGAAAAAATTAAGGAACACACCCCTAGAATCGCGAGGCTGTCCACTAAGCTTCTTCAGTATGACTTCAAGGTTGTTTATCTGCCAGGCTCAAAGAATGTCAGAGCCGACTATTTTTCTCGTTTTCCATTAACTGATAATGACTCTGAGATTGAAAAAGATGAGGACCTTGAGGATTGTTTTGTTGCTGGTCTGGATCTTGAGGGTATGTGTGCAATCAGTGAGGGTGAGTGGAAAAGAGAGTTATTGAAAGATGCAGTTCTTCTACGAGTTGTCGACTATCTGAAGTCAGGTTGGCCCAAGGAGAAGAATGTTACTGGACTCTTTCAAACCTTTGTCAAGGTTGCTGACGAGCTCACTGTTGAGGACGGCATTCTCATGCGGTGTGGGAGGCTCATTCCTCCTGAGAGCCTGCGGAAGCGTCTGGTAGATGGTGCACATGAAGGGCATTTAGGGAAGACCTTCACCAAACGTAGGTTGAGAGATGTGTTCTGGTGGCCGCAGATGGACGTGTGCGTTGATTCCTTGATTGACAACTGTGTAATTTGCAAGTCCTCAGATAAAAGTCATAAGGTTAGGTCTCCCCCCATGGAGCCCGTTCAACTTCCGGAAAGGGCGTGGGAAAAGATTGGGATTGATTTGGTCGGTCCTTTTTACCTTTTACCTTCATGTTCCCGTTTTGCCATTGTTGCCATTGATTACTACTCCAAATGGCCAGAAATTCGCTTTGTCAGTGAAGCCTCCTCTGCTAGTGTAATTTCTTTTTTGAAAGACATCTTCCTGAGAGAGGGGTTTCCTTCTGTTGTCATGACTGACAATGGTGTCCAATTTGTCAGTTGTGAGTTTGAATCTTTCCTTAAACAAGGTGGTGTGACACATAAGAAAAGTTCCCTTTACCACCCCCAGGCCAATGGCCTTGTTGAGAGGATGAACCGTGTTCTCAACAACTGCATCCAGTGGGCCATTGCTAGCAAGTGTGTTGTTGAGAATGCTGTGTGTTCCATGTTGTGGTTTTATCGTACTACAGCTCATTCTTCTACTGGGGTTTCCCCTTTTGAGCTCCTGAGGGGCAGAAAACCCTCCACCAAAATTTGTCCGGGTTGGATGTCCAAGTGGGTAAAAATGAATGTTATGGATGGAGTTGATGTTTTTGTCAGAGACAATGTGTCCGAAGCTCAGAAGAAGCAAAAGACCTATTTTGATGAAAGGAAGAGATCCGTTGCCCATGACATCTGTGTTGGTGATGTGGTTCGAATTAAAAATCCTGTCCATGTCACCAAAGGAAGGAGCAAATTTTCTCAACCTGTTGTGGTTGACAAGGTCTGTGGAAATGCTGTACGGGTTAATAATAAGGATTGGTGGAACATCTGCAAAATTGTTAAAGTCAGTAGTGATGATGCTCACACTGGTGTTTCTCAGTCCAATCCCTGCTCTGTTTCTAGTGACAAACATTCTGGTACTGTTGTTATTGATGGTAATGGTGGTAATGTTGCTGATGCTTCTGTTCCTGGACCTCGCAGGAGTCATAGAGTGTGTCGGATTCCTGCCAGGTTCAGATAATCTGTTGCCACCGCTTTCTCCTTTCTTTTTACCAGTTGTGCTTTTCTTCCTCCATTATTCTTGTTCTAGTTTTCAGGTTTCTTTTCTCTTCTTTCCTTCTTCTTCTTCTTCTCCTTCTCTCTCCTTTTTTCATTCTTCTTCTTCTTCTCCCAGTACGAACGCTTCTTCTTTTGTTTTATTGAAAAGAGGATAATGTAGTATTCACTGTTCTGTGCCTTCCTGGCACCTGTAGTTAGAACCCTTGTGTTCCTATGTTCCATGGCTTTGTAGTAGAATGTTGCCTTCTGGCAGTTGATAGCCTTTGCCTGGTTCCTGTCACTGTGCTTCTCTTAAGCTGAATAAACCAAACCTACAAGTTAACCTTTGTGGAGTCCACATCAATACTACAGTCACTCATGACTTCCCCCCTTCAGTGCTTTCCCTCGCCCTCCTCACTTCTCTTCTTGCCTGTTTTTTGTGTCTTTGTTTCATGCCTTCTCCCGCTTTCAACTTCCCACCCTTCTGGAACTCCTCTCCCCCACAACACTCCCCCTTCCTGGACCTAGTTACGGGTAGCTGCTGCACACCAAATGCACACCCACCTGTGCCACGCCTGGACCGCACTCAGTGCCACAGACTCCGGTCCGTTCAAACGCTGCCACTACACATCCTCTGACCTGCAAGTACTCAACACCGGACTCCGCCATGACAGATGCCTGCACGCCACACATCACTCCACGGTAGGACCATTCTCGTGCACTCACTACCACTTATCATGCAGCAATACTTCTATTCCACCCACCACACATGCCTCCCCCTGTCTCACATACACGCTCCTCAAAACCAAATATCTCTGCAAATACACCAAGGAGGTTTGGGGCACCATCAACATGCATTTCCCTGGCATTCTTTTTCTCATAGAAACCTGGCTCCATCTGTTATCCACCTCAGCCAACACCACAGCCATCCAATCGGACTACAAGCTCACCAACCAGTACAGGCCCTAAAATCCCAGAGGAGGCCTCGCCATCATCCACAAAGAAGCAGTCAAACCTATACCACCTCCATCAACTAACACAGGCCGGTCATGGAGCACATGTATTTCTGACTATAAGCCAACATCCAGGTCCAGGTGGTAGAGTCAGCACAAGTCGTGCCGACAGAGACCGAAGAAGGCCTCTCTGACCCACTGGTAATGCCGATGAGGTAATAATAACCCAAACCAAAGGTACCTAGAGACCTTTAAGGAGCCATAATGAATAACGCTTCATATTTGGAAACCAGCATACTAGGAAATACCTGTATTGCTTTTCATACTTAGAGACGTCATTTGGCCTCTCTACACTCATCACACTGGTCCTGAAGAAAGCCCAATTGACCGACTGGCACACAAGGGCTGAAACATGTCGACCTACTTCACAAATAATAATGTGAGAGAGTCATAATCACTCTCATTCACTTTAAATTAATTTTATTATCTCAAACCAGAACAAATAAACATACAAATCTGGTAACAAGAGATTTTTAATTTCCTTTCAACTCACTATATCACGCACGAATCACTGATCACTACTGTTCCTAACCAAGGGTACATCCTCCTGGTGGAGGGTGCATAAAACAAAAAAACCCGATGATTATGCACACACGTGTGAGGGAAAGTGGAGAACCAAGATAAACCGCTCGAACAGCCATCTAACACACGTGCATGAGGGTTAAATTGGGACTGGTAAGAACGAACACTGCATACCCTGGTTATGCAGGATAAGTGATCTTTCTCCATTGATTAGATGATTTCAAACTTAAGGAAACTGAAAGATCACTCATTCCTTCTCCCCCCACTTTGATTTCCTATAAGTCAACTACCCCAACACAAAAGAACCCTCGCCTACCAACCCCACAGACCACACACCACTTTCAGCAACCTTCTCACAGACTTCATCGCCCCCATCGTTAACAGCTCCAACAACTTCATACTGCTCGGCGACCCCGACTTTCACCTTGACGACTCAACAGACTGACATCTCCAACCATTCCACCCAAAGACTCTAAACTAGAGGTGGGTGAAATGTTCTGTTCCGCCCACAGGATTGGTGGAATTTTGGCCATATGATCGACTCCACTGCCCTTCTTGAAATCCTCGACAACATCGGACTTACTCAGCTTGTCCAAGACCACACCCACTACAGAACACACGCTCGACTCTAGCTACACAGCCAGCAACAAAGTTACCTTCAGCCACCTCAACCCACTCACCTGAATGGGCCACTCCATTACACACTTCCACATTAATGCACCTCCCTCCACAATATCATGTTCAACCAGCAACTTCAGACACAGCTGGATCAAGGTAAAGGAAGCAACCAGAACTCACACCCTCAGATCCAACAAACCTGACCTGACTGGTGACCTGCAGAATGGCATAAGCAAATTATACAACTGGATCACATATTACGCTGACACACTAGACTCCCTGATGGAAGTAAAAAAGACAAGAACCAGCGTTCAAGCCTACTACTAAACAGAAGATCTGAGAGACTCAAAATGTTACTGCAAATAGCTGGAAATAAGATGGAGATCCAGCCCCGACACCAGCTCAAGGAGCACCTACAAATCAGCGTTTATAAGATACCTCACCCAGATCAAGGAAGATAGGAAAGCAGCCCTTGCATTGGGACTGGAAACCAGACCCAACAACTGAAAAGAACTCTTCTACATCATCAGAGAATAGTCCAACTACTCAGCAGCCACCACCACCATCACCCTATCACAGGACCTCTGAAACAACCTCTCTGACTTTTGTCACAACAAAATACTCAAGATATACAGTAACTTCGTACCCCAACACACATCAGAAGACTCCATGGGGCTACTGCCTGCCACCACCAAGAACTACCATCAACTAATGGACTGGAGCCCACTCACCACAGAAGTCACCATGGAAATTATGGAAAACTATCCACTAGGGCCCCAATGAACCCTGCCCATACCACATCTACAACTTGGAAGGAAGTTTGATCAAAGCCTACTTCACCACCATCATTAACACCTCCATTCATAGTGCAACCTTCCCAGGCAACTGAAAACACGCCGAGGTCAAAGCTTTCCTGAAAAAACCTTTGGTAGACCCGGAAGAACACGGTAACTACAGACCCACCTTGCTCCTACCCTTCCCTTCCAAATTCATGGAGAAAGCAATCAAGGGGCAACTCTCCAACCACCTGGAACAGCACCACCTTCTGGACATCACTCAGTCAGGATTCTGCAGCAACCACATCACAGAAATCACCCTCGTTGCAGCAACTAACCACATCTGGACTGTCATATATAGAGGGGAAACTGCTGCTCTCATCCTCCTTGACCTCTCCACAGCTTTCGACACAGTATACCACCGTACCCTCATCTCTGACTCCACAATTCGGGAATACATGAAGCTACCCTGAGTTGGAACGCTTCCTTCATCTCCGATAGAACCCAGTGAGTCAGACTCCCATTGTACACCCCTGAACCCAAAAACCTCATCTGCCTCCCTCAGCCCAACCCTTTTCAACGCAGACATGGCAACTCTCACTCGTGTCACTAGAGCTCAAGGAAGCAACACCTGCATTACCAACGTGGCAAACTGGATGAGAAAGAACTGCCTAAAACTCAACACAGACCAAATCGAAGTCTTGATCTTCGGGAATAAGAGTTCTTCATGGGACTTCTCCTGGTGGCTAGCTGAATTGGGATCCACACCCAACCCCACAGACCACACCAGACACCTAAGAATCATCCTGGACAACAAACTCACGAAGACCAAACAGGTGGACGCCGTGACCTCTTCCTGCTTCTTCATACTAAGAAGGCTCCGCTAGATCTTCAAGTGGCTCCCAACAAGCACGACATGCATGGTCACCCAGGCTATTATAACCAGCAGACTTGACTACGGTAATATATTCTAAGAAGAAATCTCCAACCATTCCACCCAAAGACTCTAAACTAGGGGTGGGTGAAATGTTCTGTTCCGCCCACAGGATTGGTGGAATTTTGGTCACTATGATTTACTCTTTAATGCAAAGTTCAGGCCAAATTCCACTAAATGGCTGAGTGATGGAATTTTTCTCCCGCAAGGCTCCAGAATATGAGAGCGAGATTTGGCATCCCCTAGCACGGCTTTCTAACATGTGAGGTCAATGGAGTCCGTGAGCGGTCGCCATCTGAGGGCTGCAGCTCGATTAGATTTTCTACTTGAGCTGCAGCAAAATTAACTCTAAGGGCAGGACACTCTTGAACAACGCCTGGTGCCGTTCGTGCTGATTTTCAGTGCTGCTCGCGCTACCGGCGCTTAATTGCAGTGCAAGCAGCATATTTTCCTACCATTGGTGGAATTTTACAGAATCTAAAGGAGTTTTCCTGTAACTCTGCGGTGTTCCCCACAACCCCTACTCCAAACCACCTAGAACGCCACTGCCAGACTATTCCTAGACATCCCCGCAGCGCACATATATTATGATATTTTGCTTTCATGAAAGCTCTTCATAGAAACATAATTGTGTTAAGTGGTGCTGACACTGAATGCTGGAGAAAAGACCAATGTACCTGTTCCATTCAGTCTGCAACCTCTCTGGTGCACACCACTATCTTTAGAAGCTGTATTTTCAAACATAAAACATGGATTGTATTAGCATTCAGGCAACTAGCTCCAGAAGCTGCAAATTTTTAAAAAAATAACCATAAATTGTGGTAGCATTCAGACAAAACAGTACCAAAATTTGACAGGTATATTCCTTCAGTAAGCCCGCCTTCCTTAAGGCCCCATGGCATTGCTGTGGGTACAGCCCTTTCCTTTTGTGTGTCCTTTTTCAGTTGTTATTTTGCCTTACTGAAGGTACACATCTGTGAAATGTCCAGTGCTGCTTTGTCTGAGTGATACCACAATCTGTGTTTCGGTCATTAACCACATCGCTGCGGCAGCTATTCCGCCGCAGCGCTAAGGGGGCGGGGCAGCCGCGCGGCGGGCGCATGCTGGTGACGGAACCGCTCCGTCACCAGCCGCGGTTGGGCTGTGCTCATGACGGAGCGGTTCCGTCATGGCCCCACTCGCTCAATGGAACGCCCAGCGCAGGCGCGGAATCCGTGCCGCGCAGGCGCGGCGAGCGGGCCATGACGGAACCGCTCCGTCATCAGCACAGCGCCTCCGCAGCTGATGACGGAGCAGTTCCGTCATCAGCATCGAAAGAGTTAAAACACTCAGGGGTTCTCCGTCAAGATATTTTACGTTTAACGAATTTCTCTAGAACATTGAAATGTTAGCACTTTTTTGCTTTCAGTGTGATAGCATTTATCAAAATGACCGCCTGATATTGTTAACATATGTTCTTTAAAAGGAGCGGAGTAAAGGAATTACTCTGTGATGCTGCTATATGAATATATGTATTCTGTTTCCTTTCGATTGATGTGTTCTTAGCAGTGGAATTTGTTTATGTAAGCTCAACTGTACTGGCGTCCGACCTCAAGGCAGGTATTTTCAAGAATCATCTGTGAACAAGCTGGCAGCTGCCTCCACCCCTGCAGGAATCCATGCTGCCAGCAGCGCCGAAGCATACAATGTAAAAATCCAATTGATGCAAAGGAACTGTCTGCATGACTTACATTCTGCACAGGAATAAACCATGAGTCATTTTTATTCGAACACACATTCCAGCTATGTGTTTTTTCTCTTCTGCGGAATGGGTTGACATGTGACATTCAACACAGTGACACGTATACATGTTTTGGCACCCAATGCCCACAAGTCTTGGCAAATTTCAAAGCGATATGATAAAATAAAACCATGAGCTCTGCGCATGACCCCAAAGCAGAGAACGGTATGCCATGAATTGAAAAGTAAATAGCTCTTCTGCTTTTTTACAACTTGCAATATAATTGTCTAGAAATGGCACAATATTGCTTTTTACTCCATAGTTTTTTTCAGTCCTCAGTTTCTAAAAATAAATAATTAACTAAGGGCTTGATGTGAGGCCTAGCAAATGGCTCATTTGTAGGTCGAGCCTGGACAGCGCATGCGCTGCTCTGTGAGGCATGCTGTATTAGAGTATGGACTTGAAGCTCCACCCACTCTCCCCCATATTTTTCATTGGCTTGTGTCTTTTTCCTTTGTAAATGCTGGCTTCTGATTCGATAATTGGCTTGTTAGTCCCTCCTTAGTACCGCCTTGTCTTCAGTTGTAACCACCCATGAGGACTGGCCCTTTTACTTTTGTTGTTACACGGTCTGTGTTATTTAGTCTGAAAGCACTATTTTCTTAGTGAGTTTTGTCCCCTGCAGGCATGCCTTGCTTTGCAGCAACATTCAGCGTGCCATGCACACTTTCACTTTCCAAGCAGCCGGGACAATGGCGGCTGCTTCTTTGCAATACAATAAGTCTCGCATTTAGGAGAGTTTGAGCTAGTGCCTTTCTAAATGACAATAGCTTAAACTCTCCCAAATGCAAGACCTATTGCTTTGCAAATACTTTTTTTGGGGGTTGTTTCCAAGCAACCCATGCCGTGCTTGTACTTAATAGAGGCCACGCCCATTTATTTAGACGAGCCGTGTCTAAAGAAAGGGGCTCGGCCTCCATTAAAGTGAAAGCACGGTATGCTGCGTTTTTATCAAAAATAAAAGCACCCCAAACAGCGCTTTCATTTTGATGGCGGCCGTGCCCCTTCTTTAGACGCGACTCGTCTAAAGTTAAGGGGCGTGGCTTCTATTCACATGCAAGCGCGGTATGGGGCACTTGGAAACAAAAAATATTTGCAATTCAATAGGTCTTGCATTTTTGAGAATTTAGGCTATTGACATTTACAATGCAAATAGTTCAAAGTATTGTAAAAGCGAGACCTATTGCATTGCGAATACTTGTTCTACCAGGGCGACAGAGTAAATTACTGGTGGATGGACCACCCGCCAGATATATAAATGACAGCCAATCTGGCGTTCATTTATAAAGCATTGGCAAGAACCGCTATCACGGTGGTTCCTGTCAATGTATTTTCGTGTTCGGTTCAGGGCTCCGTCAGCAGAACGGAATTGTGCACCAAACAGTTTACTTTTTTTTATTTTCAAAAGGAAAGTCCCGAAACTGGATTTTCTTTTTGAAAATAAGAAATAAAATAATCCCCTTGCCATAGGAGTCCACTCCCATTGAGAGGGGAGAATGTATCAGTTTTCACTACCCCTTACCGCCAGTTTTCCTTGGTGGTGACATAAAGTGAAAACTGACCTGTAATTCTACCGATTTAAATTAAGTGGGCAGAATGGCAGCTCAGCCTCTGACGGCCCTTACTCTACACGGCCGTCAGAGGGGATTAATCACGGCGGAGACTGAGTAGTCTAAGCTGTGTTTGGTCCTTTGGTCTGCCCGCATACACATTTTGGCAGGCAGGCCACATTCTTGACAGTAATGGCACTCCATTGCTGTTGCGACGTAGTATCCTCACCACCAAGAATTCATTATGGCCCTTAATTATACAAAAAGGCAACAAAATGTATGGGCACAAAGTTTGCTAAGAGGCTCTCCGTAGGGGCTGCTGAATGACAGGGCAGCCAAATTCCAGGCCTGATTTGTTCTGATGATACCACTTATGGCCTCTTCTTTAGGTGTCACCTACTAGACAACACGTGCTGTCTATTGCAAGACGTATTGTCAGCTTACAGTAGGTTTAGAGCCCGCATGTTGCTTACCTTTGGTTTGCTTTATTGCCATTTTCATTTGCTTTCTTCTTATTTGTCAGCTTGTGTGAGCTTTACTTCCCCTTTGTGCATTTGTCACTCCCCTAGAACATGAACTCATTACTTCCCCTGTTCATGTTTCAGACTCTCCTTTTTCTTTTTGTTTAAGCACTCCATGAGTGCGCATGTGTTGTTCAACTATCTCTCTCATGTACTTCCAACTTCTGCCTCGCTCACGTTGCTCTCTCTAGTCCCTCGTGCTTCTCCCAGCCTCTCTGTGATGCGATCACCCTTGTGTGCTTCTCCTCTACGTTTCTTTCTCTTCTGTGTGCTTCTGCCCCCCCCCCCCGCTCCAGGTTACACTCTCTTTCGTCCATTTGCTCCCTATCCATGTTCCAGTCTTTCCATTTGCTTCCCTCCCTGCGCCCTTTGTGTTGATTTCCCCCACCTTTGCACTGTGTTGCTTCTCCAACCCTGCCCTCCGTGATTCCAATGCCCCCTCCAAGATGCTTCCCTGTTTGCAGTTCGTCCCCATCCGCTTGTGCCACTTTTTAAAAATCTTTTTGTTTACCAATCCAGCTTGGATCTATAAACAAAAAGGCAAGAAATCACTTGCATCATTTTGTAAGCGAGCCCATGCTTAGTGCACGATCCTACAAAATGACATGTTTTTCTCTTTTTAGCCATGCTGCACAGCATTGGGAAGGTGTACCACAGGTTAAACTATTAGATGGAACTGATTGGCCTTGTCAGTGCTTGTTTATCTATTACACTCTTGCAGGCCCTTTTCATTCATGCTGTCTCTGGTTGTCATTGTGTTTCTATATTTCTCATCTTCTTTCTTTCTCTCTTCTCAACCTTTCTCTGTATTGCTCTGGGTACTGATGATGAAAAATAAGCCATAGCCCCCAAAATTGAGTGCAGATGCCCACTGCTTGCAACTATTGGCACAAATTAAGCACTGACTGATTTCTTTTATTGTGCATATCTCATTACTGTGGGTGTATTTTTGCTTTCTGTTGTTTCATGACAATGTCAATAGATATTGTATTACCTATGCCGTTGTGCACGTACAAAGAAAGGTTTATTGTCTAAGGCCTTATGTCTCCATTAAATTAAAATCTTTAAATAGAGTGGGCTTTGGGTCAGCTCTTTGCTGTTGATTGGATGGCTTACGTGTCAATCGCATTTCCCTTCTTATTCTATGCATTTTCCCTCTTCTATATTTGTCCTGTCTCTTAGACATTCTTCTGTACGATGTTTCTGACTAAATTATTTGTATCCTTCCGCTGCTGACATTAGGGGAACTATTTTATATTTTTGCTTTGAAATTTAGCACTCAATGGGAGAGCATGAGTTTGCTTACCGTCATCCCCGTTGGTTTACCCGACCTGCCAATTCCTCATTCATTTTCTAATTACTTTTTTCTAAAACAAATGCTTTATTGGTGAGAGCCTGACAGCTTCACATTGCTGCTGGGCTCCTTGCTTCTTGCTCTACTCCACCCCACTGTCAGCACATTGTTTGCTCCCTGCAACTAAGCTCATTGGTTCCTGCCTCCTCCCCTCAATTAAGATTCATTTTTTATTTATTTATTTTTTGATTACACATTTTTATTGGGTGCCCTGCAGCTGCACACAGCTTCTAGGCTGTTTGCACCTTATTGGGCTTACATGCATAAAACAATTACTGATTGCTTTGAAACACATACATATGCACAGCGGATATTGGAATGGCGTTTTCTCAAACAAAACCCTTTCCAAAATGTCCGTCATGGTAGGCACATGCTTTGTGGTGCCACAATATATGCGCACACCACAGCGGACATTGTTGGCACAGGTTTTCTTTGCGCACACATCATTCAAAGATGGCTATTATGGTGTGCAGATGTGGTGTGATACCAGGACACGTGTGCACACTCAAGCACTCATGTTTTTTATGTATTTTCCTGCCTCTACCAAATCAAACAAGCACTGGCAAAGCCAATAGCTCACCTTTTGCTTTTAAAAGGTGAGACCCATTGGCTTTACCGATTCCTATTTAAATACTGTTTATAAATTAAAGCATCCAAAAGTCATCATTAGAAGCTTGATAACCACTGGACAAAGAAGTCTCAGATGTTAAAGGCTCCCACAAGCTTTTTAGTGAACGTTTTTGGAGAAGCATATTGCAAAACATATTTTTTTGCCAAACTTTTTGGATGCAATGTTTAGGGAAAAAGTTCAACTCGTGATTTCAAAGTCATGGGAAGAAGGTAGGAGGTGGAAAATAAGGCTTGAGCAGAAGACTGTGCATGGGATGAGGAAGCAGAAGATGGGCTATAGAATGTCTCCATATTTGGCACGATGTATGTCAAAGCACATGAAGCATCTTGTGATTTCACTTGGAAACAACAATGATCACTCATGTTATATATGCCTCTGTGTATGGGTGATCTACCATGCCAAAAATTTACTGTGTGCAATTGTTGGAAGGGGAACGGGAGAAAAATATGCTCTTTTAAAACAGACTTTTTATAAAGGGATGGAAGCCTGCCTGGGACAGCAGACCTCCATCCTTGCATTTGCATTACTTGCATGTCAACACTTTTCTTTGACTAAAGATGTTGCTATTGAGGGGCATGCAGAGTTCGCATGGATCAGTGTCTGCTCACTCTGAGGCCAACCACCACTTTTAACAAGGTGGAAGAAGTCCCATGCAGTATCCGTAACCTGTCAGTGGTCTTGGCATGTTGAGTGGGGTGCCCCTTTCGTGCCCCCCTCTCTTTGGTGTTCTGAATGCATTGCTCAGGCACTGTACGTTGAAAATACTTACTGACTCTCGAAGTTCCTCTAATACATTGCTATTTATGCTTCTATGGTTGTAAAACTTGGGATTGTGCATTATGCGGGCTTTGGCACTGCAAATGCCCTGTGTACATATGGCCCACTATCCTTGGGTGCGAGAGCAATATCAATCTGCAAATGGTTGATCCACTCAATCCCCCCTTTTTGGTGTACTGAGACAAAACATCTTTTTCCGTGTTTGCAGAATTGTGTTACCCCATAAATTTGATAAATAAATGTTCTTGCTGCAAATGACAACGGAAAGACGTTTCACATCAATACTTTGGTGCAGAAATTATTAGCACTACCTATAACTAACACGCTGATGATGATGCTAGCATTGAGAGGTTTAAAAAAGGGGGTTTAGTTCAATTACAGTCGTATCCTGACGACTGATTGCTTATCATTGCATTTTATTTTGTAATATACTGCTGACTTTGCACAATTGACCCAAACGCCATCTTGTACAATGATATCAATGTTGCTAGTATTGTTTGATTTATTGCTCATTTTCGCACTTTATCTGCAACATAATGCACAATTGATCTAAAATGCTATTTGCACCTTGTTATCAATGCTGCTATTTTTTATAGGCCCATCCAACATTTTAAAGTTTTTAACAGTGTAAACTTGTATTCGTATTGGAAGATATGTACATACAAATGTTTAATATTTATTATCTATTTTTTGTATATTTCTTTGGTGGTGATGAATTGTGCTTTTATGGATATCTTTATCCGAATAAAGATCATTTGACTTGACTTGACTTGACTTGACTTTGGTGCAGAAACCATTTTTTTTTCATTTCGTGGTCTACTCGATAAACCTTCTGTGTTCTTTATTGATTTGTTGCCATTCCTTTCTTGTCCTCGCTGTACAGAATTTATAAATGTCAATGGCCATTGTCATCTTATTTAAATTCAGCATGGCTAGCTTTTTTTAAGTAAGGAAATATATTTGAACCTTTTGTGAGTATGTCTATGTGTCTCTCCGTGTCCAATGGGTAATCAATGTGTTGGGACTTATTACTCTCTTTGGTTTGCGTGGCACACTTATAATCTCCCGAGTTTCAAAGGAAAATCCCTTTGGTTTGAGTCCTTCTTGCAACATGTCCACAACCCCAGTGTTATAAGTTGCTCCTTGCTCCTTGTCCTCTAACTTGGTTCATGAGTTAGGCTTATGTAAGGAATACAAGATCCTCAGCCTTCTCTAAAGAATATGGGATCAAACATGTTTGAATAAATGTAGACTGCAGTGCGAAATTAAACACCCATAATAATTCAGTTTGCAACATGTCTGTTCAAATTTAGAGATTCCTTATTTCCTGTAATACTTTATTACAGTTGAACAACTATGTCATTTTTTTGTTACAGATAATTAGCGTTGTTGAACCTGGACTGTAGTGATAATATTAAAGGCAGGATTTCATGCAAGGAAACAATGCTTCAAAATGTATCATATAGGTGTTATTCTTTAGATGTTACCACTTGATCTTCACCGCTATGCAATCGGGCAACAAGTGGCCGCAGATGATGCATCGTGTGCCGTTCGCCAGCAAACAAGAACCCTCCACGCTTCCTATGCAATTGGCTTTGTGCTTTAACACGCCTCCAGTAATCCATCATAAAATGTGCCGTCATCGGCATACATTTCCGAGTATTTGCGGACCCGAGCTATCTGTGGAGCAGCGAGAACATTCTTCCCTGTCACTTCCTTAATTATAAGCTTCCACAGTTGTCTCCTGAGTGGCACAGACGTTGATATGACATATGCGGGATGTCAGCCCCTGCTTCCCCACACGTCCAGAACATTCCAGTGGTATTTTTCCATACACCCGCGCCATTTGTTAAGCACATTTCAGAGCGGAACTTTCAGTTTCGCCTCCTGTGCAGAAAGTTAAACGTGCCTATAGAATTTCTTCTCCTCACTCCGTCTTCCGCTGAAAATCCCGGGTTACATTTTATATTAAAAAAATATGTACAGGGTTCAGCCAAGGACAAGTACAGCAAAGCAAAGCAAATTTCTTCTATCCAAGTGTAATTCGTCCATACTTCCTTGTTAATGTGTTTGTAGCTTCTAGCTTATTTGGCGGGTTTATAATGCACATAAACCTTCCGTTTAAGGATTATGTTTTAAATTAAGCCTGGCACATTGAAAAATCGCGTTATTTTCACATTGTGGTGAGTTTGTGGGTTAAAACACCCTTTCTTGTAAGCAGAAGGGTCATGGCGTAGATTAGTGCAACAACTGTGGAACATGAGATAGGCCGCAACGACTTCTCACCCCTAGTTTGGTAGTAAAAGACAAATCATAAATGGAGTGAAGTAGGCCTGTCAAAACCACGGGCCCTGGTGGCACTGCACCTACTGCACTAATGAAAGTATACACCTTTAAGACAGTAAACATTTAAGGTCCTGATACAAGACTTCCGCAGAGGAGAAAGGCATAATCTTTTGAGGTTACGACACTGCCGTGCAGCATGAACTTGAGAGCGCGGCGCTTTGTCCTGTTACTCTTGGAACATGCCTGTATGTTTTTTTAAAAACTTTTTTCTCACTGGGATTCTTTTATAAGAGGCGCGAGTCGGCGAATCACCCCTGAAGGCTGCGAGAAAACCGCGCTCTTCTTCAATCGTGTCATTGTTGCTCTTTGCGGCTGGCTTGCGGTGGGTTTGTTTTCCAAACTCCTCTGCACCTTTTCCGTCTTCCAGAAGCTTCCTGTTCGGTTTCTAGCTGCCGTTTTAGCAGGCTGCAAAGGGGCCAGGAAGGGGAGCCTCGCTCACATTCAGAGCAGAGGCATACAGCACCAGCCTCACGCGCTGAGGTTATTCGCGGTTCTCTTTATGCTTTCCAGTCACATACCAGGCTAAGCCCTTTCTTTTTTTCTTCTTTTTTTTTACAAAGGGACCTTGAACGGCCTTTGGTAACCAGAGGCCTTTTTGCAGCCTGCCAAAGACAACGGTATAATTGTCAAGTTGTGTGGAATGGTATGATCCGGGACCGGATGCATACGTGTTCTCCGTGAAGTTAAACTTTAATCTCTTTTATGAAGTTATGCACACATAATACGCTGAAGTGCAAACGTTTTTATTTTTAATGAATGAGCACATGTTAAAAAAAATGCTAATAATATAGAACCTTCTTAGGCCACGATTACAAGTTGCATGGTGCAGATACTGGTGCCTGCCAGAGACGTTTTAAGGCATGGGCAAAGTGGACTCTTGCCCAGGGCCCCAACCTTTCAGGGGCACCTTGAAAAAATACAGCTTTGTGCTGCAGAGCATCTTTCCCTGATGACATTGAATAATTATTAAACAGATGGTTTTAAATTATGTTTTCCTTTAATTTATTTTTAATGTGGGTGATGTGCGAGAGTCTATTTACAGACATTTTGCAGAGAAATGTTGTGTTTATGTTTCATGCAACATCCATAAGGAGAAGTTTCTTTTAGATCAAAACAGGACCTCCCATATGAGAAGTGGGAGCGGGTCACACAGATTATTTGTAGTGTGTTAGTGAGCTGTTGCTGTGTTACAACTTTGAAAACACATATCCGTATCCCTGAATATTAGATGTAAGCATATTTAGAATTTGGACGAGGGTGCCTGTGTGATGGAGCAAGGTTTCGTACGTAAAGAAACTTGCTCTGATTCAATCCTCTAGAATAACATGTAATAATGTAACCAACATGTTTTGTGAATACTAATAAATACATTACACAACATATTTTTAATCTAGGGGAAGCTTTTAAATGTGCTTTACTAACCAGCAACTCAAGTGACTAAAATGGCTCCCGAAAATGCCGGAATTTTCTGCGTATGTGTCTACTGCATCTACATAGTATGACGTCCTTTGCTTGGTGGGAATTCTTTGCAGCTGCGCAGTAGTACTTAAGATGGCCGCTTTACTCTCACATGCTAATGCACATGCTGTGCTAAAACCAAATCTTGCTTATTCTACTAAACTGCTAATGCTATTGTTAAACTATAATAAAGGGAATAGAGTGGGAATAAGTGGTATACAGTGCATTCATTTATTTTCGTATTCTAATGTGTTTTACTTTGACTTTATTATTAGTTCGTATTTGGGCCTGAGAGTGTCTGAAATCTCCATCTTGGAAATGATGTGCATGCTCATGGAATTATGTCAGTCTGCGAGTCATGACATTGAAAGCTTGCCAAATACCCGCCTGCACTTTCAAAGGGTATTAGAGATCTCCTTACAGGCGGATGCAGTCAGTGGGTGCACCCGCCTGTAAGGAGATGTCTGGGGGGTCCATGGGACCCTCTTTACCCCCTGCAGAGTGCTGCTCCCAGGGGGTGCACTGATAGTGCGCCACCTTTTAAATGGTGCACTGTCAGTGCACCTCCTGAGGGCTTCTTTGACTCTGTGCCAGCGTCAGTATAACGGCGCGGGTGCAGAGTCAAAGGAAATCCCTCATATGCAAATGATGGAACAGCCTCTAAAGGTAGCACTGGCACTTTAAGTGCGCCAGCGCTATCGGCGGTGCAATTGGCCTATTCAGGTGACCAGTATGGAAACCAGGTTCACCAAAATTTTGACCACACTCTACAAATGCCCTGAACCAGGGATAAACAACTAATTTATTCATTTTGTAAAGCACCAACAAGTGCTAGATGCTCACATTGCCCTACCTTGAGCCAAAAAAGGAGGAAGCCAGCCCTAAAAATATGGGCACAACGAGAAAAATTAACCTAGAAAGTGTATAATGATATTGCTTTGTTACAAGAAGAGATGGCCCACCCCTATCTACCTTTCATTTGAATGGGAATGGGTCTATTTTCCAGTCAAGGCAGAGGTGAAAACTTTGAAAGTCAAAGGGCTATCCCTGGAAAGATTTGTAGACAAGAGAACTACTACCAGAAAACCTTACTCTTATCACATTCACTCACAGCAAGCACTAAATTTGTTGTCAAAATCACTGGTCACAAACTAGATCATAACGTTTACAGTCTGTTTTATTATTTTCATTCTAGACATAAGATGGGTAATCCTAGAAAAGATCAAAGAACAGACCAGAATGGGCAATAGCACGAAGAGACGTAAGCAACAAGAACAGTGGTATATGATAAAGTTTAACACAATTAAACATGGGTTGAATACCAGAGAGGACTGGGATGCCCTAATTTAAGGAAGTATGTGAATAACTAAACAATCCGCTATCAATGTACAGCTACCAAAGAAGTTATGGAGACACGGGTAGAGTATCCTAAAAGGGACTTCGGACCCTTAGTGAACATGATCTCTCACCCCAGTAGGTCTAGAATGAAAATCATAAACAGTGCACAACAGTGGGGATCACTTTAAAATGGCCGCTGCTCCTACATAAAAATAATACAGCACACTCACGCGCCCGGTTTGCAGTGCTCACAAGACGTGTAATAAAAATAACAAATTGGCCAATTAAAGTAAGGGACGATTAGCTCTCTAAAATACGACAGGATAATTGAATAACAATGTGTAAGATGTGCGAGGTAACAGTCAGGATGCAAATTGATATACCGTCCATGACCATATATAAACGGATCATGATATTAAATATACTAACATAGCAAACCGCACGGATATCTAATGGGCAGGGCACCCACTACAAATCTGTCATTATTGTTTTTTAGATTAGGTGAACACGGTGTTAAGATGGCCGCCGCGATATCGAGGAAAAAGAATGCCCTCTGCGCATGCGCAAGTAGAGAGTAGCAGCCTAACACCACAGCTGCAAGCAATAAGATATGGGTGATATAAATAGAAGAGGGAAACGTCCGTGTAAAATAGGACAATCGAGACGAGACGTACCCGTGGAAGTGAAGAAACCAACGAAACAAGAGGTGAGCTAGGGAGCGGGAGGGGATCCGATCAGGGCTCTACCCACTCGGGAGGTAATCTCTCCGCATCAGGACAGTGAGAGGCAAGTCAGGCACTTTCGCGAAATGTCGACCGCTTTGTAAACTAGGGGCGATAAGGTGGCGGGAGTAAAACTGCAAGAGAGACTCACAAGTTAACAATGTGGAGAGTAGATGAAAAATAAGAGAAGCATGCTTAGGGGGGGATTAACCTCCGAAGGGATAAAGCACGATATATCGCGACTAACATAAACATTAAGGGGCCGATTAGGATGGCGGACGGACTTGCGTCCGTCCGCCACCCCTGAGTTGGAGGGACCGTCCGCATGGGCAGCGGCGGTCCCTCCATAGCAATTAGGATGTGACCGCCACCCTGGCGGTCACATCCTGTATGTTTTACATTGCGGCGGATGCTGCTTGAAGCAGCATCTGCCGCAATGCAAAAAACGAAAGGTGTGCATTTGCATGCACAAAGCGGCAGGCACCGCGCGGTGCCTGCCGCTTCGTGCACGCAAGGGCAGGGGGGTACCATAGGTACCCCCCATGTGCACCCCCCACGCAACCTTCACCCAGGGGGCCCGCAACGGGCCCCCAAAGTGACTGTCCGTATGCTTTTCCACGGCGGAAAAGCCGCCGCGGAAAAGCATGACTCACCCTGCATCCTAATATGGCTGGCGGTGTCTGATAGACACCGCCAGCCATGTTATTGCTTTTCCACCGTGGTCGCCTTCCGACCGCGGCGGAAAAGCGGCGGACGGATTGGGAGACCCACCAGCCATCCTGATTTGGCGGTGGGTCTTTCAGGCCTCCTCGGCGGATTTCCCGCATACTCCGGGCCGGCGGTGGCTTCCGCCGGCCCGGAGTATGCGGGAAATCCGCCATCCTAATGACCCCCATAGAGAGGAGATGTACCCAAAATACAATACTTAAAAACGAAGGAAAATCTCTGGAGATATATACTTTGCCCAATATAGTAAGGTTAAAAAAAATGACAAACAGGTGATATAAATAGTTACAAATAGCCAGACCCCCTAACTAGAGTCAGGCTTGGAGATCAGGCAAAGAATCTGCAGCCTGGTAGAGTAAATTTAAAGAGGGTGAGGAAAGGAGGAAAAAGGTAGACAGAAAGGCCAACATGAGAGATGTTTTACCAAAAGTGGCATACATTGTTTCCCCACCACAGAAACTATCGAGCTCTACTAAATTGCACCAGGACACGATTGGCAGTCCGGAAGCACAGTGAAACCACGGGGAAGGAGGTGCCTCTAATAATATAAGGTAAGGGAGAAGTGAGAAGGGGCCCATTAGATAGAAGAAATGCACGTGACAAGAAATATAAAATCAGTCCTTTTTCATACATCCTTATTAGGAACTTACATGAGAAATGAGTGAGTGGAACAATCTGGAGTATCGAACCAGTAGCCGGTAGGAGTAAAAGGATAAAGAGCTGCATATACAGTCTTGTCCACCAAAAAAGAAACGGTAATATGTTACTACCTGCTTAAAATATCTAAATTAAACGAGCTATGGGAATCTACATATGCAAATAAAACCCAATCTATATATTGATTTTCCCCCCATTAGATTCAATACTGAGTCTCCTGAATAATATGACTAGTTGACAATAACGTATGATGGAATGCAAGAACCATT